>NW_017728886.1:67360708-67367225 GCF_001723895.1 Crocodylus porosus | reverse complement strand
CTCTTTAGCCTGGAAAAGTGCAGGCTCAGGGGTGACCTGATGGCTGCTTATAAGTTTATCAGGGGTGACCACCAGTATCTGGGGGACATTTGTAATACATTTATAGATTTTACCTATATCTTCAACATCACAAGTTATTGATCTTCTCCATATAAAGGGGAATCGGCAAACAAAATGCCCCTTAATTTCTGAGTTAATATAATTCAGTTGGTAGAGATTTAACTTCCAATGTAAGTTAATCTACCCTGAATATAGTCTTTCCTTTTTGTCTGAAAAAGTAAGTTCCATTACTTAAAAAAAAAAAAAAAATTTACTCTCTAGTAGTAAGCAAGTACAAGTCTTCCTCCTTCCTCACCTTGCCCCAGTCTTTCACAGCACAGCATATGAATATCTTTGGGAAATATTATTCCATAAACTCTTTTTTTTTTTTTTTTAACCATATTTGAGTTCAACCTGAGTAAATGCTGTTTTTTTTTTTAAATGATGATGCTCATTTCATGTTGGCATATTAATCAAGGTACATGCTGAGTGGCATGGGCCATACCAGTCTGATTTGGGAAAAGTTGGTGATTGTAGACTAGCTACTTCCATTACTATTTTCACACTCCTTAGAACTGCAGAGAGGGTGGAATGTGAATGGTGGTTAGTGGAAGCCTATGTTTTTTCAAAGGATGTCAAACTCTTCATTCTGTCATAAATTCTCTCCCTGCCTCCAGGCCTCCTTTTTTAGTAGCTTGCTTTTAAAGCCTTTTTCCACTGAAAGACAGTCATCCTCCATTCCCCTAACTTTGTGACTTCCTGTTCCTGAAATGAGATATGACAAATGGGTCCCATTTTCCTTCCTTGATGAAAGAAAGAAACAAGTGCATTTACTGCTCCTCATCTTTGCCTCCTCTATAGCCACACATACCATTTTCATCCCTTGGTGAGAGTCCCAACAAACTAGAATTTTGGCTGCCCCCTTTCCCAAGCTAGCAAGAAGGAAAGGCCTTTTTTCCAAGTTCCTACCTGCCTGTCCACTGGGATGGCAAGAAAAGAAAGCAGTGACTTCTCCACCCTCCCCCAAAAGAGAAGACTCAAAGGTTTTTACAGCTAATTTTCATGCCTCGCTTTAGCTCTTGTCCTCTTCATCATTTGACTGAAGTGAGATCAAGAATATAGGCCTGTCTCTTTCTGCTTTGCACTGCAACAGTAAGACCTTTTTTCACTGCAGGTCTCTTCATGACCTAACCCAAAGAAAACCAGAGGAATTTGTAGCCTCTTGCATAGTTGAGAAGAACAAGGTCAAGATAAGAACATAATTATTTAAGATGGAATAACTATTTTAGAAGGTGGGAAACTATTAGAATTAAAGAGAGTGCTTGGTCTCACTAACTGTACACTGTGTTAAATTGCAGTTGAGTACATGGCATCAATTCAACCTTTGCTGCTTGTGCTTTCTCTCCTGACTACCGGTCAGACAAGTTCATCTTTTGAACTGCAATCACAATAATTGGAATAAAGAAACAACTGGATATAAGACTAGAAGATCATAATAGTTCCTTTTGCCTTAAATTCTATAACATGAACAAATAAAGCTAACGGAAAAAAATTAAGCCAGCAGTGAGTAGGGTTATAAATGGCCTTGCTCTATTTCTGGATTCAGTTTCCAGCTGTACTTGACTAACAACTACAAAGTCTTTTGAACTTTTCTACTCAGAACAGTGGGATGGGAGAGTACATGGGCTAGCCAGATAGCCAAGCACACACATTCACTGCAGTTCGTAAAGCCCCATACTTCAGAGGATGTTTTATATGTAACACCGTTCCAGTAACGCCTCAGGCTTTTTTTTTTTTGAAGTAAATCTCAATCATGAGTATTCTTAATACAGTTGAAAATGCAGACTATGGGCATGGCATTCAGAGCATAAAAATAGAGGCTGTAAATTTCTCCTGTTTGCAAGGGAGGTGCCATTTTGTGAGGAACAGCTGATGCTGCATGTTACAGTGAGGAGTCACAGGATGGTCTTTCACAGACAGCCCCCTCCCCCTCCATTTTTTCCAGTCCTATTTTGTTTCTTTTAATCTAAAATAAATCATTCAGGCTGAAAATGGAGAGTTGCTGTCTTGCATTTGAGAGTGCATTATAAAGCTATTAATTAAGCACATGGCAACCCATGCAAAGAAATATGATAATTGGTGGGTGTGGCACATTGACATGTCTTTCACGGGTGAAAAGTGGCTGAGGACCTGCTTGACTGTTGCCTGACTGGGCGAAGTGAAACCACAGCTCCAGAAGCTAAAAAGGCTTGGGTTGCTGATTTGGAAAGGGGAGAGGAAAATAGACCAACTTGACACCCTATTCAGTAACACAAGGTTTGCTTCTGGTATTAATTTTGAGACCTTCTTGAGGGAACCAGAGCCCTGTAATTATTCCTTGTTTGTTCACACTTTTCTATAAAATCTGTCATTGCTTCTGTGGCTCCCAAAGCATTTGTAAAATGGAGATCAGTTTACTCCTGTCTTAACAATGGATAAACAATTCAGACAACTGGTTTGCAAAGATATCTAGAAAACTACTGTGTAATGGTACTAACACAACAAATTTGAAGGTATTTTGACTACTTGCCAACAGCCTTGCTGCTTTTTCATCTATTTTTGAACTTCTTATATGAAAGTTGTTGAAAGAGGCTATAGTGACAGTTGTGCAGCCTGCTGTTCTTCGTTAGTTACACAGCACAGTTTGTGCATCATATCAGTGAATTAATTCATTCCCTATGTGATTATCTCTGGGTGTGTCTACATGAGAGACTTTACTGTACAGCAGACTAATTTGCTGCACAGTAAAGTGTCACCATCTACACGTGCACAGCAATTGGGGCACAGTTGACTAGTTTGTTGCATCTGGCAGGACTACCCAGCAATGCAAGTGGTATTCAGCAGTGCAGTAAATTACTGTGTTTAAATGCATATGCAGACCAGCACTTCCCAACCTTTTCTGTCCCATGGACACTTTTTTTTTTATATGAATGAAAAAACATGGCGGTGCAGTGGGTGGGGGTGGGGGTTGAGTATTGGCACATGGCTAGAAATGGAGCAGCAGGGGGAGGGTGGTGCAGTGCTTGAATCGCTGGCTGGAACCATGCCCCCAGCTTGCTGCTGCTGTAGATAGATGGACAGACTGACGGACACACAGACAGATGGGAGTGTATTCAGTCACATTACTTGCACGTGTAGACACGCCCCTCTGTTATGTGGATTAATTAAACCTGCTTCTTTAAGAAGCAGAAGAAATAGCCAGCAAAAGTCTGCTGTCTTCCTACTGGTCAGAAGAGACTAGGAGCAAAAAAGAAGATGCTAGATGCATTTATTGGTTAGAAATCTAAAATACTTATTACAATTGTAAATTGTTCAAGCAGCTGTAGATGGTCAGAACTGCTTAAGACCTCTGTAGTGGTTATATCTGAGCTAGCACCATTTCACTGAAGTCATCTTTTTGCTGTATACAAACCCTCATCTTTTTGATGTTACCAAACTCCAATTCTTCCCAGACCTCACTTTAATAATCATTTGGATGCCTAAACCTGAACTGTTATTTTTATTATTGTTATGAACCCACAAATCCTTCATTGAGATCCCCAAATGTTAATAAAAATGATCATTCACTTGGAAGTTAATTACACATTCATTATTTGTTATTTTTCTGTTACAGTTCTCGGGGATCAGAACTACATTGTGTTACTGATCAAACAGAGTTAATGATAAATATTGGATGTTTGAGACAAGTATGCTTTCAAAGAATAATTTTCAGTCTGCAGCAAATCGTTGTGATTTAAGGGATGCATTAACAGGATTCAAGATCAGCTTGTGAAGAATTTACTAAATAATTAGAGAAGTAATTAGTATTGCTATCGGTGCCTGTAACTGAATATTATGAATAATGAACAGTACAACAACATCTATTTTATAGCTCTTGAATTGGGGCTACTTACATTGGTACGGCCCAGTGAATGTTTGGTTTACTTTTATTTTATTACACTGTAATGAGGTTGGTTTTTAAACAGATAAACTCCCACAAAATAGCAAACCTTAATCTTCACATCTGTTGCAACCTTGACAACATTCTTTACTTTAATATAGCTCATTGACTGATTCAGATTGGATGTTAGATTAGATGTCACTTGTTAGACTATTTTTCTTTTTATATGCAAAATTCGAGAGCGCTAATCCTGAGGCCAAAGCGGAGTTATTTTCCCCACTTTTCTTTAACAGTGCAAAATGGAAGTAATAGAATAGAATGGGATTGTGGAACAAAATTGTTCAGGATCAACTGTCCCCATAGTTAGGGGTGTAGGTTGTAGCTGTGTTGGTCTAAAGGCATAGGCAGACGAGATTCTTTGGGTGAATATGATATCTTTTTATTAGACCAACTTAAATAGTTGGAAACATTTTTTTCTTGGCAAGCTTTTGGGTTTAAAAACCCTTCGTCAGGCTGAGGAAGCATCTGCAGTTGATGTGCAGTTGTCCCCATAGTCTGTTTCTTTTTTTTACTAAGTGAAATAGGAGTATAAAAATAAGCCTGTGACCCTGAAGTATTGGTGGCTATAGAAAGACTTTTAGCCCTGCAAATTACAGGTTGCAAAAGCATTATAGTGAATCACTTAATCCCTAAATTGCTTTCTAAATTCTGGCTGCCTTCTACTAACCTCTACATTCCAGATACCAAAGAGAGCTTGATGTGTACAGCATGGGTGGTGGACTGGTTCTAATTGGAGTTGACATGAATTAACAGAAAAACATGCCTCTCGCAGAGAAGGAAGGTGACTTGATTTCCAAAAAGGACTCCTCCACAGTTTTAGCCTACTATATACTACTTTACTAAAGCTTTTGTCTTCTAGAGACTGTATCAGATCTAATATGTAACATTTATCTAATGGTGTACTAAATAAAAACAGTCCTTAATTCCCAGAGAGGCATATCTGAGAGATTTACTAAATCTATAAAATATATACCTCTTTTTGTAGAGTATGAGATTCAGAAGATCAAGCTAGTCATCTTGCCCTGGGTTGACCTTTATCAGAATGATCTGCTTAGTTAGTTCTAGTGTGGGTTGGGAGAGGAGGGACGGGAGAGTGGGGAACCTTCTTTTGCTCCTCTGTTAGGAGCATTAGAATAGCTTAGGAGTGTATTTGGTAGCTGTTTTGGTCTGAGACGAGAAGACATACAAAAAACAAGAACTTTTGATTCCAAAATGATACCTCGTATAGTAAAAAGTATCATTTAGGAACCAAGAGTTCTAGGTTGTTGTTTAGTTTTGTTTTGGTTTGGTTTTTTTATGTTAGAATGGCTTAAGGGTTTGAGAAGTGTCACAAAAAATGAACTTGGGCTGCTCCTATTACCTATTGTATTTATAGTTCCCTTCTCTTCTAGGCAGTCTCTTTGGGTGTGGTATTTAGTGCAGCCTGACCTGTACTAATTACTACTTTTCTAGCTGATTAACAGGAGCCAGTTTTGTTAAACTTCCAGAGATGTTGCAAAAGCTCCTTTTACATACAATAATTCAGGAAGGGAGAGATTCAAAGGTGAAGAGTCTTGAGGTTCAGGTTTGACATACTACCCTTCTCCCCTGCCCCTTATCAGACTTACTTGAGAATGTGTTGAGCTCAGTGCTGCTAACTGGTGATGACTGTTTACTGCTGGAATCAAGAGTTTGCATGATGCTCTTTATTTTAATTAATCCGAACTATTACAAATAGTTCACTTTTAAGCTGTCTTTAAATGTCAGGCAGAGGTTTCATACCATCCCAATTTAATGATTTCTGGTTAATGTCATAAGATTGCTGTCATTGAATGCATGTGTATGTAGTAAGTACATCATAAAGTGACAAGCTATCTTGCATCTGCTGGACCAAAAACATTTTAATGGTCTGTAACTATTTCTTATAACGTCTTTCCTCCGAAACTTCATTAACCACTTTCTTTCTTAAATGCCATATTTCCATAATAGAGTTAAATAAGAGTAACTATTCTGGGGAATTGGCCCCGTGGTTGGACCCAGAGGATGGTGGTTGACAGAAGTCAATTGTCATGGTGCACTATGACGAGTGGGGTCCCTTGAGGCTCTGTCCTTGGACCTACATTATTCAACATCTTCTTCATCAATGATGTGGACATTGGAGTCAGAAGCGGACTGGTCAAGCTTGCTGATGACATCAAACTTTGGCATAAAGCAACCACACCTGAGGACAAGAGGGCAATCCAGGCTGACCTTGACAGGCTCATGAAATGAGCAGACAAGAACCTGATGGTGTTCAACACTGAAAAATTCAAGGTTCTCCACCTTGGGAGGAAAAATCCACAGCATGCTTATAGGCTTGGTAGTGCTATGCTGGTTAGCACTATGGATGAAAGGGACTTGGGTGTTATGGATTTCATAGACATTAGGGCTGGAATGGACCTCGGGAGATCATTGAGTCCAGCCCCCTGCCCAAAGGGCAGGAAGTCAGCTGGGGTCATAGGATCCCAGCAAGATAAGCAT
>NW_017728886.1:67349422-67360333 GCF_001723895.1 Crocodylus porosus | reverse complement strand
GTTCTCGTCTGCCCATTTGCTGAGCTTGTCCAGGTCAGCCTGGATCACCCGCCTATCTTCTGGTGTGGATGCTTTGTCCCAAAGTTTGGTGTCATCGGCGAACTTGGCCAGTCCACTCCTGACTCTGTCCACATCATTATGATTGAACACAAGATGAACACAGCTGGAGTACTGCGTCCAGTTTTGGGTTCCACAACTCAAAAAGGACATGGAGAAGCTGAGAGAGACCAGAAGAGAGCCATGCACATGATCAGAGGTCAGGAAAACAGAGCTTATGATGAGAGGCTGAGAGCTATGGGACTCTTCAGCCTGGAAAAACACAGACGCAGGTGATATGGTGGCCACCTATAAGTGTATAAGGGGTTCATTTTGGGAACAGGGATTGTACGAAGCTAAAATAACTAGTTCCCCTCTCTTGTTGCTGGAGATTTTCCATCCTCTGCTTCTCTCCCCAAGCAGATAACAATGGCATTGCAATGGGACATAAACACAAGACTTTGAGCAGAATAGAAAGCTTTGGGCAGGGCAAAATTGGAGAAGCCTCATTTGGTGTAGGGAGGGTGTTCAGTTTAACTGTGGATCCAGCCATAAGGAAAAGAAACTGGCTTAGAGTGAAATGGAGGACCATTCAGGTGCAGATAATGACCAAAGAACTCCCTAGAGCGGTGAGGAAACTGAGGCACGCAAGTGGGTTTTGATTTTTGTCCAGTATGTTTTTCTGTGCTAAATAAAATGTAATTGTGTTCAATGTTTTACATAGGTTACACCTGTTTTGCTTCTTACCATTATGCATTCCTGAAGAGTTAAACTGCAGACAAAGAGCACTTCAGAGTGGGAGTTAGGGAATGAGGATGGTGGCAGGAATGGTCCAGGAGGCAGCTGGGCCACAGAGGCCCACTTCTACAAAGGAGTAACTGATACAGAGCCTGTGCCAAAGAAGTGTCAGAGGCCAGGAGAAGAAACAGGGTTGAGGTCCACTTGGGCCAAAAAAAATTAAGAGCACAGGAGTGCAGTGTGCTGCAACACAGCAGCCTGGTAAGTGTCTAGCTTGGAGGAAATTCTGCATATGCGTGACAGCTCTGAACCAGTGTTGGAGAAATTGGGGTGAGGGGAAGACAATATGGGCTATTCATAAGTGTTGTATGTAGGGAATTAAATCTCTACTGAAATGTAATTGCATTAAAAATCATGTGAGAGTTCAGGTAGTATAAAACATGTACCTGATTTATATCATCACAGTATCTAGCAGCCCTGTCCATAAACTACGACCCCACTCTGCTAAGTACGGTACAAACACAGAACAAAAAACAGTGTCCTGCCAGAACTTTGAAAACTAGGCATCAGATTAAATACAATGTCTGGATATAGGTAGGGAGTGCAGATGGCACAGGGAAACAATCAGATGATAGCAAGATAGGCAGTATGAGCATGTTAATGTTTTAGTTAAGAGGTGGATATGGGTGAGAGTGATAGTTTTCCTTGTGGGCACCATTTAAAAAAAAAAAAAGTTTTTAACAGAGTTTTGAAACAGGATGGGATAGCTTAGTGGATATTTATCAGAACTATAACAGTTTGGGGTTTCTGCCTCCCAACAACTAATCAAGCTTGCCAATTTTTATTCTATTTTTTTTAATGACATTGCTGTAGCACTGAGTGCCTTGGTATATGTGGTGTCCATCATATCGTAAGGCTTATGTTATGCATATTCAAGATGAAGATTAATGGAGGGCTCCAAAAGTTTTTGGTAACTCCCATTCAGCTACTTAAAGGCTGTGTTATTCAAAGCCAGTCCTGAAAATCATGAGGGAAAAAGGGAGCTTGCCACATCATTGTGAGATCTCCTGCAGACTCCATAAATATCCATTAAGCTATCTCATTCTGTTTCAAAGCTGTATTTAAACTATGTTTTTTGTATGGTGCCTTCAAGGAAACCATCCATTTGCAGATGTCTGTGACTTGTGATGCAAGGTGAGGGTAGTGATAAGGAACTCGCCAGGCTGGGGTGATGAATAAGCAGGCCTTGGGCCAAGCTGGTTGGCATCATTCCATCACCTCTGTGCTCAAAAGAGTTCAAAGCATAGGGCTTTATTTTTCTCCCAGTAATGCTGCCTCAAGAAGCATGTCTGTGGCCAAGGAAAGTTCAGTGAAGCCAAGCTGTTAGGGATGTCTGTATGTGAAGACTTTGATGCCAGAAGCCAAAATGATGGCTGATGCTTAGTGCTGTCTCTCTTGCTTGTACCCTGGGATTAAATTCTGCAGTTATAACTTTCTTCAGGGGGAGTCCTTTGAATGTGTATAAGGGTCAGGAGAGAACTAGGCAAGAGAACTGTTCCATTATGGGTGGATTTATTTATTTATTTTTTATTTTTTACCTCTTGCTAAGTAGACCGGAAGTAATGTGTTTGGATTTACTGCTCTAGAACACAGCAAAACACTCATTACTTTCATGAGAAGCCAGAAGATCAAGGCTAGGATGTCTGTTTTAATCCACAGTTGAAATCTTTTGATGAAAACTGGTTGGAACATGTGGCCTAGAACAGAACTGGGGAAGGGAAGACAATCATTTTATAGTGCTTTATTCACTTTCATCAGTGCCAGGGAGAGGTGACTCAACAATTTCTACAGCATCAATACTTAAATTGCATACAAATGGTGGAAAGGCTTGTGGTTTTCTGTTAGATGGCTGTGGTTTTTTTTCTTGGCAGAGGTTTCTGGTCCACAGAAAATATGCTAACCATTGCCCCCCTTGAATTTCAATGATCTGCATAAAGAGCAGAGGGAATAACAATGAAGCAAGTACCAGTACTTGACTGAAAAAATTAAAAAGAAATAACATGATATAGTTGCCTGTCCACTTCCAGATGTTGACTAGTCTCTGCTACTCTTTGTATCGGAAAGGCATTGAGGGAGATGGGCAGCACAGAGATCAGTTTTTGCTGTAAGCACTTAGGAAAACTGGTAATACTTAAACTGTGTTAGTATTCAAAACTGGGAAGTAAGGGAGAAGCCTGGGAATGATCTGTACCTGGAAACTGAATGACTTGGAATTGCTGAAGTGGGGAACAGCAGTACAGTGGCTCACTTCTCAAATGCATTGTATTTCTTTGTGCCAGCCTTTCAGTGGCGATTTGTGCCAGTGCACCCCCTGACAGGCCTGCTTGCCACTTGGATGATGGTGGGCATGCCAGTGCCCCCCCTGCAAGCACAGCTGATCGCTGTCACCACTCCCAAAAGCGGCTGGTTGGCAGGACTGGTTGCAGGGGGGCACATGCCCCCTCTGATTTAAGGTAGCACCAGTCGCCCATGCAGCCTTTGGTATCTTTCAGTACTCATCAGGTGAAAAGGAAATTCCTTTTTTTTTTTTCTTTCCTCCAGGCCTTGACTCAATGTGAAGCTCTTAAATATGTGGCTGTCACACATTTTCTTCAATTATTCATGTTGGAAGTTAATTATCCGATTAAGTGCTTTACTAAATTGGGCCAGTGGTTCTTTGTGAGACAAAGTTCAACTTTTCATGGAGCGTTTTAAAAGCTATCCATCAGCTTAGGCGCCTTGAACTTCATAACCCATTGGTGGGAAAAGAGGACCTTGGACAGGATTTGCAGTTGTAAAACAGCTTCCTCAGACAGAACAAGCTTCGGCTTCTTGGCCTTGCATCGCAGCTCTACTTTAGGCACAAGCTTGTTTTAGCTCTTTCCTCCATAAGAGTATAGCTGAAGTGCCTCAAGATAAGGATTCAGACAGAAGCCACTGGCAGGATCTGACAGCCTTATCGACCTTAAACACCACTCTTTGTGTTTGTGTGATGTACAACGTTTTAGTAAAGAATAAGTTGTCACAAATGACTACTATAGCTTATCTTTTTCAGTTGTTTATTCACAACCAGTATGGTTGCTGTTAAACTTACAGTGTTTGCACAGTGCTTTGATACCGTTTAGTGCAAAGCACTGTAGAAGATTGTAGTAAAAATGTTGTTGGTTAATAATGTTCCCCTCTAGGCCAATTGAATGCACTGTATGCTGCATCTTTCTCTTGGGTAGTAAGCTCACAAAGTAATTTTGCATAAATTGCAGCCCATTTTGATATGTATTTTTGGCATGGGTTTCCCTAGAAGTTGATCGTTTGAGCAAACTAGACAGCAGCAACTGTGGAGATGCATAATACAAAAGTTGTTCTGAGTGGTGTAGCAGGGTATACTCCCTCTGATGGACTCAAGACCCCTTTTCTGACCACAGTCAGTCCAGTCATTGTACCCTTGGAAGGTTTGTCTCTGGAAACCACAGCACAAACTTTTCACCTTCGGGCCAGCAAACACATCTTTTCTTCAAGTAAAGAAACAATGGACATGGGAACCAAGCTCTGGTTTCCCTTTAGTTCTCAGACTCAGAGAGAGAGAGAGAGTACTCTGTCCCAGACTCCAGGGTTTAGCTTTTCTGCCTCTTCTTCACCTGGTCCTTAAAACCACAAATCATATGCCTAGTCCTCTCTCTGTAGACCCAGGGAGAGACAGCTCTGGCATGGTACTTGTCTATCAGCTTCCTTATAATCTCTCCCTCCTCAGCTCGTTCTGTGGGAGCCTTTTCACTTCCTGTCAGCTGGCCTGCTGTTCCTAGGCAGTCAAACAGGGGATCTCTTATCTCTCCCCAACAGCTAGGATGAGGCTCCAGGTCTTCAACCTGCTACAGGAGGTATGGTGTAGGAATAACTCAGTGTAAAAATTCAGTGGCATGCATTCAAAATCCTTCCATGGAATCAGCAGCCAGTTGGTAATGAAGGTCTGCCAGGTGATTTGTTCAAGCACATGCACACTTAGGTTTTTTTCTTTTTAAGAGTTGGTTTCATGACTTTAGTAATGGGCTTCACTAAGTTCATCTATTATAAGCCAACACTTAATGATTTAAGAACTTTCTCTGTCTCTCTCTCTTTCTCAGAAATGTATTTGGTATGGTTTTTGTAAAATAATTCAACTATAATAGATTTGTTTTAGGAATGGTGACTTGTGACTTCTGGCACTCCCAATTTGTGATATTCTCTCTCTGCCTCCTGTTTCCAACTTTTACTGGGTTAAAAGTATGGTGCTAAACCTGAGGCAACTTCAAAGATCTTGTCAGTAGGGCTTGCATCACAGCTCTCACCAACATTAGCACAACAACAGCTGGTCCCAAAATAGTCAAATGAAATACTGGTTTTTGTTGTTAACTTTTTTCCCAATTTTTCTTGAATCTTGAAACCTAATCTCTTTGTGGAGACAGTCCAATTACAATGCTATGCTTGCCTATCACCTTCCCCAGCTCTCTTCTTGGGAGTCTGCTGTTTTTCATGGAGAGATCAGAAATATTTAGCATTTTTGTGTGGAATCTTCATACATTAAAATGTGTCAATTACAAGGCAGATGCAAAATATGATCTGTATGCACACCAACTTAGGACTCTTCTTTTAAGTCTCTGTTCAGTGTCTGGAGTGTCATCCAAACCTTCTGAAGGGCATGCAGGCTCCTTGAAATCTAGAAAACTCATGGTGGTCTCAGTCTTCTTAGAACCATTTTTAACTCTGCACCATGGATAATAGCTGGAAAGAATATGAAGCTGAACTGAGGAATCATTAAAAAAAAAATCTTTCTTTTTTTCTTATCTTTAGGAATATGCCATAGGTCAGGGATGGGTAATTATTTGGGCTGGAAGGCCACTTGAAGAGTTTTGGTGAGCTGTTGAGGACTGAAGAGGGACATGGAGAATTAATTCTGTCTGGCCCACTGGCTGCTGCCATGAGTCTGAGGACAGAGGGCTTCACTCTGCCCAACACTGTACCACTCTGCTTTGCAGCCCGGACCAGGCTGGGCTGGGCTGGACTGCACAGTGCACCCACTCCTCTGGACCCCACCCCTCCCCAACTTCCTTTTGGCATTGAACTGTCCTGGCACTGGCCCACACAGGATAGTTGTCCTACCCACCTGCTGTGATGAACTGCTGTTGCTGCCATGCCACGCAGGGAAAGTTGGGATGGGTGCTCTGGCCCAAGCCCCCGACCCTGTGGTCATTAGTGGTCTTCTGGTAGCAGCAGTTCATTGTGGTGGGTGGGTGGGTAGGATGACTACTTAACATCCTGCATCATGCCCCATCCCATACAGGCCCAATTGCCAGTGGCTGCAGTGTCAGTACTGTGCACCCACAGCAACAATAGGAAGTTGGGTGAAGGGGGGGAGGGGAGAGGAGTCTGTGGGCTGCATAGCCCAACCCAGACCTGGCTGTGGCAGAGCGGAGCGGAGCGGTGCAGCCCTTCCTCCTTAGGCTCCCAGTGATGGCTGGCAGGCCGGACAAGATCAATTTGGTGGGCTGGATATGGCCTGCAGGCCATATTTTGCCCACCCCTGCCTTAGGTTGTTTGATTGGAAGCAGCTTTTTCCAACTTAAACTTCTTATGCCAAACTTTCCAATTCAAACCTTGTTCTGTGGTTCATGTCTAAGAACTGTTTAATGCATATTTCTCTCTGTAACCTGTTTCTTTACAATTGTAGTTTCATATTTTCTCATACAATGTGTACTACTTTTGGTCTCTCCTAATTCACAGCCTTGGAGACCTAGACAGGTTAGTTATATGGGTGGACCAGAACCAGATGCTGTTTAACACTGAGAAGTGTTAAGTGCTCCATCTGGGGCAGAAAAATCCATAACAAACTTATAGGCTTGGTGGTGCTATGCTAGCTAGCACCACGTCTGAAAGGGACCTGGGGGTCATAACTGACCACAAAATGAATATAAGCTGCTGGTGTGATGCTACAGTTAGAGCAAACAATACACTGGCATACATCAACGGATACATCTCGAGCAAAACTAGGAAAGTTATTCTCCCACTCTACTTCAGGATTGGTGGGGCCACAGCTGGAGTACTGCATCCAGTTCTGGGTGCCACACTTCAAGAAGGATGTGGAGAAGCTTGAGAGAGTCCAAAAAGCCACTCATATGATTAGTGGCCTGAAGAGCAAGCTGTACAAGGAAAAGCTGACGGGGGACTGTTCAGCTTAGAAAAGAGAAGACTTTGTGGCAGGAGGCATTTGGTGACAGCTTACAAATACGTTGGGGGAGAGCATCAGGGGCTAGGCAAATAACGGTTCCTCAAAGCGCCTCAGGGGAAAACCAGGAGCAAGGGTCATAAACTTCTAGAAGAAGGTTTCAGACTGGATATAAGGAAAAACTTCTTCATGGTTTGTGTGACCAGGCTCTGGAATAAACTCCCAGCGGGGGTGATGTAGGCATCTACCTTAGAGATCTTCAAAAGGAGACTAGACATACGCCTTGCTGGGGTTATTTGACCCCAGCAGTCTTTCCTGCCCTGAGAAGGGGGCTGGAACCAATGATCTCTTGAGGTCCTTTCCAGCCTAAAGTTCTATGAATCTGTAAAGAAGAGAGAAAATGCTTTTTTTTCCTATTTCTCTGCAGAGATTAGGATATGGACCAATGGCTGGAAGTTGCAGCAAAGTAGGTTTAGATTGGATATTAGGAAAAAAACTTTGCTGTTAGGACAGTGAGGCAATGTAATAGACTGCCTAAGGAAGTTGTGGATTCTCCATCATCACACGTGTTCAAGAAGAGTTTGGCCAAGCATGTGGACTAGCCTGTGTTCTACTATGGGGTTTTCCCATGCTTCCAACTTTAATACTCTTCATCCCCTGTTAAAGTTGGTGCAGTCCTGTTATTTGTATCACTCTTGACTTGTCTGCATATAACAATTATAGCTTAATAGCTGCTGCCGTTCTGAACGTTCCCCTTTTCAAATCACTCTAAGTGTCTGTGATATGTGTACCTATGTATGTGTTCATATCATAAGGCAGGGCTGGCAGCCTATGACCCATGGACGGGACCTGGCCCACAGAGCCTTTTGATCCAGGTCATATATGTGTGGCTTCAACAGCCAGACCGACCCATTTTAGGTCAGAGGTGGGTGGGCACAATGAAGGCAGATGCTAGGATTCAGATGCCTCTGCTGCTTTTCCCAGCAGCTGCTCAGTGAATACACCTGTCCCCAACCCCCTTTGCTCTTCCTTGTGTTAGCAGAGGAGAGTGTCTACAGCTGGCCCTTGTCCTTGTGGTGGCAGGGGGAAGTGACTGCTGCCAAAGCCTCTGGCTGCTTGGGAGAAAAGTGCTGGCTGTAGACACTGTCCCTGTGCCACTATGGGGGGAAAAATGGTGGTGGCAGGCATTTTCCTTGTGCAGCTGCTGGCAAAAGCAGTGGTGGTAGCTGGGCCCTTGTCCTTGCCTACCACATGCCAGCCCACCTCTTGGTGCAAACTGGGTCAGTTTGGCCTGCAGACCGAAAAGGCTGTCAACCTCTGCCCTAAGGTGTCACCTTTCCCTACCTCCTGCCTTCACAAGAACCGGAAATAGAGGGTGGGGCAGGTGGGCAGAAAATCGGAAAGTGAATAAGAAGTAGCCAAAATATTATCATGTTTAAAACTATCTTTCGATTTTGGGGGGGTGAGAGTTGATTTGTGTTTTGAATGCCTAGTGCTTACAGCACTGCATATTTGTCTGCCAGTACTATATAAATTACTGTTTTATTTCTTCTCACCCTCACATTGTGAGATAAGCAGAAATGTGCCATAGAGGATTATTTACTAATCATATTGGAATGAATATTTGTTGACACCCTTCCATTTGTAATTGTTTTTCTCTCTTCATGAGGTTTTAGATAAGGCTGGATATCTGCAAGTAGATTTGACAGAGTATGTCCAGCAACTGGAAAAGAAGACCAGGTATGCACGAGGGTTGTAGCTGAAATGTGTCTCAACAGTAATTTCTCTCATTTCTCTGCTGTTCATCTGGGTAGTGTTTTAACTTAGGTCAATAGAGCTTCTATCATCATATTCTAAAAGTGATTTTGATTTGGGATGCAAAACAAATGTCACATTCTGGAATTAAACAGCCAAAAAAACCCCCATATCCGCAAACTGCACAAAATTTGCAGTTTGGCTCTGAATTTGGGGAAGTTGGCTTTAAGTCACTTCTGTGCCCAGTTATAGGTTGTGGGATGGGCCAATGAGGCTTTGATGTAGCTTAGGAGATGCCTTTACTTTCATAGTAGCAATAAGGACTGTTCATGTAAGTTCAATTAGCTGAATATATGTAGGTTCAACTAGCTGACCTAGGTCTTGCTCAGAGTGAAGCTGTGGCAGCATAGAGCTTAATTTAGGCTATAAAAGTTTCCCAAGAATCTGGTAGATACCAGGAGTATCAACTTGAGCTCCACTCTGTGCTGCTAATGCTACCCAACTAGCTTGTGTTTATATATTAATTGCAGTGTTAACTTACCCTTGGATTTCATAGAGGAGTTTTGCAGAACTGTGTGGGTAGAAGCACCTTCTAAAATATCCACAGTGCCACATGGTGAGAACCCTCCAACTTCTTGATACTCAATATTCCTCTAGTGAATTCATAGCTATCTTGTATCATAAATAATTCCCCAATGGTTGGTGTCAGAGCTACAGTATGTGACCCTTTCAAACAGCAATGTGAATAGGCTCTAACAGTGGAGAACCTCTCTATAATGAAAAGCTTTAATTTTTAGTTTTTTAAATTGAATTTCTTGGAATAATGTCAAAAAGACAGTGTTGTGGAAAAGCTGCACTGCACTCTTGTAAATATTTAGTATCCTTTTTTTCTTTTTATGTTCTCTGTCTTTGTTTTCACAAAGTGAGTCATGGGTGCTATATTCTCTGATCTGCACTTACCTCTCTAGGAAGACCTTCTTAGTGGGAAGGTCTCCTGTGAATCATTGGCTGTTTGTTTGTTTTTCCACTGGAAAAATCCATAAAGACTTTTTGATGGAAAAAGTCCATTTTTGTCTGAATGTTCAAGGGGAGGTGGTTGACTCTAGTTGGATAGAGGGGGGAAAATATTCACCTGAGGGCAGAATACTTGGAAGGACTTTTCCAATCTGAAATCAAGAACAACAAGCAGTCTGGATAAAATTATTTTTAGTGAAACAGAGGGTGAGATTGGATTATACGTACACACTGAAATTTGTAGACTGCATGGATTTGACTGGGTAAAGAATTGGTCCTACCTTTCAATTTTTTTTTTTTTAGTGTTTCTCTTTGTGCAATTGTCTGAATGGCATTAAACATCAGATCTACATCGTATTACCCAGGTGAAAAAATATAATGTATAGATCATGCCCATAGTGATGAGCACCCATATTTCCTGTGAAATTGGTGATGGGAAGATCAACTTCTCCTGGGGATCCAGCATCTGTTATAAATTGGACTACTTTTTCTGCAAGCGTAGTTGCAATAGTTTACCAGTACTGATACAGGGTAGCAGATGCAAATGAAGCCTTTCACAAAAGAAATCAGACCAATAAATGCTGCTGTCTGAAAAATAACTGTCCCACACAAGTACAGGTTTTAATGGGTGTAATAAGACAGCAAAGTCTTCTGATTTTTTGGGTAGTTTTAGGCAGAAGCTAAAATCTCCAGACTACATTAGTTTTGTGTAACTTCCTGCAACCCCGGCAGTCTAGACTTCTAAATTACCCACTTAGAAGAGCTTTACGTTTTAAACATTTTCTAATAATGTGCATTTATTTGTAAGCAAAGACAGAAGTGCAACTTCCCCCTGTAACCCATGGTGTTTCACAGGAACTGCCATGAGTTGGGGAGATCCCACCCTGGACCCAACAGATGCTTGTCGTTGGGTCCCAGGGGTTATGGGGATTCAGCTGCAATAATGAGCAGCTGCAAATCTGTAGGCACTCTTTCCTAGCCCCATGCCTCCTGTGTCCCAGCCTTGGTGCTGTCTTCAGAATGGGAAGGGGGTAAAGGAGTGGAGGGAGCTTGGTCTTAGATTTGTTCAGCTGGTGCCTGAGGGTAGGGTAGGTGAATTGGAGCCTCCACCTGCCCCACCCTCCAGTGCCAGC
>NW_017728886.1:67343280-67349281 GCF_001723895.1 Crocodylus porosus | reverse complement strand
AAGGGGCCAATTGCACAACAAACATAATTTTGGCTGCACCCTATGTGTGTATCTCTTTAAGCAAATCTTACCAGGCTGTCAGTTTTTCAACTGGTCGTAAAGCATATCCTTGAATTGTGAAATATATTGAAGTGCAAAATAACTTCAAATTTGGGAACCTAAGTTAGGCAATTGGGTACAACAAAAGCCCGTATCTTGTTTTCCTAATCCTGCCACCCTTCCCCCTTCTCTCTTTCTCCCCTATGTGGCACATAAATAGTTGTCAACAAGTGACAACAAGAAACCTATTTGTAAGCACCTAAAGTATGACTAAGTGATAAATAAGAGCTAATGTGGATTTGTCTAAAGCAATTGTTTGACCAACCTGACTTCCTTGTATGACAGGGTAAAAGGGGGTTTGCTGATGGGATGGGGAGCAATGGGGTGTTTTAATCTCACTTTAAGTAAAGCTTTTGACATGGTTTTCCACAGTATTTTTAGAATCAAACTAAGGAAATACAACCTAAATAATACTGTTTACATAGTGGAGTAATTATGCTTAAAGATTCATTTATGTGCTCAACATTGTATTAGAAGGTGGCATTAAGTAGGGTTTTTCCAGGCAGACAGGAAGGTATATCTTAGTCCAAAGACCATGTAATATCTTCATTTATGATTTGAGGATAGACTTAAGGCTTAGTACATTTGAAGACTGATACTGATCTGAATGGAGTAGAAGACATTTCAGATGACTGGATGAGGATTCAAATTAGAAAAATCACCTGGAATAAATCCAGAGTAGTGGCATGTCCTATTCTGGATACCATACTTTGAGAAGGATGTGGACCTATTGGAAAGAGTCCTGAGGAGAGCAATAAAAATTGTTAGAGATTTAGGAGGAATGAGGAAAGGTTGGAAGAAGTAGGATTACTTCAATGGGAGAGAAAATGACTAAGGAGGGATTTAATAACCCTTCAAATATGGAAAGAATGGTTAGACAGGAGAGGACAAGAAGTAATAGGCTTAAACTACCACAAAAGAGAGGTTATGAACTCAAAGGAACTCTGTGGGTGGTGATCACCAAGAATAGCTGTGGGATCTTTGTATAGGAAATTTTCTAGTCCAGCTTAAACAGCCACTTGTCTAAACAGCATTAGAGAGACTGTCTTGCACTGAGCAAGTGGTTGAACACTGATTTTCTTGGGGTTTTTTTGTTTTTTTGGTTTTTTTTTCAGCCCTACTATTTTTTTTTGTTGAGGGCCCAAACATGGGCACAAAGATATTTGTACACAGAGAAGATGATTGGTATACAGTTTTCCTTTTCCTAAATGAAAGTTAAGGTCAGAAAATGTGTGGTATCATTCCTTCCACCTTTGAAACCTGTGGATTCTCTGGAGAGCAACTTGCCAAAGGTGTAATGGTGGGCCGGAGGAGATAAATGCACAGAAGAGAGATGTCCATACCTCTCCAGACTTTTGAATATCTACCATGGGGAGAATAGATTACTTGGGAGAGTGAAGAGATGGCAGCATACCTATCCCATTTATGGTGGGAGATTTGGCAGGGGCAGACCTGGTTGTGTGGAAGCATAGCTACATTGAAACCAACCTTGCAGGAGCTGTGTGTGAGGGGGTGAAAAGTAGGGGGCCCACCAGTGACAGAACCAACATGGAAGCCTGCAATTTATTCCTCATGCTAAGCAACAATTGCAGCCGAGCCTTGTGCATGCCCAGAAAAGGCAACACATTACTTCAGCCCAGCTCTGCGGTGTCTGTAAAGATTTGGTGCTTTTGTGGGACTTTTTTGATGCTTTTATCTAATAGCCAATTGCATTTGAATTGGCTAAAAGCACCCAAAAGCCCTGCAGAAGTGCCCAATCTTTACAGATTCTGTAGAGCTGGGTTGAAGTAATGCGCTGCAGCTTCCAGTAAAGCACAACTCTTTTTTTTATGTCTGCAAGTAGCTTTGGTTAGCTATCTATGCCTCAATTTGCCATCTGTAAAAAAAGAGGTACTTTTTGTGAGTATTTAGTTAAATTTTTCCCCTCCAGGACAGAGAGACTGACATTCGCTAGGTGCTTGAACAACGCCTAGAACAATGTGACCTTTATCCCAGATGATATCTTTACTTGATATTACACTTAAAGAGAAGGTAAGATTACAGATGTTAAGGTGAGTTCCATCCTCGGTAATATTTGTCCTTTTCCTCTCAAGTCAGCATGGGAGTGAAAGTGGGCAGAATTTAGCCTTTAAAATGTAAATGTGTAACATACACATTTTGCTCTGAGATTAAAGCGTGAATATGTTTAAAGATCTGTTTTTAATTCCAAATTTTGAGGGCTTGCCAAAGTCGCAACAATTGAGATAAGATCTTTTGTGCTATTAATTGAAGGCTATGCCTTTATTTCCTTTTAAATTTTTTTTAAAAGCCTCCCTTCTGTGGTGAAAAGTATCTTGCTGCTGCTTGGATTCAGTCCAAAGAGTGTTTTCCCCTTCAGCTAGAACTGCAAATGTATTGAGTTTGGTTTCTTGCTAAGTATCTTTTGTTATATACTCACACATCAATGTTGTAGATACCATAAGGTGAAAGGGAAACTCGATCAAGATGCTATTAGCTGCTACTAGAAAGAAAACATACAGTAGTGTCATATGAGTTAATAACTTTAAGTAGCCTGTAAGATGCTGCTGTGAAATTAAATGCTTAACAATAATTCAAAAACAGCTTACAGAAGTTTAAGAATGTGGATCATTTAGTATAACTAAAATTATGCTCCCGGCATGTACGTGTGACACATGAGAGCACTTACCTGGAAATTTATTACCCAGTTCTGAGCAAACAAAGCATGACCTACATTTGACTAAAGTCAGCTGTCACTGGCTAATCCTATGGGCTTCTTTTTATTAATGTCACAATTGCTAATGTGGTATAACATTGTCATTACTGAATAGCGCAGCGGGATAAGCTGCAGCTGTTATTTCTCGTTCTATACCTACTAACTCATTAAATCTGAGTTTTGGGGAATACAAATTCTAAAGATTATTCAAATTCTGATTGAGAAATGGGACTATTGGGAAACTGAAGGCTTATAAACTAAATTCAAATCAAGGATTTTGTTTTTTTGTTAGAAAGCCAGGAATGTTCACAATTGATGGC
The DNA here is from genome assembly GCF_001723895.1 of Crocodylus porosus. Taxonomy (NCBI): domain Eukaryota; kingdom Metazoa; phylum Chordata; order Crocodylia; family Crocodylidae; genus Crocodylus; species Crocodylus porosus. Next base: position 67,346,149 of record NW_017728886.1, on the reverse strand, counting down.
CCTCTCCTTGACAATTGACTCCAAATTAAAACTGAAGTAGTGTTTCAAGGCAGAAAATAGATGGGTAAAATTATTGCATGGTTGGTACTCCTTTTTTTTTCCTAGGGAAAAGTGAGATGTAATGTTCACATGGGTAGAGCACTGAAGAAAATGATTTTGTTTCTGAGGATCAGTACTGCTTTAATTATCCCATTGTTGTTTTAAATAGCAATATTTTTAAACTGTAGGGTCCTCTAAACTTTTCCACAAGAATAACTGGAAAAAATTCCGAATGAAATTCTTAAGAGAAACTGAAACATTAATGTTCCTTAGTGTAAAGTTATAGGTTACACACTGACCATAATAAGGGCACTTAAAGTGCGAGTATCTACATATTCAAACCCATTAACTCCTGCTAAGTGCCTTCTGAATGTCTTAAAGTTACACCACTTCAGGTGAGGGCTAAAGCTAGGCTGTGCTACCTATCTTGTGTTGGAGTAACTTCAGTCTGCTTCATGCAGATAAAAATGGCAAATTCTCTGATTTTTAAATCCCAAACCTGTATTTGACACCATGTATATAGGTACCAGTAGAACACATTGTTTTATTGATATTTACAATTTTAAAGCAATTTGGAAGCCTACTAGTGCCTCAATCATTATAATAAAATAAATTCTAAATACCTATAACTGTTGGTGTTTTGCTTTTGGGGGTTTTAATCACTGAAAATCAGAGCTCCCCCCTGTGCCCTTTGCTTACCAGGATGCAGGTCCAGCTGTGACTCCAGCCCTCCACCCCCACTCCATTGCTTTGTGGTACTGAACAGCCCTGATTTATGCCAGTGTCCTCCCCATGCCATTGGTCCTCACCCTAGACCTGTAGCCTTTCACCCCTGCTGATGCCCCTCACTCATGAGCTGTAGACCCCTGCCCCATCTCAGCCAGAGGTATGGAGCCAAGGACCCAGGTCTGCAGGCCCCTGCCTCCCCAGTAGTATTTGAGCCCAGACTACCACCCATGGGAGGCAGCAGTTGCAGCCGGAGTGGAGCATGGGGCTTAGCTTGCCCTCCCCAACAGGTGGCACAGCTGGAGTGAAGTTCATAGGGGGTGGTGGATGTGGCCTGGCAGCTGCAGGCTCAGGGTTCCCTACACTATGCTCTCCTCCTGGGGCTTCTGGGGCCTGATGGGCAGGGCCCAGCATAGCAGGGCAGAACAGGGTGGGGAAGCTTTGTACCACCACAGGGAGGCCCATGCCACTATGGTGAGGCACTCCCTGCCCACTCAGCAGCGATGGGGGGCACAAATCCATGCTGCTGTCCACGCTGCTGCTGGGTGGGCAAAGGAGTGCCTCAACATGCTGGCACAGGGCTCCTGGCAGTGGCACCAAGATTCCCTTCCATGCCATGTGGAGGTCCCAGGTGAAGGGCAGCAGGATGGGAAGCCCCAAGCCTGCAGTGGGCAGCCCACATCCACCCAGCCTGCAAGAGAAAATCCACTGTCTCCTGCATTTTTCTCCTTTTTAAAGGAGAAAATCCATGTTTTCCTCTGGTGATCAGAAAACCTGGATCTCTGCTGATCACAGTCCATTCTAATGTTAACACTGCTTAACATTCCACAGATTTGGTATCTCCAAGGGTAATGTGCAACTTCACCCTAATTATTCTGGTTAGTTCTAGATTTTCTCTGAATCTTTCTGTCTTATTCTGTGTGGGCTTGTGAACTTTTATAAAATCCCTTGCAATGTTATTTGCTATGAATTAATGGAAGACAAACTACATTCTCTTTGCATGGAATTTTCACTAATATAATTTTGCCCAAATTGCGGATAAAACTACATGGGGAGTACCCTTCAAAATAAGGCTCGCTCTTGCTTTTTTTCATCAGCTCAATGGGCACAAACTAGCTACAAATAAGTGATATGGCATATTCTAGGGCGGGGGTGGGCAAAATGTTGCCTGCAGGCTGGATGAAGTCTGCCAGGCCATTCTATCCAGCCTGTGGGGCCCCTAAAAATTTAGAAAATTAATATTTATTTGCCCCTGGCTGCCTATCATGCAGCCTTTGATTGCTTGCCAAAACTCAGTAAGTGGTAGGGCTGAGCGAGGCTTCGGACAGAGCTTTGGATCCAGAGAAGCACTGGACGCTTCAGGGTCTGATGCAGAATGTTTGGGTTGACGTGCTGGCCTCATTAGGCTTTCTGAAGTGGTTCAGAGCTCCCAAAGCGGTTTGGAGCTGCCTCGGAGATCCGGCCCTAGGGTAAAATGGGGAAACAATGAAATATCTATAATTTATTGTTTTTTGTTAGATTTGGATGAAATTTTCTGGGGTGGTAGACTCTGCAGAGAGCATAAAGACTTCCAAGTTTCAAAAAGATTTGAAATGGGTTTGTTGTGGGTAGGTCTTGCTTGACCAATCTCTCATTTCCTTCTATGACCAGGCTACCTATCACCTGGACAAGGGAGAAGAGATTGATGTCATATATCTTCACTTCAAAAAACCCTTAAATCTGGTATCCCATATTCACCTCTTGGCAAAACTGGCCAACTGTGACCTTTGGATCCACCACAATCTACTGGCTGGGGAACTGGCTCCATGGTCAGACCCAGAGGGTAGTAATCGATGGAAGCCGATCATTATTGTCCTGTGACCAGTGGGGTCCCCCAAGGCTCTGTCCTTGGACCCATATTGTTCAACATCTTCATTAATGGTGTGGACATTGGAGTCCGGAGCGGAAATGGCCAAGTTCTCTGATGATGCCGAACTTTGGGGCAAAGCATCCATACCAGAAGATGGGTGGGTGATCCAGGTTGACCTGGACAGGCTCAGTAAATGGGCAGATAAGAGCCTGATGGTGTTTAACACCGAAAAATGCAAGGTTCTCCACCTTGGGA
>NW_017728886.1:67337147-67342843 GCF_001723895.1 Crocodylus porosus | reverse complement strand
GAAGAATTTCTTTACTGTCCGAGGCCCAAGGTCTGGAACAGCCTGCCATCGGAGGTGGTTCAAGCACTTACACTGAACACCTTCAAGAGCAAATTGGATGCTTATCTTGCTGGGATCCTATGACCGCAGCTGACTGCCTGCCCTTTGGGTAGGGGGCTGGACTCGATGCTTTTCCAAGGTCCCTTCCAGCCCTAATGTCTATGAAATCTATGAAGGTTGGTGCAGGGGTTTGGGGGGAACTGCACCCCAAATTCTTAAAGGCAAAACTCCTGTCATGTCTACATGTTACAACACTGGGGGGGCAAAACTGCAGGGCTGGTAGTTTCAAGAAGATCGGTGCAGGGGTTTGGGGTGATAGCTGCAGGGATGGTGGCCCCTGCTGTGGCCATGATGCTGACAGGCAAAACTCATGCCATGGGTGCTTGTGGGACTGACTGTCTTTGTCTTGGGGCATGGGAGACACTACTGCAGGCCTGGCTCCTAAGCTTCTGTGTTACCAGTTAAAAATCAATCATGATTCACGCAGTACACAGGACCTAGCTAATATAGCCAGTTAATTGCCATCAATTAGCACCTACAATACCAGACTAAGGGGAGGAAAGTATTAATACAGACAGTCAACTGCTCCAAGACAAACAGTTGGTCTCACAAGCACCCATGTCACAAGTTTTTGCCTGTCAGCAGCTAGAGGTGCAGGGCCCCAGGACCCCCCTGAACTGATCTCCTCCACAGCTGGGAGGCTTCGTGGCCTCAGCAGGGGCCACTATTCCTGCAGCTTTCACCCTGCTGTGCCTTAACACTCGCAGTGTCACCCATGTCATGAGTTTTGCTTGTCCACAGCCTGAGGGGCAGTTCCCCCAAACCCCTGCACCAATCTTCTTTAAGATTGGCAGGTTTCATTCTCTCAGCAGGGGCTACCATCCCCACAAGTTTCATTCAAGTTGGACAAAAAACAACGAAGTTATAGATATTTCATTGATTTCCCCCATTATACCCTATGGCTGGATCTCCGAGGCGGCTCCGAAGCTTTGGAGCTGCTTTGGTCAGATCAAGGCAGAAACTGAGTCCAGAGCTCTCAGTTGGATCACTGCCATCTGAAGCAGCTGGATCAGATTGCTGCCGACTTGCACAAGCCTTTGTAAGCGGCCCTCTGCCTGAAATAATTGCCCATCCCTGCTCTAGGGAATGCCTCTGTCCTGGGGGCCTCTATGGCAGGAAGGCAGCCAGCCATGCTGGCATTCTGGAGAAGTCTAGTCAATGTAAGAGGAAGCATAGCTGGGAATTTCCCCCACCCCAACAAATTCATGGCTTCTAGAAAGCTAAGAACCAAGGCACAAGTTACATTCAAATATGAGATCTGATTTAACTGGGAGAAGCAGGGGGGGCAGGAAGTAAATCAGTTCACTTGTGAAGATCTGTCCCTTAGTTTCCTTTTGGTTCTGGTTCTGTTCTATTTTATCCTTATAGAAATTTTGTTTTTTTTTTTTGAAGTTTAAACAGGGTGCCTGATCTCCATGGGTGTAATTCCCCTGATTTTAATGAAATGACATTGGCACAAAATTGGAGGAACACTGGTGAATTGAAGTCATGCCATAGCATAAAGTTGAAGTTATGCTGGGAATAATGAGTACCTTGGAATAATTTAGAAAACTGAATGCATGATGTCTTCCAAAGTAGATTTAAAAATCTATTCGCCAGTTGGGAGAAATGTGTGTGGTGGGGAAGGAGGGAAGTTGATGGCTTGTGTCCATGAGGTTGTGTTTTCCCTATGTGACCAAAGAGGCTAAATGGCCTGAACTCTTGCCTTGAGTTTTTGTGGGGAATGCTTTGGATGGATTAGTGGCAGCACCTTTTTACCATACATAGTTTTATAGTAGGACAGCTAAATGTCCTTTTCATCACAAAGGAAGATAAGTCTGGGCTGAACAGCAGGTCCTGGAGACTGCTTTCTCAGTTCAGAGAACATTGTTTTGTTTTATTTTATTGGGTAAGTGTTAGTTCCTAAGTTATGTACTGTAGACTTTTTTTAACACCTTGTTGCTAATGTCGGGTGGCCATCATAGGGGACCTTCCACTTTTCTGCTACTCTGTCCTCTATTAATATGAAACCTAATGCCTCTTCAAGAGAAAAATAGAGGACATAAAGGTATCTGGTTTCATACCAACACAGGACAACTGGACTATCCTCTATGATAATGTGACACTCTGTGCCTGAAAAGAAGAAAGGCTCTGAGGGAGCTGGAGGGGTGGGAAAAATACAGAAGTCCCAGGGAGGACAAGGGAATCTTTAAGGGTAAGGTTAGGGTGCTCAAAATCTGATTCAAGGGTGTAGGTTGTAGCTGTGTTGGTCTGAGGACATAGGCAGATGAGGTTCTTTGGGTGAATCTGATATCTTTTATTAGACCAACTTAAATAGTTGGAAAAAGTGTTTTTAGATTTCATAGACATTCGGGCTAGAAGAGACCCTGAAGGATCATCGAGTCCAGCCCCCTGCTCCAGGGCCAGGAAGTCAGCAAGGATCATAGGATCCCAGCAAGATAAACATCCAAATGTGTCTTGAAGGCTTTGCTTTGGCGAAGCAAAGTTTTAGCACCTTTGCTTTGGCCATAAATAGTTTAAGCAAGTTTTAGTAACCTTTCAGGTATTTTCCCTCAACTATTTAAGTTTTTTCTAATAAAAGATATCAGATTTACCCAAATAACCTGTTTAGCATTGCTGGAAGAAACTGTGCTTTTGCAATAAAGATTTTGTTTGTTTGAAGTGGAGCAGTGTGCCGTGCTGCTGGGGGCATCAGTCCTCTGAATTCCCCCTTCTGAGGAACTGATTAAAGAAGAAGCTCTTGCGGGGAGGGTGGTGCTACAGATAGCTGGAAAACCAGGGGCAAAGGGCCTTTAGAAGCCATGCCACAGGGCTAGCTGAAGCGGGCCTTAAAGGAGGGAGATCACATGAGGCTTTTTAGGGAGGAAGAGCTTCCCCTGAAAGGAGGGATCCATGACAGTCTAAATGAAGCAAAGTATTCTGAGTTATTTGGGTTTCAGGGCTAGTATTGCCTGTGGGTATCTGGATGATCAAGGGGATTTGAATTAGTTGAACATTTGATCTTGTATAGGATGGGGGGGAAAAAAGCACTGTAATAGCTTTTAGGGTGGACAGCAGAACTGGGCAAGGAGGAGTTGTTGAAATGGTAGTGCCTAGGTTGTGAAGCTAATAATAGTGGGATTGTGTAACATAACATGTAAAATTTCCCCAAGGGAAATTTTCCAGTTTTTAAAATAACATTCTTAAAGCTAGGAACTGTTAATTTAAAAAAAAGTGGTGTGCTTGTATTTTTTCTAAGTCCCAGTTTCTTAGCATGTTCCCTCCTTGTGTCTGTTCAGAGCCTGTTTCTTCCTTTTTTTTTTTTTTTTTGAGGGGGAGGGGGGAAGGGCAAGGGGCTTTGTGATTTTAAGTTTCCCCCATATTCTTTCTTTATCAATCCCTGTTCCCATAGCACTCTCTTCCTCAAAAGGTAAGTGCCCAAAAGCACCTATTACCATATTCAGCTATTAACAATTTTAATTTATTATATGATTATATATTCCACAAACATCATCCTCATTGGATGTGGTAGGGTATGGTAGAGAATGTAGAGATTAGGAGCAGTACATTGGAGAAAGGGCTCTGGATGCTTGTTGAGAAGTCTAGACAGCATCACTGTGCTCATCATAAAATTTTCATAGGTATTCAGGCTGGAAGGGACCCTAGAGGATCATTGAGTCCAGTCCCCTTCCCAGGGGCAGGAAGTCAGCAGGGATCATAGGATCCCAGCAAGATAAACATCCAAAAGTGTCTTGGAGGCATTTAAAGTGGGTGCTTGAACCACCCCCGGTGGCAGTCTATTCCAAACCTTGGGGACTTGGACAGTAAAGAAGTTCTTCCTTATGTCCACCCTGAAATGGTCACAGAGGAGTTGTGACCATTCGATCTTGTCATCCCTTGGGGCACTCTGGTGAACAAGCATTCCCCCAGATCCTGGTGAGCACCCCTGATAAACTTATAGGTGGCCACCAGATCGCCCCTGAGCCTGTGCTTTTCCAGGCTGAATAGCCCCATGGCTTTCAGCCTCTCATCATAAGGTCTGTTATCCTGACCTCTGATCATGCGTGTGGCTCTCCTCTGGTCTCTCTCAAGCTTCTCCACATCCTTTTTGAATAGTGGAGCCCAAAACTGGTCACAATACTCCAGCTGTGGCCTCACCAAGGCCGAGTACAGTGGTAGAATGACATCCTGGGATTCACTTGAGAAGCATTTATGGATACAAGCCAGCGTTTTGCTTGCTTTACTAGCTACAGCATTACATCGAAGGCTCATGTTCATCTTGTGGTCAACGATGACCCCAAAATCCCTTTAATCTGTAGTGCTAGCCAGCATAGCACTGCCGAACCTATAAGCATGCTGTGGGTTTTTCCTCCCAAGGTGGAGAACCTTGCATTTTTCAGTGTTGAACACAGGTTCTTGTCCGCCTATTTCATGAGCCTGTCAAGATCTGCCTGGATCACCCTCCTGTCCTCAGGTGTGGATGCTTTACCTCAGAGTTTGGTGTTGTTGGCGAACTTGGCCAGTCCGTTTCTGACACCAACGTCTACATCATTGATGAAGATGTTAAAAAGTAAGGGCCCTAGGACACAGCCCTGGAGGACCCCACTTGTTACAGGGCACCACGATTGACTTCCATCAACCACCAACCTCTGGGACCTGCTGTGGAGCCAATTCCCCAGCCAGCGGATCATGGTGAGGTTGGGGCCGCAGCTAGCCAGTTTTGCCAAGAGGTGATCATGGGATAAAAGGCTTTTTTGAAGTCAAGATATATGACATCAATCTTGTCCCCCTTGTCCAAGTGGTAGGTCATCTGGTCGTAAAAGGAAATGAGATTGTTGCGGGTAGGTCTTGCCAAACCCATACTTGGTATCCCTCAGGATATTGCCACCAGCTAGTCTGTTAAGGATGGCCTCTTTAATCTTTTCCAAGACCTTCTCCAGGATAGAGGTCAGGCTGATTTGGGACCTGTAGTTTTCCAGATCCACTTTTTGAAGACTGGCACCACATTGGCCTTCTTCCAATCTTCAGGCATTTCACCACAGCACCATGAGTTCTCAAAGACCCATGCCTGGGTCTCGGCTATGATGCTTGCCAGCTCTTTGAGTACCCTTGGCTATAAATCATCAGGGCTGCTGACTTAAAGGTATCCAGTCTGTGGGTTGTGGCCATTTAGGGCCTCACTAACAAGCCTCCTGAGCTTGTCAAAGTCAGCTTTCCTGAAGTCGAGGACTTCTGTATTGCTGACTGACTTGCCAGCTTTTACAGCAGATGATGAAGGTGATCAGCTTGTGGTCACTGTCACCCAGCTTTCCTTCAATCATTAGGTTGCTGATTAGGTCATCCCTGGTTGCTAGTACCAGGTCAAGCAGCACTTTACCTTTTGTTGGCCTGTAGACATCCTGCATCTCATTTCCTTCTATGACCAGGTGACCTATCACCCTGGACAAGGGGGAAGAGATTGATGTCATATATCTTCACTTCAAAAAAAACCTTCGATTTGGTATCCCATGATCACCTCTTGGTGAAACTGGCCAATTGTGGCCTTGGGTCCACCACGATCTGCTGGCTGGGAAATTGGCTCCGTGGTCGGACCCAGAGGGTTGTAATTGATGGCAGTC
>NW_017728886.1:67281488-67336237 GCF_001723895.1 Crocodylus porosus | reverse complement strand
GGTTCAAGCACCTACATTGAACACCTTCAAGAGCAAATTGGATGCTTATCTTGCTGGGATCCTATGACCCCAGCTGACTTCCTGCCCTTTGGGTGGGGGGCTGGACTCTGATCTTCTGAGATCTCTTCCAGCCCTAATGTCTATGAAATCTGATAGAAGTCATCCATGCATGAGAGAGAGCTTTTTACCCACTCAGATTTGGCTGAGTGCTCCTCTCACAAGGTGTCTGGATAGTTAGTCTCCCATGACAACCATACACTGGGATCGTGTGCCTCAGCCACACTCTGGCAAACTCCTGGTCAAGATCGTGACCCTGGGTAGGGGGTCTGTAGTAGACTCCCACCATAGTATCCCCTGTGCTGTGTTCTCTACGGATTTTAACCCAAAGGGTCTCAAGTCCACCATGGGTGCCAATGTCTGCTTGCAGAGATGCGTAGCTTTCCTTGACATGGAGAGCTATGCCCTCACCCCTTTTTTTGTCTACTCAGTCCTTCCTGTACAGGGTATAGGCATCTATGCCTGTGGCCGAGTGTTGCAGGCCAGCTAGGCGCTGTGTGTCAGCTGTTAGGCTGCTGGGTTTGGGATTGAGGAGGCAAGTCGGGAGTGAAGTAAAGGCAAATTTACTTACAGCTTAGCATACAACAATTAACAGAAAGGTTAATGTGATAAATAGATAGTACAGTAATAAAGAGCTAATAGTGTTGATCAGGGATGCCAGACTTCACTGGAACAACTTGGCACACACCTGGCATAGAGGGACTGCCAATAAGTTGCCACCCCCATGTGGGAACTCTTTGTCATTCTGTCTATCTGTTGTTGTTATTATTCACTGTCTGTGGGGTCACCGGGAAGGTCCCTTGGCCAGGATCCAGTCCTTGCTAACACTGGGAGTCTGGGGTCCAGGCTTGGTACAGTGATGTTCCTTCTGGCCCGTCCTTCAACCTGGTTACTCGACATGCACATTCCTTTATGCCTTATCTTATGCTAATCTGTTGGCTTTAGAGCCACTCACAGTATTGCCCTATAGCTGTTACCCTGTGGGATTAAAAGAGGTTAGAAATATCATGAAAGGTTACTGCCTGAACTCGGGTTCACCCAATAAGTAAATTACACTACATTACTTTGAGGTTTGAAATTGGCATTACTCTGCCCAAGCTCAACCCCTTGGTTTCTGATTCCTTGGAATGTGCTAATTATATTAGGTGGTCAGATCTTGTTATGGCTGACCTTTTAAAAAAACCTGTTAGATCAGCTAATCTTGTAGTTTTGCTTATTTTTGGGGACAGTCTCATGATCAGTGCAAACAGTTAGATTCAACACTTTGGTTAAATTATGACAGACAAATTCCACTTGCGGGTTGCAAACTTGCAAGCTTTGCATTAACTGCTAAACAATTGCCCAGATGTCTTCAAGAACATATATTTATTGCTCATGATGGTAACCCCCCTGGTTCTGGCCAGCACAGCCCAGTCATGGGTGGAGTCCCATCAGCTCTCTGTTATCCCTATGACATCATAGTTATTTGCTTTTAGCGTGAGGACAAGTTCCTCCAGTTTGTTCCACAAGCTCCCCCATTGTGAAGGGCTGTGCAACTGGTAAGAAGAAAGGACTCTATAGATCTTCAGTTGTGAAAGTCAAAGGTCTACCTAAACCAGACTAGCCTGATGAGCTGTTATGCTTAAGGCAAACCAATTTCTAAAGCCTATGATGCATGCCAGATAGCTAGCATTATATCTAGCCACCTTCAGCTCCACAGCCTGAGTTTGTTTACAGCTAGGCCAGTGGGGGAAGTCTTCGGGTTGAATTTGGCATTGGGGTTAACCTTACTTATCTGACATCATAACAAGACACCTTAACTACTGTCTCCTTACCTCTCTGTGTGGAGCATAAGACTATTTAAGGCTGATGGAAAATGTGTCATGACTACTTTTTTATCTTCTACGTGAAGTGAAATGATGGCCTCTCAGTGCTTAGGGAGCAGACCTGTGCAATAGTCACTAGGTGAAGAATGAGTGGACTGAGAGTGAATGATGTTTTTTCATCCCTTCATGTAGTCCCTTTAGGACATTGTTCTGGAATAATGACATATAGAAGCTTGCATTATTTTCCTTGTGTAGCAGGCTCACCTTTTCAGAGCTTGGGTTGAGTCCCAGGCTTGATATCCTGCTGTTTTGATTGGTGGAGCCCATCCACCAATCAGGAGGTAGCAGGAGAAATAGTCATGCCCCTTTCCTGAGGGGAGGGGGAGAAGAGCTCCCTCGGACCTAATTGAAGACTGTAAACTGTCATGTCCGGAAGACTTCAGGGGCGGAGTCCTGGAGTGTATAAAAGGAACTGCGTGCCCAGCACGTGGGGCAGATGCAGCAAGGGACTGAAGAAGAGTGGAGCCAAGAGAAGCTGGGGAGCTCTCCCTCAGCAGGCAATAAGCTCAAGGCTCCTGAAGCTCCCACTAGAGGACCAGTGCGAGATTGCTTGGGCTGCTGATAGCACACAGGGACAGTGCGCAGAGACCTGGTCCTGGGAGTGGTGTGAGACTGCTTGGGCCCATCACGATACACAGTTTGGTGCACAGAGCCCAGGCTTTGGGAGCCGCAAGCAGTGTCTTGAGCCTGAAACCCCAGTAGGGCCTTGGGGCCTGAGCCACCTCACTGTGGCCCCCATCTCCCAGCAAGCGGCCAGGTCCCGCAGTGTGCAGGGAGGTGCATGGGCCCAAGCCTTGGGAGCCAGGGAGCAGCAGAGGCTGCTTGGGTTAGTTGCCCAGCGTGAAGACAGCTGGTTGGAGCCTGAAGGGCTTGGCCTGTGCTAAGAGAGCCCTCAGTGCAGAGCCAGGGCACAAGGAAACAGTAGTGCTGGGTGCTGAGCTTCATGCTGCAGGAGCCAGCAGCTGTGGTGCAGCAGCTGAGAGGAGCTGAGCCTTTGGTGCCCAGGGTGAGGCACAGGGTGGAGAGGAGCCCAGCAGCCCAGGAGAGTCCTGGAGAGGCACTCCAGCAGAAGATACTCAATGGAGTTGTGCCCTGACCACCACCACCTGAGGGAGTGTGAGCCACTGGGCCCTTGGGTCCCACAGGGGAAAGATACTTAGGGCAGGCAAACCCAAAGAAGGGGCTGGGTGAGCAACCCCCCTGCCTAGTCAAGGCCCTAATGGGAGGGGCCCCTGGTGCTTCCTGGACCACCCCCCAAAGGACCCCATTGGAAGGAGGGCTATGTTTTATGTTTATGTATATTATAACTTAATAAATTGTATATAGTTAAGAACTTTGGGTTTGGGCTAACTCTATAGAGGAAAGAGGGAATTCTGGCATCCCTCTCACAGCACCCCCTCCTGCCTACCCATCCTATTCAATTAAGAAAAGGGTACACCCTTGGGTGTACCTGGGTTATACTTGTCCTCTGGAAAAATAAATGTTCGGTCACCTCTCCCTTTCCCATCCCTTTGCCATTTCCCAGTTTTGTCCTTACCAGGGAAACAGAGCTTGTACATATTAAATCCTGAAGGAAATTTGGGTTGCTAGTCCAAGACCCAAAGGCATACAGGCTCTGCCTGACAATGCAGCTCACAGAATGAGGAATACAGCTGGCACAGTCTCTATCCAGGCCTATCATTGAATGGATTACTGCCCAGCTCTCCTCTTCCAGTCCATAGTATGGTATTGCCATTCATACAGGTCATACACCAGTGGGTCTTTTCCTTCTGCTTGGTGATTTGCACCCTCTGTCTGAAACAAATGGAAAAAAGGACTACAACAGACCAGTAGGTGTGAGGAATAGCACTCTCTGGTGTAAGATTTAATGTCAAAATAATAGACCCAATTAGGAAACACTGGAAATAGTAGGGCTGCCTGTAAGCTCTTCCTGGAAGCCTGGCTAGTTTCCTGAAACTCAGGAGTATTAAATCATTGCTCCACTGTACAATTTCTGCAGCTGCGAATGTAAGGAATCTACCAGACAAAGGGATGTTCAAAGCAGTCCAAAGTATCTCGGCCCCTCATATTCCCTCCCCACCCTAATTTATCAATTCCCCAGGGATTTTTTTTGTAGTTGCTGCTGCTGCTTCTGCTTCATTTTATTTCTCTTTGCTGTTTTTCTTGTTGCTGTGTGTGGCTTATACAGAGTGTGTGAGAATATGTTGGGGACTTCAGTGATAATGCAAAAGAGCCCTCTACTTCTTGCTGTGCAGGCAGCTCTGGGAAGCAGCTGGAGGCAAATGTCTACTCTTCTTCCTGGAAATTCTGCGTCTGTCTGTCTGGATTCAACTGAAGAGTTATAGGGGCAGCCACACACCTACACCTGCCCTTTCATTGCCACTCACCTCTGTAGAAGTAGCTGGGATTCATGTTTAGAATTTTCAAGAACTGATAACCACTACTAGATATTGGGCTAGATTAAAAAATCATGGGTATGCTACATCTGCAAACTAGGTGACTTATTTGCCTTGATGTAAATAAGATTAAAAATGAAGGGTCCTGTTAAAGAAAAATAATATTTTAAAACAAGAACTAATCATTATTTGCACATGTGCATTCTCTCTCTTTAGATGGAGTGTATGTATATAAAAAAAAATCTTAGGAATGCATACATTAAAGAACTTTTATTTCTTAAATGAGTAATGGTTAAATAGCTTAAACTAAGCCAGTAGTGAAAAACCAGGCCACCACTCAACTTCACACATACTTGCTCTTTCACTGACACTTCAACTTGTAGCCTAGAACATAGGTAAACTAGTATAGTCAAGTTAGCACACGCAGGCAAGAAGTGAAACTGGTTCTCAGCACAGAAGTGAAACAGACTGAATAATGTGTCTTACATGGGGGGGGGAAAGAAAATAAACTGTAAAAAGAGAAATTAAGGAGAACACGTGTCTGTTTTTGTAACAATGGAGGGGGGAACCCACTCTGAAAAAATCGTATTTTTTCTCTCTCTCTTAAAATTTAATCTGGTATATTCTTTTCCCTGTTTCTTATTCTTTTCCATAATATCAAATTTAGAGATTTTACTAAAACTGCAACAGTGTCTTGTTACATTTAGCTTGACAGAGCAGAAGCTGGAATCCCCCAGTACAATAAACATGTTTTGCTTGATATTTTTCTATAGGAAGGAGGAGAAAGGGCAGTGATTGTCTAAGGCTCTTTTGAATTATTTTACAAATAAGCCCAAACGTCAATGTCTGCCATGGCTGATCTGCATCTGAACACAGAATAGATTTTTATGAACATCCAGATTAGCTACATCATGTTATGAAAGTATCTGTTTGTGACTAATACCAATTATTAGTGTAATGGTCTCTTTGTTGTACTTTCAATCTCCCCTGTACTAAATCTTCTTTGCCCTGTAGTATAATATTGCATCTATGGTGAGATTTATTTTTCTGTAATAAGAATAAATGGAAAATGATGTAAAGAAATGCTAGGGGTGTTCTTTGTTACAAACAGCAAAGATTTAAAACTATGACTTGCCACAAGGAGGAGCTAAAGTATTAGATTAAGAATGATCATTACACATAGTGGGGGAAGATGGTTTTTCATGCTGAATTATTTGGTTATGGTCTAGGTAATTTATATTAATGCTCTGGGCTAAATGCTTCCCTGGGATGCATGAACAAGATTCTTGTGAGTTTGGGAACAACATATGTGCATTTCAGGAGGTGTTTTTTGAAGCTTTTTAGACTTAAGGCACTCCTTGAAAAATGCCAGCTTTCAGTTTTCACTTGTTGTTTTTTTGTTTTTTGTTTTGGTGTTTTTTTAACTACAGAAAAATAATAGAGCAATTTTGTCACAGATAACTTGGACCACAGCAAATGTTTTTAAAACTATGGATTCCTACTTGAAATCTATACGTGTCCCCACGAGCATGCATGTTTGAGGTGCTACAAGCTGCACGTGATGAACATGCACCAATGCACTATGCCGCTGATTTGTAGTGCGGCAGGGTTTTTTTGACACTGGCTGATCCTGGTGTCAAATAAATCTGCTAGTAAAAAAAGCAGTGCGGTGCATGTGACAGCAGCATGTATCGCCAGGAACTGGAGCCTGGCTGGCCAGACCGACACTTTGGCTGCTGGCCAGGCTCCGAGTGGCTGGCTTGGCACTGCTGCTGCTGCCTCAAAGCCCCCAGGGCCCCAGATAAGGCTGCTGGGGCCAGCACAGGTGCCCCACCCAGGTCCTTTTTGCCCTGCACATACATATGTGCCACTGCTGTTTGTTCTGTGGAAAACCATGTGTCCTTGCATGTGCATCCTCATGGGGATGTACCCTATGAGTTTTTTTATCTTGTGAATTATGCTTGCATACCTAACTGTGCTAACATTGTGTGGCACCCTGCAACACCTTGAAAAGATCTCAAATCACCCTACAGTAACATGTGCCCTGGCTGAGAATCGCTGGTCTAAGGGCATAATTTGGTTGTTGGTTTTTTGTTGTTGGTGTGGCTTTTTTAAAACTAATTACTGTATGTGGTACATGGCAGATAGGACAACTACTTTTAGAACTACTTTTGAAACAGGTTGTTCTAGCAGCAGCTGTTATTTTGTAGTAGTCCATCCCTCTCTCCACAATGTTTTATATCACGTCATGACTTCTAGAGGAAAAAGGCAAGGTGCATTGCTTTTTAAGGACCTGGTCCTGCTTGGTGCTCAGTGTGACTGGGGAGTTCCTTTCCCATTCAGATTACTGTGATTTCAGGGGGAGGGGCAACATTTGCAGGAGGTGCACAGCATCTTTTAAAGGTCAGTTCTTTTGTCAGGCATAAGGAACATACTGTTTTTAGTGAGGTAATATTGCGTGTGTTTTACTACTTCTCCTTCCTCTTCTCAATATGATATACAGTCAAACTCCTACCCTCTTCTTATACTATTGAAGGGGGAGAAGCACAGAGAAGTTAGTAGGGGAGAAATCATGCAAGAGAGAAGCTACTCCTGATTGTTTAATGCATCTAATTCTAGACTCTCTCATTCTGGAATTGTTTATGGCAGTGACATTTATGGTGGTATTTCATAGTCCTACCTGAGATTAGAGACTTACTGTACTAGGGGCTCCACAAATATATAGTAAAGATGATCATAGAATCATAGAAAATTAGGGCTGGAAGGGAAGTCATCTAGTCCAACCCCCTCATCAAAGCAGGACCATCTCCAAGTAGATCATTTCAGCCAGGGCTGTCTAGCCAGGCCTTAAAAACCACCAAGGACAGAGATTCCACCACCTTTCTAGGTAACTTGAAAGTGCTTTGCTCTCTCCTGGTGAGAGAGTTTTTCCTAATAGCCAGCCTAAACCTCCCTTGCTGCAACTTGAGGCCCCTGCTCTGAGTTCTGTCATCTGTCACCACTGAGAACAGTGATGACAGATTTTCTCAGTGGTGACAGTGATTCATAATAATCACTATAATGAAGACCTTGATATCTGCCCACTTTTTGATTCTTGCTACTTACATGAGGGAAGCATTAGGTTCTATGCCTTGAATGGAGGATGCAGTTTCAGCAAGCTGTATTGCTGTTGGCTTTTTTCCTCTTGTTTTATGGAGGTGTGGTTGTAGAAGAGTCTTATACTATATTTTTGAACCCACTACAAATTGATAAATAATGCATATAGGATTCGCAGGAAAATCTTTAATTTTTTTTCCCCTGACAAAATAAACAAACTAATACTAATTTCACTTGAACTTAATTTTTTATATGTAAAAATAAATAATAGCCCTGTGAGACTTTGGGAAGAAATGTGTGCTTTATATTTGTTTTACAGAGATGCCTTGCCTTCTATTTCTTTTTAGAACCCTGGAAAATTACAGTGTATGACCTCACTGTCTAAAACAGTGCCTGAAATTAATATATGCTGGCTGCTAGGGTAGCCGATGACAGTGAGAGATCAGAATGCCAGCTGGAAGACTAATATTTGTTATTAGTTCTAGAAATCCTGGTTATGGTCCAGTAAGGCCAGATCTATTGTGCTTGTTCATGGAGGTGAATAACAAACACATTTAAGCATCAACAAGCAGTTGAGATGGGTTCAAACTCCAAATCTGGATACAGAAGTTGATCATCCAAGATTTGAGTTGAAAATTTTGGTTTATGTTGATTTGCTCTTAAGTACATAGACATGTGTGTGTGTGTGTGTGTGTGTGTACATGCTTGCGTATTTATATATGTATATTGTTTAGGGGAAAATTGGTTGAGTGTTGGTTAGCTGACTCGGAGGTGTGACTGGCCAGTTCTGTATCCTGGTTGGTGGCATCAACTAGAGGCTTGCTGCTGTGGGTGGAGAAATTTGCCTCCCTTTTTTGCCACCAACATGCATGCGCAGATCATCATACACTTCTGCTGCTTCTCTGCCTTTGCTACTGCCAGAGCCACAGGGAAGGTTCAGGGGGCATGTAGAAGGGGACATAATTGGAGGGTTAGGCTCATGCTGCCCATGTGGTGGTTGAGGGGTGTGGAAAGGGGTTCACTGCTTGTGGGGCTGAATGAGACAGGGGTCCTGGGAGCTCACACAGCATGTGGCCTTTATGATGTGTGGCTTGGAGCCCTGTGACAGTTGCAGCACATGGCTCCTGGCTGCTGTGAAGTTGGATGGTCCTGGTCTATCCAAAAGGCAAGAAATGTTGAGAAGCTCCTTTTAGTTTTGTGAGCCTATCGAAATCAGTCCACATGTTTTAGTATTTTTTAGAATGTGTTGGACAAGATTTCAGGGATCAATTTTAAAGCCATGTTGGGCTGGGAAAGAGAGAGATGAAGCTGTTGGATCAGAGGCCATATCTTTTATTAGACCAACGAAATAGTAGCAAAAAATTTCTTTCTTTGCCTGAAGAAGGGTGCGTGTGCCTGAAAGCTTGCAAAGAATGGATTTTTTTTCCACTGTTTAGTTGGTCTAACAAAAAAAATATTGCCTCCTGATCCCAGAGCTTTGTGCATCTGTTTTTAGACCAGATGTAGCACTCTGAGAAATTTTACAAGGGAGACTTCCTTATCTCTGGTATGAAGCAGAATGGCACCTCCTGGCCATTTGACCTAACGTGCAAAACATGTTTTACACCAGTTGGGGGAAGGCAAACATTTTGGCAGGTATGCCGCAATTTAGCCTTGAGCACCACTCCCATGTCCTGCTTGATTTGCTGCTCTGCTTTCTGTTCCCTGTCCCATGCTTCTACCCAGTCTGCTATTCTGTTTCCTGCTCCCAGCATGATTTGCTGCTTTCTGCTTCCTGCCTCTGCACTGCTTATTCTCTCCTCAGTCTTCCATGTGCTCTGCACAGAGGATCTGTACCACTTGCAGCACACACAGATTGGCCACCCCTGTTTTATATTAACAAAGGTTCAAAGGGCAGGGCACCTTTATAATCTACAAGCATCTTATGAACTATCTCATTCAGAGAGGTATGTGCTACAGCCTATTTTGTCAGATGCTGTGAAATGCATTAGTCTTGAAAATGTTGTGCCTTCATTGCAAATAGCAACCAGACATCTAAAACAGCTTTTGGTCAAGGTCTTGGCATAAGTGTACAGCTGCAATATAAATTACAGCAGATTCTCTAAATCTGTAGATGTTGTTAATATGCTTAAAACTAAAATTATAGCGTGCATATAAGTTTGCTTGTATTTATGACCTGTGTCAACAAACCTTAGAATTGAGTGCGTCTGTGGTAACTGTAACTTGATAACATCTATTCTAAATTTACAGTGATGATGTGAAGAGCTATGTGGTTTTGAAATTCTATCCAGGAAAGGTCATAAAGAATTTTGCAAACACCAGTGCAGCATATTCATGTTATATTTTTACATTACAATGAGACAACAGAACTTTGCTTCTAATATTTGGTTGCACTGGAATAAATAAAGGCAGTGGGGGAATAAATATGTTAAAAGATGCTTCACTGTATACTGTTGCTTGTATCAGACAAGAATATTGGTCAATACAGGTACCTAAATATAGGTCATATCCTTTAGGCTGTAGACTCTTGAAAATACTTGGTCTTTGGGTCAGATCATGACCCTACTACAAGCAATGGCAATTAACTTGAGTGAAATTACTTTCAGTCTGAGGCTGCATACATGCATTAGAATACTTGTGAGAATTCTCCCAGGTTTGTTCTCCTGGTTAAGAAACTTACCCAGAGCTGCATGCACAGACAGTTGAATCCTGAGGCCCTGAAGAGTGGAGAGCTTATAGTACTGATAGTGTGCAGCCTGGTGGGGAAGCAGGGGGGCAGGAAAGAGACAAGCTGTGCTCTTATCTCAGCATGCTTTATAGACTTCCTTAGTCTGCCTGGCAAAAGATGGCAGCAGTGCATAGGGTAGCCCTGATTGGCTGACCCAGACTGCCCATGGTCAGCCTGTGTTTCCCTGGAGCACAATGCGGGGAATGTGAAGGGGACATATTTTGTTCCCTGATGGAACAGCAGAGTCCAGCAAGTGACACACTGTCTCCCTGAGGGGGGAGAGGACAAGGATCCTGGAGGACCATGCTGTCTTCTGAGAGAAACCACAGCATGTACAGACATTTGCTCTTCCAGGGGAAACTTGTCTGAGAGTCATTTAACCGTTGTTGTTCCCAGGTTATTTTTCTCCTGGGGCAGCTATTTTTACTTTAGGAGAAATAGCCTGAACATCTTTACACTTGTGGTTCATCTCGGGAGAGCAACAACTCTCCCAGGAAAAAAAAATGATTGTCTGTATGAGCCAGATTGAGAGCTGCTTTTGATTTGTGATATCGGTTGTCTTGACTTCTGGATAGCTTGTTCTAATAAAGTATAAGTTGCATAATATAACATTTATAAAAATGTAAAGACTGCATAAAATCTCTCTCTCTGGTTCAGTGGTACAGGAAGCTGGTAAAGACTCAGGCAGAAGAATTTAAGGTTCACTTTGAAAGTGTCCAAAGCTGGTATTTTACAGGTGACCTTTGACGTAGCAGAGAGTTTTATGCTGGTGATTCTTCCTTCTGAGTTCCTACTGGCAATAATATTCCAATATCTTGCTAAGTGGTCTGTGCTGATGACGTTCAGATGGACCTTTTAGAGAAGGCACTGATCTGTTGGGGCTCTTAAGACAGTATAGCAATTTTAGAAAGAGTAAGGGTGTTAATCCTTATGTTTCAGATGCATTACATCTCCAGTAACTGTGCTCTCCCTACCTAAATCTTTCTTACAGTCTCATTTGGTATTTTTCACTTACCCTTAAATATTACATTTCTGTTTCTTTGCACTGTATACAGTTGCTGTCTTATGTCCAGTTGGTGCCTTTATTACGGTGATAGAGAAATTATCCCTCCTCTATTCTAGAGATATTTATCAGATTTATTTGTCTAACGTCTGTAAAGCTGTTTGGGATTCTCAAACATGAATGTAAGTCTAAAGCATTAAGTGCTTTTTATAGAGGTTTCCTTCTGTTTCTACCCCCAGGGCTCAGTCCTTGGGCCCGCACTGTTCAATTTCTTTATTTGTGACTTGGATGACAGGGTGAAAAGCAGTCTGTTTAAATTCGCAGATGACACCAAGATCTGGGGTGAAGTGGGCACACTAGAAGGAAGGACAGATTACAGCAGGACCTGGAAAGGTTACAGGGGTGGGTAAATGAAAATAGGATGGGATTCAATACTGACAAGTGCAGGGTGCTACCCTTGGGCAGTAGGAACCAGCAGCATACCTATAGGCCTTCTCGAAAGCACGGTGGCAAAAAAAGATCTTGGAGTTATTATTGACTCCGAGATGAACATGGGCCGACAATGCAAGAACAGTCAGTTGGGCTAACCGTACCTTGTCCTGCAGCCACAGATGCATCACAAGCAGGGCCAAGGAGATGATCCTCCCCCTCTATGCGACACTGGTCAGGCCGCAGCTGGAGTACTGCATTCAGTTCTGGGCGCCACACTTCAGGAGGGATGTGGACAGCAGCAAGAGGGTCCAGAGGAGGGCCACTCGCATGACAAGTGCAGACCCTACGAGGAGAGGCTACGGGACCTGAACCTGTTCAACCTTCACAAAAGAAGGCTGAGGTGGGACGTGGTGGCCGCCTATAAACTTGCCAAGGGGGACCAGCAGACAATGGGAGAGTTTCTGTTCCCCAAAGCACCACCGGGGGTAACAAGGAATAACAGCTATAAGCTGCTAGAGAGTAGGTTCAGACTAGACATTAGAAGGCACTACTTCACAGTCAGGGCAGCTAGGATCTGGAACCAACTCCCACAGGAAGTGGTGCTGGCTCCTACCTTGGGGGTCTTTAAGAGGAGGCTTGATGTTTACCTGGCTGTGGTCATTTGAGCCCAGTTTTCTCTCCTGCCCAGGGCAGGGGGATGGACTAGAAGATCTAGAAGGTCCCTTCTAACCCTACATCTATGAATCTAAGTCATGGTGAACTGGAGTGAACGCTGGGCACACAGAGATAAATTATTCCTGTTTGGAGTCTTTGACCATGATCCAGATAACATACTTGTGAAAAGGTTTGCTGTGAGAGCATGTTAATTGGTTGAAATTCATCATTTAGATTTTTTTTAAAACTATTTTTTTCTTGGAAATATTGATTTTTGCTTACGCTTTCAGGTTGCTTTGCTGTCTTTAAAATCTCTGGCTAAATTAAGACTGGTTTTAGAAAAACCTGAAGAGAATCCTAGTGAAACTTAATAGGAAGAAAAGTCAGCATAATACGGAGCATACTAGTCCTTTTTAAATGGGAAAATATATGCCTCAAACTTCCAAATTTGTGTGCCTAAATGAAGGCACGTTCATAGCTAGTAGGATGTAATAAGGTGCTCAACACCATAGAAGTGAATGGGAGCTGTGATTGCATAGCACTTACTCAGGTGTATGCATGTATTCCTTCACATAGCATGTGGTATAAGAGACAGTAGACTAAACAGAATAAAGAATTCTTGGAAGAGAGGGGATTTCAAAGCACTCTACCGAAAATGTGTGGGGACGCGCCTTAAAATTTACTGTCTTAGAAAAGATTAGTATGTCTGCAGTTGCTGAAGAGAAATGAAAGCAATAGTAATTAGTGGGCTTGCATCTTTTTTGCCTCTCCATTTTTGCTTGATATGTCCTCTAAGAGTTGAGGCAGCAGTAGTAGCAGTTTGCAGAGGCTTGCTACAATGAGAAGTTGATGCAGGTGGCGGGGTCAGTTTAAGGGAATTTTAGGGCAGAAAGCCTTTTCTCTCTCAAAATTAAAACTCCTCTGATCTCAGAACTCAAATCCTTTTCTAATGAAATGACTTAATAAAGCCACCTTTTGAGAGATTATCCTCCAGTATCATCCCAGTGCTAATATGTACTTGGAAAACACTATGGAAATTTCTGGAGAGGATTTTCAAACATTAATAACTTATGCACTTTCTCTTTTAAGTTCTTGCAGCCATTCTTTGGTTGAGTCCAAAAAATATTTGCATTTCACTAGCATGGGGTCAGTTTTCAACCAACATTTTAAGATATGATCTAGGAACTTAATTCTCCAGGCTATCCAGCAGACAAATCAGTTGTGATCATGTGGTAGTGGTTTGTAGGATTGGACCTACAATAACAGAATCTACTCTGATACTCTTAATAATAACTTCAGTGGGGCTATTTTGTGTGCTTTAAATTAAGGGCATATTGGTATTGGACCAGGGCCAGAATGCACAGTACCTTGCAGGGTAAAGCCCTTGTAAACTCTTTCAGAGACTTCATTATGTTTATCTGGCAAGCACCTAGTGTGCTGAAAAATGAAGTAATACAGAATCCAGCTGAAGTTAATAGGAGCAGTATGGCTCAGGGTCATAATGTAGATTTCAGATTTCTGCTCTTGACAGATTTCTGCTGTGTTGTGAGTGGGAGTGCTGTAAAAGAGACCTGACTCATACCACAGAGGGGGTGTTTCTGTTTATCTAGTGAATCTCCTTTTTACTGAGGAGGAAACAGACATGACATAAACACCACAAGTGAGCACAAGCACTCGTGCCAAATATGACAGATGAACAGACTTTGACAGAACACCACTCTTCTTATGCAATCAGACTGCTCATGGCACTGCCCTGAAAAGCCTGGCAAACAACCAATTGCAAGGAACTAAACATGCGCCTGTGAAGCTCACCTGATTGACACAAATAGAATACGACTCATGTTTAATACCTTAATATTGTCACTATGCCTGGTGGCTTCCCATAGAAAATAAGTGTAGTAGTTCTGTGTCTGTCTATAACAAGAGTGGTCAGCAAATCCCCTACTTTATGATGGTGTATTCTACATGGTTGGTGACTTATCATAAGGATACTTTTGTGACTTGCTTTGTGGGGTTTAGATTGTAAACCGAGTCCTCGTTCAAAATGCTTCTGGCTGCTTCTGACTGAATTGCTTCACTAGCATACTTCTACCTCCCTCCCGTGTTTTATCAGTAAATTGTGGGATGGGTATTTTGTATTTCTCTCTCTTGCTTGGTTGTTCAAAGTAAACGTCCAGGAAGTGGGAAGAATTTAATTGAAATGTGTTGTACTCATTTTTTGTGACTGTTACTTTTCACCAATGAGCGCATCTCTTTTCGGTAAAAATAGCACATTTCATGCAAAAGTATGCGTTTAACAAGCCAAGGTTGCCAACTTTTGAGAGCTGTGCCCTTCGTTTTCACAGCAGAAATAAGTGTGTAGGGTTGAAATGAGCTTTTCTGCTGTAGACAGACTTTTTACGGCACAAACAAAATGTTCCACGGTCTTTTTTCCCTTGAAACTTTGATGTATTGGTAGCCAGACTCGGGCTTTTTTACAGTGCTAATATGCTCTGGGTAAAACTATATGGTTCAGCAGAAGCACAAAGTAGGAGGAAAATAGTGAATCCATCACTTGTGGGTGGTGCTACAAAAAGGCCCCTGTTACTATTTCTATTTAATCATCCAAGAATAGTGTTGCTCTGTTACACTGTGGGAGCATCTTACATTTACTCAGCAGGCTTATAAACCCAGGTCTGTGTTCTTCCTGATAACTAAAATGGAATTCAACATTCTCTACTAAGCACTGTGTATTTATGCCTTTGTGCAACAAAGTCTGTAAATCCCCCCATAGTGTACTTCTTTTGTAATCTTAATGTATGGCACCCACATGCCAGAACCTCTTTATAGTTAACCTTTCAAATTATGTGAAGAGCTATGTATTATTCTCAGCCTTTTGCCTACGACCAAGTACTATGGAACTTCTACAAGGATTAAGTATTTGTAACATTTGATAAGGTTAAAACTACGTATCATAGTTCATGCACCCATTTAAATAGATATATTTAAGTTTGATGTTTTTCAGTGTTCTTAAAGAGCTGGCATTTAATCAGTTTGAATGCCATTTCTCCGTTATGAAGCTAAATTTAAAAATTACCTATTTGTACTTGATTTACTTGCAGGCTAAAGGGTAGGAAGAAAGAAAACACTGATGCTGATTGAGAGGGAGTTAAATGTAGAATAATTTGAAAGTATCTGGAAAGATGTCTTGTGAGGAAAATAAATAGTTTTCGCCCTTATGGGTAGGCTTTTTATGTGGCTTTGAGGATGGGGTATTTGGAAGTTTTGGCATTAGTCTCTTTGTTGTCCTACTGAGTTAAATTGAAATGTTGCCTTTTAGTCATTCAGTGGGAGCAGAGTGAGTTCAGTGCTGAATTCTTTTGAAAATTTCATTGCAACTTTCTGCACATGGCAAATGCAGAAAGTGCAAATTATGAGGCTGATTTTTGTTCATGGTGTAGAGCTGTGAAGGAGTTTCAAATCATGGTGCCTATTTTTTCTTCCCTCAATTGTACCCATGTATTTGCATACGCATAAAGGTAAGTTTGATATTTTATTCTAAGACTTTAAATGAAAACCAGTTGGGGAGGATAACAGTAAACAAATCATAGAAGTAGGGTCGGAAGGGACCTTGTAGATCTTCAAGTCTGACCCCCTACCTGGGCAAGAGAAAAACTGGGCTCAAATGACTCCAGTCAGGTAGGCATCAAGCCTCTTCTTAAAGACCCCTAGGATAGGAGCCAGCACCACTTCCCTTGGAAATTTGTTCCAGATCCTAGCTGCCCTGACTGTGAAGCAGTTCTTATGGATGTCTAATCTAAACCTACTCTCCAACAACTTGTGGCCGTTATTCCTTGTTATGCCAGGGGGCGCTAGGGGAAACAAAGTCTCTCTCTAACCCTTCTGGTCCCCCCTAGTGAGTTTATAGATGGTGACCAGGTCCCCCCTCAGCCTTCTCTTGTGAAGGCTGAACAGGTTCAGGTCCTGCAGTCTCTCATCGTAGGGTCTGATTGTGATGTTTTAATAATGATTGCTGAACCTTGAATGATCTCCACTTGCTTGACTTGATTTAGACCAGTAGACTACAGTGTTTTGTTTTGTTTTTCCCCTATAAGCAATCCCAAGGGTAGAAAAGCACCAAGGCATGCAGCAGTGCTACTTTCTGGAGCATGCTCCTTTTCTCCTAGCTAACAGAGCTACAGTCATTTCTTTGTGTGCTCTCTTCTTCCTACCCACAAGCACAATGCTGCAAGTAAATCTGAAGACGGTGTTGTTGACTTTTCTTTGTAGTGTTATAGTTAGGAGTGGACTATTTAAAAGAGATTTATAGAGCAGAATGTTGCAACAAGGTGGATGGAAGGTTTGGTATTTAGGAGGCTGGTCACATCTGACTAAGAAGAAAAGGGATGAATGGAAATGAATGAAGTTTGGGTTGATTATTTTTTAGGTAAAAGTTTGTAGATCTTGACTTCTAGTAATAAATAGCTGTATGCCCAGTATTTGGGATTTCAAGTCCCAATGATCTCTCTTTTTTTTTTTAAAGACTTAGATTCCCAAGTCATTTCTGAGAAAAAGGTGCAAGATCTTTAGGCACTCTTGAAAATGTTCCCCATAGTCTCAGACTGTGTGACAACCTCTGTTTTTTGCTATGGAAAGAAACCACAAACTTGGATGTTAGATTTGCTAAAGGAATAAAAACTGATTAAGAATGGCCCCTATAAATGCATCAGAAAGATGGTAGGAACTTTAAATTGTATTAAAGTATACCGCTTAAGGAAGTCTGGCAACATGAAATTGTTTATGTAAGAAAAGCAAAAAAATCTAACTTTTAAGAGAACCTAGTTCCTGATGGAATATGAAGGTGTATTGGACATTTTCACTATAAAGGAAACTAAACATTGAATTTCAGAGTTTTGTCTCTTGGGCAATCTACACGTTTTATGAATCCGCTAATGTTTTAAACCGTTTTGTGTGAAGGGAGCATGAAAGCATATCGAGTCTGTGTGCAAAGGACTTTAAACTATGCAGGTCTTAGTAAGGAAGTATGTTACGTTTGGTAGTTCTGTATAATAAACAAAAATGTTACAGAAGAGCCCTATAACAGAGACTGGATAACTAAATGAAATACCCAGGCTTTTACCTTTTTAGCTGTGTAGTCAGAATATACCTGGTGATGCTTAAAAATTGTTTCCATCACAAAGTTGCTTGCAGTCATGTATTAAGTGGATTTGAAGGAATAGATTCCTTTAAATTTGAAGATGTCCTTCTTTACAAAATAATTGTGTTTTCAAGCAGTCAAGAAAAGGGTGATCCAAGTCATGCCTTGACTACCTAACCCTCAGGGCATTAGCCATGTTTCAGGACACAGACTGATTCTGGCAGTTATACCAGTGAATTGGTGATGGACAGAGCTTTGCTGTCCCAAGGGGACTTGTGAAGAGATTGTCTGAACCATCTCTCCCAGAACTTCAGTCAGGAAAAATATAAGAGGAGTGGAATCAGACCATTTCTTGGAGGCAGTGCAGATACGCTCCAATACTGTACCCAGAGTACTGCATGAAGCAAGCTCCACCTACATGCATGTCAAGTCCCAGGAATGAGGCAATATAGTTTCCTTAGATTGGAACTGAGTTCTAGGGCTGTGCGAAACAGCACCATTTCATTTTGACTTCCTTTTCAACGTTTCAATGGGGCGGTGTTTTCTTTTGAGTTTTGTTTTATTTCTAAAGCTCTGTTCCATTTCGTTTCATTGAAACTTTCGCTCTTTCGACATTTCACCCGTAGGTTATAATGGGGAAGCACAAAACTGCCTCTAACTCTGTCATTTCTTGCCTGATTCAGATAAAACTTAGAGATAGTAGCCCTGTCTGAGGCCATAAAGCCTGCCAAGTGTCAAGGAGGTAGGTGCAGGGGTTTCTGGGAAACTGCATCTCAGGCTGCTGACAGGCAAAACTTATGACATGGGTGATGCTGTGTGTTAAGGCACAACGGGGTGAAAACTGCAGGCATGCTAAGCCCTGCTGAGGCCATTAAGCCTTCCAGGTTTCAAGGAGATAGGTGCAGGGGTTTTTGGGAAACTGCACCTCAGGCTGCTGACAAGCAAAACTCATGATGTGTGATTGTGTGTGTGTTTTCCATCCCTGCCCCAGAGCGCTGGGATTGGAAGGGACCTTGGGGAAGGATCACAGTCACTGGCCAGCTACACAGTCAATATGAGAGCAGTCCTTCCCACCCTCTTCCCCCTCTGTCTCCTTACTTTCTGTTTCCCTGCAGGCAAGCCCAGCTTCAGCTTTGAAACTTGAAACATTTCAAAACTTTCTAAATGTTCTGACTGCCCTTGTTTTATTTTGAGGCTGTTTCAAAGCCCTTCATTTCATTTCAATTTTGCTGTTTCGAGCTTGAAATGAGTCAAAACAGCTGGAAAAACTTTGCACAGCCCTACTAAGTACATATCTATCAGCATACCTGTAACACAGTGGTGGCCAGCATATTCTCAATACTATTCTCTAAAGGACGATATTGCCTTATTTTTTGCATCTGGTATGTGCAGAGCAAGAGTGGGTCAGCAGCATGGGCTTCACAGGAATGTTCTGGGTATAGCACTGAGATGGGGTAGACATACCCATAAGCGCATATCTACTACCATGTGTTCTTTGTAATGCCCTATAGGAAGTTGCATTTAAAAGTTCCTGCTTCCTTAA
The DNA here is from genome assembly GCF_001723895.1 of Crocodylus porosus. Classification (NCBI taxonomy): domain Eukaryota; kingdom Metazoa; phylum Chordata; order Crocodylia; family Crocodylidae; genus Crocodylus; species Crocodylus porosus. The sequence goes on along the minus strand of NW_017728886.1, from coordinate 67,317,326 downwards.
AAAGAAAGGATCTGGGAGAAAGCTTGCTCTTTGAACTTGTGGAGACAAAAAAGCATGTAAGAATCCAAAGCCAGGTTTCACAGCTGGAGAAGAATGTGGAGCCTTGGAGGGGAGGCCTACAGTAAAGCCTCATTGTGTGACCAGCTGCATTTGTTTTGCTGTTTTGATCTTGAAGCTCTTATCAGCAGGTGGAGCTAAAACACAGTAAGGTAGAATGTGGACTGTCAGTGCATGGCCTTCTCTTCATTAACTTTGGCACTTTTAAAACCAAATAACCTGTGCTACGCAAAGCAGTGCTTGGGTGCCTGCATGGGGAGCTACTTGTCTATAAATTCATGTGATAGCTTACTGCACTCCTATGCATACAAGCCTTCAGTAAATAAGAAAAAAACCCTGGAGCCACGCAGTTTTTTTGAAGCATGATTTTACCTTCCCTAGCTTGTGGATCAGTCTACCGAGTTTACAAGGATTCATTTTACATATGGATCTTTAAAAATGGATATTATTATTGTTTTTGCTGTTTAGTGACTCATTCCATTCTGTTTGAAAGTAGTGCCACTTGCACTAAATCAATGCTATTGTAGTCATTTAAGGTGAGGGAAATCAGTCCTGTAATGTTTTGTCACTTATTTGTACTGGTTCCATCATTAAACTTTGTATAGCTTAAGTTCAGAAATTATACATAAACTGGTATTGGCAGTTTGGAAACCAGTTCAAATCTGTAACACAACAGAAGTTCAGTGTGGATAAATAGGTTTCAAACTGGCCAAAACTGGTTTAAGATAAACCTGGATGGATGCAGTATCAGACTTAACTGATTTAGATTAAATTGATTTATTGAGCTTCTGTCCCAGATCCCCTCCAGATCATAGGCGACATGTAGGTGGGCACAGAGGGGCACATGCCCCCCCTGAGATTGGCCACTGTCAGCTTCTGCAGGCAGTTACCGCCCCCCCCCCCACAGCACATATAGCAGCTATGGGTGGTCCCCGGTCACTGCTCACTACCTGCTGCTCATCCCCCTTCCTCCTTGCCACTGACCTCACTTGCTGCTGCCATGCCCCTGCAGCTGCTGCCTGCAGGTGGTCGCCTTGCCCCCCCAGCCTGAGGAGGCATGCTCCAGATTCAAGTTAAATCACAGGCCCACAGCACCCCAGGATGCTTTGCACCTTTGCCACAAGCCCCCCACCCTTGTAGGTTGGGTGGGCTAGCCTTGGTTCAATCTATCTGCTCCAGCTGAGCAAGAAGGCATGCTCTAGCACGCCCCCACTCTGACTTCTGGCTTGGGCTACTGCAGGCATGTGGTTTCATTTCTGAAATCAAAAGTGAATGTCTGTTCACTTGCTTATTGGGTCAATCTGTGCAGCTTAGACTAACCTGTGAAGAGTGAATTTGATTCCATCTTGGGCATTTTGACTGTCTGTACTTGGCCATAAGCTTTATGGACACTTTATCCTCCAACTAATAAACTTGCTTTCTGGACTTAACCTCCTAAGTATTTGGTACTCAAAACTTGATGAATTTGTGTACATTCTTTCACAGATAGCCATTTAACAACTATTTCCAAATAGTTGAAAGTAGAAAAAAATCTTACTTCTGTGGATTCCTAAACATTTTGTAACGAAGACCTATCTTCCGGTTTGTCAGCCTCACTATGGGAAGACATGTTGTGTCTTTTCTCATTTTCAATGATACAACATGGTCTTATTAGTAGTTGCATGGGAAAGCAATGTTTAAAAGTATCTAGCATCTTTTCAGTGGTTTCTTAGGGTAATTTCCCTGCTGGAAGCAAAGGGGAATTGCCAGCACCATGTGATCAGCAGGTGTTCCATAGATCAGCAATGTCTGACTTATCAGACTTTGATAACCACCATCCTGTTCTCTTCTTTTCAAGAAGTGCCAACTTTGGTCCACTTCATATTCCCCCTTTGGAGGGCTGGAAATGTGGGTGAGTGGTCTCCTTCAGGGGTAACACCTGTACCTTACTTCATTGGTCAGTAGGTGACATTTGTACAACTCTAAGCCATCATCATGTTGGCTTCAGAATGGAAGGAAACATGTCATACATGCACAAGGATGTCACTAGTAAAAGGAAGAGAACATTTTAGAATTTAGATTTTGTTCTACCGTGTAAAAGTTGCACACCACACTGCTGAAATCACAGAACAAAGAACAGCTGTAATTCACTGCTACTGCAGAACTTGTACTTTCATGTGTATCCATTGGAGGACACTAGAACACCACAAATCACAGGCAATATAATGATGTTTAAAGATCTTTTAAAAGTCCATAATATCTTTTAAAGGAAAAGTGAAAGAATGAAGCATCTTGTTTACATAACCCAATCTGCATATCACTCACGTATTTCGCAAATATTTTCCTGGCTATCTTACTACTTGCATCTTCTCCCCTGTCTTGTTCTGACATGCGGGACTGTCTGAAATGTGCTTGCTGTCTGCTAGCAGAGTCATTTGTTGTAATTTTAGTGATTACCATGAAGGGTACAATACTTTCTGTTTATTTTCTAATCACTTAAAATTATATGTAATTAAATATTTAAGCTTTTTCTTTCTTTTTACTTTTTAAGGGCATCTTAAATCATCCTATATCTCTTCAGTTTGCTTGTTGCAACAAGTGTTTATACATAGTCAATCATTAGTAATTTAACTGGGCTTAATTTAGTTCAGTTTGACAGTACTGGATTAAGAAATTTGACTTAATGTGCTTTTGTCACACTAGTAACAAGAGTCAAGGGTTTGATCCATTTATTACAAAAATAAAACGCTCATCTCCCCTCTAGATGACAGCATACTACTTTCTGCCGTCGTTCAATGCTTGCAAGATGCAGCTGCTAAGGTAATCTTCCTCCCCCGTTGTTCTGAATATGTTTCTGGACAGCCTTTGCAACCTTCCCCTTCTGCACTGCATCTAGTTCAAGCTTTTAGTTCTCAGTTCTAAAACTTTTACCATTCCTACCCCTCTCTGTTTATCAAGTATTTACCAAGTTTTTGTATCTGTGACACCAATGGTGGGGGGGTGTGAAGCAGGGGGCGGAGCTGTGGTGGTGTGGTCGCACTCCTGTTTGGCTGTGTGCCACATACAGAGCAAGCTCTCAGAACTCATTGAACCATTACTGCAGTTCATGCTGGGAGCTCCACATGTGCTACTGTATGAGCTCACTGGTATGGGGTCTGCTTAGAAGTCCCTGCTTTCAGCTCTGAAGCCTGCTACTGTTTGCTCTTCTCCTCCCTCCTCTCCCTTCCCTCCTCTCCAAATTCAGCATCTGGGGAAAGGAGAGAATGAGCACAGGTATCACAGATACTATCTGGATGTGGGGGGGTTACGGTTTGAAAAGAGATGATCCTGTCTCAGGCAGTGGGTTGGACTAGATGACCTCTAGAGGTCCCTTCCAGCCCTACTTTATGATTCTGTGAATACCAGGCATCAATTTGAGTCAGATGTATGATACTAGAGGTTGAGATGGGTCTGTGATAGAGGCCATGCCAGAAGTCAAGAGCCAGAGAGTCCAAAGCAATCAATGGGATAGGTAGAAGAGAGATACTGGGGTTCAAAGCAGGGGTGAGGCAGGAACAAGGCCCAAGGGTCAAGTGCTAGAAGCATGACAAGGACTGAGGAAGAGATAAGACAGGAGTTAGGACTTGGCAGGGCACCCTACACTGTCTGGGAGCTGAGGCCACTGGGCCTGAGTGCTTCTGGGCTCGGGCTGACTGCTGGAGCCACCCTAGCTCCCAAACAGCGCATGGTTCCCTGCCAAGCCATGCTGCACCTGCACTATGGGGCAGCTACCACATGGCTGCCAGGTGAGGGGGGCGATCACCCTGCCCCCCTGTGCTGTGTGTTTGGAGGGGGGGCTCTCTCACATGTGTCCAAAGGCCCCAGTCACTGCTGCCAGAACCAGTGAGTGCAGGGCTTTATTTATTTATTTTTTTTAAGTGCCAGGATTAGGCTGGGGCCGGGCAGGTGATGGGAATGGGCAAGGTAGCCATGGGACTTCTGCAGCTCCTCTGGCTGTGCCTGCCTCTGCCCTGGCTCAGCCCAATTCGGGGACCGAATCTCCAAATCTGAATTGAATCAGGAGACCAATTAAAAGCTCCAAATCAATTTGAAGCATCCACATTGATTTGGAAAAGATTCGGCCACTTCAGAGATTCAGCTGTAGGCTAAACAGACAGTTGACACAGCTGCTTCCAGCTGGTAAGACTGTTGGGGCTGTGGGAGTGGGGTGTGAAGGGGCATGGGGAAGGGAGGGTTTGGGGCTGTGACTGGGACAAGCTGCCCAACCAGGGTGGGAGGGTGCATTACCTGGGGAAGGGGGTGTGGGATGCAGGTGCCGCAGCACTGGGAGTGGGGGCTCTGCCCTGCTGCTGCTTGCTCAGCTGAGTGGTGGGTTGTGAGTGTGGTTCGCTCCTGGCAGAAGGAGGCAAGCAGCAGTATAGACCCTGCGGCAGTGCTGGGAGTAGGGGCTATGCCCTACTGCTCCCCGGAGTGAGCTGTGCCTGCATCATGCCCCCCCCCCCCACTGGCAGGCAGGCAGCAGCAGGCAGAGCCCCCCACAGCTCCCCCTGCCTCCTGAATTGAATCAGCTACCAAAGCTTCGCACAACCCTACCAGCTACCTACATAAGGGCTTCAGTGGGGAGAAATTGTGTGTTGGGCTGAGATAGACCTAAGGCCCCAAAGGTTGATGGGACCTCTCTAAAGATCCAGACTGAAGGGGATACTAATATCCCTAAGGATCATAATTGATAAACCAGAAGCCCTAAAAGGGTAGCAACTGGAATAAGGAAGATTACAGATCTTTCCCTCACATGGTTGGGAGAAAGGGACATAGAGCAAAAAAAATAAAGAGAGAGAGACTATTAACTCTGAAAGAGAATTGCTTAACCCTGGATGTATGTTTGTTTGGGAAGCCAGTCAAGGCAAGTTGGCTCACCGGCTCAAAGAACTGGGGCCAGGAGGGGCCAGGACAGGTTGTAAGGGAGGTGGAGCTCTGTGGCAGAGGCCAAAACACCTAACTTCCAGTACTGCATCTGGTTGTTTCTTTTGTTGGTTTTTCCCTAACAAAGGGTGGCAGGTGAGTGAGGAGGAAGTGTAGAATAGTGCTGGGAGAGGAGGATGCCAAAGTAGGGCATCTGCCTACACACACCAGTGGCATTGCTCTCCTTCACTATCCATCCATGTGTCCCCAAATCATCTTTGTACCATTTGTATCTCACCATTTGTTTGAAATTTCCTTTCCAATCTGATTCATACAGAAGGCGGAGCAGAATAGTACCTAAACTAACTGGTTCAGAGAGGCTTCAGCTTTTGGCACTTTCAAAAGTTTGAGTCTCTCTGAATCAGTTAGTTTAGGTGCACGGTGCCTTGCCTTCTACCTGGCTTCTGACTAACAGGAGTAACTATCTCCCTAAACTAATCCCTTGAATAATTAATTTCTTTAAATTCCTGCTTGGGACCCACTTTGACTGTGGAAGCTACAGGTAAAAATGACGCCCAGATGAATGGCCAGAGAGGCATGCTGTTTATTTACACCAGGGAGTACAAGTTTTGTGCACATAGCCAGCCTGTGAAACTGCATAATCCATTAACACTGGTTCTCTCCCTCCTTTGCTCTCCTTCCCCTTCCTGTCCCCTATTTTCCCTACTATTTGTCCTTACTTGTGACCCTTAAATTATGCTGCACATCTATTAGTGAAGGGATTGTGTTAAATTTGTTCATACAGAAATGGGCCACAGTCCTAACTGAGGACAATAGACACTGCTCTAATGTAACCAGCAAGATTAAGTATAATCTTACTCAGATGTGCTCACATGTCATGATGCTGTACATAAAATATTTATCATACTACAGATAAGGTACTAAATAATAGCCTGCATAATACTGCATAAAGATTTCAGTAGTTATCAGTCCTGTTCGGTGTGTACGTTTGAATAAAGTCAGATTTTAGCTTGTTAACCATCCTTACTTCTTGTGATTACAGTATAAAATTGCAGCATGCCAAAGGTTGAGAAATTGTATAATATCAGCCAAGTATCCTAGCTTCCCAAACTTTTAACAACTATTACAGTAACGCCACTTTTTTGTCATCTGCAAGTTACCTTGTACAGGAAGTTTTATGTGCTTTGGAACTCACACATGGAATTAACTCTGCCTATACATTAATGATAAATTGCTAGCAAGTTTAGTTTAAACAGCCTGAAGATAAATGGTGCCTATCTGAGGCTTGCCAGTACTAGCCATGAAAATTGGGACTCAATATAACCAAGGGATTTACTTAGATTGAAAGAGTATTTGATTTTAAAATAAGTTGGGAACATTTGTCTGTACTCTTATTCTAAGTCAGCATTGCTTTGAATCCTAATTTCCTTTCATTTTCAGGTGTGTGGGTGTGTGTGATTAGAGCACTTCCTTTTTACTTCTCTTATGGATCAGGAGTTGAGACGTGAACTGTTTGGGAAAACTTGAGCATGAAACAAATATGAAGAGACATGTTGTCATTTGTAAAAGACCAGGTAAATTAGAAGAGACATAGTAAATTTAGCTACAGACCAGTAAATTGAAAGATGGACAGAAGTCTATTTTACATTAGATGGAGTATTCGTTTTCCTGAAACCTTTTGCAGGTTGCAGCAACTGTAGCAAATTATGATGTCTGCTTGGAAAGTTGGATTAATGTTTTTTACAAATAAACATATGGAGTATTGGGTTGGGACTTTGTGCATAATTTGTTTCAATGTATGTGTAGATGGGATAGACATTGACTCTACTTCTGTTCTGCTGTGACGTGGTCTCTTTATCCTCCAGTAACAAAGTAGCAGATTGTCTCCCCAGGTAAATGGAAATAACCCACAGAGCTGACTTTAAATTAGTTTGGCATCATTCCATTGTCAGTTGTATTGGCTTGTGTATCCAATCAGTTGAGACCTGCCCAAGCAGAATCCCTTCAGATTAGCAGAAACACACCCCTGCCCGGGGAGGCCCTTACTGCACTAGGTTCCTGGTCAGCCACTATAATGTCCGAATCACTTACAGCATACAATTTCTGAAAAAGCCTTGGTGATGGAAAACGCTAGATTAGCTGCTGGACCTGAGGCCTCTCTAAAAGAGGAAGTCACACAGCGTAGAGGAGAAAAATGGGTAAAATAATGAGGATATGATAAATAGGGATAATACTGCTGAATGTTCTGTGTGGTTGGTGGTAGGAAGGTGCTGCCTTTATAGACATGATAAGCTCGAAAGTTGTGTAGAAGCTCAAGAGAGCTCAGAAGTTAGTTAGTCCCTTCTCCCATGCTGCGGTAGGATCAAGTTTACCTAGCTCAGCCCCGCTACCTGTTTGTCTTGCCTGTTCTTAAAAATCTTCCCACAAAGGCCATGCCATAATGTTTCTGGGTGACCCATCCTTCCACTTTTCCCACTTGTGTCTACTTTCCCCTCTAGTATCTAACCTAAATCTTCTGAAAATTAAGCCAAGTTCTTTCTTGTATTACTATGAAGGAAAGGATAAAGAAACTATGAAGGCATCATCTCTCCCCTTTTATGGTGGGATTTAGTAGATCTCCATACTATCTAATGCTAGAATGAAATAGCAGGTGTTTATTCATCAAGAGTTCTGGGGTGCACTTAATTTAATTTAAAATGTCATTGTTTTGTATTGGTGGAAGCCATCTCCCACATAAAATACATTTTAATTTTCACTTGTAATTAAAAAAAATTAAAAGCTATTTTCATTACATGTTTGATTGCATTTGTCTGCTAAGTAAGTATCAGGAGATCAAGGGGGTGAAGGTCAATGTTGATTTAATTTGACCCATCAAAATCAATGTAAACTTGAGTTTAAGCCTAAATGCAATCTGAAATGAAAATGGGCTTGTGCCCTTCTATTTCTTTTATGACAGAGGAAGACGGCCTAATAACCATTTGAGATGTGTGTGCTTTAATTCATAATTTTATTTCTTAACTTCAGGTCTCATGTGCCCTGACACTCTCTGGGGATAAGTGGTAAAATTGTGACTTTTTCCACAATTTCCAGAGGGTGCAGTTTTCACTCTCAAGCAATTTAAAAATCTTTTAAAACATGTACTTAATGGGAAGAGACTTGGGTGAGAGAATTTTTGTAAGGACTTTACATCCTAGTGTAAGACATAAGGAACTTGCAGCATATACTTGAAACTTGATGTTCCTGACATCTGTGAGAGCTAAAAAGCAAAAAGAAAAGCCTTTTCTAAGTCCTAAAGAAACAACAGCAACAAAATATGCCAGTTATATTTAGCTCATCTTAGAGAAACAACAACTTGAAAAACGTTACTGAGCCTTCACTTTTTACCTTTGGTTTAGATACCTGCCAGTGTAAAATATAAACTTATGTTCTTAACAGTTACCCAGTAAAGCCACTAAAACCTATCACTATTTCTGTTTATCAGCCCCCTGTTCTGTTCTGCAATGCCTAAGTTCAGCAATAAAAAAACTTGCTCACTCTGAAATTTGCCATGCTGACATAAGGTTTTAGCTCTGGGGCTATTAAATTACATGAGTACACTCCGATAAGGGTCAGGAACTGACTTAATTCCACCAAAGAAAGGTAATTCTGAGTTGAAGAAGCCTTCAAAGAGGGGGTAATCTGGCATAACATGCTTACTACCTATCTAAGCACAGCAGGGAAAGTTAAGGACAAATGTTTAGCATTAACCCTGAAATTCTTGACTCCTGTGGTTTTAAGTTTTAATATAGTAGTTTTACATTTTTTTTTTGATTTGATATGCTAGAAAAACAGTTCGACAGAGATGTCAGATAAGATCACATCAGCTTAGTGATAGAACCTCGGAGCATTATATTCCTGAAACTGTTATTTCCAGATAGCGGGAGGAGGAGAAGTTAACCTCCTTTTTTATTTTCTTTTCCTCTTTTTGGAAGCTATGGTAATATGCTTGGATCATTTAAAAAAAAGTTAAACAAGACTTCTTGCACGTAGTATTTTCTTTAGAAACTTTAACTGCCTGCATTGCACATTAGCTTATGTTGCTCCCTGGCACATGGTTTAATTCAAAATATGAGAGGTGGCGGAGCAGGAAGGAGATAATGACATCAGGAAAAAATATTATGAGACATGAATGTCTTAATTACTAGCATCTGGGGTAAATTTCTGCATGATGTTTCCTTAATCATGCAGCCTTAGTTTTTCAATGACATGACAAAGAGCAATTACTTTGTTGTAGAACATATGTGAAATGTTCTGTGTTGGTCTTTGCTCAGTCTCTCTACTTTCCACTAATATTTTTAATTTAAGAAAAATATTCTCAAATACTGTAGTAATACTTGTTCTACCCTCACCCCAACTATACAATGATAGTGGCAAATAATATTTTTTCACTTATGTCACCAAGGTGAGTTCTGAGATCCTGGGTCTGAAATGGGTCCAGTGTGAGGAGAGGGCAAAGAGACCATGGCAAATTTATACTGTGCTGTGTGAAGGCTAAATCTTCAAATTTAGGTGTAAATATACAGTTCCATTGGGAGCCTAAGTCGACCAAGACGGATATAGCCAGTATAGCACACAAGCCTAGAAATGCAAAAAGAGTTGACTGAAGGCCTTTGAAGAGAAGGTTTTGCTCTGATTTATTTAAGAATGGTACCTTCTTAAATCAACAGACCTGTTCTTTGGACCTTTTAGATCTTGTGGCTATTTAAAAGAGTTTTGTTGTTGTAGACTTTAGTTTCAAGTTTCTGCTCTTCCATGGTCTGGCCACAGCAATTATTCAGCAGAATACTTATTACAGGTACTGCCATGAATCAGAATAATGCTTCACTTTCATAATATACTTTGTATTTGCATTTGGAGAAAAAAATCTTTCGGGGGCCAATTATAGGGCCCTAGATTAAAACTCTAAATAAAAAACCAAGGCATATCAAATGTAAACTGAGGACATGTTGTTTGAGTTATATTTTATTTGGCCAATATTATCTTTATTAAAGGATCTTTATTATTAATCGCATGTTATCTCATGATAGCACTAGTTTTTGTAATAGTCTCAGAAGACTGCCACTCTTCCTACTATTGGCCTATGTCACCAGTATTTTTCAACTAAACGAGTGAGGTGCAGAGGAGAGCTCTCTGCCACATATATAAAGTTTAATGGAATGGAGCAAATAACTGTACTGGAGGCAAGCTCACGCATAGCAGCTCACACTGTTAGGAAGGGGTAAGAGAAAGTGAGGCAAATTGTATCTGATGATGAAATATCTTAGAATAAGCTATGACTTAGAATCACAGAATCATAAAGAAGTAGGGCTGAAAGGGACCTCCATAGGTCATCTAGATTAGCCCCCTGCCTGAGGCAGGAAGATCTCTATCCAAACCATTCTATGCAAATCCATTGTCTAACCCATGGGTTTTCAATCTTTTTTTGATCAGTGTAGCCCCAACGGCTGGACATGAAACAGTGTACCCCCTGAGGGCCAGACGTGGAAGGGGGCGGGGCATGACACGTGGCCAGATGCAGAGCAGCAGCAGCTGCTGCGTGTGAGCTTCCCCCCACCATTTAGCTGGGCAGGCAGCACCTGTACAGTGGCATGGGCTGGTGTGCTCCATCCTTTCTTGCCTGTGCGTACTTCCTAGGGCCTTCTGAAATACCCCTGGGGGTACGTGTACCTCCAGTTTACAGCCCTTGGTCTAACCTTTTAGCAAAACTGCACAATCAACCCTTATACAAAAATCTCACAAATCTTGAGATTAATTTGTTGTGGGTAAAGCAAGGGGTCCACAGTAGCCAATGTCCTGCTGCTGCAAAGGTTGTTAATATATGCTGAAGAGATTCCAGGGCCACTCTGTCCACTGCAGAGGAAGGCAAAACCCCCCAATGTCTGTGCCAATCTGATGACGGGGAAAATTCCTTCCTGACCTCACATATGATGACTGGTCTAACCCTGAGTGGAGAGGCATAATCTACTAGCCAGGAACCTCCAGGCTTAAGTCCCAGGAGCACTGGCACATCCTAGTCAAAATCCCCAGCCTTGGCTGTAGCTAACACTCAGTTCATCTGTGGAGGGCTTAAAACCCCCCAGACACATGTAGTAGGGAGGGGCAGAATTCCCTGCCAGCCCCATGCAGCAACTTGCAGAGCCAAGAAGCATGGGAAATGCCCGCAGTAGAATATGTGCATAGCTACGCCTAGATCATCTCTGACCTGTGGCTGTCCTGTCTCTTCTTGAACACCTCCAGTGATGAAGAGTCCACAACCTCCCTAGGCAGCCAGTTTTGCTGCCTCATTGTTCTAACAGTGAAAATGTTTTTCCTAATATCCAATCTCTACCTACTTCGCTGCAACTTGCAGTTATTGGTTTGTGTCCTACTCTCTATTGCAAGAGAGAAATGGTTCTTTATGGCAGTCCTTCAGGTACTTGTCCCCTCTTAAGTGCTTTTTCTGCAAGCTGAACTTGCCTAGCTCCTTCAACCTCTCCTCATATGACTTGCTTTTCAAGTCCTTCATCATTTTTGTTTCCTGCCTATGGACCTTTTCTAACTTTTCCATGCCTTTTTTAAAATATAGAGCTGAAAACTGCACACAGTACTCCAGATGAGGCCTAACCATTGCTAAGGAGGGAGGTACTATTACCTCCCTCATTTTGCACCTAATGCTTCTATTGATGCATCCCAAAACTGCATTTGCATTTTATGCATCTTATTAGCTACAGTCCAGCTTTCCAATCTGTCAAGATCCTTCTGAATTGTATTCCTGTTCTTCAAAGTGTTCACAATCCTTCTCAGTTTCATGTTGCCTGCAGACTTGCTCAAGAAACTTTCTGTTAACATCCAAATAATTAATAAGCAGGTTGAATAGCAGTGGGCCCAGAACAGATCCCGTGAGATTCCATTGGAAACCTCCTGCCATTCTGACATGGATCCATTTATAATTACCATTGGCTTGTGGCTACTGAGCCTGTTGTCTGTCCACCTTCTATAGTAGTTTTGTCCAGCCCACATTTCTCCAATTTGTTTATGAGAAGGTCACACAGGACCTTGTGCAAAGCCTTCTTTTTGGTCTGCATTTTAAGCCTTCACACTCTGGTTTCAGTTAAAACTAATGACCTATGAGTTTCCCTTCTGTTTTCTTAGCTCTTCCTAAAAGATACAGAAGTATGTTTGCTGTTTTATTGCTACCACTTTGATCTCAGGTTCTGCATGTATGGTATCTATTAGAATAAATTGACAGTACATGCTCACAGAATTTTGCAATATTTGGATTCAATTGTGTTCATGTTCATACTTGTGTAAAGATGGAGTGACTGGAACAGTTCCACTGTAGCTACTTTCTTTGAAAGATTCGCAACTCATTTCTGCATTTTTTCTTTTTTTTTTTTGTATCGCTAACTACAAGCTGCTCTTAAAATGGAAAATTAGTTTTGGATTTGGACAGGATGTAAATTTAAAGCACAATACTCTTTTCCCATAATTTCTTGCATGGGTAGTCTGATAGTGAAATAAGAGTGTGAAGACACTGAGTTATTTTGGAGCGTTCTGTCCTTAAGCAACTACTAGGAGACATTGACAATGGCACTAAATGCACATTTCTTCTTCCTCCTCCTCTATGTGCTCTTGGAGTTTTCAGTCATAAGTTTGGTCAGATTCCTTTTAAATTATCTTATGTTAAACTGGTGCATTCTCTTTACTTTTAACAAACTTATTTATTCTTCTGCTCTTGCCAACATTTCTACCATTTAACTGGATTTCAGTAATGTAAGTCACACCAGAATGATACTCTTGAACCGCTGAAAGGCAGTATCAAATTGTTAAGACACTTCTCATCCCAGGGTAGGAAACTCCCCAAATTATTCAAGTGTGGCTCTGAACTAGCATAAAAAATAAGATTTAAATTTCAATTTTTTTTTTTGTATCATGTAATGAACTAGAATTGTGGAAAGTCACCTAAAAGGAGGGAGCTGTCCTGTGCAAACAGCTGCAGAACTTTCTAGCTTAAAAAAACCCAAACCACTAACAAGAACACCAGATGCTTGCAAATGAGTATGAATCCTCTACATAAAGTCAGACAATAATACGGAAGTGGCAAATGGAAGCCAGACTGGGTACTGGCACAGGAGATTATTTATTTGGAGTAGAATCACTTATAAATAGCAATTAAGACATTATCTTTCTTTGTTAGGCTTGAAAGTTGTATAAATCCCCAGCATGCATCCCTCTAAGGAGAGGATTGTGCTGAGTGTGGTGGGGAAACAGGTAAGCTAATGTGTACCTTTCATTTTCCATAAACAATCCATAAGTCTTAAATAAATTAGGCCCAATAGTCTCCAACACTATTTTAGCTCATAAAATTATACTGAAGACATGACATTGCTTGATGCACCTGTGCTAGGTGCAGCCTCAGGTTGGGGATAGGTAGCCAAGAACTATTATAGGAAACAGCAGAAAGGGTTGTCCCTGCATACTACTTGGGTGAGGGGGAGACAGCATGGCTGAGAATCTGAAATGATGAATGCCCTTTCAGTCACACCTATGGGAATCCAAGTTTTGGAGACCTTGCCCCTACCTGCCCCACCAGAATTAATATAATACCAAAAAAAAAATAAAAAAAATAAAAAATTAACATTTAAAAAAAAAAAAAAAAAGCCCCTGCCTAAATAGCCTTACTGAAACTCAGACAAATGCTGGGGAAACAAATCCAAAAGCTGCTTGCTCACTGAAGTCTTTAGCACGAGCTGTGCTAAGCATCTGCTATTCCCCCAGAGCTCAGGTGTCAGCATCTCTTAGAAATGCTATCTATGTTGATGTTCTAGTTGGAATTTTGCTCAGGTTTATAATTCATTCTTGTAATTAGGACCTTCAATCTCCTTCAAGAACACATAATTGAAAACAAGTTAGCAGAGAGTTAGTGATTGATACACATTTTGGCTAACTTCCTGGATTTCTTTTTTCTCCATGCATAAGCAAGAGAGAATACTACAACAGCATGACATCAATAGGAGTTGTACATGACTAGAGAGCTCAGGATTCAGCCTGCATGCTTTACGTGAAGGGCCAAATAAAGGTGAAAATTCTGGGTAAGCCTCTAAATATATGTACATAACCTAATACAGTATCAACTCAAGTACTTATATTGACATCATTCCTGAACTATCAGTTTGCCTAATGATAATATGACTAAAGTAAATAAATGAAGTAAAAATCTATTATTGTACTGTATATTGGTTTTTATATTCAATTTTTTATAATCAATTTCTGAGATTTATGTGTAAGCAATTACATGGATTATTTTCTTCTGAAGTTGGCCAAGCTAAATACTAGATTGTTTTGATTTTGTATTTTTCAGTCTGTAGATTCTCTGTAAGCCCTGATGGGGTAGTAACATCATTATTCTATTAAAACAAACCACGTGTCAGCAGATTACATTTAGGCATTTTATATTTACCTAATAGAAGATTAAATCTGAATCATAAATTGGCTGTACCCTTCTTGCACAGGGAACTAAACACCAGCAGGGATGGACTGTAAACTAATTAGAAACCCCAACACATTATTTTGTGCATATTTATCACCAAGGAACAAGAATGTGAAGAAGAGTGAGACTTGGAAATGTCCATTGGTGGGGACTTGAATGCACAGATGTCAAGCATCAAACTTCAAAGCTTTTTATAGCAACCTAAGCTCTGCCACCTTGAATATATATTCAAGTCATTGCAAGAAGTGAAGCATCATTAGCAAAACCTTTTTAAAATTGCACCAAAAGAATTCACCTACATATTAAAAAGGAAAAAGAAGTAGCTGATAAATTACCTGTGTTCTAAAATAAACTTGTAGAGTTGTTTATTGGTCGCATCCTTGGAGAAAATATGGTCCAAATCAGGAACTCAGGACTTGAGTTCGACAGAACATTCCAAAGAAGACAGTGCTATATGGATATACCAGCTAACTCACTGTGACACATGTTCTCTGGGCAAAATGAAGCACTGCTTTGATGGCACGTTCAACAAGGATAGGATGCAAGCAAGAAGAGTGACTTAGATAACTTGAGATGACTCTTAACAATTTGCTTCATCTTTCTATACAGCCTCTTACATCCAAGAAACAAAAGTGTAAAATTAAATTCCTGAGCATCCCATGTATTCCTGAGAATTCTTCACTTCCATGTGAATCTCCACTTTTTTACCCAGGTGAAACTTTCCTTAGTTTTCATCAGCAAACGAAGATGAGGCTTTGCCTACAGATTTTAAGAGATGGTGACTTGCCTTCATATCAGAGGCATCAGAAGCCTTTTTCAGCTCCTGAGAACAGGTTGGGGGGGGGGGGAGGAGGGAGAAGAAATTATACTGACCACTGAGGGGAAGAAGAAGAGAGAGGGAGAACGAAGATGGTCTCCAGTGGTGTACCCCAGGGATCAGTGCTTGTGCCTGTTCTCTTTAACACCTTTATAATGACCTGGATGAGGAAGTGAAAAGTGCAGTGATTAAGTTTGCAGATGATACCAAGCTGTGGGGACAAGTATGCACATCAGAAGACAGGTCAAGGATTCAGGAAGACCTTGACAGGCTGGTCCTATGGGCTGAACAAAACCATATGAGGTTCAACAGGGACAATATTGGGCCCTTCATCTGGGTAGGAAGAACCCCCACCATATCTATATGATGGTGATGGTCTGCTGGCTGGCACTGGATCTGAAAGGGACCTAGGGGCGACAATCAACCAGCAGATGAATATGAGCCACCAGTTTGCTGAAGTCACAAACAGAGCAAATAGTATTCTGGTGTGCATTAGCAGATGTGTCACCAACTGATCCAGGGAGGTGCTCCTCCCCCTCTATTCAGCATTAGTGAGGCTGCAGCTGGAGTATTGTATCCAGTTCTGGGCACCACACTTCAAGAAGGATGTGGACAAGCTTAAAATGGTGCAGAGAAGGGCCACCCACATGATCAAGGGCCTGGGGGACAGGATCTATGAAGAGAGACTTTGGGATCTAGGTTTGTTCACCCTGAGCAAAAGAAGTCTGAGGTGATTTAATAGCTGCCTAGAAATGTCTAGGGAAAACACCAGGGTCTAGGAGAACGACTTTTTCTGAAAAGTCCCTGCCTCCAGGAAGAAGCAGACCAATGAACCACAAGCTAGTCGAGGAACAGTTTTGGTTGGATATAGGGAAAAACGTCTTTTCCATATGGGCAACTAGAATCTAGAACATACTTCCAGCAGAGGTGGTGCAGTCGCCATTGTTGATGGTCTTTAAGAGGAGGCTGGACAAATATCTCATTGACCTTGTTTGAGCCTAATTACCTCCTGCCCATGGCAGGGGAGTGAACTTAATGATCTTGCAGGTCACTTCTGGTCCTTCTTTCTATGATTGTAAGAAGAGGGGTCTTATCTGCTTGGGTTCTCCTCACTTAAGCAGTGGCTGCTACTGCTGCTGCTTTAACAGTGTAGCTGGGCTGCTGTTGCTGCTGCTGGGGGGACAAGCAGAAGTTGGGGCCCCTCTGGTGCTAGGGACAGAAGTTACATACAAACCTGATTTAAGTGATCAGAAACTGGTTTAAACCTGTAACACAACAGGTGTTCAGTGCAAATTAACTACTTTCAAAATGGCCAAACCTGATTTAAGATAAACCTGGGTAGATGTCACATAGACTTAACTGATTTGGGTTAAACTGGTTTACAGAACTTCTGTCCCAGACCTCCTACTGACTCAAGTTAACTTTCAGTCCCCTGGCATCCCAGGATGCTTTGCTTTGCTATGCTGGGCTGTGCTCTCTGCTTTAGCATAGTGGGGCTGGCCCCACCCCTAGATGTCACAGAATTGCAACAGTAAAGTCTCTGCTCCCTAGCCTGCTTCCAGCCTGCACCTGTCAGCCTAGTGGGATGGGGGCCAGGGGAACAGACCCCCAAACCCTCCTAGCTTGGGCTGTAGGCAGCTGCTTAGGCCTGGCAGTGCAGGAACTGGTGTAAGGGGGTCTGTTTCACCCCCCTGAAGCCTGGTGAGCTGGGCTGGGATTGCCCCAGCCTCATCCTATCTCCAGCCTCCCACCTCTGAGAGAGGGAGGGAAATGCACTCCTCCAGCCTGGTACCAGTTCAGCCCCCCCAGCTGAGGTCTGCATGCCACAGGGTGTGGGAAGCCCCTGCTGTGGAGGCTTTTCATCCCTGTGTAGCTCAGTAAGCTGGGCTGGGATTGCCCCAGGCCTGCCCCCTCCCCAGCCTGGCCTGGCACTATCCCCTTCTCCACCCTGCTGGGGTCTGCATGGCTGGGAGCTGGGGAGGAGGTGGGGCTGGGCTGATCTAAACCTGGCTTGTCAGGCTGTGGGGATACAAAAAGCCAGCCCCGCCCCCTCCAAATGACATGTAGACCCTAGCTTGGGGGGGGGAAATGACAGTGCTGGAGTGGGGCAGGGTACATTTTCCCCCTCCCCAGCCTCCCAGCTTTGAGGTAGATGGCTGAGGAGGGGATGAGATGGGGTTGCAGAGAGAGTATCTACTGGCTATCTACTCCCTGTGGCTGACAGGAGAGGGTAGGGGCATGTTTCCAGCAGCAAATTATGTGTGTACATGTGGACTGTTCCTGCACTGGGTTCAGTAGCCACAGGGAGTGCTACCATGAGAGGTGGTGCACATGAGCACCCCCAAACTCCTGGCCTGGGCTAGTGCATGTTTTTTCCTGTCTTGGTCACTGGGACACTGAATATTAGTTCAGTTTGTTATTAGTTCAATCTATGCAGCTTAGAAAAACGTGTGAAGATTGAATTGATGGTGCCTCAGGCTTTTGAAACCTCTGTACTTATACTTGGTGCCACATTTGTCTCCCACCCTCAGGACCATGGCTGAGCCTCCCATGGCAAAGCCCCCAAAGGGAAGATGCTTCATTCCACCCCTGCATCAGTCATATTGCTGGCCATGGCACTGCCAGATAGGTTCAACTACATGAACCTATCTGGCTACCTGTGGCTGGGCTACACAGGGCTCTGCGTACTGTGGAAAGACTCCTGAGAGGAAGGGGCCATACTGGCACACTTTCTAAATAGACGGCCAGGATTGGTGCCTCTTTCACCAGGCCCTAGTTATGCTACTGCTTCAGATTATAGAAATTGATCTCCTTGTCCCCGTGCAAAAGACAGAAAATACAAACTTTTCATGGCAGCCTTAGCAAGGCTGTCTGCCTGAGACTAGAATCCACTTCCTGAACCATGTTATACACTAAGTGGAAAACATAAATAACCATCTGTACCCTGTTTCCAGAGTTTCTCAGAAACTGTTCTTAAAGGGCACACAAATTCTTTCTATGTCAATCTATTTAGACCCAGTGCAATTATTACACTTCTGACACATCGGGTGCATCTACACAAGATGCTTTACTGTGCAGTAGCGTAGTTAACTGTGCAGAAACTGCACGTATCTACACATACGCCTGCCTATTGCACAGTAAATGATGCTACTTGCAAGTAAATTTTGTACCTTCAAATGCAAGTAGCAAATTTACTTGCAAATAGTAACTGTGCAGTAACACGCCATGGGTTATGCACCCAGAGCACCGTGTGCCCTAGCATGTCCTGGAGGGTGCCACACATCTCCAGGACAGCCTCCCCAGTGGTGGCCTTGCCCACCCCAAAGAGATGGCCCACATAGCAGAGTCTGGCAGCTTGAGCAGGGCTGTAAACAGTGTGGGTCCTGGCCCAGTCATAATATTGATTGCACATGTTCCAGAGACTTCTAACCTCTAGCCATCCTACACATCTAAACTGCTGAACTTGATGATGCTAGGACCTACTTAGGAAACTGAGGCATTCACAGCTGAAACTTTGTTATATAACAACAGAGTGGGAAAATTATGTTAATAAGTTTGTGTGGTAATAATTAATACTATTGGTCCAAGGAAGTGATGTTATTGATTGATTGGAATGAATGAGTTGTGAGTGGACCACTGGCATGATTGACAGGTGGCGTGAGGTGACCACCATAAAATAGGTTTTGACCATTGTCTCAGCACACGTGTGTATGCGGTGGGGAGTGTGTGCGTTGAGAGGTTGTGGGAGCTGTGTATATGCAGGTAGATGCGACTGACAGTTCATGACTGGCTATATGCCTGGATGTTGGCATGTGTTGGGCGTCCTGGCAGAGAGCCTGAAAGATTGGTATGGTGCTGAATCTGCTGGGCTGTGGTAGAAGCGAGTGGTGCCCGTGTGTGAGCAGCTGGGGAAGACTGGGAGTGCGGGTGCTGAGTGGTGTACGAAGGAATAAGGACAAGTCCGCCAAGGTACACCTGAATTCCACCTGAGACGCTTACCTTCGTTCCTCCCATAGGACAGGTAGAGCATGACCCTTCCCCTCGGAGTACTTCACTTGTGGAGGCAAGGATAGAAATCCTCACAGTAGGCCCTGCTGCTTTTTGCTGCCACTGCTGGTGACAGGCGAGTATTGCTCTCTGTACATACTTGTATATAGTGTTATGTTAAATGGCTGTTGATCTAATTCATGTTGTTATGATTGTTGATACCTTTGGCTTATAATACAGATTTGCTTACTAACCCTTAGTTTGGTGTTTGTCTTCACGAACAGTAGTGGGGTGAGGCTGCAGGCCAATACTCTGAGGTATTAACCCTGTCAGGTGTAGTCAAATCATAGACCCCTGGCACTGTAGAGGCCTAACAAGCCTCTGCCCATGTAATTACCATAGCCCTTGTGCCACCCTCTGTACAGAAAAGTGGCCTGGGTCATCCAGAAGGCTTCCAGTCACTGCTCATCATCTCAGGTGTGCTGGAGGAAGTGCAGCCAGCAGTCCTGGCTGGCCAGAAGGGCGAGGGCAGCCCTGGTGGTGGTGTCCAGCAGCCCATTGTCAGCATCCCTGCTGGGGTCTGGACAGCTGGATAGGGTCTAGGTGGCAACTGCACAGTGGCAGCAGCCCTGGGATGGAGTGCTGCAGTTGGGCAGGCAGTCACTGCATGTGGGAGGCCCCAGATAGCTGTAGCCTAGCTGGTGGCCTGCATGGCAAGTCAGCAGGAGCCTGGGTTGCTTCTTGTTGCTGGCAGGGCCTGGAGCAGCCATAGTGCAATAAGGCAGAGGCAGCGAGGAGAGTGCTTACCTGTGCTGCCCCTGTGCTGGGCACACTGCTGCTAGCCAGGGAACAGAGAGTGGGGCTGGCTTTTCAAGGTGGCTGCAGCTGCAGCTGGAGCCTCGAGCTCCCCCTGGTGATGGCAGGGGCTCATTGCAGGGAAGTGGCATCAGCTTGTTGCTAAGTGCAGCAAATTTCTCCCACATCCCTGAATGTATAGTCACCTGGCCAGGATTGTTCATTCACAAATAAACTGATTTCAGATGAAATGCATGTGTAGATGCACTTACTGTGGCTATGGAAACCTCCATCAGTACAATGAGGCTATCTTTGTTAGATCGTTGTCCAAAGGAGTTCTGTATAACTCGGTGACATTAATTGTTTATAGAGGCTGTGTGTCCAAAGGTAGATTTTGTACTTTGGCCTCTTGGCCACTGTCTTTGTTCAGAAGGCAAATCTTTCCAGGTTTTGAGCCATCATCACAGTCTTTTTATAAAAATGAAATGAAGGATAAATGCTACTCTGGCACTGTGTGTGTGTGTGTAATCAATAATAATAAGTATATTGATGATGTATTCGATGGTGATTAAGGTAGATCTGCATAAATAAAAGTGACTTAAGTTTGCATTGATGCATGCAATTTGAGTCCAGCTAGATGGAAGCAAATTTCCCTATAAGCATCTAAGTACAGATATGCACCAACATAGGACTTAAAATAGTCACACTTTTCAGTGTAAAAGGGGTTCTTTTCAGTGTAAAAGGGGTTTAAAGTGGCTCTAAATCAGGGCCATAATATTTTGAATTTTTTGAATCCCCTTGCTAGTAGAATTGATCTACAACAGGTATATGAGGGGAAGCCTTTTCCTGAGATCTGTCTGTCTGACAGATTGATTTTGACTAAGGAAACATTTTTACTTGTAGTTTTCTGATTTGTCCCAAGAGCATTGCACTGACTGTAGAAGCTATTCTGATGCAAAGCCATTAAAGCCCTCTTCTTTTAGGCCAGCTACAGACATTACACTTTTATTGGTATAAGTGATCAGAAACTGGTCTATACCCATAACAGAACAGAAATTTGGCACGCACACTAGTTTAAAAATGGCGTAACCTGGTCTAAGATTTTGCCTTTCCCACCAAAGGCCATATATGTTTTCTCTTTGCTACCAAACGAAACTATGCCACTTACAGAAAACTGTGCAATTTAGACTGATTCTGCCTTGGGCTTTTTGAATATCTGGACCTAATCTCTGCCTGTCCATGTGTCAGTATATCACACATTATATGCTCTGTTCTTTATTATATTCATATGTGAAAATGTCAAAGGTCTTTAACAATGCCTATAATAAGAGGCTATATAGCTGTTTATCTGTCATCAGCTTTGTAATCTTTGAGCAGGGATGGATTAATGCACAGGTCTGCAGGGACTGGGCTCAGGGGCCTGTGCCAATTGGGGTGCCAGGGGCAGCACGGCCCAGGTAGGCATCCTGGCTGTGGGCATCCAGGGCAGGCAGCGTGCTCCTTTTCCCCTCTGGCTGGTCCAGGGTCAGAGGCTAGGGGTGGGTGTGGGGCTCCATGTAGGCAGCGGCAACTTCCTGGGGCTGTCTTTTTTGCCAGGAGGCCCATGTGTAGCTCTGCTCCCACTCCTTTTCTCTGCCGTCTGGGCCAGTTGCTGGCACCAGTACCACTGGAACAGGATGGGATGGGACAGGGGAGGGCAAGTGAGCAGCCAGGGGCAGCACAGAGCCCATGCCTCCCTCCCCATCCCTGGCCCATCCCACAGCACTGAGGGACCACAGCCCAGACTGTGGAAGGGACTGAGTGGGGTTGGGCCGTGGCCTCCTTCTAATCAGTAGTGATAACACCCCAGCTCACCCTGGATGTGCTGAGGAAGCTGGGTGGGCCCAGCTGCAGCCCCCTGGTGGGCACAGAGGAAACCTGCTCTCACCTGGCGGGAGCCTTCAATTTTCTTTTTGCCCAGGGCCCCAATAACTCTTAATCCGGCACTGCCTATGTGCAATTGTTTCCTGCCCCACTACTTTTATTTTAGATTTTATTTTGTAGTGACTGCCAGTTCTATATCAAGGTGAGCATAACTGATTGCTTTTGCCAGAGGTATTTATTTTCTGGAAGTATTGTACATCACAGTGAGTGGCAAACCCTCTGTCAATCACCATTTGAGCTCTTAAACCGACCACTGCTCCAGCTCTTTGCTGGTTTAGGCTATTACCTAGGCAGCCAACAATTCTGTATGCTTATATTTTTCTGCATTGGTACAGTTGGTGGCTCAGTGCCTCTGAGACTATTAGTGTTCTGCTGTTGGGAATAGGCATTTCATTCCTAAGCAATCAGTCTGATAACTCAACTAGGATAATTTTTTTTGTTTGGCTTATAGCCTTGTCAGCCAAAGAGTTATTTTTTCTAAGCAATTCCTCTCTGGCAGAAGGGAAAAACAGCAACAGAAAGGCATTTGGTCTGACCTTGTGCCTTTGAACCAGAACAGCTTGCTGCAGAGTAACCTGTCAGCAACTGTTTGCGGGGAATCCTTGCTACAGATCAGTGCCTGGCACCATCAGTGGAAATATATGACAAATGGCTGTCTTGTTTTTTTAATCTCTCTCTGTCTCTGCCCACTTGTATATGATACCAGGTAATAATTTTAAACTAAAGTGTGTTCAAATGCATTATCCTGGACCAAATTTTTCTCTGTAATCCTAATGCTACCCATGTGACTTGAACTAAAATGAGTGTCCTTTTTATTTGTGCTTTCTATACCATGGAGCCATGTTTTCTTCTCTTCAACTGGAATACATCTGAATGACCTCTTCTGGTATCCAGTAACTTTGGGTTACTTTGGATTTTTGTTGATCTAACCAGGAGCAGAATTTGGCCCTATGTCTGTCTCGGGTTTCTGCTGCTGCAAAGGCTCTTACTGGCAAGAGCAAGCTGATTAACTACAGGCTCTCTGGCTGTTAAATGCAGACAACAATTATCGTTACAATTATAAGCTGTTATTACTTCAGCAGATGCTTCTACTGTTTAGCCTAGAGGGAACTTTTTCATCCTTTTCTTCTGTTCTCTCTGCCCTCCAGTAAGCTTTTCATGAGCAAATGCCAGCATAGCTAAAATCCAGAACCTTGTCATTTGACACCAGACAGAGCGCTGTCTGATTAGCTGGTTTGGGACTTAAACGGCTTTCCTCTGGAGTTAAGACTCTGGAACATTAATCTGCTGAATGCTGCATGTTTAGCAAGTTTTGTGTTTGAATACTGTTTGGAAAGATAGTTGTGTTTACACAGATTTAGACTTTGAAAAAGCAATTATGTGTGTAATTGATTATGTAGGTAATTGCTAGCAGGCGAAAATACTTTAGGAAAAAAAATATGCAAGTACAATTTAAGCTCTATTAATATTCATTGAATTATCTGCAACTGCTATATGTAAAAAGCCTAAAAGTGCTTTTCTTATGGAATTCTTGTTTTTGTGGAATTTTTAATAATCCAATACTGATTAAGCATTTTATAGGTGGCCAGTTCCTTTAACAAAAAAAAAAAAGTAGCTTAAAAAAATAAAACTTGGTTTAAAAATCATGGTACAGTATTTAAAAGGTAGCACGCCTCTTGCTGCTTGTATCTGATGGAGTTTTTTAGGCTTCCACTTTCACACCCCTCTCTGTCTCTGTTTCTTTTTCTCTCTTTGTCTTGGCTGAAGGAAAAGTTGTCTTCCCTGCGGATGCTCTTGCTGCCCTGGAGGAATATTTGATGGCAGCTCATTAACTAGAATGTCCCACTTCCCCATCACTACTCACTTCTTCGTAAAAAAAAAAAGATTTAGGGTTGCTTTAAGGCCAAGCAAGCATACATCCATACCCCTTGCTCTACTACAAATGTGCACAATTTGTGCCCGCAACAAAGGTGATAATAGTGCCTGTTGCTTTATTGCAGTGGACATTTGTTAGCTTTAGGCAGGAGAGTGTGGGTAGCCCACACCCGCTTGTGGTCTCCACCCACCCCACAAAGGCAGTCCTCGTGGCTTGAAGGTAACCCTTGCAATTTCCTCACAAGATTAGTTCTCTCAAGCCCTGAGTGCTCCTCTTATAGAGATGCACCCCAGGCAAGCTCTGGGATGTGCCTTTGTAAACATGGAAATTTTGGCTTTCCCCGATTAGAGATGCATGTCCCAGACATTCCCCATGCACCCTGGAGAATGTTAACTTCTGTCCCACGGCATTGAGCCCTTTCCCAATGTGGCACGGGGTGAGGTGCATTTTTTTTTTTACCCAAAGAAGCAGATCAGCTTTGTTGGGACATATCTTATCGCAGCTTATTTACTTCATTTGGCAACATGTGTTTATATACCTGATGACCTTTTTAGTACTGCCAGGGGTTATAACATTCACATTGTACACGTGATCAGTTGAGCTATGGGGTTAGTGGATTCTGTTACTGCCTATTTTAATGAAGTGCCTAACCACCAGATTGCAGATGCACTTTAGTGATGACCTCTGTGACTGGTTTCCAATCTCTTAGGCTGGAACACTGGGGACATCTATGACAACTTAGTACCATCTAATATTATCCCCTTTATTTTCAAAGAAATGCTTTTTTTAAAGTATACATTGCTGTAATTTCTCTCTCAGGTGGGTGAACCCACCTGTTTAATAAGCTTATTGAAATTATTGGTCATATCTCTGAATTAATTGACCAAAGTGGATTAGTTGACAAGTACAAGAGAGAAAGATTGGACCTTGAACAGGCTTAAGTAATTTTAGAAACAAAGAAAGCTGTGGGACATCTGGCCTGCCTTCCTGACATTTAATGAGCATTTAATGTGATTGGATTAGCTTTAATGTGAACAGGATAAAATGAGATGGCATATCAGCATGTAAAGAATTGTCTGAAGGAGGTTATATCTTCTAACCTACTTGCCTCAGGCCCAATAATTAAGCACTGGATGTTTGACCAACATTACTTGCTGCTAATGC
Source organism: Crocodylus porosus (assembly GCF_001723895.1). NCBI lineage: Eukaryota > Metazoa > Chordata > Crocodylia > Crocodylidae > Crocodylus > Crocodylus porosus. The sequence continues at coordinate 67,292,297 of NW_017728886.1, read as the reverse complement.
CTAAACTTCTTGGCTTGTTGCACTGTAATGCTGGATTAACATGAGGGCAAACTGAGAAGAAAAATTCTGATTATACCTCCCTAAAGGGGAAACCTATGGAGCATAGACAGTGGTGGAGGAAAAGCCTTGTGATGTTTTCTCCCATTTCTTTCCTGGTGGCTGGGCTTGACATATATTCCAGGAAAATATTTTGTATTCTGCCCCCCAGAATTCAAAGCCTGCCCGTCCTCTGGTGATCTATACAGAACGGTTAAATAGTATGAAAATATTTTATAATAAAAAGACTCCAGGAGCTTAATCTATTTTATTAAAGAGAAAGTGAAGTAGTGATTTGATCGCAGTCTATGCAGTGCTGACGCAAGGAACGCAAATTTTATGATAGAGGTAGCTTCAAACTAGTTGATCAAGATGGATGCAACAAGATCCAGTGTCTAGAGGCTGAAACTAGACAAATTGAGACTAGAAATAAGGGGACAATTTTAATTACTGAAAGTAATTAAGCACTGAAGCACCTTACCAAGTATTATTGTAGATTCTTCATCACTGAAAATTTAGAAAAACAGCCAATCTTGATTTTTAAAGAAACAACCTAACTGAAACCAGAATTAATTTTGGAAAAGCCAGTGGACTCTGCTATACAGGATCTTGGGACAGATAAATATTCTGACCTTGAAATATCTTTAGGTCTGTAGCAGATTCTTAAGTTTTGATGTACACATGGTGCCTTGTCGTTGTACTCCAGCTTCCTTTTGAAGCATGTCTTCAGTAAGGTTTCTTTTACGGATCGATCAACTGTGAAGACCTCCTGAAGATGGTCACTGTCTAGCTATGACAGGTCTTTGCAAGCAAATTGTAAGTCTGTCTCCTGATCTGCCATACTTTTATGTGGAACTGGAGCAGGGTTTCCAAACTAGAGGTTTTTTTTCACTGCTAATCTGCTAACTTTTTACTGACTTAATGTAAATGTAACTCTTCTGCCAGGCCCATTTTAGAAGGGTTTGGTTCAAATTTAGGGATTTAACACCAACCATATTAAAAAAACTAAAACTAAAAATAAAGTGTGGTTGTCAGTAAAAAGCTTGTAGTATAATGTTGCTTTCTTTTGATTTCTTTGGTTGGAAAGTGGACTCTGCTATACAGGATCTTGGGACAGATAAATATTCTGAGAGAGGACTCCTCTTAGGGAGGGAAGACTTGCACTTCCATTGAGACACCTGGTGATGTTGCTCTGCTCTGTTTATCCATCTCCAGTTTTTTCTGACTATGGAGTTTCAGTCAAGCTCTGGTTGATAAGTAGTTTTAACAGAAAGTTTAAATATTTAATGCATTTACAGACAGGCATTTAAACCTGTTTATTTTTTTTACTGATTCTCCATAAATATGTGGACAATTGGCAACACTGAACCTGAGCCAATTCAGCCATTCTCTGGGCTTCAATTCACCATGTGCAATTTAGGGATAGTAGAGTACCTTCATAGTTCATCAAGGATACTTGTAGAATCATAGGTTGAAAGGGACTTCAAGTATTGGCAGTGCGTAGGGGATGCATGCAGGTGCACATGACCCCCTGAGATTGGCAGTGCCGCTGATGCTGCCAGCGGCGCCTGTGGGCAGTCACTGCTTGCTACCTCCCCTCGCTACCAACACTGTTGGTGGCATCTGTGGGTGGTCCCCAATTGCTGCTGGCCTCTGATGCTGCCAGTGGCATCTCCATGTGGTCACTAACCATTGGCGCTCACCATCCCCGCCCCTGCCTGCCAGTTCAGCTGCCTGCATGAATGGAGGGATGCTTAGAATCGTACAAAATCAGGAGTGGAAGGGATCTCATGATGTCATCTAGACCCCTGTTCAAAGCAGGACCATTCCCAACTAGATCATCCCAGCCCAGGCTTTGTCGAGCCAGGCTTTAAAAATTTCTAAGGATGGAGATCAGACCACCTCTCTAGGTAACCCATTCCAGTGTTTCACCACCTTCCTAGTGAGAACTTTTCCTAATATTCAACCTAAACTTCCCTTGCTGCAACCTGAGACCATTGCTCCTTGTTGGCATCTGCCACCACTGAGAACAGTCTAGCTTCGTCCCCCTTGGAAGCATCCTTCAGGTAGTCAAAGGCTTCTATCAACCCCCACCCCCCAAATCTTCTCTTCTGCAGACTAAATAAGCACAGTTCCCTCAGCTTCTCTGCAGAAGTCATGTGCCCTGGCCCTCTAACCATTTTCATTGCCCTCTGCTAGACTCTCTCCACTTTGTCTACATCCTTTCTATAGTGAGGGGTCCAAAACTGGACACAGTACTCCAGATGTGGCCTTACCAGTACAGAATAGAGGGGAATAATTACTTTCCTCAATCTGCTTCTCCTAAATCATGCCTGACCAACGCTTATCTAGTGTCTTCTTGAAAATCTCCAGTGAAGGAGATTTTACATTTAACTCCAGTTAAATACATTAAAGAATGCGAGTACATTAAATCATTCAGTAAATTATCCAGTGTCTGTGGAGTGTTGTGTTCTCTCTGTCACCTCCTGTCCCCTTCTGTCCTATCTCACTGACTGCCTTCATCATGTTATACCATGGAGAATCCTTCATGAATCCAGGACAAAAAGATGGTGATGTTACAGAGACAGACTTCCTAGCCTTCTCCCTGCCTTCTTCAATGCAGCAGGGGGAAGATTCATGTTCAAGCGGCCCTAGGAGCATAATTTCTGCTTTGTAGCAAAAGGCTAAGAGACAGGTACCTGCAAGAAGTTGCATTTAATTGTAGAAGTCAACATCTACAAAATTCATTGGGTAGCTTTCCTCTTGCTGAGAGGTTCCAATAAAGGAATTGAAACAAAGAATATAAATTTCTATGTATAGAATGTAGTCAAGCTGAAAAAAGTCATTCTTTTGTATGTCATTAGTGTAATATCCAAGATTTAGCACCTACAGATACAGTATTAAAGCTCAACAGAAATAGTCCCAGTGACCTTGAAAATGTCCCTTTTTAAGGTGAAAATATAATCCACCCTGTCTAGAGTAACCTACACAGTCAGCAAATATATAGCAGTTGGTGAATATACCTTTTAGCTTTATAATGTACTTAGAAGTCTAATCAATAAACCTGACTTTGGGAAATACAACCCTTTCCCTCCCTCTGCAACAAATATGATTTATATCCCCTTTCAAACAAGTTTAAAAAAATACTTTTCCTTGCTTTTTAAACATTGACTTGAATAAATTACAAAAAAAATAAGGCTTTTGTTAAAGGAATTGTGACATTGAATGCTGCTTGATAATTACATTTTCTCAGTGTAAATATATTTGCATTAATAAAATACTTTCCTGGCATGACTCTTACCCTTGTGTCTGTGATACTTTATTAGCTCCAGTCACTTGATAAGGATTTGCTCAAAACTGAATGTTTGACAGGGGATTTGAGGCTAGCACGACAGTTGCTTGCTCCCTTTTAATGTTAATGTGAATTTGACCTAAAAAATATGAACTATGCATAGGGTCATAGTCCTGAATTCTCTCTGATTTATTGGGATACTGAATATATTCTATCTTTAAAGCTAAAACAGGGCTATACTGGAATGACCATTCCTGAATAGATTTTCTTGACCAGTTCGTATTCCAGACAATTTTCTTCAAATCTACTGCTGTGGAGGACTAAGGACTGTAAATAACTGGTATCCCAGAATGTGGGCCACATCTTACTATGGACGATCACCTTTCCTTATAATAATGAACAGATTTGTCATTGTGCCATGACCCTGCAAAGCTATGATTGATTAGATGGACAAGTTGTGGGTTGGATACTGTCACTCTGGTTGTGTGGTAACTTACTCCCTGAGCATTGATTTTTAGTGGGAACCCTGGCAGAGCAAAATGTTGGTCCTCTGTTTGAGTAAGGGAGGCAGAAATCAGACTTCTGGGTCAGAATGTGGCCCTTACTGCCCTTTGCTGGCTATTAGCATTGTGAATGTTTGGGGCAGAAGGAGATGTCATGGGGAGAGCAGTTCTGTGAAGAATGCTTTCTCATGTTTTGGGCTGAGTGAGGCCTCAGTCCCCTCTGCTGTCAGGTATAGAGCTGTTGCTGGGTATGTCCATGTCACCCTCACTCTGACCTGAAGCAAAGGGAAAACTTGGAGGCAGAATTGTGCTTTCCCATGCACAAAGCTTATTGCAAAACCACAATTTAGTTCTATAATCAGGAGGGGATTTGGACATGCATTTTTGTGTCTAATGCAACAAGCATTTTATCCTTCTGTGCTTCCCTTCTTCTTCTTTGTATCCTCTTCTCTTACGTTTCTTATACAAGTAGTACTTGACTTGTTTTTTTGTTCCCTTGCCTTTTCCCATATTATCTCTATGAACAGACCTCTTGGTTCACTTCTGCCATGACTTACACATTCCAGAAACCTTGTTCTCTCATTCTCCTTTGCACATACTGTCTGTGTCTGAACAAGATTAGATGATACTGTAGGTAAAATGCTAGCAGTTGTGGTATTGAAATAATGATAATAATAATAGAATAATGAAAATAGTGGCAGGAATTGCTAGGGTCACTTCAGATTTTATCTTTATTCAGGCAGCTATAGAGACAAACTAACACAGGAGGAATACACAGAAATTAAGGCTGTGCGAAGCTGTGGGTGCTGGTTCAGTTTGGAGGAGATTCAGCCCGATTCAGTGGCCGAATCTCCGAAAGCAAATTGAATCAGAAGACCCTGAGCACTGCCCGACCGCCACTCCCAGCTCTTAAAAGGAGAAAAAAAAGCCCCCATTCACCAGCTGCTGCAGTGGTCTTGGGACTTCTGGGGGCTCATGGCAGAGCCCCCTGCCACGCAGTGCAGGGCAGTGGGGATTGCCCCCCCCCCACCAGGCAGCAGCTGGTAAGTGTGGGTTTTTTTATTTTATTTTATTTTTATTTGTTTAAAGCCAGGAGCTGGGCCTGGGTGGGGGTTGGGGGGCTTGTGGCATAGCCCTCCATGTAGCATGGGGCAATGGGGGGCAGTGGGGATTGCCCCCCCCCCACCAGGCAGCAGCTGGTAAGTGTGGGTTTTTTTATTTTATTTTATTTTTATTTGTTTAAAGCCAGGAGCTGGGCCTGGGTGGGGGTTGGGGGGCTTGTGGCATAGCCCTCCATGTAGCATGGGGCAATGGGGGGCAGTGGGGATTGCCCCCTGCCTGGCAGCAGCCTGAGTGCTGGTTTTTTTTTCCCCAAAGAGCTGGAAGCTGGGAGCTGGGGCCAGACAGGGCAGCCATTGATGGGGCTGGGAGAGTGGGTGGGGGATAGGGCCTATTTGAAGATTCGGCTGATTTGGCAGCGGTGGCATCATTGAATCAATTCTGCTGAATCTGATTTGGGACAGTTATTTGAATCAATGAATGGAATCACTGTCCCTCGAATCGTCCGAATCCGAAGCAAATACTAGCTGCTTTGCCCAGGCCTAACAGAAATGTCATAAGGCTGAAATTATTACATCTAGGAAGGAGTAAATTGGATGCTTATTCAAGAGTAAATTGGATGCTTATCTTATACTCTATGTGTATTTATTTATTTATATATTAACATATAATCAATATATTAATAGTAGAGTATGTTACATTACATTTTTATTATTAAGTAATAGTTAAAGAATCTGGTAGAGCCTGGCTTCACTGAAAGCTTAGCTTTTCTTCTCAATATATGTCAGGAGTGAAATCCATATTTCTAAATGTCTGTCCCTCTCTTGTTTCTTTTCTAATAGTTTATAGTAATATTTGAGAGGTATCAAATGGCTTGCAGAACTGTTCCATCTGGCCTGCTGGTAATCAGCAGACTACTTGAAGTTACAGAGGGACTGGATAGGGGGCATGGCCTGCTGGAGAATCTGGAGTTGCTGGACCACAATGGATGCTGTTATTGTTGGAGGGGCAGGTGTGTATGAATGATGACTATGCAGATACAGACCTTGCTTGCCCAGCTGTCGCTTATTTCTTGCCATCTGCACTGCTGCCTGATCCATGACCTGTGCCACTACTGTTCCTGGATCTCTGCTTCCCAACCCACATGCCCACTTCTGCACAGCCCCCGTGTCACTGATTCTGGACCTAGATCCACTGAAGCTGCTGCTCGTTCCATGGATCCAGCCCATAAGCCCCGCCCCGGTTTGGATCTGGCCCAGAGACTAGGGTGAGTTTCATACCCCTTACTAAACTAATGGGACAGTTTTCCACCACTAGGATGTCCCATATTGTAGCATACTAAATTGTAAGTGGGGGGGAGGGTTGGAGGGGAGGGAGTAAGGATTCCTTCCACATTTAAGCAACAAACAATCTAGTAGCAAGAAGTAAACTTCCTTTACTGGGGCATTCAAAAGACCAAGTTAGTGTTTCCAAAGGGATATTATTCATCACAATAGTTATTATTCTGGTCATTTCCTCCCAGCATATTTGGACCTCTGAGTACAACCACCACATATAGTTCCTCTAGCGTGAGGCATTGCAACTAGAAAATGTGTCAGTTACTAGTGGGAGAAGGGTACCTTCTGTGGAGTATTTTTTTTTTTTTAAATTCTTTGTGTAAAACACATGTGAAAGATTAATTATCCTATTCCTATATTTCTTCCTATTGTTCAGGCTCAGTTTCTTTCTCCAGGTCTCGTTCCCAAGCCTTCATGTACTTAATCTTCCTAGCTTTCCCTTTTCTCTATTAAAATTGCATGTATTTTAGAGATTAATCCTTTTTCATTGGAGTCTGCATATCTCAATTGCTCAAAGATAATGAGAGTGTTTCTATATATTTTTTTTATTATAAAATTTGTAGTCTGAAATTATTGAGGGAAAAAATAGACACTTAGCTACTTCTACATGTGATGGGGGTTTAGTCCCCTAAATGGAGATGGTGGGTTTTTAATCTTCACAGTTAAAAACCCACCATCTCCATTTAGGGGACTAAACCCCCATCACTAAACCCACTGTTTCAGTTTAGGGGCTTTCATCACAGTTAAGGCGAGGGGCCCAATCCTTTCCCTTCCCCTTTCTGTGGAGTCTGCCAGACTCCCACAGCTGGTGTGTGTGGTGGGGGAAGGGTGAGTTGCTGGCAAGCCAAGTGGCTCCTGAGCTGCGGGGGATCCCAGTCCTTCCCTCTGTGGCAGCAGTGCCCCCCCTGGGTCTGCCTGGGTGGTTGGATGCCACCCAGAGGGTGCTGCTGCTATGGAAGGAAGGTCTGGGGACCCCTGGAGCTCAGGGCCCACCAGCAGCTTGCCCCCCCAGCCATGGGAGAGGTAGGCAGGTTCTGCGGGGGGAAAAAAAGGATCAGGCCCTTTGCTGCTTTTCTCTTTTTCCTCCACAGCAGAGCCTGCCCACATGAGTTGCTATCAGGTTGTATAGCCCCTGAACTGCAGTGGGGGGCCGGTCCTTCCCTCCACCGTGCCAGTGACCATTGGGGCTGCTCAGGCAGAGTGCTACCTGCATGAGTGCTGCTCCAGCTTGCAGGCAGCACCTGCCAGGTCCAGCTCTTCCCACTGGAAGCACACTGGGTACTGGTCCCTGAGTGGTCTCTGGGAAGAGCTGGATCCAGTGGGTGCTGCCTGCAAGCTGGGGCAGCACCCACACAGCTAGCACCCCAACTGGGTGGTCCCAGGGAGTGCTTCCACTGCAGAGGGAAGGACTCCCCTCCCCGCCCCCCCGCAGCTCAGGGGCTGTGCAGCCTGGTGGCAGCTTGTGCAAGCAGGCTCTGCTGAGGGGGAAAAAAAAGTCACAAGGGTCCTGATCCTTCTTATTTCCGTGGAGCCTGCCCACCTCTCCCATGGCTGTGGAGTGAGCTGCTGGCAGGCCCTGAGCTATGGGGGGCCCTAGACTTTCCTTCAACAGCAGCAACACCCCCTGGGGCTGCTATTGGGTGGGTGGCTACTGGAAAGGTGCTGCCTCAGCTTGCATGCAGCACGTGCCTGATCCAACCGTTCTCTGAACCTGAGCTGGGGTAAACCCGCAGACTAGCAGTCTGCCCAGGGGGCACCACCACCATGGAAGGAAGGACTGGGGCTCTCAACAGCTCAGGGACCACTTACTGGCAGCTTGCCCCCTGGCTGCAGGAGACATGGGCAGGCTCCATAGCAGGGGGGAAAAAAGAGGGATCGGGCCCCTCACTGCTTCTGCCTTCATCCCAGCTCTCATGCTCTGTGTGTGTGGGGGGGTGTCATGGTGGTGGTGGTGAGCTGTCAAAGGCTGCAACATGACAAATAACTACATTGCAAACTAAATTACATGCAGATGTGATTTAGTTTGCAATGTAGCAAACTCATTTAAATTGTAAAAAATCCCCTGCACGTGTGCAGCGTGATGCAATTAAACTGCAAAATCAGCCAATTTTTGTCATGTGTACTAGTGCCCTTATTCCATTAGGGTTATTACAGATGGCCTAATACCTCTCCTGCCCCTGACATATGTTTAAGAAGGCTAGGGAGTATATTCATTTTAATGGAGCCTACTCTGCTTGCCCAAGAAATCTTCATCCCCATTCATTCTGTGTGTAATTTCCTGTGAAGTTCACTTGAATGCTCTGTCATGTTTTGAGCCAATTGGATGCAGCTGCCTCCTTTCAGCTCGACAACTTGTCCTCCACTGAGATTCCTTAAAGGTTCCCCAGGGGTTCTTTCCTGCCATATCTTTGTTATGGATTATTGCTGGGAAGAAATCCTTTAATGCATCCTCTCCTGATTCCCTCTTTGGTCTCTCGCTTTGGTTTTCATCTCAGGGCTCTGCCTCCCCTATACCACACCTTGCGCCAACCAGTGATGATGTTAGTCCTTGGCCAAGGCTAAAGCAAAGTCAATGAGCCACAGCTGGGCTTTTGGCCCTTGTCTAAGTTTAGTCCCACTTTGGATGGTTTACCATCCTTCTTCAGGCCTCACACTGGCCTGACTTGTTATTGTGCTCACCTTGAGGAATCTCCCTCAGGGCCTCTTTCTCTCTCTCTTCTTTCTCTCTCTCTCCCCCCTCAGGGGGCTACTCACAGCTTCACTATCCTTTCTCTCTTCCTCTCTCTACAGGCTTACCGCTGTCCTAGTCTCTGCCAGCATTGTCCAGGATCAATGGATTTGAGTGAGGTAAGTACCCTGACTTCTCTGAGCCAGTCTTAGCAGGGCATCCCACCTTTTAGGGTTGCCACCATTCACCCCTGCCAGGGCATTCATTTGTTTCACACCACTTTGGGCTCTCAGGAAGCCTCACTTTTGATCCTCCTTGAATGTGGGTCTGAGGGGCTTTCTATGGGTCAGCTGACAAAATGTGCCCATGCTGGTTCTGAGGAATGTGCCTGATCCCCAGCAGTATTCTGCTGTTGCTGCTTCTCTCCTTTCTCCGGCACTGGCATGGCTTGCCTTCTGGTGGTGGCATCTCTGCTGCTGTGTCTTTGATCTTTGGCGGCATTCTGCGGCTGCCGCTTCTGTCTCCACTCCAGTGGTGGAGCTAGGTTTTGGTTCATGGTGGTGTCCCTCCCACACTGTGATTTTCTATTTTTAAATAGTTATGGTAAACTTGGATACTACATTAATTTCACTATATGAACAGAGATAATGGATTCTTTGGAAGCTGACCTGAAAACTTTATTTTGGAAGACTTTAGTGTGGTGTGAGAGAAATGCCAATCCACTATGGTTAGTACTGACCTAGTGAAGGGACACTTGGAGGGGCTGGACATATTTAAGTCAGCAAGCCCCGGTGATCTTCACCCAAGGGTACTAAAGGAATTGGCTGGTATCATAGCCCAACCACTGGTACAATTGTTTGAGTGCTCATGGCACTCAGGACAGGTCCCAGAAGACTGGAAAAGAGCCAATGTGGTCCCTATTTTCAAGAAGGGGAGGAAGGAGGACCTGGGTAATTATAGGCCAGCTAGCCTCACCTCTATTCTTGGCAAGAACTTAGAAAAAATCATAAAGGATCACATTTGTGGGGGGCCATCACCTAATACAATGTTAAGGGGAAACCAGCATGGGTTTATAGCAGGCAGCTCCTGCCTGACTAACCTGGTCTCTTCTTGTGACCAGGTCACAAATTGCTTAGATGTAGGGGTGGAGATGGATGCTATTTACTTGGACTTTAAAAAGGCTTTTGACACAGTGTTGCACCCAATTCTTACAAGCAAACTGAATAGCTGTGATGTGGATTTTTTCACAGTAAGGTGGGTAAAAAACTGGCTTATGGGATGCACCTAGAGAATGGTGGTGGATGAGGTGGTTTCTCCCTGGAGAGATGTGGGCAGTGGTGTCCTCCAGGGGTGTGTTCAATATCTTCATCAGTGATTTGAATGAGGGGGTGGAAGGCACTCTGTCCAAATTTGCAGATGACACCAAACTATGGGGTACATTTAACGCACTGAAGGGCAGGGAGGAAATCCAGGCAGCTTTGGATAAACTGGGGAAGTGGGTGGCTCACAATAGGATGGAATTTAAGAAGGATAAGTGCAAGGTGCTGCATCGGGCGAGAGAATCTCCAATACATCTATAGACTGGGATGTACCATTCTGAGTACCATAGCAGTGTAAAGGGATCTCAGAGTCTTAGTTGATGCAAAAATGAACATGAGTCATCAATCTGATGACGTAATAAGTAAGGCTAACTGCACTCTTTCCTGCATTAGTAGGTGCATCATGATCAGGTCTGGGGGGTTGATCATTCCTCTCTATGCGGCATTGGTCAGGCCATAGTTGGAGTACTTCATCCAGTTTTGGGTGCCACACTTCAAGAGGGATGTGGATAACCTTGAGAAAGTTCAGAGAAGGGCTACTTGTATGGTTGAGGGCCTGCAGGTAAGATCCTATGAAGACACGAGATGTGCATAG
>NW_017728886.1:67253824-67280878 GCF_001723895.1 Crocodylus porosus | reverse complement strand
AAAAAAAAAAAAAAGGCTTGAACTTGTGAATAGTGTCAGGCTTCCTAAAACTACATTTTGCTGAATTTGCTATCACCTGAAAAAGACTTCCTCAGAGTGAAAATTACCAAAGCTTGAGAATATCTAGTCAAGTTTTTAACACTTTTTGTTTTTTTTTAACCTTGTAAAAATTTTTCTAAGTTTGAAAAATAAACACAAACAACCCTTTGGAGAAAGGGAAAATATATGACGTATATAGGGTTTTTAAAATAAATGGTACCCATGAGGAGATTTCTCTTCAATATTTCATTATCTCACTAGATATGTGGGAAGTGCTTCAGAATATTTTATAATTAATTATATTAATTAATTTCCTTAACATAAATTCCTTTGATATTTCTGAGGAAAGTACAGGTGCCTGTGGGATGAAGTGAGTCTCATTATAGTTCCCTTTGCCATATAGTGAGACCACCTTGTGTTACAGAGTGCCAAAAAAGACCAAGCTTCCAGTACCTTCTTATCCTTGTCTGCTTTCAACTCACTTGTGTCTATGTTCTCTAAGTCTTGCCCAGGGTCCACAATGAAACACAGCTTGATAATTTTGCAGTAGGAAAAGACTTTCAATAGGTGTCAGTAGAATTGGAACATGGCCCAGTTGATATTTAAATCGTAGTTGGCAAACTGCTCACTCTTGGAACAATGTTTCAGCGCCTTGCCATTCACCATACGCTGCTTTCTGTCCTCCTGGTGGCTCCTTTCCGTGATCTTTACCTGTTGTGATTTGGACTTTTGTAGAGGTCCTTACTGCAGCAAGTTCTGCAAAAGGCTTCTGAACTCCTCCTTCCACTGGTGTTGTATGGCATGTGGGAGCAGACATGTTTCTGAGTGGGTAGGTATGTGGATTTGTGAAGCTGAGTGGTGGATGCAGGGGGACAGAGCAACTGTCTCCTTGGTGCGCTGCGAAGCTACCCACAGCTTTGTGTGGTATTGTATTTGTCTGATAAACCTTCTAAACTGGGATGAAGACAAGGATGACAAAAAAGTATGCCTTTACTTGTAAGCAGTGCTTAATATGCATTTCCCTTAAAGGTTAGTCATTTAGGAGATTTACAGGATAATTTAAGAAACTGAGTGTAACACTTAACTCTTGAATACTCCCAAGGTTCTTCACTTTTTTAATGTTATGAATGATTTTTTCTAACATTCTCATAAATTGTAGCATTTTAAAATGGAGACATATTTGCTACAAGAGTATAAATCTTATAGTATATAATTCAGCAAACTTCAGAGTTCATCTGTAGGAAAAGTCTACATACAGAGGAAGTATACACCAAATCTATACCAAAAGGATATATGTAATATTCTATTGGCATTTTGATGTATAGAGAGAGGTAGTTAGCTATGCTTATTTGAAATCTGGCAGAAGGCCAGGTAAAGTTGCACCTTGTAGACTAACTAAGTTAGAAAGGCATACCCTTTCACAAAAAATTAGCTTACTTTGTCAGGCGTTAAGTTACTTTGATGTATGTCAGTGACTTTATACAGGCATTGGTGAACTCAAGGGGAAGAGCTGGGAGCTTATGTTTTCAGGTTTAAGACTTTTAATTTCTAGACTTCTGAGATTTCCACTATGGTAAAATGGTGTGATTAAAATATATTTAGACATGGTAATTCTTACTGAAAGGAACCAAATGCTTTCTACAAAGCCTACTGAAGTTGGTGAGAGTGGATCTGATGACTTCAAGGGCTTTGGATCATGCCCCTTGTGTACAGATAGATATTAGCGCCCTGCTCTAACTCATGGTGCTTTACATGATGCACCATAAGTTAGTGTCCCCTCCCACCCCCTGACCGAACAGTCCTGTTGGGTTGTGGAGCAGGGCTGAAGTCAGCCTGCACCAACCCAGGCCAGCAGATGTAGATGCTCCAGCAGCCTCCCAGGAGGCAGCTGGACTGTCTCTTTCCAGCCTTGCCTCTCCTTCAGCTCTGGAGCTGTCAGTGAGGGATGGGGAGGGAGAGGGAGTTCCCAGCTGCTGGATGACTAGAGCTGGGGGAGGGGGCCAGGGAATGGGGCCCCCTTGCCTCATGGGGAGCCCTTCCTCTCAGTTTTGGCCATTCAGCAAGTGGGAGCAGTGAATAATGAGCTCCTGGCCAGAGCTGAGGGGAAGGGGATGGTGGATGGGGAATGGGGCTCCCTTGCCTCATTAGTTGCTGGCAGCTACCCTAGCTGGGATATTGGGAAGAGCCAGGTAAGGCCGGTGAGGCACTGGGCTCTGTTCCACCCTGACCATCCCCCAACTCTGTCCATTCAGCAGCTGGGAACTCCCTCTCCTTCCTGCTGACAGTCCAGAGGGCAGGGTTAAGCACCAGCCCAGCTCCACCCCAACATATAAGATTACCTCTGGAGGGAACACAAATTCTCTAAAGTGATCTACTTTTGAGTGCCTTTAATGTAATACCTGATTTAACCAGCATTAATTTTTCATGTGATTGGCCATTTTTAAAAGTGCTCTGCAGCTGTTCATATGTGTGGTGATACAGCTGTAGAACCCTGTAAGGGCCAGATCACTCAAAAAATGTCACTTCTGTTGGCCTCTGAAGTAATTTTTGAAGGTCCCTATCCAGGTTTATTATTTAACTATTACCTAATAACAAAACTGCTGAAACTATACACCCGTTGGCTTCTAGAGAAATTAGATTAGCAATTTTAATGGGGAACTTAATGACTTAATAAGTTTAATGTGTTTTTTAAATGGTAGAAGACTTGAGAGTTTAGAAATGAAAGGAAGAGGGAAGCTGAGAAAGTTTCTCGAAGAGACTCTTCAAACTTCAGGTAGCTTAATGAGAAAATTAGCAAGGAAATTAATTCCTTTTGGAAAAGAATAAGGATTCATGCCCGCATGAGAAATAGATGGGCATGCCCTTTCTATCCCACCATTAGAATCCTGAGGGTTTACCTCGATGTTTATTAGTGAATGGTTAAATGGAAATCTTCCAGCAATACCAGAACTTAAGTCTCCTTATGAAGGTAATAATCACCTCCATCTCAGCAGACTCCCAATTACTGCTGAGGCGTCTGTTCACTGCTGAAATACAAATAATAATAATAAAAAAATTATCTTTTTGCTTTTAATCATTGTTCATTGTAGATTTGAAATATTTATGGCACAGAGTAATAATTGGCCATAAAATTATAGTGATTCACATCACTTGAAGGTCTTGCAAGTCAGGGCATAAAAAAATATTATATTGGTTTAATATTACGGAACTTGTTCATTCTGTTGCTATTCGACATAAATCTTTGGTTTTCTATTACATTTTAGCTAACTGTACTGAGCAAATGATTTATCATGGAATTGTAAGGTAAACTAATCAAAATCTTTTTGATCCCAGTTCTTCCAAAACAATGTTACTGCTCCACATGGTAAAATATCACATACTTCAATATGAAAGTATTCTACTATGTGAATGAAAGACCAAAAATTGTTGACCTGAACAAGCAAAATACAAGAACATATGGAAAATCATTCAGATTTTGCTGAACTTATTATTTGCTGTTACGCTGTATAAAATCCAGACTTTACCTCTGCATGTTGTTTTCCAGTTTCCAGTAAACTTGGGTTGGAAAAGTATCTCTAACTTTAGGGGTATCTAAACCCTTGTCTCCTTATATTTTGGATTTTGAAACCAAATACTGTATGGTAGATTCAAACTCATAGGTTTGGAAATTGCTTTGCCTCCTTTGTCCTCCTGCCAACCACGTTATGGAACTTTTTTTCTCATCTCATCTTACTTTCTAGTTTACCTAATTCTCTGCTTCTACCATCCCAGTCACTCAGCATTGGGTTCCCTTGACTATATTTCAATTTTATTTGCTATGACATATCTTCACAGAGGGGTTTCTGGTACCTCAACCACGTTTTATTTTGGGGTTACTAGCCAACTGACTTCCAGGGCTGTGCAAAATTTGGCCGGCTGTTTTGTTTCAATGCTGTTTCAAGCTTGAAAGAACGAAATCGAAACGAAACAAAGGGCTTTGAAACAGCCTCAGAACAAAACGAAATGAGGGCAGTTGAAATGTTTCAAAAGTTTCAAAACATTTTGAGTTTTGAAGCCCAAGCTGGGCTTGCCTTCAGGGAAACAGGAAGTAAGGAGAGGAGGGGGAAGAGGGGATCTGTCAGTTTGGCTGCCTGAGATGCTGCTGGTGCTACTGTGCTGCTGCTTACTAAGTTATTATTTTACCTGTTGTCATTTAAAGTGCTGGACCAGGCTGAGGCTGTAGGGGGGGAGAAGACTTCATTGGGGCACACTACCATGTTGTGTAGAGGCCCCAGCACCAGTGAGGGCATGCCTTAACATACACACAGTGTCACCCATGTCATGAGTTTTGCTTGTCAGCAGCCTGACGTACAATTTCCCAGAAACCTCTGTACCCATCTCCTTGAAACTTGGCAGACTTTGTGGCCTTAGAAGGGCTACCATATCTCAAGTTTCATCTGAATCAGGCAAGAAATGACAAAGTTATAGACAGTTTTGTACTTTCCCATTATAGCCTATAGATGAAACGTTGAAACAGTGAACCAGTTTTGACAAAACAAATTGGAACAGTGCTTTGAAATGAAATGAAACTCTAAATGAAACACCGTCCCATCAAAGCGGACGTCATAATGGAATGGTGCTGTTTCACTCAGCCCTACTGATTTCCTAACTGTCATCTTCCAGAGGAGTTTCAGGGCCAGCACACGGGACAACTTTCTTCTATGAGGTTTTCTGGGGAGACAGCTGGTTTGACACTGAAATATGCTGAAGCTGTGGGAGCTCAACAACTTTCTTTTGGTTGCCTCTTCCATCAGTCCTGGCCCATTTGTGGTTTTCCTGTGGTGGATTTGGGGTGTAATACTAAACTGTGAAGAAGAACATTGTCCTCTTTCCAAACGAGACAGAAAGCATCAAGAATAATGGGAAAATCCTTAGAGGGCTAATGTATGCAGAAAAGTTGGAAAAATAGATTATACTTGCCAGAAGAGAAGGGATCAGGGGAAGGTTAAATACTGAAGCAATCCCAGTGATAAAGGAGAATATGAGATAGTGAATTATACTAATGTCGCACGAGTTAAAGGAAAGAATGTCAAATTACCTCATGTAGTTGAGGGCTGTACAAAGCCCCCACTTGGACAGCTGGGTTGATTTGATGCATAAATGAAAAACCATACTCGTTGCACAGCACCCTCAGGGAAGGCCCATAACTAAATAGAGCAGTTTAAGCCTGTGTAAGGAAGGATTTGACTTCGTTTACTTTTACTTTTTAAAGTAACAAAGGAAATTTAATAAAGCAAATTTCTGATTCTCCAGGACATGATGTGCTCGTATTGTTAATGGGTGAATTGTAACACATAGTACACAAAGCTTAACTCTAACATTTGCTGATTTTTTGAATGCTTTGGTCTGCAACCTTAATTTTTTACTGCTGTGACTGAACATGCTTTATATCTAATGATGATTAGATCAGTCTTTTAAATAACGGTAATATCCAATACAAGCGCACAAGTCTGAATACGTTTAAAAGCTTCCTGTTTCACTTATGTATGCTACGATAGTGCTTTTATTTATTCTCTTTGTTAAATTTCTATCATTTATAATATGTAGCTGGATTCTAGTGGTAGCTGAAGCAATCATGATGTTTGTATAGCTTAAGTTTTATGTTAAATTCTCATTCCTTATTTTTTCCGTTAATACAGATTTTGCACTGGCTTCCACAGTATTCAATAAAATCATAGAGCACACACTAAAATAAGTATACTGTCATATCCATGCTGTCTAACTTGGTACCTCTTATGTGTGAGTGGTTCAAATAAATATGTTGTTTGCTAAAATCCCTTAAGTTAAAACAGCCAGCTTACATCATGCAAGACCTGAAGAAGGGCATTTGGTGGCCAAAAGCTTGTCCAACAGCTCTTTCAACTTTATAATTGGTCCAATAAAAGATACCTTACAAAAAGCCTTGCCTCTCAGGCATTTCCTAGATCATCATGGCTATAAGAACATTCCAGTCCTACTATATCACGATTCCTGAAAGTTGGTAACCCTATTCATGGTTTATATGACAACAGGTAGTTTTGATGAAATTTAATTATTTTGAGTAGTAAATTTTCAATGGAAAATAATCTAAATGAAACAAAACAAGTGGCTTTAATGTTTTTAGTTCATTTTGACAATAATGAAACATTCTTTTGTTTTTATATAATTGTTCATAATATGTTATTAAGATTTAATTTACGCTTTTATATATTTTCTGCATTATTAAAAAGGAACAAGACTCCAAATATTACTTTTTTCAGAATTTTCTTTACGTTTTTTCTCTGAATGGAAATTCAAGTTTCTGATGAGCTCTATAACCTTCTTTACAGTTTTAGAATTTCTAAACCATGTTATAGACTTCACTATAGTATTGTACCTCTGTTATAGAATTCTGTAACATGGCTTAAAGTAAATTTATAGGAAGGGAACCATACTCAATATTATATAAAAATTTTTGCAAGCTGTTAGGGATTGACTGCAAGACTCTAAATGGGAAGTGACTGTCAAATGAAGGAAGAAAGAGGCCAGCCTGATCTGTGTCTTGCTAATATTTTTTTGACCATCAATTTGCAAAGAACTTTTAGAGCTTGGACTACCTGAAAAAGTGGCCTACAAACTGTCTGTGAACTTACAGTTTACTACAATTTCCCCTCGGAGGGGAGTAGTGAACTGTGCATCTTCTGTTACGTGTTCTTTTATCTTCAGTGACCAAAATCAATGGTCTATAACTAAGATAATAAATGAGGCATCATGTAGGAGAAAGTGATTTTCATCTGAAATTTGTGTGCTCTTGGACCTCCTACTATATAGTGTTGATTTGTGATCATGTTCACTGAGGAGATTTAATCAATAGTTGCCTACTAGGAGATCATTGAAGTATGATGGCAAACAGTCTGTTGTATCATTTTTAGACTATTATTGAAAGGATATTGTAGCTGCCAGGTCTTGAACAGTTTCTCCCGGGTGGCTTTCGCTTGAGTGGTAGGTGTCAAATACCTCATGGGTTCATGTTCTCGCCTGAGCTGATGTCTTCCGCCCGAGTCTTCAACCCCGTGCTTGCCTGCCACAACTTGTTGGACCTCAGTGTGTGGGGTTGTTCTTCGAGTGCACTCGTTGGCCTGTGGTTCACCCAGCGGTTACTCACAAGGCTCTGCCACCCCTACACCCCAGCCTCTCGCCTCCAATGGAGCAGTGTCCGTCTAACGGCCTCCTTCTTTTGTGAGGGGACACCCACGACTTGAGTCTCGTGCTCACGCCTCTAGGCCCACCTTCCCTTGAGGGAATACCTAGGAACAGGACCAAAACCTCTGAGCTTCCTTCTCAGCCTCACTACTCGGGGACCCACTCCCTTCCTGTACACCTGTAGTCTGGGAAAACAACTAATAAAAAAAAAATAAAAAAAAGCCTCAACAGAATCACTGGGCAACCTGCCCCTTTGATTTCCCCTTCTACCTTTCCTGGGTCTCTAAGGGAATGGGTTGACTTCTCCCTCCCTGTCACCACAGCATCTGTTCTTTAGCCTGCTCAATGACCCATCCAGATCTGGCGGCGATACCCCCCTTGACAGCAGCCCCTCCAGGGCTCTCCCAGGGTCCTCTTCTCCCTGGCAGGACTTCTTTGGCATTCCAGCATCCTCGCACTCCTACCTGCAGTCCGCTCTGTCTCCCTGGGTCACTCTGGGTATATCCCCAGACAGTGTTCTAGATGTTCCTTCACCGTCCTGTGCGAGCTGGAGTCCGCCTTGTTCTCCCTGCGCTTGCCCCGGCTGGCTCTGACCCCTGGGTCTCATGGGGAACAGCTTCTCTGCAGCCGGTGTTGGCAGGGGTTCTCCTCCTAGACCACCCTCTAGCCATATTCAAACCTCGCCAGTGTTAACAGTTCATTACCCTGGGGGAGGATCCCTTGGGCTGGTATCTCGTCTAGCTTCTGGTCTTGCCTCCTAGGGATTGGATCGGCTCCCTCTGGAATCTGATGTCACCCTTCAAGGGACTCATTCTTCCTGGGTTCCCTCTTCACCCCTCAAGGATTCTAGTCTTACCCCTAGGGCCTGGATAGTGACCCTGTAGGGCCTTGACTGTACTCCTTAGGGCTTCTGGCTATGCCTCACCCTGGGGTTGCAGCCTTCCTCAGCTATGATCTATCTGAGTTTTAAGTCCAGTCCCTGCAGGTCTAGTAATCCTCATGCACCCCTCAGATGCCTCTGAGACCTCCCTCTCCCTTATCAGTCCAATCATGTTCCTCCAGTTATAGCTGTAACAGAAAAGTCAGGCTGCATAAGAAAGTCCCTCTCATAGTCAACTCTGAGTTCCTTTCTAGTAATCAGTTCATTGTGGGGTCTCCCACAGTTCCTCAGCCTCAACCATTGTAGGCTCTATATTTAAACACTGTCCCAGCCTAAGGTGCTCAGGTAGCCTATTCTCCTGATGCTCTTAGCAAGCAGTCTGTCCTGCCCTGGAGTTCTCTCCACTGCTACCTACTTCTCAATATTAATATAGAGTCCCTGGCTTCCTGTTATACAGGGATATATTCTAATTTTATATCTTCTTTGTGCTGTCTCACTGCATTTTGTTTACGGTGCAGACCACAGTTTCAGGAACAACATTTCTGTTGAGTACTTCCTGTATGGAAGCATATTTAACTCAGTGCCAAAAGCAGAATAACTTATGTAGCCATTTGAGATCTTCAGTAAGTTGCTGATTGTTCTTTGGTGCTCCCAGTAAACAAGACTTGCTCTATGTCCCCTCCCCCTTCCCTCTCTTACCAGACTACCTTGTGAATCCTATTCCCCATCCACTGTAGAATGAATTTGAGTAACTCAGGTTTCCACTCCCCAAACTGGGCACCTAAAAGTTGAGTATATTAATGCTAAGCACTGCCATGCTCAAGACCCTACATTGATAGGGTCTTAAGCAACTGAATTAGGGGTCTTTGTCAGTTATCATACTCATGATTTCAGTTTTGTCTTGGGACTCTCTACATTCTCTCAAGAGATGCATCCATAACTTGAAGATTTACGCCACATGTTCAGTTAATGGAGGATTTGGGTAAATTAAAGAAAAAGCAGATGGAGAGAGACAATGTATTTTAATTTATTAGTGTTGCATTTCCAGTAAACACTTAAGTTTAGACTTTGCTAGTAAGAGAGCAGGACTGAGATTCCTTTCCAAACCTGAATGTATAGGATTTAAGGTATGTGAAAAATGTCTATTGTTTTCAGCCTGGGGATCACCTGTGGCTTCTACTTTGGTAAGAGGTACTTGGAGGCAGGTGCCTCAAGGCCAATGCAGAGAAACTAATATTTTAAGAGACCAAGGAAAGGTTCTTGCATCAACAGTACAATCTACCTCAATATATTGGAAAAATGCTGAATAAACTTGCTGCTTGTTGCCTTTTCAGAGGCTATACCAATTGTCCCTCAGTTGACATATGTCCTGGCAAACTATCTTTAATCCTAATTATAATTTGTCCCTCTCAGCCTTGTCTATGTGCATGTTGTTATAAAGCTGCACTGTTTGAGGTAAATAGGCCTTCTTTAATAGGTTTAGCATTTGCAAACATTTAATTTCCCAAGCAAAGATAATGCTCAGGTTTGTTCTAAACACTCAACCAGGCAAACATGAATACGCTTCTTCTCAAATTGAAGGCACTGTCCTTGTTAAAGGCTGTTTCTGAAAAAAGCCGATTCTCACTGGAAACCACTTTCTCACATACCAAATCTTTTCAAATTAATTCTTAGTTAATTTACTTGGCAATACTAACAGGAGCTGGCAGTGATTTGAAAAGTATTTAAAATATTCAACTTAAGAATATTAAAGACTGCTTAGTGTGCGAGTCTCAGAGCTTGAATTTTCAAAGGGAGTTAGGCACTTAGTCCTATTAAAATTCAGCAATATTAAACTGTTAACCTTCTTAGAAAATCTGAGTGCGGGTGCTCAGGGTCTTGTTTAGGTCAATAGGAATTGACCAGATTGATTAATTACAGGCTATGTAAGCAAGTAGTCTTTTGGAGACCTCATGGCAAAGACTTGGATGGGCTGATGTAAAGGCATGTGTTATAGTACAGTAAAGACTAAAGCATCATTATTATATTTGAATATAAAAGGCCTGGAAAATGAGTGCAGGAGGAAGAAAACTGGTGTGTGCCTTATGGTGCAGGAAGGGTGATGATGAGGAGAAACAAGATTAATCTCTGAGGAAAGAGCTAGTAGGCACTGCTATCATACAACCTGAGTGTGCGTGTGAATACAAACAGCATTTGAAGGGTGGTTTGGACCTACTTAAAAGACTTCATGCCTAATTTTCTGATTAGCCACCTTAAAGATTTCTGTGGCATCTTTGCAGCACCTTAAAGATACAAGGAACGTTTGTGGAAGTTTACTAATATGATGAGAGGGTCATTCATATGGCCCTGCTGCTGCTCATGTTAGCAGGAACATCCTTCAAAACCAAAGGAGCAAAAACAGTTTATCCTAATGTTTTTCCTACTACTTAATAGAGGCTCCAAAATGGTAGCTGTAAGATTTCATTTCTGTATTTGCTTTTTACTCTGTAGTTGCTTCCCTATGCCCTTTTTGCTTCTTCAGTGACATGCAGTAGAACAAATAATTGGGGAGAGGCCCAGAATGCAAAATTAGCCATCTATGGCAGTGCATCCCTGGGGCCAGGCAGCTCCTGTCCTGTGTTGGCTCTGGATTTAGCATTCAGATACCTTGTTCCAAGGGTGTGTGGAGGAGGACCCACCCTCAGACTGACTACAACCTTCCCATTCAATAATAGGCAAATTTATTGATACAGAGTGATAACAGGAAACAAAGCAACACAAACAATCAAGCAAATCTATATATCTACCAAATCCTAGGGCTGTCATGAGAGTTAAAATACATCTGGTCAGGATGCAGTCTCCACTCTGAGGCTCTTTCTTTTAGGTTGGCATGTCAGCATTCTGGAGGTGGCATGTCATAGTCCACACTCCACCTCCCCCCTCCAGTGGGGTGTATGAGACAGGCTGCTAGTATACCTTATATCCATGGTGGCCCTGGGGACCCTTCCTTGGGGATGGGGCTGAGGAAGGAACAGGGAAGATGGGAGGAAAGACAGGACAAAGGGAAGGATGGAAAGGAAGAAAAGGAGGGACCCTTTTTTACTCTCAAGTCTCTGCTTTTGTATTCTCCTTCCCTCCTGATGACTCCATGGCTATCTCTGGTTGGTCCTCTGTGTGGTCACATGTTCATGTGGCCTTCCGGGCCTTTTCCTAATTTAGTCTGTTCCCCCAAAACTGGGACTCAGGCTGCCCTGCTCTGAAGACTCGTTAGCTGGTGTCACTTTATTTCGTGTTATGGGCTGTGTGGTACATACTCCCTTGGTTCCCATGCTGTTTTCTAGACTGTGTCCTTTTTGGCCTTGTTATGTTAGACAGCCTGTCTGCTTTAAGGTTTATGAGAGACTGTGAGACAGCAAGACCCAAGCGCTTTAGAAATCAGTTAACCCCTGCTGTCCATTTTAAACCCTTATAATGTATGCATCTATACCTATAAGCCAATTCCCAAAAAACAGACCTTTAAATACCATTTCTAAGCCAACACTCTGGTTCCAGATCTTTGGGTACCTTCCCTTTTCTCTTCTCTGCCATGCCTTTATGGAGTCGTTTTATTGTAAAAAGGGAGGCTGCCTCAGGGCCTCAGAATGAGTCCTTCTATGTGCTTCAGACAGCAGATCCCTCCCAGATTCAACTGATCCCAGTCCTGCCCCTCAAGCACTAAGTGGGGCCTTCCTGGTTCCATCCACACCCCAGGCACCCATTTCCTTAGGTGCAGTTTGTGGCCGCCTCCTGCCCCTACAGCCATTCCCCTGCCTTGCAGATGTTACAGGTTATCACTTCACTGGGACAACTTGCCCCCAGTGCAATGTTTAACCCCTCAGGCTTCAAAGTCTTTGTCGGGGCCTTGATCTTCTGAACTTTGGCCCCTTTTTCTGTCTGGACTTCCCCTTGGCCCACATCTGCTATGCTGGACCTCTGCTCTTCTGCATCAGCCCCTATCTCGCCCTTCCTGGATTCTTGGCACTAGTTGCCCTCTTTGGGCTTTGGCCCCAGCCTTCCCCACTTCAGGCCACCTTTATTGTCCTTCCTTGCTCAGGATTTAGCCTTTTTGGTCTCAGGCTGCTCCTGTTACCCCTTCCAGGCTCAGGCTGTAGCCCTCTTGGCCTCAGGCCTGCCCTTATATCCCTGCTCCTGACAGGGCCCACAACCTAGCATGCCTCTGAAGCAGCCTGCTGTGGCTTAAACCTTGGTGTGCCCTTCAGGCACCCTGCTGTGGCCTCTTTTTCACCCATTATAGTCGCACTTAGTCTACTGGTATAAACTAGAACAAAAATTCAAGCAGCTGCTTTAAACTCAAACTCCACCTCCTGGGCCAGTAACTTGCCTGCAGGCTACAAGTCTGCCTCTAGCTCTCAATTTGCATCTCTTGGGGACAGCCTGGGTGCCTGTCAGTCCCTTTCTGCAGCCATCCTGCTCCTGAGCTCCTCTCCCTGTTACCTGTAGGGTCAGACTGACTGCTTGTTCTCAGGCACTAGTCTTGTGTACCTCTATAGTCCCACCCCTTCCTTTCAGGTAGCTTTCCAGCCACCCACAGGGGTTTCCATTTAGGCTGGATGGCTGCCCTGCCTTTCTCTGTGGTGGCTTAGATGAGCTGTTTGTATCTCTTTCTGTGTTCCCTGGAGGTCTTCTTTCTGGCAGCTAGCCCTTTAGCAGATAGGCTGCTTCCTAGCTGCTGGCTCCCATACAGCCAGCTTAACCTGCTGTAGCATCTCTTAAAGTAACATGAGCCCCTGGCTCCCTGTTATACATCTTGCTTTTCCCTTTGTTCCTCTGGATAATGACCCTCAGTATGCACCACCTAGAATAACAACTATTGACAGTATTGAAAAATGGATCTCCTATTATATGGCTTTTGTAACAAAGACCAATATCAAATGTACAAGCAATAGGAGGGAAAACCTATTAGTCCCATTGCTTTTCAAAGGGCTATACAGGAGGATTGGCCCTTATTTGAGAGTGGAATTATAGCAAGATGGATGGATGGATTCAGTTTTGTCTAATAGTTAGGATGAAATATACTTTGTTTTAGTTCCTTATCTTCCTAGTGAAACTTACTTTCAGATTATCCACTGTATTTTCTTAATAATGGCATCCAGAATCGTTGGATCCCAGAAATGTATCAGTGTGGTATTTTAGTCCATTTCAGAATTGGTTTAGTTGTTATTGCATAAGATTAGTAAAACATTCCTAAAGATTTTCCCTTTTTGTAAATATACAGCATACTGATACTTACAATATACTGATATTTGCATCTTCAACAAACCAGCTTTCCAGTAAGTGGTAGACTGCTTTGTACTTAAATGCCAGAAAATCACACTGTCTCCAATATGCTTTATTGATGAGACCTAAAAAGAAAATTGCATTTTTGTAATGGATGACCTCCTTTCAGTTTACATTCAATAAAACATTTGCATCTGGGCTACATCTCTGAGTTCCTCTAGATCATCAGAATTCAAATCATGAGCAATTTTTCTAAATTTTCCACATCAGAGATAAGTGTTTGTAGTCCTCCAGACACAGCAACTTATCTGCTTTATTTCACCAGCACCCTTATCAATTTGTCACTTTATCTTCTTTCACTGTTAGTAACTGAAGAATTTTAGTGTCCCATATACAGAATGCTCATGTAGAGTGTCTAGGAGTTCTCAAGTTCTTATTCAAGGGAAGATTTACTTGGAAAATTCCCTCCCCCAATAATCTCCTTCAAAATTTTGCATCTTAGTAGGAACTTAGTGTAGAAAATAATAAACTCTTGCTGTTTGGTCTGGTCTACAACATTCCTTTGCTTTGGCAATTGCTGATATCCTAGGAGAAATTAGAAGTAGGGCTATTAGTTTGTGTTGGGCCAGCTTCAGTCTTTTAAAATTGAATAAAGCTCTGGATTTCTATGGTCTAAGAATTTAAAATGAATTTTGACATGATTCTGACTGGGCAAGTGAAGGTAATAGCTGATTCCAGGAAAATTATCAGTTTTACTGAACTTCTAAGGTATTGATGGGATGCCCCACAAGTTAGGGTGAGATTACATTTTACAGTTAGTGTTAAGAACATTTAACTTAAAGGATAGCATGGGTTATTAACAAGTACTACGTGTTGTCTAGGTGTCTTAAATTATGACACTTTAGATATGGATTATTTTTTAGTTGTGCTACCAAGCTCATATTAAGTTAACTTCTGGCTGTTCACCTAAGATAAAACCATCAATTTGTGGTCCTCCAGTATCCTACGAGGCACTGTTCCCAGGTGGACTAGTTGTCATTCATGAATTTATGGACCTGGATTCACAGCTGGGGACAGCCAGGCAGCAAGTGAGTAGGGAGGGGGTGAGTGGGGAAGGAGGGGAAAGGCATAAAGTGGGGCTAGTGGCACAGGTGAGTAGGGAGCTGCTGTATTGCCCACTCTAGCCCCAGATCCCTCCCTGCTGCCCAGATTGCTGTTCTAATCAAGGCCTCCATCCCCCACTGGCCTCCAGACTGGCTTCTCTGCCCTCAGATCTCCTCCCTTCCACCCTGACCCTGTACCCCAATCAGCACAAGAGCTGTCAGTTTCAGCAGTGGCTATGGGCTTCATGGCTGAAGGGGGGCAGGGATTGTGGGGGTTGAAGAGGCCCAGCAGGGCTGGATCTGTGCACACAGCTACAGGAAGCCCAGGAAGTTCTCTGCATGGCCACAGCCACTGCTGTTGCTCTTGGGACAATCAGGGCAGCAGTGGGGCAATCCCAGGGGTGAAGGAGCTTATTTGGGAGGCAGGGGGCAATTCAGGGGGTGGAAGGGGAAATCTAAATACGTGAGCCGGGAGGTTGCTCCGATGCACTGTAATCACATTGTGTCAGAGAACTCAATTAATTGAGTCTGCTCTAGCATGGTAATTACTGCACTCCAGCCAGTCTCTGTGTCTCATGTATCAGTGTCCCCACTCTTCAAAATGGCAGTGGAGATGCACAGATACAGTGTACCCCACCGCCATTTTGAAGCACAGGGATACTGATATATGAGACGGTCTAAGCACTTTAATTAGGACGAGACTCAGAACATTAAAAGAAAATTAATATATTAATTATTCCCTAAGTAAAGGGAAACTACTATAATTTATTTATTAAATAACCAATAACTACATTATAGTAATTGCCCTTTAAAAAATAACCAACTAACCAAATAATAAATAACCTAGATATTGGTTATTTATTTAATTTAAAATTCTATCTAGGTTATTTATTAAATTTGCTGTGTATATGGCTCAATATCTTGACCTTCATTCTAATTTCTTTATGCTCACAGTCTTTTTCTAATAAAGTTCTATTCTGTGGGATACCACTTCATGGTTGAGAAATGATCTAACATTTGAGTTTTATTGGTTCTACCATTTCCATAGATATTAATTATTCTCCGAATACTGTCAAAGAAAGACATTGCATACAAGTTGAGCATCAGTCTGAGGGACCTCTTATGTCCAGGCTTTGGATTTAACCAAATAACATAATACCTTGTGTGTCAGGATTAAACACAGTTTAAACACCATTTTAAGTTACCCTCTTTTAAAATTACTTTGAAGTATTACCTTTTGGAAAAGGGAATATTTTAAGCAACCAATTTCCCCTAAAACAATTTTGGAAGGAATTTTAATCTCTATATACATTTAATTTTTGTGAGCTTCGGATGCTATCATAAAGCTAATTGGGTATCATGGATAATAAATAGGAAAATCCAAACCCCAGTCAGTCTCTCTCAAATTTACTCCTACTTCTACATCTAGGCCAAATTCAGTCTCCTTTGAGAACTAACTTCCTTCTTCTCTGCCTCTCCCTCTCAGATTCTTTGTCAAGCCTAGTTCTGAAACTATAGCTTATCTACTAATCTTTGATCTACCAATCTCCTCTATTGATTTTTTTTCCCAACGGACAGATTGCATCTATTCCTTAATATGATGGCATTTGATACTGTGTGAGCTTCATTTTGCCAGTGTTGCCATACCCATTAATTAAGGCTGTGCGAAGCTTTGGTAGCTGACTTGATTTGGAGGAGATTCGGCCCAATTTGGCAGCCAAACCTCCAAATCCAACTTGAATAGGGAGACCAATTAAAAGGTCTGAATCAAATTGGAAGCCTCTGAGTATATCTGGAAGTTTCAGCACCACTTTGGAGATTCCGCTATAGACTAAACAGGGAGCAATCCTCACCACGCTGGACACAGCTTCCTCAAGCTGGTAAGTCTGTTGTGGTGGGTGGAATGTGGAGGGGAGAGGAATCGGGTGGAGCAGATCAACATCCCCACAGTGAGGGAAGAATTGGGGTTGGGACAAGCTGCCCAGCTGAGGTGGGAGGAGAGGGGGACTCCCACCACTGTGTGCCACCACGTGCCACTGTTCTGGGTGGGCATGTGCCCCGGATCTGTGTGGGGTGTGCTGGGCCAGGCTTTGCTCCAGACAGGTGGTGGAAGGCACTGGGAGCAGGGTCTATGCTTTCCTGCCCCCTCACTCAGCCTCCCTGTACCTCCTGGAAAAGCCACAGCTTCACTCCAGCTGGGCAAGCAGTAGCAGGGCATAGCAGTGGGCACGTGCACCTGGATCAGAGCTGGGCTGGTGGCAGGGGCTATGGGGAATTTTAAGGTGGCTGCAGGCCTCCCCCCTCTCCCCCCCAAGCCCTCACTCCACTGTGCTCAGCGGGACTGGCAGGGCCGGGGCTGATGCTGGGGCTAGCTGCCTGGTACACAGCCCCGGCTCCACCCACCTTATGGAGCGCAGCCCAGTGATGGGCAGCTGGGGCTAGCCTCCCCAAGTGCAGCTCAGCCCAGTCTGCCCTCCACCCCTGTGCAGATCCAGGGGCACATGCCCGCTCCCATGCCCTCCTGGACTGGCGGTGCGCAGTGATACACAGTGGCACGAGCCCCTCTTCCCAAGTCCTGTGCTCCCCCAACCTCAGCTGGGCAGCTTGTTCCAGCCCCAATCCCTCCCTTGATGTGGGGATGTTGATCTGCCTCCCGAACGCCCCTTTCCTCTCACTTCTGCCCACCACAACAGACTTACCAGGTGGCGGCAGCTGTGTCCAGCGTAGTGAGGACTGCTGCTTGCTTAGTTTATGCCCAAATCTCCAAAGTGGAATCAAATCTTTGGATCTGATTCAGCCAAATTGAATCAGGACAGTGATTTGAATCCCTCCAATCAGCCAAATCAGAATCTGAAGAGAATTCTTGCCACTTCACACAGGCCTGCCACTAATATTTCAAGTGTCTCAGACCTGGACTTTGTTTTAATTTTTTAAAATATACTGTATCTTAAATATGAAGCAAATGTATTTGGATTTTATTCAGAGAAAAGTCCAAAGGGACTTGGTAGGGCTATTGGCTTAGCTAGGGACTGTATAACTCAATCCGGGGTTTCAAATGCATTCTCCAGTTTACGTTTAACAATCCGAATATGGTATGTGTGACCATTCAAGTTCTATCACTCACTCTTTCCTTTCACTTCACTTTTAATTTAGTTATGTTTCTTTCTTCTGTTTTTGTAGTAATGTGCCCAATGATAAAAGACACTGTCATTTTTACCCAGATCTGCTTTGGGGCAGTGTGCATTTGTACTGCTTCACAGGCAGCACTGCAGGCATTCTGCTTTCTTGGAATATACTGAAGCAGGGAAATTACAACATGTTTCCTCAGTGTAGCTAAGCACACACAGGAGGAGAGGATGGTGTCATGGCTCTGCCTATCTCTGCATTTTTACATGACCTCCAAAGAATAAAAAAAAGATCCTGTTATCCACTGGATGTTAAGACTGAATATCTGCTAAGCTTTTGCACAGATTTCTCAAAAACAGTGGTGGGGGGAGGAAGGGGAGGACCTCGCCCCCTTTAACTGTGGGATCTGGAACAGAAGTTCCAGCAACCAGTTTGACCTCAATCAGTTAAGCCTGATACTACATTCAACCATATTTATCTTGTACCAGTTTTGGCCAGTTTGAAACTGGTTTATGCACACTGAACTTCTGTTCTGGTACAGGTTTTGAAGCAGTTTCTAATCACTTAAACTGGTTTATGTGTAATTTCTGTCCCTAGGCTAGAAGTTTACTTGCTTTTTAACTAAGGTAGGAGTTCCGCCCTGAGCTTTTAGATACATAATTAGTCGCCCCACTGGGGTTCCTGTGCCACAAAAATGACAGATTCTTTTTTGCATATGTTTGTTGTTCAGTTCTATTGTAATCTTCAAATGTAAGTTGCCTTCCTGCTTTCTTGTGACTTGCACATTTTTAGGATTGAAGCACATGATACCAGGGTGCTTGAATATCTTACCAGGTTTTACCCATCTTGTCTTAGCATGCATATTGCAGCTTGGAAGGAAAAGTGATACATAAACAACGTGTCTAGAAGTTCTTCAGTAAACTGGAGAAAGATGAAGAAAATGAAAGAATCCTTGTCCCTTTGAATGGGATCTCTGTTAAGTCTTGTTTTGCTGGATCTCAAGAAATAGAGTGCACTCGCTGAAACCTGGGGCCTTTGTCTTTTTGTTCTGAAGTGGATGACTCTTATAAAAAGAATTTACAGAGGAACCGGTCCCTGTAGGCTGGTTCACAGAAACCATTTTTGTCCATGATTCATTTGGCTAGTAATTTCAGGCTGGGATGGAAACATCTCAAGGGTTTCTCTATCAAGCAAGATTTTCTTCTTAGTATGAAGCTTCATGACAGGTGACACTTTTCAGAGGAAGACAGCAAAATAGAAAAGTCCAATTTATGCACGTAGAATATTTTGAATGCTCCCATTTCCCTATCTGGTCCCTCTAAAGGCAGATTCTTTTCTAACACACCCTCTTGTAGAAATGTCTTTCAGAACTTTTCTATACTTCTGTTCAAGTCCTCCTCAAACTCTGAATTTGATTTTAGGAACCAATTTTAATTTTCTTTTATCCCTTAACTTTATTTTCTTTCTTTTTAAAGCATTTGATGTTTTGCTAAGTTTCTCTCTGTAGCACTTCTGTAATATGCATAGCTTTATCTCTGACCCATATAATATTGTTCTCTCTCTCTCATTAAATGAGAAGATTTTTATTTCCCTGCTTTGCCTGAGTTTGAATATTTGAAAATTAGTCTGGAGCAGTTTTAATTCATTCTGACCCATTTTCAGGCTCTCCTGAGTGTCTCATGACACTTGGTGTGGTGCAGCTAGGCGTTTTTACTTCTCTTTTCAGTCTGTACATTCCCTACTTAGCCATTTAATTAACAAATTTTTGTTAAAGGAAGGGGATAAGGAGAGATCCAGCTCTATCCAAAGGCCTACAGGTATGCAATTGTACGGGTTTCAAAATAGGTCTCTTCCTACCTGCATTCATTATTATTCCTGGCCCTCTTCATAGGTTCTCTCAAACATATATTAACAACCTTTAAAGCAGCAGGACCTTGGCCCCCTAGTTTACCTCTGGCAGATTGGGGTGTTTATTGTGCCAGGTTTGACTGTAGTTTTGCAAAGAGGTTAGACAATGGATTTGTGTAGGATGGTTTGGATAGGGATGTTCCTACCTTGGATGACCTTTTGGATTTTTTTCCAGTTCTGCTTCTCTCTCTCTCACACGCACTCACTCACACACTTTTTGCAACTGTGTATTGTTATTGTAACATCATAGAAATTTCTGGTTCCTGCTGTAAATAGAGCCAGACTCTGTGCCACAAACTGATGCAGAGTGAACAAAATCTTTGGAATCTGAGATCCTGATGCCAGATCCTGTGGCTTGGGCTACAAGGGCATAATGGAGCTCTGTTTGCCAGTCCCGTGCAAATATGGAATCCTATCACTGAATTACTACATGTATAACAAATAACATTTTATTGACTGTACAAGCAGCTCTTGTACTGCATACAGATGTGACTTTGTGAATTTTTTACTTGATTTACAAATTCCTAATCAAAAATAAATCTTCACCATATGTGCCTCACAGGTGTTCCTTTTAAATAAACTTTGATCATTATTACATTGCCTTAGTTCCAGTTCCACCAATTAGTTAGAAGAGTTCTTTCATCTAGTTTCTTTCTCTCTCTTTGTATTGGGAAGTTTCTTATAATGCATCAGCTTTCTCTTTGAACTAATATCATTCAGCCTATGATGGCTCCTGTTGGCCTGTTCCAAATACCTAGTTAGAAATATGTAAATAGCTACTGATAATCAAGCCTTTTCAATAACTGATTAAAAATCAATTTGGCGGATCCCATTAAAAAAGTTAAAGAATTTACAGCTTTTCTATGCCATTTTCATTGCAGTAGTTTCCATTGGTGATGTCCTTTATTTATTTCAAATGGAGCTTCATAGATTTCATAGACATTTGGGCTGGAAGGGACCCTGGAGTATCATCAAGTCCAGCCCTCTGCCCCGGGGTAGGAAGTCAGCAGGAATCGTAGGATCCCAGCAAGATAAGCATCCAAATGTGTTTTGAAGGGGTTCAAAGTGGGTGCTTGAAGCGCTTCCGGTGGCAGTCTGTTCCAGACCTTGGGAGCTTGGACAGTGAAGAAGTTCTTTCTTATGTCTAGCCTGAATCAGTCACAGTGGAGTTTGTGACTGTTTGATCTTGTCATCCCTTGGGGGGCCCTGGTGAACAGTCATTCCCCCAGATCCAGATGAGCACCCCAATAAACTTATAGGTGGCCACCAGATCACCCCTGAGCTTTTCCAGGCTGAATAGCCCCATGGCTCTCAGCCTCTCATCATAAGGTCTGTTATCCTGACCTCTGATCATGCACATGGCTCTCCTCTGCACCCTCTCGAGCTTCTCTGCATCCTTTTTGAATTGCGGAGCCCAAAAATGGACGCAGTACTCCAGCTGCGGCCTCACCAAAGCCAAGTACAGTGGGAGAATGACATCCCGGGATCTGCTTGAGAAGCATCTATGGATGCAAGCCAGCGTTTTGCTCGCTTTACCAACCGCAGCATCACACTGAAGGCTCATGTTCATTTTGTGGTCAACCATGACCCCCAAGTCCCTTTCATTTGTAGTGCTAACCAGAGTAGCACTACCGAGCCTATAAGCATGGTGCAGGTTTTTCCTCCCAAGGTGGAGAATCTTGCACTTTTCAGGGTTGAACACCATCAGGTTCTTGTCCACCCACTTCATGAGTCTGTCCAGATCTGCCTGGATCACCCTCCTGTCCTCAGGTGTGGATGCTTTACCCCAGAGTTTGGTGTCATCGGCGAACCTAGCCAGTCCGCTTCTGACACCAATGTCCACATCATTGATGAAGATGTTAAACAGTATAGGCCCTAGGACAGCCTTGTGGGACCCCACTGGTCACAGCGCACCAAGACAATTGGCTCCCGTTGACCACCACCCTCTGGGTCCTACCATGGAGCCAGTTCCCCAGCCAGCGGATCGTGGTGATATCAAGGCCACAGTTAGCCAGTTTAGCCAAGAGGTGATTGTGGGATACCAGATTGACGATTTTTTTAAAGTCGAGGTATACGACATTGATCTCTTCCCCTTTGTCCAGGTGGTAAGTCACCTGGTCATAAAAGGAAATGAGACTGGTCAAGCAAGACCTACCCACAACAAACCCATGCTGGGTATCCCTCACGATGTTGCCTTCAGCTAGTGTGTTAAGGATGGCCTCTTTGATAATGTTTTCCAAGACTTTCCCCAGGATAGAGGTCAGGCTGATGGGCCTGTAGTTTGCTGGATCTACTTTCCTCCCTTTCTTGAAGATAGGCACGACATTGGCCCTCTTTCAATCATCAGGCACTTCACCAGAGTGCCAAGAACTCTCAAAGATCCATGCCAGGGGCTGAGCTATGATGCTGGCCGGCTCCCTGAGTACCCTTGGGTACCAACCCATCAGGGCTGGCTGACTTGAAGGTAGCCTGTTGAGGTGTTCCTTCATGAGGTTAGCTTTGATGGTGGGCAAGGAATCTCCCTCGCCTGGGCCTCCCTGACCCATAGTGGGCAGGGCTGTCCCATGGGGCTGATGAAAAACTGACGTAAAGTACCCATTTAGCAAGTTTGCTTTTTCCTGGGTGTCAGTTGTCAGTTGCCCCATCTGGTTTAGCAGGGGTCTAATGTTGCCCTTGTTTTTCCTCCAGCTCCCCACATATCTAAAAAAGGACTTTTTATTTTCCTTGATATTTGTAGCTAGCTGGAGTTCCATCACAGCCTTGGCTTTCCTGATTTGCTCTCTGCAAGTTCAGACTAAAACAGAGTCTTCTTTCTTGGTGGCGGTTCCAGTCCTCCAACCTTTATAGGTCTTCCTTTTAAGACGCAGGAGGTCAGCTAGTTCCCTGGAGAGCCAAGGGGGCTGCTGCGCCCTTTTGCTGCCTTTCCTCCGAGATGGGATGGACTTTGCTTGCGCATCCAGAATTGCTCCCCTGAGAAGCAGTCGTGCCTCTTGGACTCCCCTCTCCATTGGGTTGTGGCCTTTTAGGGCCTCTCTGCCAAGCTTCCTTAGCTTGTCAAAGTCAGCTTTCCTGAAGTTGAGGACTTCTGTACAACTGACTAACTTGCCAGCTTTACGGCAGATGGTGAAGGTGATTGGTTCATGGTCATTGTCACCCAGCTTCCCTTCGATTTGTTAGGTTGCCAATTAGGTCATCTCTGGTTGCCAGTACGAGGTGGAGCAGTGCTTTACCTCTTGTCGGCCCTTCTGTGTGTTCAGCCACCCTGACCTTGATTTAAGATTTTTATTGATGCATATAATAGACTTTACAATGTGGGCACCAGCAAAGGCGGGGGGGGTGGGGGAGGGGTATGTGCATGTATGCATGTGAATGACTTGTGTCTAGTCCTAACAGGTCAGTAGGCAGAATTCTTATGAAAATTATTTTGAATTCCGTACATTTTTGTAAAGCATATTTTAGGTCCAGTCAACACTTCTGATTAATGCTTTTCCACTACAAGACACCCCCCCCCCCCATGATCTTAATTCTCTAGCAACTGTCCATACCCTAAACCCAAACAAACACCAAAATCCCTACTGCAAACAGAATTGTGATTAGAAAAATAAGTACCAGAGGTCCTTTGTGATTTCAGTGTTGCTGTTTCCTTTATATGCAAGGCACTCAGTAGTTGGGTGATGGGTGGTGGTATAAAACACTATGGACAGATTGATTAAAAAAAATATTACTATGCCAAGTAAGTCCTAATGATTCTTTTATTTTTTTTTTCATTTAGAAAGTAAAGGAAGTCCGTTCAGAGGCCCCCTGAAGATAAAATATTGCTGTTGGAAAATAAAACACCTAAACTGAAAATGCTTAGAGTTTTGCCTGTAAGTAGATTATGCCTGTATACTGACTTTTTGATAGACTTCTTGTAACTTCAAATCTATGTCAAAAACTAATTTCCATGATGATAGTGATGCTGTCTCTGTTTGATTCATTGGATTCTTCAGACAGTTTGTTTTCATATTTTAAGAAATGACTAATAATGCAATGGGTAGCCCTTTCTTAACCAAGGGGGGAAGGAAGATCCTATAATATAGAAAATTATTACTGTCTTTGCTGTTTTTGATACAGGAGCTAGTCACACCATTACCTTTTCTATAATTACTGACATCTATAAAATGGATTGTATCCTCCTTGCTCTATTCTACTCTGAATTTAATAGAGATTTTAATGAAATTTTTGTAGTAAAACAACTTGCCAGGAGGTCGAGAAAGCCAAAAATAAAACTGGGGATGGAACTCATCTAAATGTCCTTTTCTTTTTCATTTATGATAATAGCACTTCAAGATGGAAAATGTGCTAGGAGCAGATTACCAGAGATGGGGAGGAGGAGGAGTGAAGATAACTCAAATACAGCATAAAGCATTGAGAAAATATAGACTCCTTTGCAAAAAGATTGCTAAGGACTCTTCTTTCTGTGGTTTGGCAGTATTATAAATGTTGTGTTGGCTTAAATGATTTCAGAACGACTTACACAGTACCTTTGTACTGACTCTTTGAATGTTTTCATAATCCCTAGAACCCAGACATTTTTCATTGCTACAACAGCATCTTCTCTGAGAGGTTGAGCAGCTGACCAGCAGAAATTGTTAAGGTATCAGAACCACCTACACAATTTTAGTGTCTAACTCATAAGGCCTAAAAATTCTCTAATTGTTTAATAATTGAAACAAACAAGGAAAAAGTGTAACAAAATTTGTAAAACTAGATTATTTGCTTTCCTTTAAAAATATATATTCTGCTTTGAGTAACCCAAGTGAGCTGTGGTGGGATTAAAATATTGTGAACTGAAGTTTCACAAAGGATCCACTTGGATTTCCTTTATTTAAAATATTAAGGAGTTTTAGGGAAGAAATCACAATCCCTGTTAAATGTATAATCTTCTGCTACCTGGTTTGTGCACTCAAATTTGTTTAGATTACTGCAGTGAATAAGAAACAACATACTGTCATCTTTTGAAATTATATGAAGCTCAAGTTGATTATGTATATGTGTGTATTCCAGAATATTAATCTTTTGAGATTCAGCTATGCAAGATAGAGAGCAAACAAAATTTTCATTGGAAGGGATGAGACTCATTCATCTCAAGCACTGGAATTTTTTTTACTTAAGTCAACACAGTTTAAAAATCATGTCCAGGAAAGTACATATGTTGTCCTTTCATAAACATAATTAACATTAAAGAAAAAAAAATGAGCCTGCTGTACTGAACAACAAGCAAAAAAATTGGTATTTTTTTTTTCTAAAACAATTTCAGGAGTGACAAATGGTTCCTGAGGTATCTAGCCCTTAGCACCTGCTTAAGAGGAAATTATGTCTGTGTCCCATCCCCTCCCCCCTCTCCCCCAACTCCTGCATCCTCACTCTCTTGTGTGACTTCTAAGCCTGTATTAGAAATGCAGAGGAGGAGAGCAGATGTACATAGCCAATGCACTGCTATACCAGCCTTGGTAGGCAGGCGTTGGGTTCCTTAAGTACACCAATCATTGAAGCTGGGATGGTGTGCTTGAAGGAACATAGTAAACTTCTTTTGTTTTCCTTTGATGGATGCAGAAGATAGATGAGTACAGAGACGCATTACTAAGTGTTGTACTGTAGAAATGCAAAGCAGCTGTGCAGTATCTAGTTCTAAGAAGTCTAGTGTAAAGGAACGTGTATAATGGCCTTTAGCCCTTGTATAATGGTGTCCATAGCGTCATTAGGAAGCATTTTGAAAGTATATAAGTGTATACTAAATAATTTGGTAGTCAGTTTACTTATTCCTTGACTATGAATTTGCCAAAAGGGCTTTAACAACTTTAGTTGCTCTGGAGGTAGTATATCTTGGGCTTGGGTAAAGAGAATCATTTACAGATCCTAATCACACTATAAGGAACTGTCAGCTGACAAAAAAAAAAAAAAAAAGCCAAAGAGAGAGTTCTACCTAACTTAAATACCAGTGGTGGGAGAACTGTATAAATGTTACTTCTTGCTTTTTCATCTTTCATATAGGACAAAGTTTTAACTAAGTCTGTCTAGAAACACTATTGGGTATGTTGGTGGGTTTGTATAACACAGGCATTGTCAACATCTGGTATGTGGCCTTCTGGAAGTAAGGGGCTTTTCCCACATCTGCACTGGAGCTCTATGGCTGGGAGCTGCACCTGTGCCCAGCTATGGGGTGGGGAAGAGTAGCAGTGGCCAGGTCCTAGCAAGGGACTCCCTTGGACTGGAGCTAGGTTGTTCTGACCTCTGTTCTGAAAGGTTGCCAGTCTCTGAATTAACTTATCCTAATTTTTAAAGTACCAAAGGAAAAAAAATCTTGAAATGAAGCCTCTTGTTTCTGGTAGAGGTCCCCTTTTCATCTAGGAAGGCCATTTTTTTAGTTAGAGATTTAGAGGTCAAATGATTAGCCAAGTGTGGCAGAGCACCTTTTGGGTCCCTGCCTCTTTAAGGGCTTGAGCAGACTGCAGACCAGCCTGCAGGTGGGATCAGACCCAATCGGGTGGTCACCTGGCACCCAGGAGGCTGCCTGATTGGTGGAGGTCTGGGCAGCCTGGGTATAAGAGCAGGCCCTGAGAGCAGAGCCGGCCAGTTGCAACTGGGCAGCTGAAGGATGAACATCACTTGGCTGGAGGTGTCTGTTCCCAGAACATCTGGAGGTTAGGGTGGTCACTATGGGGAAGGAGGAGGTTTCTAGGGACTCAAGGGGGTCCAGAGTCCTGGTTCAAAGTCCAGTCTGCAGGAGATGCTACATGTGTGCCTCCCTACTGAAAAGTGAGTATGGGACTCCAGAAAGCCTCAGCTCCCATTGCCTTGTGGATAACCCTGTGGAGGGGAAAATCTAGGGGAGTGCACCCTAAGAGAAAAGCACCAGGCTTGGGTGACAGCACAGAGGCCAGGAGGGCCTGAGGCTCAAGGCCTGAGGCCTAGTGGTAGGCGTGAATCTGAGTGAGGCCCAGGCATGCCACAGTCCCCTGAGCGGGCTGTAGGCAGAGAATGGGGTCTGGGCATGTTGACAGACACCTGAGGCCCAAGGGGCATAGGGCCCAGAAGCCCCAGTGGGGGGGTGGAGTAGTGACCCCAGTGAGGGAGCAGAGTGTGAGGGGCAAGGAGCCTAGTGAGAAGCCAGGAGCCCAGAGTATGTATGGGAGTGGAGGCCTCAGAAAGAGTCAGGGTAGAGGCCCCAGAGAAAGGGGATGTGTCCCAGGCATATCTAAGGACACCTGAGGCCAAGTTTGTGCCAGAGGCCTGGCCAAGGTATGTTTGGAGACACCTGAGGCAATGTTTGGGCCAGTGGCCAAGTGTGGTCCAGCAGTGGGGCTGGGGGAGTTGGAAGTAATTTTTGGATGCCATCTGTGAGGCATGGGACATGGTAAAGGGGAAGTTGGAACCATGAATTATGCCCTTGGCATCGGGGCATTAAATGGGCAGCCTCCCACCTAGGAACAACATTTTAGTTGCAACAAAGGCATGGCAAGTGAGTCAGGTGGGCGGACTGCCCTAGATGGGTAGGCAGGC
>NW_017728886.1:67252096-67253434 GCF_001723895.1 Crocodylus porosus | reverse complement strand
GTCTAGCAGTTGAATTATTCACCCTGATCATCCTCTCTCATAATATTATTTTTGTTGTTGGCAGGAATGCTCTGTGCAGGTCTGGAAGAGAGTAGTAGAACTCTACTGATCAAGTTGTAGGTAGAGAGTAGTGAAGATTTGGGCCACCCCACAAATATCACAATAAAATGTATATTGGTTATGCATAGCTAAGGGCCTTCATCCTGATTTGGCCAACAAGCTGAAACATCACTAACTTACTCAAAGTTTGGTGCTATCTTTAATTCCTATTGTTGGATCAGCTTGTTTCAATATACAACTAGTGTGGTTACCTGGGACGTGGCCAGCTGACACTATCTGATGTAATGTAATCCAAGACCTTTGGGGTGTAAGGGGATTCTGATCCCTTGACCGCAACTGCAAGCATTGCATTTGACACTCCCATAGCTGACAAAACTGGAGATGCATTATCTGAACAATGATGCCTTCATGCAATCTGGATTAAAAAAATACAGGCACTCCCTTATCTTGAGAAGTCAAAATAAAGAAAGGATGAAAATAAGGGAGGGAGGCAAGTTATTTATTATCAAATGATTATCATAGCTCATCCACAATTAGAATTATTTTCAGTGGGCAAATCTCGGATTCGGTATTTTATGGATTCCTGATATCTTTAAACTCTTACAGGCTAATAATATACTTGTAGAGTAAAATATTTCAACTGGCTGTGTAAATTGATAAGACGGTGAAGAAAGTGGCTCAAGAGTTTTACACTATATACTGAGATGCAACAGTATGTATAATATTTTATTACTGAAGAGCTACATGGAAGTTGTGGTACCCTACTACAACACGGCTAGTATACACAGCATTTCAGTGCTCTTTTGTTTCCACTACAGCAGAAACCTTTTTATATAAAACCTTTATGCAACTGCGCATGGCTGTAAACAGCACAACATATAAAGTACACGCATGATATTTTGTTTGTATTGACTTTATTTTTATATTTTAAACAGTTAAGTTTTCCAGTGGCAAGTTTTTGTGTTATGGATATATTCAAATCAGATGACTATACAGTATAAGAATCCTGATTTCAACTGGCGAGTTAGATAAGGCTCTTGAGCTTTTTTGATAGCAAAGAACTCAACATTATATAAGGTGCTGCAAATTGTTTTTATATTTCTCTGTTACGTGTAGGATGGGAAACCAGTGCAACTGTTTTTTTTTTTATACAATATTTTTAACAATGTTTGCTTGGTAAATGAATGCTTAAATAAATCATGCATCTTTGAAATTCATCTTCAGATGCCACTTGGAGAACATTAAGAATAAATTAAAAAAATAAAAGATGGAAGATCT
>NW_017728886.1:67237427-67251731 GCF_001723895.1 Crocodylus porosus | reverse complement strand
ATCTGTCATCTTGGCACCATCACTCTATTCATTGGAAAGAGTAGGGAAAATGCAAAAGCAACAATAACTTGACATATTCCTTGGTTACTTTTTGGGAAAAGCTTTGGTGTTTTTTCTTACAGGAGAACTTATTTTCCTAACTTTCTGAATCATTCCTAGAAGAACACTATGGAAACTGTATCGGAAAGACCTGTGTTATGTGTTGCTAAAATCAGTAGTATTCATAATGACATTAAACTGTGTGGGGAAGGGGTTCCAAGACTATGGAATTCTTGTAGAGAAGAAAATGTCTTCCACTGCCATTAACTTTATTCATCAGGTTTATAATCCAATGGCAGTTCCAGATAAGCACAGCTGTTGAGGTCCCAGTCTCAGTAAGATAGTACCCGTGTGCCATAGGTCTTCAAAATCTGTAAAAGAAATATGAATTTAGCTTTGTAATAGATGGCAGAGCCCAGGAAGCAAAGCATATTCATAAGCCTGCTTATCAGATTGTTTGCCTGCTTATCAGCCTGTTTGCTTGAGCCTGCTTATCAGATTGTCTTGCAGTATTCTGGACAATTGAATATTTAAGACTAAATAGCAGGGCAACATGTAGCCTGTGGGCAGCATCTGGCCTATGGGTTGACTGCATCTGGCCTGAAGAGTTGGAAGGCCTTGCTTCTATGGCTAGGGACAGAAGTTACACCTAAACCAGTTTAAGTGATCGG
Source organism: Crocodylus porosus (assembly GCF_001723895.1). Taxonomy (NCBI): domain Eukaryota; kingdom Metazoa; phylum Chordata; order Crocodylia; family Crocodylidae; genus Crocodylus; species Crocodylus porosus. The sequence goes on along the minus strand of NW_017728886.1, from coordinate 67,251,021 downwards.
AAACTGGTTTAAACCTGTAACAGCACAGAAGTTCTGCACATATAAATTGGCTCCAAAATGGGCAAACTCAGTTTCCTGCCCATGCCTGTCAGCCTGGTGGGATGGGAGGCAGGAGAATGGACTCCCCTGGCCCAGCACCAGCCCCTCCAGCCAGGGTCTGCACAGTGTGAGCTGCTGCTGCACAGGGTTCAATTCAGCAGCTTTAGGCAGTGTCACTATGAAAAGTGTTGCCCACGAGTGCCCCCAGGCTCTTCACTTGGGCCAGTGCAGGCTTCTGTCTATCTTGGCCACTGGAACATTGACCTTCCGTTCAGTTTCTTGTTGGTTCAATCCATGCAGCTTAGAAAAACCTGCAAAGAAAGAAACGATTCCATCTTGTGTTTTTTGAACATCTGTACTTAGCCTACATGTGCTGAGGCTGGGTAGCAAAGGGCTGTGTTAGGACTGGGCAGCTAGAAGTTGTGCCCTCATGACTGCTGCTTCTCCCCATGCCCTGCTCCCCAGCTGTAGCACAAGAGTAGCTTCCAGCCAGTGGGGAACTAAGAGGTAGCTGGGCAGCCTCCAGCTGTCCCTGTGCTGCAGCCCTGGGGAGGACTTGAGGAGAAGCGGCAGGAGTCTGGATACAGTTTCTAGCTGCCTGGCCTCAGTGCAGCTCCTCTCCAGTTGGAAGCTGTATCCGTACCCCTGCTGGGGAGCGGGTGCTGGGAAAAGTGGCATCAGTGCAGCTCTGAGCTGCTGGGACCCAGTGTGGACAGAAGTAAAACCCCCTTGTTGATCCACCACTAAAGCCATATGTCCTGCACTGGATTGAAGTCAGGTTGCTCTGGCCCCTTGGCTTGAATAGATTGCTATAATCCGTGCTATATAGTGTTCAGCGTTGGGCTGATAGCATCATTGGTATAAATTAGAACAGCCCTACAGCTGTTGTTTTAACACCTGTGTGTTAATACATGTATTTTAACACATGCCATTGCCTGCTTTTGGACTTTTTCCAAAAGATTTTTTTTCTGCCACTAGGTGGCACATTCTCATGCAAAATTTACTGATACAACTTCTGTTTTGGTGTGCTTGGCAGGCTGGATAGAACCTTTTTACAGGGCAGATTTGGCCTGTAGGCTGTATGTTACCAAGACCAGATTTGAAAGGTGCGATTGAATGCATAATTAGCAAATTTACAGAAGATACCAAGCTGGGTGGAGTTGCAGACACTCTGGAGAAAATGATTATGATTCAGTGTGACCTTGAAATATAGGAAAAATAGTTTTAAATTAATCAAATAAATTCAGTAAGGTCAAATCCTACGTTTAGGCCAAAACAATTGAGTGCACTAATACAAATTATGGAAAACTGGCTAGGCTGCAGTACTTCGAAAAAGACCCAGGGGTTGTACTGGACTGAAAATGTAATATGAGTCAACAAGATGCTGTCATTGCACAAAATAAATAAAGCCAATAGCCTACTGGGCTGCATCAACAAGAGTTTCTTCTGCATGTCGAAAGGAGTGATTCTTCTCCTCTTCTGCACAGCTAAGGTCTCTGTTTAGTCCCGTGTCTAGTTTTGAGTGCTGTACTGCAAGAAAGACATAAATGAATTGGAAAGAGGTCAGTGGAGAACAACAAAAATGATAAGTCCTAAGAAAAATGGCTTATGAGAGTATTTAATTTAGAGAAGAGAAGATGGAGGGGGTATTTTTAACTCTTTAAATAGGCGGGTTTAAATAAAATTGTGGTGGACTGCCCCGGTGTGGCTGGAGTTGCTCACCCTGGGAGCCACATCCAATCCTCCACTGAAGTTCAAGAGGCAGAGAGCAGGGAGCACGCCCTGGGGCATGCCTGCAGCCCCTGCCCTGGCAGCCTGGCACCTGAGCTGGCAGTTCCGGGAGAAATGTGCAGGGTGTGAAGAAGCAGGGTGAGAGCTGCAAGTACCATGATGGTGAGCTGCATCTGGCTTGCGAGCTGCAAATTTGGCCACCATGGGACTAGCCTTTGTGGTTGCAGGAAATGGGAAAAGGTCTTAAATTGCAGCAAGGGGAATTTTAGGAAGTTCTTTTTAACTCTGAAGATCATTAAGCACTGGAACAGATTACCCAGGGAGGTTATGGAATCTGCATCTCTGAAAGTTTTTAAGAACAGGTTTGGCATACATATGTCTCAAATAGTTTAGACAGGCTTGTGCTTGCATTAGACTAGGCGATTTCCTGAGGTCACCACCAGCCCCATCTGTCTATAATTCTAAAATGATTCCTTTCTAAAGATTTCTTTCATCATCACCAGTTTCTCTTCCTACCTGAAATAACATACAACGCCCTAGATTTTTCTTACCATTCAAATAAAAATTGGTGTAACAGTTTTGACACTGTATTGTATAATTTCAGAACTGCCACATAAGAATAATACTATGGAATTTTTTTTAATGACTTGTGTGAAGAGTGAGAACAAACCAAAAATGATTTTTTTTACTGTATAATAGGATGATTGGCAGCTGGAGAACCTTGCATTGCTCTTGCAATGAATAAATTAGTATGTGAATTAATATACTTGGGAGCTTTTCAAGGCCTGATTTTAAATTCTCTACAGATATATTAAATATGGGGAGAAAAATCCCAGGAATAAAATTGCAATATATTTTAATGTGCATTTCTCTATCTCCTTTTTTTTTTTTCTCTTTCTCTCTCCCCTTTTCTGGAGGCACTGTGTAGTTTTGTCCTATTTCAAATCAGAAAAGCTTTTAATGCCATCAAAATTTCTGTTTGAGAATCTGTGCTCAATGGCTGAAGAGCTTATATATGGCACATACATCTCAGTGGTATATAGGACTCATGTTTAAAAAATAAAATATTGCATTATTAATAGAAAATAGTGGAAAATGTTTGAGCAGAACACTAAATACAACTGATCTGTTTTACTGAAAAGATTAGATGATGAAAAAATTAAGATATGAAGAAAAGCAATGGGGAAAAAGATGATGTATCTGATAAGAATGTAAGATAGCACTTCTTATGTTCTTATCAGATACTAGTTCAGAACAGTGATCCATCTAGCCCAGTATGCTGTCTTAACAGTGGCAAACATTGGATGATTTAGAAGAAGAGTGTGTGTACAGTGCTTGTCTAGTGAAATTTATGCCTTGTGATATCCTTCCTGACATGCCCCATCATAGGTTTATAGGTGTCGGAGAATGCATCTCTGACTGTAAATAGCCAACAATGGACGTGTTCTCCATGGATTTGCCTGATCCTTTTGTAAACATTGTTGTGTAGTATATTTTTGGAAAAATGCATGTATAGAAAAATACTCCCTATAGGCACAATCTGATATCTAAAAAAACATATACTCTGACCATCCCATTGGGCAAATATATGAGTTTCTCTCTTGTACTTCATAACTGGATGTTGAATGAAAATGAATTTATCGCTTGACACAAGCCGACACAATCTGCCTTGATTCATAGGAGCAGAATTGTTGAAGCTACCAAATACAGTAAAAGGAAAACTTATTCCTAGTTTTAATGTTGTAAGCATGGTATATATGTATTAGTTTCAAAAGTGTTACTCCACACTTACTGCCTCAACAGAAGTATTATAATCCAGTACAAAAATGTAAAGCTAACAAACTTTTACACAAAATATACAATTAGTGTTGTTCAGTACCACAAGACACTATTAAGGCAAAGAGCTTTAGCAAGATTCAGAAAAGATAAGGCACTTATATATATAAAAAGTCTATAGCTAGAATGCATGGGTAATGGTCACAATCTCAGCTATAGTAATTTTGGATGTGAGGCAATTAAGGGGAAATAGGGTAACGGAAAATTTTTGGGGGCACCTTTTTGTAAGCATGGATCAATTGTTCTTTTAATCTTGAACCTTGACTGGCACAGAAGCAACAGAGCAGTCTCTATGCCAACTCCCTTTTCTAGCCACTCCATGTAAGAGAGATGTTACTTGACACAAAAGGAATATAATCTTCGTCCCAGTGTCATGGTCTCTGAAATTTGCCTTTATTCATGCTTGTAGCTGAATAGTCCTTCAGTTACTTCTAGGACTGGTAAGTCAACAAAGTTAAGCTGGTTTCTACTTTGTCTTCAGTGAGTACACTGATGGCATATCAGAGGGCATGAGCTGTACAAGATTGTGGCTGAAGTTCCTGGTTGGAAGACCTTAAAGGGGTGGGGAAGGAGAAACTGTTAAATAGAATTTTTCTCACCTGACCAATAATAGGTAAGATATACTATATACCAAAGAAGGACTAGGAGCCATGTCATGCATTACACCTAGTACATGATAAATGCCATTAAAAAGCAAGCAAACAGGAAAAAATGTGCCAAGTGCAGTCATATCATAGCAAATTTATGACTTTTTGGGCTCTGGATATCTACAGATCATATTAAATAACATGTGGTTGAACTAATGTCAGCCTGTACCACAGACAGAATATGAGCAATTGGCGGTCTTCCAGCATCCCAGGATGTACTACTCCCAGCTAACCCCTGGCAAGAACATAAGACGTGACACACTGGGTCAGACAAATGATCCATCCAGCCCAGTATATTGTCTCTGGCACTGGCAGAAGTAGAGGCTATACAGGGAGAAAACTGAACTGGATCTCTAGAGTAATCTATCCCTTATTGAAGTGGCATCCACCATGGTAGATTCCAGAGGAAAAGCCTATATTCGTTCTATACAATAGCCATTCATAAATCTATTATCCATGATTTATCCAGACCCTTTTCAATCTGGCTCTGCTGTGTACCTCCACTGCATCCTATGGCAATGAATTCCACAAGTTCACTACATGTTGCATAAAAAAGTACTTTTTCTAATTAGTTTCAAACCTGTCACTTACTAATTTCAGTGGGTGGCCCCAGTCCTGGTATTTTGTGAGCAACAGTTCCCTGTTCACATGGTCCGCACCTTGCATGATTTTATAGACCTCTATCATACCCCCTCAGCCTTCTCCTTTCCAAACTGATGAATCCTAACTTTTTTTATCTCTCTCTTGATATGGCAACTGTTTCATGCCCCTGATCATTTTGGTTGCCCTTTTCTGGACCTTTTCTAATTCTACACCCATTTTGAGATGTGGGGACCAGAACTGCACACAGTATTCAAGATGAGGGTTTACCATGGATTTGAATAATGGCATGATGGTGTGGTGTTCTCCATTCATGATGCCCAATGTTTTATTGGCTGTTTTGTTGTTGATGCATCTTGAGCCAGTGTTTTTAGAGGTCTATAGTGGCTCCAAAGTCTCTTTCCTGAATCTTAGCAGCTACTTCATAACCTAGCATTGTGTATGTATAGTTGAAGTTATATTCCCCCAGGTGCATTACCATGCACGTATTGACACTGAAGGTCATCTGCCTTTTTTTTTTGCCTGCTCACTTAGCTTGGTGAGATCTTTCTGCCACTCCTGTCCATCAGCTTGGGACTTCACTACCTGGAATAATTTGGTATCATCTACAAACCTGGAGATTTTACTGTGCACCCTCATTTCCAGGACACTGATGAAAGTGTTGAACAAAATAGGGTTCAACACAGATCGCTGCAGGATTCCACTTTTGACTGCCCTCCATCCTGAAAAATGACCTTTTTAGTTCTACCCTTTGCTTACTATCTTTTAACTAGCTTTCAATCCACAAACAAACCTTCCCATGACAACACAATGTTTTTAAAAGCTTTTAGTGAGGACATTGTTGAAACCCCGCTTCTTTATGGTATGGTCTCCAAACCCAGCCAGATGCCCTCAAAGTCCTCCCTTCTTACATCTCCGGGGAACATGCAGGTTGTTACAGGCAGTAAGAAAGTCAGGTGTGGAGTGAAACAGAGGGGAAGAGACAGAAGAAGAGCTCCAATACCAGCCTCTCCTGGCATAGGTGGAACTTAGGGAACAAACAGCTGCTGCTCAGCCTGGACTGCTGGTCAGCGTGGAGGAAGCAGTAGCAGTAGTGTCTGACCTAGGAAGAGAAACATGGTGGGGTTGAATGAGCACAGAGGGTGTGGAGCAGGATGAGGGGAACTGCAGGTTTACCTCGGCTCTTTTGCTCACACGCCTCTTAGGGGGACTTTGCCTCCTTCCTTCCATGGTGATTTGTCAAACTTCTTGCCAGCAGTAGCAGCAGGGCTGTCCTCTCCTCTGCCACTCTCCAGCCCTTTAGCTATGGAATGCAAACAGTGCATGTAGGGTAAATATCATGTTAAGACTGCTCACAACATGTTCTAACTTTAATGTTGCATCACATCCCACAGATTTTACAGGTACTAAATCTCTCACGTGACAAGGCCATAAGACAGCACTTAAGATTGCTTTGTTTCCAGGAGGCAGTTCCATGTTTTTCTTCACTGATGTTGATGAGGTTACATTACAAATATATAGGGAAAGAAGGGCATTAAGGGATCTCCCTTCAAGAGAGGGCAGCAAAGAAGACCAGTAGTTGTTTCATGAGGAAAAATGCCTGCTTACTAGGAAAATGGGTCCCATTCGATTCGGATTTGAATTCAGCCTGAATCAGGGACGGTGATTCGATTAATTGATTCGGATCACTGTCCCAGATTTGATTTGGCCAAATCTGAATCTGAAGATTCGATGCTGATTTGGCGAATCAGTGATTCGGCCATAAACACAACTTTAAATGTTTTTTTCTACATGCCTTGAGGTGCCAGGTATGGCTCATGAATACTACGATGCTGGGGCAGATAGAGTATCCCAAAGGAGCATGGAGGCAGCCCCCCTGCATGCTCAGCAGTGAACTGTCAGATCCACTGGGGGCTTCTCCATGCCCTGCCCCCAACTCAGCGATAAGCCACAGGGGGGGACCCCAGATGCTCCCCCTGACCCAGGAAGTACCAGTCACCAAGCCGGGGGGGTGCAGGAGGGCCCCCAGTGTGCTCCCCAGCAGGCCCAGAAGTGGACTGGAAGTGCTCCTGGTCCACTTCTGGGTCTGCTGCTGAGTTCGCTGTAGACCTTCTCCCCCGACATGTTCCTGTGGGATGCTCCATCTGCCCCAGCATCACAACATTCATAAACTGCTTGGTACCTAGAGGTCAAATTGCTGAATCTCTCTGAATCAATTTGGAGGGTTCCAATTTGATTTGGAGAGATTCAAGGGTCTCCCAATTCAATTCAGAGATTTGGCCACTGAATGGGGTCGAATCTCTGCTGAACTGAATCAGTGACCGAAGCATCACATGGCCCTACATCTTATTACTTAAGTTGCTCTGAACTATAAAACAACACTATATTACCAGATAAGTTATTGAGTCTCTCAATAAGTGTGATTTTTCTTTTAAAAATGGCAATTTTTTAAATTGCAAAAGGGCATATCTGCTTTTGACAGGGAAGATGGGAGATCCATTGATTTAAAGCAAAGATTAAACTCATTCCAAACCAAAAGCTTTGCTCAAGTGAGTAAGAAGAGAAATTAAAAAAAATATGTACCAATGATTCTTTATGTACTATTTATATTGATTTCTAGGACATGCATCACCTTACTTGGTTTGGTAGCAGCAGCACGATATGGTGCTCACCTGAACTGACTGTTCATACTACGAGCTGATTTACTTAGAACGAATGATGTTTTAATATTTTTTTTCTTTTTGAGAATATGGCTATGTTATAGACTACAGTGTAAGGTAGAGACACCTGAGCTAGCTGTAATTGATAGCAGCCTGAGAGTAGCTTAAGCATTTTGCTTCCTTCACTTTCTCCTTTTGTAATGAACTTACATAAAGAAGGGAAATAAAATAATAAATACATGGAAGCCTGCAGCACATTAAATTTAACAAAGTTCTTTTTCCCTTCTTTGGCTTTGTACTTCAGTGCTTGATTTTATATTCTGTGCATGTGTCATAATTTGTAATGAGAGGAGATCATCAGAGGAGAGAAGTAAATATAGAGAGATACTTGTGGCTGCTTCAGCCTTGTTTGCATTATAATTCTAGTGAGGTTTGAAGAGCATATTTTTGGAGTTATGGGTGAAACACATCCTTGACAATGAAAGTCAGTTGTTTTCTTATAAATTCAGTTTTCAAAAAGATACATTAAAAGATTTATTAAACACTGCTGGGCTGTTAAATGGAAATCAAGTCTAAGTGGATTACGAGGGAGAGGTTAATGTACTGTATAGGGTGATGAACATTTTAAACAAATTTTTAAATTAAGTGACATACTATAGGATTTATGAGTGGGACTGTTGCACTATAGGCAAATGTTACTGCTGCAGCTGAGCTGTCTCACCAGCAGTAATTTTCTGTGTTCAGTCACCCATGTAATCTTTCATGTGAAAGAAAAGCACAGTGCATTTAGTAATTTGGCAGAATGGTTTGAGATAGGCCAGGTTACTATTATTCATGCTTTCAGTCGTTGTCTTGAGCATCATATGGCTGATAAATGGGTTTAGTAGTAATGCGTTAGTTGGAGATACAGGAGAAAATGGACCACTTAAATTTGTAGATGCCATAAAAGCTAACATTCTGAGTGAAGAATACAGCATACTCATGTGGACTGAGTGGAAAAAGAACAAACTAATGGTAGGCAGAAGGAGGAAGAAATGAGACCAAATGAGAGAAGATGCAACAAGTAGTCATAATTCAAATATTTAGAAAATCTAGAAATTAGGGAGTCAAAGGGACAAAGCTTATCCTCAGTATTCCAGTCTAGCACATACTACAGTATATTATCATAACCACAAAATGCATGTTGTCATTTGAAATGAGAAGAAATGAATAATGAAATATTGACTATCTTGCAATGGAGAGGCTTTTCCTGTATCCATCTGAAGTACTTTGGGAGCATAAGTTTGACCAGTTTCAAGTATTTGTAATATTTGGAGCAGGGGGAGAGGGGAGAGCTGGAGGTATAGACAGAAGCGCTAGGCTTTCTTGGCCTTGTTTCCAGCTATTTTTTGCACCATTTAGGCACTGGGAAAGCAGCTAGAAGGCTGATGCGCTTAAGTTTTTTTTTCTGGCTGAAACTATAATAAAGCATCTCTGTAAGCCACTTGTTTGGTTACCGTTAACATAGGGGGCATACCAAAGACATACAAAGGAATAAAGCTGAAGCCACAGTACTTCAGTAGTTCCTGATGATTAAAACGGTTCCAAGAGGCCAGCATAAATAAAGAACAGTCTAATTCACAGCAGAACCTCTCAGAGATATAGTGCCATGTCCATGTTACTTGACTGTCAGTTATAGAGTATTAAAATTGCAGTTTTAATCCTAATTATATTTATTCAGAAACAGAAAAGTTATTAATATTGGATGTGGCTTGTTTTTTGGAACTTTTCTGCATGTACCATTTTGCTAGGATGGTGCTCTGGACAGCAGGTACACATCGTAAACATTCTGTCCTTTTAAGCCACATTTCTCTGTAGTAAACCAACTAGACTTGAAGAGCACATGAGAAAGATGCATGCCTTTATTAATTGAATGGGAGTGAGTAAACTTGCCCCATTGCAGGTTTCACATAAAACTACCACTGCCAGCCAATCCAGCAAATGCTTGAGCACTTGAGACTCTGATGACTGAGCAAGAACAGAAGTTGTCTCTGAGGAGCAGACAGCAGCTGCAATAAGCTGTTTTACTTGTATGTTGTACCTTTTATTATTTTATCAGTTATAGGAAAGCATATTCCAATCCCTTCCTTGCAGGTATTGGGCACATGTCATATGCGTATTAGCAGTTATTTGCTGACTTGTATTTTGAGATCACTAATGCATACCCAAACCAACTGATGCCATTGTGCAGAGGTGTGACAGCCAGGATCTGTACCTTTGGTGGCAGCAATGGTGGAAGGGGCTAGGCTGGCTGTGGCAGCTGCTGTTCTTGTGCCCCTATGAAGTGAGGGCCTGGGGCTGGTGCCCCAGTCACCCATTGCTTGTTATGCTACTGTCATTGTGCTGCTTCTCTGACAAAAGCCATGCCAATTGTGATGGAAGTCCCCATAGGGACTGAAAAGATGATATAGAAATATCTAGTGGTACTGATGGATGTTTTGCTCCTACAATTTATATTATAATTTAAAACCTATATCTCAAATTGGGATATTATTCTTGAGTAAAACTTTGATTTCACTAGAACCATTAGGAAACCCTCTATCATTATATATTTCTAAAATGCTCCAGCTTTCTAAAAACCTTCAGGTCTAGATTATCATATTTTCAGATAATTAAGGAGTTTTTTAAAGGTTAATGATGAACTGATTACTTTTCCTTTTTCACATGGTTTTGTTCTCATTCATTACTTTTTATATACCTTCAACCTAGTATATTATCCTATGTTTTCAGTCATGTATGTCACCTCCTAAGTTTCCACGATCTATGACTATTTGAAAGCTATTGATAAAGACTTTTTAATACTACCTAACTGAAGTAAATTTTCTGTTTACTATGAGTATTTTATTTGCATTTGTTTACTTTTTGTAATGCTATAATTTACATTTCTGTTTGTATTTTCTCCTAAAATTATGTGTTCATGAGAACTTTCAGTTCTAAGCTAAACCTTCTGAAGTTTCTATATCCTCTTCTAAACAAAAGCTTTACTGAACACATTCAGAAGGGAAAGAAACAGTCTTGGAGATGAGTTTTAAATGACAGGCCATAACACATGGCAGTATTTACCAACCCAGTCCTTCATGCTAGTGTTTTATTAGAGTCCTGCCACATGGTCAGTAACTTGGATTAAGTCTCCCTACCAAACTGGTTTGTTTCTAAGACCTCCAACCTCATCCCTTGGAGTCAGGGAGACTTCTGTCTGTGAACATAGAATCACAGAATCATAGAAAATTATGGTTGGAAGGGACCCTTGGAGGTCATATAGTCCAACCTCCTGTTCAAAGCAGGAACATCCTCAACTAGATTATCCCAGCAAAGGCTTTGTCTAGCTGGATCTTAAAAACCTCCAAGGACGGAGATTCCACTATCTCTCTAGGTCAGGGGTCTCCAAACTTTTTTGATCGTGCACCCCATCAGTAAAATATTTTTGAGCACGCACCCCCAATATACATATAAATAGAAGTTCTAATATTTTCTTCCTGCACCCCAATGAATCGTCTTGCTCACTCCCTGGGGTGCATTCACCCCACTTTGGAGACCACTGCTCTAGGTAACCTGTTCCAGTGCTTCACTTGATCCTAGTGAGAGAGTTTTTCCTAATATGCAACATAAACCTCTTGCTGCAACTTGAGACCATTGCTCCTTGTTCTATCATATGTCACCAATGAGAACAGTCTAACTCCATCCTCTTTGGAGCTACCCTTCAAGTAGTTAAAGACTGCTATCAAATCCTCCCCCAGACATCTCTTCTCCAGAATAAATAAACCCAGTTCCCTCACCCTGTCTTCAGAAGTCATGTGCCCGAGCCCCCTAACCATTTTCATTGCTCTCAGCTGGATTCTCTCCAACTTGTCCATGTCCTATCTATAGTTGAGGCGGGGGGGCCTCAAAACTGGATACAGTACTCTAGATATGGCTGCACCAGTGCAGAATAGAGCCGAATAATTACTTCTCTTGATCTGCTGGCAATGCTCCTACTAATGCTGCCCTGTACACTGTTAGCTTTCTTGGCAATAAGGGCACGCTACTGATTTGTATCCATCTTATTGTCCACTGTAACCCCCAGGTCCTTTTCTGTAGAGCTGCTCCTTAGCCAGTCATCCCCCAGCCTGTGCTGGTGCATGGTGTTCCATCCTAAGTGCAAGACTTTGCACTTGTCTTTGTTGAACCTCATGAGATTACTTTTGGCCCAATCCTCCAATTCTGAATCTTGGCCCTACCCTTCAGTGTATCTATTACTCCCCACACCTTAATGTCATCTGCAAACTTGCTGATGGTGCACTCTATGTTATCTTCCAGGTCATAGATGAAGATATTGAACAAAACTGGCCCCAAGACCCCTCCCTGAGGCACTCCATTTGATACTAGCTGCCAAGTAGACATTGAGCCGTTGATTACTACTCTCTGAGCTGATGCTCCAGCCAGTTTTCTATTCATTTAACAGTCCATTCACCCAGCCTGTACTTCCTTAGCTTGCCTGTGAGAATGTTGTGGGAGATGGTATCAAAAGTCTTGCTAAAGTCAGGGTATACTACATCCACTGCTTTCCCCACATCTACAAGAGCCAGTTATATCATCCTAGAAGGCAGTCAGGTTGGTAAGGCATGACTTGCCCTTGGTGAATCCATGCTGACTGCTCCTAATCGCTTTCTTCTCCTCTTCCAAGTGCTTAGAAATGGGTTCCTTGAGGATCTGGTCCATGATTTTCCAGTGACAAAGGTGAGGCTGACCAGTCTGTAGTTCCCTGGATCCTCCTTTTTCCCTTTCTTAGATGTGGGCATTATATTTGCCTTTTTCCAGTTGTCTAGAACCTCTCCTGATTGCCATGAGTTTTCAATGATGATGGCTAGTGGCTCTGTAGTCACATTAGCCAACTCCCTCAACACTCTTGGGTGCATCCTATCTGGCTCCATTGACATGTATAAGTCCAGGTTTTCTAAATAGTCCCTAACCTGTTCTTTGGCACAGCTGGATGGTCACCTCCCCAAACTGTGCTGCTAGGTGTAGTAGTCTGGGAGATGACCTTGCCTGAAAACTGAAGTGAAAAAGGCATAGAGTACTTCAGCCTTTTCTGCATCTTCTGTCACTAGGTTGCCTCACCCATTTAGTAAGGGACTCACACTTTCCCTGATCTTCTTGCTGTTGCTAACATACTGGGAGAAACCCTTCTTGTTACCATTCATGCCCCTTGCTAGGTGCAACTCCAATTGCTCTTTGGCCTTTCTGATTTCATCCCTGCATGCCCAAGCAATACTCTTATATTCTTCCCTAGTTGTTTGTCTAAGGGTATGTGTAGATGAAATGGGGGCCCTAAATTGAAGTAGTGGGTTTTAAAAAATACTGCTTCAATTTAGGGCTGGTTAAACCCCTGTGTCATGCACACACCCTGCTGACTTACCTGCCTCTCTGGTGGGGAGGGTGAGCTGTTGGCAGGTGGAGTGGTCCCTGGGCTGGGGGGGAGGGGCCTGGTGCTTCCCTCTGTGGCAGCAGCAGACCTCACCCCAGGTGGCATCCGCTTGCAGGCATGTGGTTGGGCAGTCCTGGGGGGCACTGCAGCCATGGGGAGAAGCACAAGGCCCCTGCACAGCTCAGGCAGGCAGGCTCCAAGGGGGGAGGGGGCATGGAAATCAGGTTCACCATTTTTCTTGGGTGGAGCCTGCTTTCCCGGGCTGCTGCTAGGCTGCCTGAAGTGTTTCTTGCAGAGCTCCTGAGCTGCACAGAGCCTGGTGCTTTGCTCCACAGCTGTAGGGGCAGCAAACTAAAACACCTTGAAGGAGTTTTAGTTTGCTGTGCCCCAAGTCATCCCTCGGGCCCCGGGGGAGGCACACCTGGACCACGGGTTAGTGAGGATTTAGTTAGGGAGCTTCTGGAGGGGTTGGACGTATTCAAGTCAGCCGGCCCTAGAGTTCTAAAGGAACTGGTCGGGGTCATTGCAAGTCCCCTGGTACAACTTTATGAGCACTCGTGGTGCTCTGGTGAGGTACCAGAGGACTAGAAGAGGGCCAACGTGGTCCCCATCTTCAAAAAAGGCAGGAAGGAGGACCC
>NW_017728886.1:67222775-67236464 GCF_001723895.1 Crocodylus porosus | reverse complement strand
GATGAACATCTTGCTGGGGGTCATTTGACCCCAGTATTCTTTCCTGCCATGGCAGCGGGTTGGACTAGATGATCTGCTCAGGTCCCTTCTGACCCTACAAACTATGAAACTATGAAACTATAAGGTGCATTATGCCACCAAATTTCCTACAGCGACTGAAATTAATGTGAAATACGCTACTGAAGCATGCAAACACCAACACCATTAAAGTAATGCAAAAGCATTTAGCCCACTTTAAAGTGTTGTCCACACAGGCCTCTTGTCTACACATGGCCCAAGGTTCCACTCTTATAAGCTTCCTTTTTGTGATTTTTTTTTTGCTTATTGAAGGGTTCTCTTATAATCCAAACTGGTCTTTCACCATACTTAGTAGTCTTCCTGCACATTGGGACAGTTTGTTCCTGCACTCTCAGTAAGGATTCTTTAGAGTACAGCCAGCTCTCTTGGACTCCTCTCCCCCTCAGACTAGGTTCCCAGGGGATCCTGTCTATGAGTTCCTTGAGTGAGTTAAAGTCTGCTTTTCTGAAGTCCAGGATCCTTACTCTGTTACTGTCCTTCCTTCCTTTCCTCAGGATCCTGAACTCAAGATCATAAGCAGAGGGGGATATTTTTTTTTTGGGAGGGGGCAGTTGAGTATGTGTGTGCATGTGCATGCATGCCCCATACCGGTGGGAAAGTCTGCGAGGGAAAGGGGCTGGGGTTGGGGCTGGGAGCAGGCAGGGATCAGGAGGGAACAGAGCTGAGCCGGGCCGGGCCTAGAATTGGGGCTGGGGCCTGGTGTGCCCATGTGGCCACCCCTTCCCCCATGATCAAGGCCAGTGCTGATGTCCCCCTTGCCAATGAATCTGCCACCCCCCAGCCCTCCACCAGTCCCAGCCGCTTCCTTGCACCAGCCCTGGCCCTTACTGTGCACTTCCTGGGGGGCCCAAAGCTAGGGTCTGGTGTGGGACCAGCCTCGCCTGTGCCACTGGCCCAGAGGGGATGGAGCCCCTGGAACCCCAGTGCCTGCCCAACATTGCTCCAAGTCAGAACAGCATGGCACAGCCCTGGCCCAAACCTGCAATGGCAGCCTGCCCTGCCCTACCCAGATTTGGGGGCACATGCCCCCCCAAGCCTCCCAGGGTGTGTAGCAGCAGGAGCCATGCCCCCCAGATGAGCTGCTCGCAGCTCAGTCCCATGCCCCACTCCCTCCCCACCCCTGATACAGCTGCCAGAAGCCCTGGGCAGGGCTGTCTTGTGACCCTACCACTGCCCTGTGTTTGGGGGGCTAATCCCTGTTAGCCCACCCTTTCCACCACCTATGCTCAAGATCCTCTGCACTTCAGGTCCCCTCATTTTCTTTAGCTGGTGGGCCTTATGCATGTTTACTTCTGGAACCTAGATGTTTTAGCCTTTATCTTTTATTGGCAATTATCCATGGTAGTGCTGGCAGTTAGGTTGATACAGAATGCTGGTCACAGGAAAAGGTTGAAATTGCTGAATAAGAGGAACATGAGGTCAAACTGGCTACTACTCTTGCCCCTTAGCTCAGGGGTGGGCGAAATATGACCCATGGGCCAGATTTGGCCTGCTGGGCCATTCTATCCAGCCTGAAAGGCCCCTAAAAAAATTTAGAAAATTAATATTTATCTGTCCCTGGTTCCTGTCAAAATGACAGGACCCAGGGGCAGTAGGACTCAGGGGAAGCCCCAGCAGGCTCCTGCAACAGCAGGCCCACCTGGCCCTTCCCCCACACCCATCCAGAATCCCCTGGCTAGCAGGGGCTTCTGGCCTGGGACCATGTGGCTGCACCAGGAGCCAGGGGAGGACTGTGGGTATCACCCCAGTCCTCAGGGCTGGGCCAGCTCAGTTCCTGTCCTTCAGGGCAGCACCAGAAGGGAGAGGAGGGAAGTGACCCAGCTCCATAGAGCCCCTGCCTACTGGGACTCGGTGCTCTTGCTGCCCTGCTCTTGGTCCTGCCGGCGCTGACCCTGGGACACCGGTGCAGGCCCCAAGCTTCTGTCCCCACTCACTCCCAGTGCCCTCCTTCGCCCTGTGGCTGGTGCCCTGTGCTGCAGCTGCTCACAGCCTGTGCGGGCTCTCCTGAGCAGACACAGGCAGCCCCATGTGGGCTTTGAGTAGCTGCAGCAAGGGGCTCTGGCCATGGGGCAGGGGAGGGGCCGCTTTTCCCTGTGCTCAGCACCAGCTTGTAACCTGCCGCTGCTGCCAGCCTGGGCCCTGCGCCAGCTCCGGGCTCACCCACTGGGGCTGTGTGTGGTGGCAGCAGCTGCTTGGCATGGAGGAAAGAGGCCCCACCATGTGCTGTGGTAGGCTGCAGTGTGGCTGCCATCTCTGTCGCTGTACTACCCACTGTGCAAGCTCTGGGTGGGCAGCAGTAGAAAACGCTGCCTGATGTGGCAAAAGGGGGTGGGGGGAGCACTTTCCTCCACGCCAAGCAGCTGCTGCTGCCCTGTGTAGCCCCAACGGGTGAGCCCAGAGCTGGCATGGGGCCCAGCTGTCAGCAGCCATGGGTTACAAGCTACTTCTGAGCATGGGGAAAAGTGGCCCTGCTGGCACAACGTGCTGCAGCCACTTGCAGCCCATGTGGGGCTGCCTGTCCCTGCTCAGGACAGCCCCTGGCTGTGGGGCGGAGGAGGGGCCACTTTTCCCCCACGCTCTGCACCAGTTTTTTCCCTGCCAGTGAGTGGGGGGTCAGAGTTGTGTGCTGCCCTCTGCCTGTACCATGGGGCTGGGGGGCACTGGGAGTGAGTGGGAGCATGGGGCCCACACCAGTGTCCTGGGGCCAGCGCCGGTGGGGCTCAGAGCAGGGCAGCAGGAAGACATGGACCTGACTGGCTGTATAGAGCCAGGCCAGCTCCCCACTCTCCCTGCTAGTGCAGCCCTGCCCAGCTCCACAGACTCCTGCCAGCCTGTGCCTCACTCTGCACCCCACTGGCACTGGCCCTGGGACATTGGTCCCAAGATGGTGATTGGGGGCGGGGCACCTATCAATGAGCAGGGCTACCCATATGGTCCTCAACAACTTGCCAAAACTGGGTAAGCAGCCCTCCGCCCAAAATAATTGCCTGCCCCTGCCTTAGCTGATCAAAGGGCTGTAGCAAAACCTGAGGTTTCATCTTTTACCCTTCACTCCTGGGAAAAGGCATTCCCTTTCTTGGCCTGATTGGCAACAATCCCTTGTAATGATTGGTTTGTGCTGGAGCTTCTCCTCCTATTCCAGTGATAATACATTGTCTCTGTTGTCCAACCAAATGCTTCCTCTTGTTGAGATAGAAGTGAGGTGGCATCTCATAGAGAAATAAGTCTGGAAGGGACCTCAAAATATCATCTAGTATAACCAGTTATCAAACCTGTGACCTTGGTGTAAGCCCCACACTCTTAATCAACTAAGTTAAACTGCCAGCTGCTCCTTGAAGACTTTTTATATCCAGTTGAAGTTCACTTTTCTGGGTCTGTGGTGCTGTTATGATTTTCTAACTGCTCCTTTACAAATTTATTTTGTGATGAAGAAACAGAATATTTTCAGCAAGGATTATTTTCCTTTGGCTTTAATTAATTATGAACACTTGTGTTTGCATGTTAATCCCTTTTAATATGCACACTGGCTATTCAGCTCAAAATATGTTTTGAAATTGACATGACGTTTGGTAAATGAACACTTAGTTTAATAAAGAGTAGCAAAGGAGGTGTTTCTGCTACAGACCATAAAGGGCAATGTCTTTAGGACCCTTTGGTCTTCCTTGTCCAACAAGCAGATGTGATGGTAATGCAAAAATCTCCTTTCTTTTTACAGCAGTCGGGGAACTTGCTTTCAAATCGATCAGTCACAATAAGAGGTGATAAAGTTAAAGTCTGTGCATTAGCCCCTTGTGGTCATGCTAGATGTATAGCATGCAATAGGGAAGAAGAAATGTTTTAAAGAAATGTGATATTACATAAATGCCTGGGAGACCTGAACTCTGAACTATCCCCAAAGGTGCTGTGATGTATGAAGAGGCATTGAGCATTTCAAGCAAACTGTCCTTACTCTGGAGTCTGATAGATGACATTACTAAGATCCACTCTCTCCTGGAACTGTTTGCCATGTATTCAGTCAAAACATTTGGACCTCAAATTAACTTCTTCAGTCATCTCTGGACTCTCTGATGACTTTCCTAGCACTGGAAGACTTGTACTCATATTGAAGGACTACTGATGATGATGGCATAACCATTCAGATGTCATTGCTTTCTACTCCGTTCAAATTGCTGGTTTATTCCGATTACAAAGAAATATCAAGAAAAGCAACTGAAGTGATTGCACAGGGTATTTTGACAAGGTTTATTTACACTGTTTTGGGTTTATACTCTGGCAAGTTATGTTTCTAAAGCGGAGAGCGGAATCTGGCCTAATGGAACTAATGGTTAAGGCACTTGCTCAGGAAGTAGAAGTCCTGGGTTATAGGCCCACTCAGACTGAAAGAGTTTGTATCCTATTTTCTATTTCCTGGAAAAGTGCCTTAACCATAGGCCATGGGCAAAGAGGTGGCATCCTCATGGTAAGCATCTCCTTTCTGGGCAATTGAATTTTGAGATGACGATGTATAATATACAGGCCTGAGTCAACTGGAAGGACAGGAGTTTGTTTCCACCCCTGTATCCAACCATGTATACCATTTCCTAGCAGTGCCTGAAGGCAACTCTCTAGTCATTGCTTATATCTGCTGGAGGTGTATAAGGCTGTCCGTTGACAGAATAGGAGAGCTGTATAGCTTCCTGGGTAGAATAGAATTGTTTTCTTGATGAAAGATGCATATTTTTAGGCAAGCAAATTAACCTGAGTCATCTCGTAGGCGGAATAGGAATAAGTGTATGACTTTCTGCATATTTAACATTTTACAAAAGTGGTAAATTACTCTGTGAATCATTAATGTTTCCTTTTGCACATTTAGAAATTGCAGCGCAATTTATGTATTGGTTTATTTAAACATATATTTATTCATTATTTTTCCTTTTCCATTGCAATATAACTCCTCTCCTTCTAAAACATGTAGTAATGTTGATTTGTTGTTGATCTTCTATAAATATTATTGCTGCACTTTAATGTCATGTAGTAAAACATAGGAATATTGCGATTACATTGTTTTACAACATATATGTTTATTAAAATGCCATAATCTATCATTTGCTTCCTGTGCTTTGAAAAAACTTTTTTTATAGATCTGAATGATGCATCTAAGAAAGTTCCTCTGACTTCAAAAAGGCAAAAACCATAATAGAAAATGTTATGAACAAAATATGAAAAAACATCAAAGAAACACCGGGATAAAACAAAGATTAGTTAAGCAAAACCTTCTGTACTACAATGAACTTTATCATAGGTATTGCTGTATAAGAATGCCTGTAAAACTATGTAGTAGGCATACCTACTTGATTGCCTTTTATGTGGCCTCCTATTTGAGCACTGTAATTCAAAGAAAAGCATATATCATATCTACAGCATAATAATAGGTGCAACGTTTCATATTTGGTTATTTATGAATTATGCTTTTATAACATTTTTACATTTCATGATTTTACATTAATTTGTCTAAATATTATGGTCAGTAAATATAAATCTTCATAAATACCGTGACACAGAGCAGAAGTAAGAAGCAATTTAAATTACGTATTTTGTTAACAGTTGATACTTTGTAGTTTCTCCTCTGGAAATTATTTTATCCTAAACTGAAGAATCTAAAGAATCAGTTTTGTTTGAATACCATGTAATTGTATTGTATTTAAAAATTGGTCAACATTGCATGGTGTGCTAACATGTGGGGTGTCACAATGATTTTTATAGTAGCAACAAAAGATGCATTAAACAGAAGACATGAATGAATTATTCATTATATATATATTTTTTTCAAACTAAGTACATTCAGAAATCACATTGCTTTCTGTGAGTTATGTTTGCTCTTTATTAAACCATGAACAGTGGAAATACAGATTTTTGAATTAAGTTTCAACAATTAGGACGGGGGACAAAAATCATGTTCATAAATCATATATTTGGAAGAGGTCTCCAGGGGCCATCCTATCCAAACTTGTGCACAGATTCAGGATTTCCTTTTCCTAAACCATGCCTAACCAGCAACTTCCTGAAAACCTTCAGTAAAAGATTTCACAATATCTTTAGGCAGCTGGTTCCATTATACTCCAACTTGTATAGTTAGGAAGTTTTTTTCCTGGGACTTGCTCTAAAACTGTGTTGTAGTTTAGCTTAAACCCCTTCCCTCTTTCCTGCCACGTGGCAAGGAATTTTTTTTGGTCACTTTTTGGGAGTTTTCAAATAGTCATTTCAACTTCCCCCCTTGATTTAGTTATTTCGCACTTTCCCTATGTGCCTTCATTCAGTCCCCTTTATCATCTTTGTCGCACTGTTCTGAATCCTATTCTGTTATTGAAATCCTATTCTGTCTATGAAAAAAAAAATTACATTCTTTTTATAATGTGGTGGCCAAAACTGGACCCCGTGCTCCAGATGAAACCTAACCAGCGCTACTTTCACTCCCGTATCTTGTGTATCGTGCTTCTGTAAATGCAATACAACATTGCATTTTCCTTTTTTATTACCCCCTGGTGTCACAATGCTTGTCTATATTGAGTTTATGATCTACCATAAACCCCAGACCCTTCCCTGGAATGCTGCTTGCAGCATTCAGAGGCCTAGGAAGTCCTAACCTGAGGATTGACTTTTTAATTACCATGTTTAATACCCACTGGTGGACCTGTCTGTCAAGAATTTGTCCAGTCTCCTTTGCACCAAGTATAAATGATCAGTCTCTGCAGTATCTCTGGGGCCATGAGTTCCACAAGTTAATTACACATGGTGGGAAAAAGCTTCTGTTAGATTGATGCGATTAATAACACTGCTAATTTAATACCAAACTTAGATGAGCTCCTTGTGGTACATCACTGATACCAACTTCTAGTATGAGACATTGATCTGTCGATCATTACTCTTTTGTTGGAATTGTGATTGCAGTAGTAACTTTTATTCAGTCCTTACTTCTCCAGATTATTTACTAGAATGTTATATAGGAGGGTGTAAAAAATCTTACCAAATTTTTGTTAGGGTATGTTCACCATATTGCCTTTAATATACAAACCCAATTACCATGACAAAGTTATCCTTCCCTCCTCCCCACTCCCCTCAAATTCATATTTGCTGCTAATGATCATACATTGCATCCTCTAGGTCCAGTACAAATGGATTATTTTTTTATAAAATTCTCTAACTCCCCAATTATTGCAGTCAGGTCAGCCTGTGTATACTTCCTGGTCATCAGGCCTAGAGGACTTAAATTTAACTCTTAAATTTCCTATTGTTATGTGTTGATGAAGAGAAAACATTATTCTTATCAGCTATTAAATATGATTAAAATCGTGTGTGTGTATATAGGACTGATTTCTATGTGACTAGTCCCTGGATAACATCAGTCTCCTTGCCTCAGTGATAGCCTTTCAAGGGTACCGAGACTATTGCCCATCATCATTTCCTTTAATCTCCCATTTTTTGAAAGTGACACACACAGCTTGTTTGTAAGTATGATGCAAATAAGAACCCTACTTTCACAGCCCCCAGAATTGTTCTTTTAAAGGTTCCTGTGATTATGTGATTGCAACAACTCCTGTAGGTTGCAGGTAGGTATATTTTCTATCTATCTGCTATTGGATGAATGAAACCAGGGATGGACAAGGACACAGCCAGCCATTATGTGTGGGAAAGTGGCAGATTAGGGAGGCAGCAGGCAGCACAGTGGCAGTAGGAGCACAAAGCAGAGCAGCAGATTGGGTAGGGAGCAGGAGAGAAAGCAGCACACCAGGCTGGGGCAGTGAACCACAGTGGCACTAGAGAAGGGTGTTAGGCTTAATTTGTGGCAAAAAGGTTGGCCCCTACTACAGCAAACAATGAAGAGGAATATGTATTATATTTAGGGTATAGCTTGGACAACCATATTAAACTTCTCTGAGTTTTGCCAATTTCTAGTAGTGCGCCAAGGACAAGGCTTATATAAGAAAAACAAACGTGCCTCTTTTAAAATCAGGACTGCTGTGGCAGTAGGGCTAGGGTCAGATATTTAAAAACCTGAGCCTGAACTGATTCAATCTTTGCAGGTTAGGCTGAACCAGTTTCCAACCATACAGACAATCCCTCTGGATGGAGGAAATTCAGGCACATGCCTGCAGGGGCCCAGACTGGAAGCCAGGGGTCAGTAGAGCAGCCCTCCCTGCCTTTCCACAAAGTTAAACTGAGGGGGGCTTGGCCAGGCCCCAGCAGGGCTCTGATTAGGGAGGAGTGTGAACCCCCACCCTGCCTGCAGTCCCAGGCTTTTACCTGCTCACTGCTCAATGACTGCCAGCCTACAGCCCTGGGCTAGCACTCTGAAGCAAAGGTGGGGAGGGGTGTGCAGTGCATGCATTTGTTGATAATGCAGAGCATTTCACTCACCTCCCCCCCCCGCTTCTGTATACTGTTTGCAGCAAACTGACAGGCAAGCAAGGTGGGTGGGGGGGTGATAAGTATTTATCACCCTTATCTCAGTGTTCATTGCCACATTAAGAAAACAACACAGAGACATTACTACCTAGCTGTTGATTCAGCACAGACCCAGCATGTGGTCTGCTGATACAGACACCTCAGCAAGGCAGAGGGGAGGCGGGGAATTTATGAGAGTGGAGGGGGAGAGGGAGAAGACCAAACAGCTCTTCTCAAACATTTCCAAGGAAGGACATTAAGATACCTGTTGATTAGCTCCAAAAAGTCTGTCTGCCTTTTTCTGTCCCACAGCAGGGACTGTAGCCAGCATGTGGTCTGCTAGCTAATCCAGAGGTGCCTGCTAAAGCAGAGGGGCAGGGGGGAATAATCCCTGCTTACCACAAGAAGCCAGGCAGATGCAGAAGGGAGGGGCTAGCCCTGATGTGGAGCAGAGAACCCTGCCCAGCCCAGAGAGCATGCTGGAGTTCTGGGGGTGTCTGGGACAGACATTACATAAACTGGTTTGAGCCAAGTCAGTTAACTCTGATACTATTTTCAACCAGGTTTATCTCAAACTGGTTTCAGCCATTTTGAAACTGGTTTATGTGCACTGAACATCTGTTCTGTTATAGGTTTAAACTGGTTTCTGATCACTTAAATTAATTTATGTATAATGTCTGTTCCTAGCCAATATGACTAAACAATAGCAGCTGGTACAAAGAAAATGGATTCATTAAGTGGAATGAAAACAACATCAAAAAACCTAAGTAGGGATTTGTAAAAAGAAAGGAATTGGGTACTGCACTACATGAATAAGGGTGTGAGAATCCGGTCTTCTGTGTCTTTTTTTTTTTTTCCCCCTGGTTATGGAGTGTCTGTGAACAAACGGATTGCTTTCACTCATTTGTGTTTGCCTCACTATCCAAAGTTGCTCAGTGATGTTTTGTTTTCACAGTTTGTAACTTATTTGAAGCTTTTTCACTGTGGATACATCAAGTTGAGTGATGTATCCTCTGATTCACATATTGTCTTGCTTGTTTTGTTACCTCATAGGATGACGAAACCTTTAGGAATTCTTTTCCTACTAAACAAAAGTGTGTTTATATGATTTAAACACATTTGTTCACAAGTCCTCACATTCACTTCTCTCAGTATTAATGTGATCAAAACTGGGTGTAAATTGTTTGTGCAAAGTTTAAGAAGTATGGGCACATGTATGGATGAAGCAAAATTCTATTTAGAAGTTAATACACTGTTCACAAATATTTTTTCTTGTTGGACCAGTTCTAATAAAATATATGTGGCTGAATCTACCATTAAATACCTTTTTGAATTGTAATGCTTTTGCTTTTTTCCTTTTAATTCTAAATATTTTTCCAAATGCAAAAAGCATTAGAGTATGTGCATAATACTGTCAGTTCTGCTTAACGTATTGCCTTTTAAATAACTAACCAATACATGAAATAAGCTGCCCTAGAAGGACTGAATATCACTGTATGCCATCATGTCAGCAGCAGCACAACCACACACAACACAGCTCACAAAAAATAAAAACACTTCCGAAAGCCTGGCTCTTTTTTTTTTTTTTTTTCAGGTCTATCACTTCCTGTTGTCACTGAAATGATGGGACTGAAACCTTAAGTGATTATACTCCAGAATGAACTCCTGCAGGAAAATTGTAGGGGGCAGATATCCTATTACCCAGTGGTGGCCAATCCTTGGCAGGTGTGCCACAAGTGTCATAACCCTGGGCACCAGGAGTCAGAGCAACACATAAGGAGGGAAAGAGGATCACAGCAGGATTTGCAGCTGGGGGTCAGTGCTAGCTCAAGGGTTTGGCTCTGTTCTGGGTTGCCACATCCCACTGGCAAAAGGATTCAATGGCAGTGGCTGAAAATTATGGCTTATTATTAAAGCAAGGCTATCTCATTCTTTGGACTTAATGGCTGCAATCCCAATAGGTGAAATGTGAGGGTTTCAAAGCCTCGAGGCACCATGAAACTCATGATTTTGTTCACTGCACTGAATATTTGCAGCACAGTGGCAAAATTAGATACCAGGAAATCCTGTTGTCTAAAAAACCCACAGCAGAAAAAAGTGGAGTGGTGCATGTGGCTGCGATGTGTACTGCCTACCTACAACTGGAGCCTAGCCAGCCAGAGCCACACTCTAGCTGCCAGCCAGACTCCACAGGCCTGGACTGCCACTGCTGCAGCCCTGAGAAGCTCCCAGGACTCCAGGTAAGGCTGCTGGGGCCAGCTCAGGTGCTTGCCCCAGCCTTTCCTACCCTACTTGGGGCAATTTGCCATGTGCCAGAGCACATGTGCAGGGGTGTGTATAGGGACAACTAGTAGTGGCACAACTATGTGCTGCTACTAATTGTCCCTGGGGAAATGCACATTCCCACTCATAGGAACACACCCAATTTGTGGCACATTTGTTGATAAGGTTGGCTGCCACTGCTGTTACTAATAGGAGAACATTTAGCAGTGGTTGAAAACAACAATTTCACTTCTGACCTGACAGTTCATGTCTTGAAAGCAAACCTACATAATGCCTTCAGAATATAGCCCTGGGAGCAGAAATTAAGTTTTAATGGGCAACAAAAATATATGCTTCAGAGAGTGCTTCTACAACTCATTATAACTTACCTCTCACCTGTCTCACTGCTAACCTCTTTGCTCCATAGGTGATAATGGTCTACTTCTTTTTTAATTCATTAACATAATTAAGTTAAACTAAAGCAGCTGTTCTAATTTGTACATAGCTTGAACTGTGACTCCTTTCTTAGCCCTGGTGAACCATGCTTGAAGCAAGAAAACTTTTCTCTGTTGACCAGCTGTATAAGTTGGTCAGAAAAAAAATTACCTCACCTTGTAAATCTTGCTTGTCTTCACATGTGCACTTGTTTATGGAAACGTGCTCAATACACCAAAACACTTTTTGGGTTTTCACTTACTTCCTAGAAATACGCACATTTACAAAATCACTGCAGGCTGGATCCAAACCACAGCCTCCTCTTGGGATGCATCTGTGGCTGCAGCAGTAGGACCAAGAGCCCTCATAGTCTACAGGAGGCAATGCCCCTTTCTGGCCATGCCCTCCCAAACTTCCTGTAGCCCAGCATGCTAAAAGGAGCCGTTCTGCAGGATGTGTGTTTGACACACTTGATTTAAAACATTTCAATCTCATACAGTAAGTACCAGCACTTATGAACTAATTAATAACTGAGACTGGCAGATTTGGTTTGGTAGGATTAGGATATAATATAAAGATACAGCAGTGTGGTTGCATGAGAGTCATTGTGTCAAAATGTTGACTTATAGTCTTGAATTTTTTCCTTGCCAGTTGAGTGGAGGGGAAGGCAAAATAACTAGTTTAGTCCTTGATATTTTTACATTTTAGAAGCTCAAACTCCCCAGGGTGGGAGGTATGTGTGATGGGAGCTCCTCAGCTATAATTAAGGCTCTTCTGCAAAAAAGGAGTACTGGCAGGTTTGAGTAGTGTGCTGATTAATGCTTTTCCCCCTGCTCCCTCCTCCCAATATTTTTGCATAAACCATTTTTCTATATAATTTTCTATATAACTAAAAATGGTGGCATTGCTTTTAAAACTCAAGTTTTGTACATATTTGAAAATTCCAAGATCCTATTTGTGACAATTGATGAAAGGAAATAGATGAATAAAAAGTTACTCTGGAGATGTTCTTCTGACACTGTACTGAGAAATAAACTGAAGAGCCAGTAATACCTTTAAATAAAAAATGTACTGTGGTATGAAAGGTCTCATGTAGCCTTAGTGCATTTATATACTAAATAATTACTGAATGAATGTAAATGATCTAGTGTACCCTTTTCTAATGTGAAATGCACAGATTATGTGCATGACTGAAGGAAAACTGCCATACAGACCTGCCTTAGAAATTGTAACCAACTATTCAAGGTTAAAGACATTTGGAGCTGGGACAGGATGCACAGGTTCCTTCAGATACAAGATAATGCTAACACACACACTGGGCCACACCACCCAGATTAACTGGGTGTTTTGGGACTACCATTTTGAATGTCCTGTGTAAAAATAAATAAATGAGAGAGAGATTGAGGGAGAAATCGCATGTTTACTTTCTGACTTCACTGTTACTTAAAAAGCATCTTTGAGGTTTTTACCTGCTCTTCTGAGTTTTGAACCAAAAATACAACTTCTGAAGTTGTTTAAGTGGTTAACTGGGCTCTGAAACAGGGTGGGCTTTCCCTTTAAGGAGGTGCACTCAGGCTGGCTAAGAAAGGTCAGATTTAGGGCAGTTGGCTAAGGAGAGAGTAAAGCTCCCAGAAGGGACAGCGGAGTGGAGGAGTAAGCAAATTGTGAAGGGCATAGCTTGCTTCAAAGAGAAGCCAAACTACTGCACTAGTGTCAGAGCAGGAAGGATTTCTTTTCCTAAGGTGTGTACAGAAGTGCTGTGTGAATGTTTTACAGCACTGTAATTTAGAGCACTTTATATAGCACTATAAAGTTACAGTACTTTTAAACATGACAGAAGTACAGTGTTTGGGGGGGCAGGGAGTAGCACCTTTGAGCCTCCCTACACTTTCCAGGATAGCAGAATGAAACAGCTGTTTTGAATCTAAATGAAATTCAATGTGAAATGCTGTTCTGTTGAAACCTCGAAACTCAAGACAAAACGGAATGATGCCATTTTGCACAGCCCTAGTGACCAGTGTACAGAAGTTATTTAAAGTGCTGTAGGTTGCTAAAGTGCTTTAAAATATAGTGCTTCAAATTTAATACCTCATTTAACAAAGTTTAATTTAAAGCACTATATCCATTTTTAAAGTGCTGTAAAGCCATGCACTTCTGTTAAGGCAACAAAGTGCTATAAATGGCAAAAAAAAGCAACCTCTGTACACAGAGGACAGAGGATTTTTGTTTTGTTTGCTTGTTTACTAGGCCTGTGAGAAGTGGCTAACATTCACTTCAGATTTGGTTGATTTGGGGGACAGTGATTCGATATGGTGATTCGAATCACTGTCCTGGATCAATTCGGCCAAATCTAATTTGGAAATTCAGCTAGTGATGAATCAGCTGAATCTCTGAATCAAACAGGCCCCATCCCTTGCCCACTCTCCCAGCCCAATCAATGGCTGCCCTGTCTGACCCCAGTGTCCTGGCCATTTAAAAAAAAAGAGCTGCTGC
>NW_017728886.1:67217774-67222675 GCF_001723895.1 Crocodylus porosus | reverse complement strand
TTTTTTTTTTTAAAGTACCAAGGTACAGCCATTGATGAGGCAGCCATTGATGGTTATTGATGGGGTTGGGAGGCACTTGTGGGGGGAGGGCTGGGGGAGCAGGCAGGGGATGGTGCCTGCTGGGGGTTCCCCCCATGGTCCCCTTTCCCTTCCTCCAGCCCCCTCCCCCCACTCTCTACTTACCAGCATGGAGTCCAGGTCCAACTCCCTGCTGTGGTGAGCAGGGACTGCCTGAATCACTGAATCTCCAAATCTTTCTCTGAATTTTTTCTGAATCTATCCAGAGACTTGAAATTGATTTGGACCTTTTTATTGGTCTCCTGATTCAATTTGGATTTAGAGATTAGGCTTCTGAATTGGGCCGAATCACCTCTGAATCGAAGCGGCACCCAAAGCTTTGCGCAGCCCTACTGTTTACTTAAAGGCTGAATATTGTTTCAGAAAACAGGCTGAGAAGCTCATAAGGATGTTCTCCTATAAAGGCAACAGGTGCCCAGCAAACGATTTAGAGGTTTCCATGTCTCATAAAATTAAAGTAGGGTAGGATTTGGCCTTTAGGATTTCAGATGGCCTTAAATTTTTCCCTACATTTTCACTCCTGGTTGACTGTATATGAAAAAGTGGGCGTGAACTCAATTTACAAATGCTAGTTTAGCATTTGTTTGCCTGCCATTTATGGCATTTATAGCATTGTCATAAATGCCAATGCTAGCTTGGAATTTATTTGCCTGCCATTTATGCATGCAAATTAACATCTGCAAGAGCACAGAAATGAATGAGCATGGAAAGCATTTGCCTAGGCAGGCTATGTCTGATTGTTATCTTCCATCAGCCCTATACTATAAGATGGTGCAGGACCTGCAAGTCCCAAATGATTTCCAGATGCCAGGGCTTGACCGTTTACATCTAAGCTGTGTGCACATGAGAATGAGAATGCAGTATATGAATCTAGATGTAATGGAGTCCTTTTGTGACTGAGGTTCTAATGCTGTGGTGTGATTAGATTAAGTTTGTACTATTCCTGTTCTCATTACAATCCCTGTCAGAAGGCTGGATTCATGTGGTGCCATTTTCTGTTCTCATTACCCTTTTTGTCACAAGAATGAAGTTTTTAATCTGTCATACACCCAGCAAATGACAGCAACCAGCAACAGTATTATGGTGACCTTTCCAGTGCTCTACAGTTTGATGGGCTGTCCCTTTTTGCTTTGTTCCCTTTTCAGCTTCTCAACCCATGAGCATGAAAGGATGGTTATCCATCTTAATTGATAAAAAATAATAGGGTTGCCTGTCTTCAAAAGTTTGAAACAGTTTCTAAACTGTTCTCCTTTCTATCATCTATAGATTAGGAAATTTCCTTTTCCCTTTTTCTTTCTCACATGGCAGAAATTTGAGATGGGGTAGGAATGAAGTAGGGGAGTGGAGGTTATCTAGTCATGTCTATGGTACAATGTACTTTTGGTTGCTTTGTCCTCACTATGATTAAGCAAGTAATGAGCTTCCACTGATTATTACCAAATTGTAAAACTGGTTATTACCATTTTCTGATTTTTTTTTTTTTTTTTTCCAGCCTATTTTTTCCTACCATTAACTTAATGCTGTTTAATGATGCCCCACTTAACAGCCTTAACTATTTGTTCCAATTCCTGTCTTTTCTTTGTATTTACTTTCAGCTGTGTTCATGTGTGTGCCTGTATGCATGCATTTGAAGGAGGCAAATACAAAACAGGAACAAGAACTGGAGGAAATGATTAAGATTGTTAAGGGAGCATAACACGTATACATATGTATGCATTTGAACTATATATATAGTTGCCTTAAGTACCCTGCTT
The DNA here is from genome assembly GCF_001723895.1 of Crocodylus porosus. Taxonomy (NCBI): domain Eukaryota; kingdom Metazoa; phylum Chordata; order Crocodylia; family Crocodylidae; genus Crocodylus; species Crocodylus porosus. The sequence continues at coordinate 67,220,843 of NW_017728886.1, read as the reverse complement.
GGTAGTCATTTCACTAAGGCATTTTAAAATTGTTTTTTAGTTTCTGTAGTCCACATTAGTATCCTTCCTGATATTGGCTCACTCAATTGTGAATTGCTTTCTTACATTAGTTTTCCACAGAAGAATTTGCTCCAGCTTGAGACTTCTCTGTGATGTGATATCCAGAGCAAACCATCTGCATGAACATGTACAATCAACTTCCACAAGGTGTTAGGGTGCTAACTGTGAACACTTGAATTTGCTGAGATGTAAGGATGCACAGAAGCCTGTGCTAGAACCCTACATCCCAACCTAAGAGGAAGTATATAGCTGTGCTTTCTTAGAAGCCTATCAGGAGTCAGATATGATGCTAGTTACACCACTGCTTTTGTAGTTGTATGCCTGAGGTGGGACACTTTATAATGTGAATGTGTTAATACTATTTGATAGTTTCTGGAGAGCGTAAAGTATTAAGCATCATGATTATTTTTTCAAAAATGCAAGTGTACATAGATTTTTTTTTTTATTAATTGATTGAATGGTGCTGTTCCAAACTGTTAGACCCAACTACCATGCCCCATATTAGTTTGTCATATTCTATAGCTACATTCAACCAAGGTTACCATTATAACAAACACATTTGAAAAATTCCATACTTTGTCAAACCCACTGGCCACTTCTAATCTATTTTCAAACAAAGCATGCCCTTGCAAATAAACTCCAACTATGTCAGTTGTCTTGCATCCGTATGTAAACAAGTATATTTGCTAACTGAATACATTTGCCAAATAGTAGCTCTGGTTCAACTGCTGAGAAATCTCCTTCATTATGCTATTCCTTTCTTCTACTGCAGTTATCTAAAGAAGTGATAGTTTTGTGTGTTAACTATCTCTCATCGCTACTGTTTCATAGATTCATAGATGCTAAGGTTGGAAAGGACCTTCATAGATCATCAACTCTGACCCCCTGCCCTAGGCAGGAAAGAGTGGTGGGGTCAGATGATTCCAGCCAGATGCCTATCCAGCCTTCTCTTAAAGACGCCCAAGGTAGTGGAGATCACCACCTCCCTTTGAAGCCCATTCCAAATTCTGGCCACCCTTACTGTGAAGAAGTTCTTCCTGATATCTAGCCTAAATCTGTTCTGTCAGTTTGTGACTGTAACAGGGTCCCGACTGAAACCCTGGTACTAGAGGGACTTTGGTAGCTAGAGATAATGATTACTCGGCGGGGAGGAGGCATGCCATGCCCGCCGAGAGCCAATGAGACTCAGGCCCAAAGTATAAAAAGGGGAGAAGGCCGGAGAGAAATAGTCTTCGGGCACCACAAGCCAAGGAGATGCTGTTGAGGACCCCCGCTATGAAGGATCCAGAGGGAGGATCCCAGGCGCAAGGGTCAACACAGCAACAATGATGGAGTCCCGGGACTGACTGCCCTCCTCACTACGTACCTGAAGTCCATGCCAGCAGCAGTGAGTCGCGGAGGAGCAAAGCCGCAACACGGGAAAAGCCATGGTTCCGCTCCAGGATGCTGCGGAGCTACCCAGGAGGCAAAGGGGTGTGGGGGGATGCCTGACCTGGCCCCTGAAGAGACAGGGACTTGGCACCTGCACCTGAAGAGAAGGAGGTGGGGGTAATCGACTGATAGAATGCTGCGGTCCCCAATCTGGCACAAGACACGGCAAGGGACCTTGGCATTGCCACTACTGAGCTGCTAACAGGGTAATTAGCAGCAGGTAATCGGAACTCTACGCTACACTTACTGACTGTGTAAGTTGGCGGGAATCGGCCTGGATGCCCAGGGGATCCCTGAGATTGGTCTGATGGACTGCTTCCTCCTCCAGGGGTTCCTGTAAACAAAAGAAAGACAGAGAGTAATAAAAGCACCTGTACCGTACTCCGATCCTGCGTGGTCCTTCCCTCAGATACCAGCTCGGGTATCATCTCCTTCCTCCCTATTTTCATAAAGATCAAAGTCATGGCAGGAGAGAATCAACAGGCTTAGGGGGTACCCTGCATGGACGTGCTGACAGTGACCATTGTTCCTTGTTACCCCAAGAGGCACCCTAGTGAACAGAGTATCTCTGGTTCCTTGCTGTGCCCCCCTAATGAATTTGTAGATGGTCACAAGATCACCTCTCAGCCTTCTCTTGTGGAGGCTGAAGAGATCCAGGTCCCTTAGTCTCTCCTCATAGAGCTTGGCCTGCAAACCCTTAACCATATGAATGGCCCTCCTCTGGACCCTCTCAAGGTTATCCATATCCTTCTTGAAGTATGGTGCCCAAAACTGGATGGAGTACTCCAACTGCATCTGACCAATGCTGCACAGAGGGGAAGTATCACTTCCTTGGCTCTATTTGTCATGCATCTGCTAAGGCATTATAGTGTGGTTAGCTTTGCTGATGATTTTGTCACACTGATGACTCATGTTCATCTTGGAGTCCACTATGACTCTAAGATCCCTTTCCACTTCTGTGCTGCTGACAGGGTCATTCCCCAGCCAGTAGGTGCGCTGGATATTTTTATGCCCTAGGTGTAGCACTCTGTATTTGTCCTTGTTGAACAGCATCCTATTGTGTTCTGTCCACTTTTCCAAACTGCCCAGGTCTGCCTGCAATCCTTCCTTGCTTTCCAGTTTGTTCACTTCACCCCACAATTTAGTATAATCTGCAAACTTGGACAGAGTACACTTCATGCCCGAATCCGAGTCACTGATGAAGACATTGAAGAGTACAGGTCCAAGGATCAAGCCTTGCGGGACCCCACTGCCCACATCCTTCCAGGTCAATACTGGCCTGTCCACCACCACTTCCTGGGTGTGACCCCAAGCCAATTTACCATCTATCAGACTGTGTAATCATCTAAGTCACAGCCTCTTAATTTATTTATGAGAATGGGATGAGATACTGTATCGAAGGCCTTCCTAAAATCCAAGTGAATGACATCCACCTCTACTCCTGCAACTAAACATTTTGTGACCTGGCCATTAAAAGACATCAGATTAGTCAGGCATGATCTAAGCCTGCTGGGGGTTGGGATTATTGCCACTTGGTAGCCCACTGGTCAACCCTTGTAAATCCAGCAGGCTAAGGCA
>NW_017728886.1:67211133-67216414 GCF_001723895.1 Crocodylus porosus | reverse complement strand
TAAGTTGGCGGGAATCGGCCTGGATGCCCAGGGGATCCCTGAGATTGGTCTGATGGACTGCTTCCTCCTCCAGGGGTTCCTGTAAACAAAAGAAAGACAGAGAGTAATAAAAGCACCTGTACCGTACTCCGATCCTGCGTGGTCCTTCCCTCAGATACCAGCTCGGGTATCATCTCCTTCCTCCCTATTTTCATAAAGATCAAAGTCATGGCAGGAGAGAATCAACAGGCTTAGGGGGTACCCTGCATGGACGTGCTGACAGTGACCATTGTTCCTTGTTACCCCAAGAGGCACCCTAGTGAACAGAGTATCTCTGGTTCCTTGCTGTGCCCCCCTAATGAATTTGTAGATGGTCACAAGATCACCTCTCAGCCTTCTCTTGTGGAGGCTGAAGAGATCCAGGTCCCTTAGTCTCTCCTCATAGAGCTTGGCCTGCAAACCCTTAACCATATGAATGGCCCTCCTCTGGACCCTCTCAAGGTTATCCATATCCTTCTTGAAGTATGGTGCCCAAAACTGGATGGAGTACTCCAACTGCATCTGACCAATGCTGCACAGAGGGGAAGTATCACTTCCTTGGCTCTATTTGTCATGCATCTGCTAAGGCATTATAGTGTGGTTAGCTTTGCTGATGATTTTGTCACACTGATGACTCATGTTCATCTTGGAGTCCACTATGACTCTAAGATCCCTTTCCACTTCTGTGCTGCTGACAGGGTCATTCCCCAGCCAGTAGGTGCGCTGGATATTTTTATGCCCTAGGTGTAGCACTCTGTATTTGTCCTTGTTGAACAGCATCCTATTGTGTTCTGTCCACTTTTCCAAACTGCCCAGGTCTGCCTGCAATCCTTCCTTGCTTTCCAGTTTGTTCACTTCACCCCACAATTTAGTATAATCTGCAAACTTGGACAGAGTACACTTCATGCCCGAATCCGAGTCACTGATGAAGACATTGAAGAGTACAGGTCCAAGGATCAAGCCTTGCGGGACCCCACTGCCCACATCCTTCCAGGTCAATACTGGCCTGTCCACCACCACTTCCTGGGTGTGACCCCAAGCCAATTTACCATCTATCAGACTGTGTAATCATCTAAGTCACAGCCTCTTAATTTATTTATGAGAATGGGATGAGATACTGTATCGAAGGCCTTCCTAAAATCCAAGTGAATGACATCCACCTCTACTCCTGCAACTAAACATTTTGTGACCTGGCCATTAAAAGACATCAGATTAGTCAGGCATGATCTAAGCCTGCTGGGGGTTGGGATTATTGCCACTTGGTAGCCCACTGGTCAACCCTTGTAAATCCAGCAGGCTAAGGCAATTAAGGGAACCCACCCCTACCCTAGCCCTGGAATGATCTGTAGGGAAGGCAAGGGCCCCCAGTGGACACTTGCCTGCCTGTACACCAATGCCAGGAGCTTGGGGAATAAACAGGAGGAACTGGTCCTCCTGCTAAACAAGAATGACTGTGACCTCATAGGGATAATGGAGACCTGGAGGGACTCCACCTATGATTGGGCCACAGGTATAGATGACTATAACCTGTACAGGGGTGATCGTGCAGATAAAAGGGGTGGGAGTATAGCCTTCTATGTCTAGGACAGCTACACATCCCTCCATATTGACATTGGCACCCAGGAAAGATGACTGGAGTCTCTCTGGGTCAAAATACATGGGGAATGTGGCTCAGGGGACATCATGGTAGGAGTTTACTACAGACCTCCTAACCAGAAACAAGAGCTGGGTCAGGAATTCACAAGGGAACTGGCTGAGGCTTCATGCTCTTGGTGCATGGTTATCATGGGAGACTTCAACTACCTGGACATCTCATGGGAAGAGCATTCAGCCAGATCTGATTGGTCGCAGTTTCCTCACATGCGTGGATGAGCTCTACCTGACTCAAGAAGTATATGGGCCAATGAGAAGTAAAGCGTTGTTGGACCTGGCACTGGCCAAAGGGGATGACATAGCCAGTGACCTAAGAATTGATGGAAAGCTGGGTGATAGTGACCATGAGCAGATCACCTTTTACTATCCATTGCAAAGCTGGCAAGTCAGTCAGCAATATAGAAGTCCTCGACTTCAGGAAAGCTGACTTTGACAAGCTCAGGAGGCTCATTGTTGAGGCCCTAAGGGACCACAGCTCGACAGGAAGAGGAGTCCAAGAGGAATGGTTGCTCCTCATGGGAGCAATCCTGACAGCACAAGGCATGGCCATCTCATCTCAGATGAAGGGTAGCAAAAAGGCACAGCAATCCCTTTGGCTCAGATGGGAACTTGAGGACCGCCTATGCCTCAGAAGAGAGACTTATAAAGGATGGAAGGTTGGAATTACCACCAAGGAGGAGTACTCGGCACTGCTCAGGAAAGCCAAGGATGCAACTGAGCTCCATCTGGCTTCACATAGCAAGGATAACAAAAAGTCCTTTTTTAGATATGTAGGGAGTTAGAAAAAAAGCAAAGGTAACATTGTACTCCTGCTGAACCAAATGGGACAGCTGATAACCGACACCCAGGAAAAGGCCAATCTGCTTAACGGGTACCTTGCATCAGAGTTTCATTAGTTCAATGGGACCACCCTGCCTAGCAAGATGTGGGATGGCCAGGGTGAGGGCTTATTTATACCCAGCATTGGTGGTGTTTTAGTAAAGGATCACCTTGAGAGGCTGGATACCTTCAGGTCAGCTGGTTCTGATAGATTACACCCTAGGGTACTCAAGGTGCTGGCAGGTGTCATAGCCCAACCATTGGCAAAAATATTCAAAAATTCATGGCACTCAGGTGAAGTACCTGAAGACTGGAAGAAGGCCAATGTACTACCCATCTTCAGGGTGGAAAGTAGATCCCTGGAGTTACAGGCCAATCAGCTTGACCTCAACCCCCGGTAAGGTTCTGGAGAAAATGATCAAGGACACACTTCTGGATAAGATGGCTGAGGGCAACATGCTGAGGGATAGCCAGCATGGGTTTGTCCCGGGTAGGTCTTGCTTGATCAATCTCATCTCCTCCTATGACCAGGTGACGTATCACCTGGACAAGGGAGAAGAGATTGATGTCATATACCTGGACTTTAAAAAAGCCTTTGATCTGGTGTCCCATGACCTCCTTATGACAAAATTGGCCAACTGTGGCCTTGGCTACACCACGGTCCGATGACTGGGAAATAGGCTCTGAGGTTGGACCCAGAGAGTCGTGGTCGATGGCAGTGGGTCATTATGGCGCTCCATGACCAGTGGCATCCCCCAAGGCTCTGTCTTTGGACCGGTTCTTTTCAACATCTTTACCAACAATGTGGACATTGGTTTCAGAAGCGCACTGGGTAAGTTTACCGATGACACTAAACTTTGGGGCATAGCGTCCACACCTGAGGACAGGCTAGTGATTCAGGCTGACTTAGATAAGCTTAGTAAGTGGGTGGACACAAACCTAATGACACTGAACACTGATAAATGCAAGGTACTCCATGTTGGGGTGGGGGGGGGAGGGAGGGAGAAAACCTGCAGCATATTTATAGACTTGGCAGTGCTATGCTTGGTAGCACCACTGCTGAAAGAGACTTTGGGGTCATGATTGACCACAAGATGAACATGAGCCACCAATACAATGTTGCTGGTAAAGCAAACAAAACCCTGGCTTGCATCTATAGATGCTTCTCAAGTAAATCTCAGGATGTCATGTACTTGGCCTTGGTGAGGCCTCAGCTGGAGTACTGCATCCAATTTTGGGCTCCGCAATTCAAGAAGGATGTTGAGAAGCTTGAGAGAGACCAGAGGAGAGCTATGCACATGATCAGAGGGCAGGAGAATAGGCCTTATGAATAGAGGCTGAAAGCCATGTGACTCTTCAGTCTGGAAAAGCACAGGCTTAGGGGGGACCTGGTGGCTGCCTATAAGTACACAAGGGGTGTTCATCAAGATCTGGGAGAACATCTGTTCACCAGAGCACCCCAAGAAAAAACAAGGACCAGCCATCATAAACTCCTACAAGACTCTTTTAGGCTGGACATAAGAAAACATTTCTTTACTGTCTGAGCCCCCAAGACTTGGAAAAGACTCCCTCCAGATGTGGTGCAAGCACCTACTCTGGACTTATTCAAGAAATGCTTGGATGTTTATCTTGCTGGGGTCTTTTGACCCTAGTTGACTTCCTGCCCCTGGGGCAGGGGGCTGGACTTGATGATCGTTGAGGTCCCTTCCAGCTCTTACATCTATGAACTCTATGAAATCCACCTGCTATGAATCCATGCTGATTGCCCTGCTGCATTATTTTTCCTGCTGGACTTGCACAAATAAGATCCTTAATAATTTTTTCAAAGACTTTTCCAAGGAGAGAGGTGAGACTATTGTGGACTGTTGTGGAAGGACATTGTTAGGGTAATGATACGGATTTTGGATGTTGAGGTAATGACATGGAATATGGGGGTGCTGAGTGTGCAGCTGAATGAAGGCTTTTCCTGTGTCTCAGCAAAAAGCTGCTGGTCACAAGTGTCAGGTAGTCACCGGGTACAGGTGTGTATCCCTACATCCTGCTGACATTCACTGGTCCCCTTAGGGTGGCTGCATCCCTTATGGTCGATCTGGGTGAGGTCTGGTGCCCTTTCTTCCCACCCACCACGACTTTGATGATAAGAAGAAGTTTATGAAAGGGAGGTGGCGACTACCCGTCCTACACCTGGATTGACCAAGGGGGCTGCCCCAGTGCCCAAAGCCTCAGGATAAAACCGATGAAAGAACCCACTCAAAACCAATTTCTTTACTCTCCTCTTATTTTTTGGGGGGGTTAACTGAAATCTTATTGCTTGGTCTTTGTCTTCCTTTGGGCACCATCAAAATCTGGTCCCAAATGGCTGGGGCTTTGTTACCCCTCAGAGTCTGCTGATGGCTTGGTCTCTGCCTGGGATTCCTTCTGGATACTTTGTTAATTGTGACTGTGCCAGGCTTAATTGGCGGCACATGCTGCTTAATGAGGAGGGGAACTCCCTCTTCCCCAATCAGCTGGTATGGAGGTGCAGTCGTCTCAGTCCATTGGCTTTCCGCCTACTCCCGATCCAGTCCCGATCCCTTTTGGGGGCACATAATCCCCTATTCCATGTGGAGGAGGCTGGGTCCCGATCCGCAGCTCCAGCTTTTGCAGCCTTCCTCCTACATCTCCGGTTCCCAGGCTTCTTCCTTCTCCTTTCCTGCTGTCCTTCTCTCCTCCCTGGCTCCGTTTCCCACCCCTGGATATAGTTTCATAGTTTCTAGGGTCAGAAGGGACCTGAGCAGATCATCTAGTCCGA
>NW_017728886.1:67179602-67210693 GCF_001723895.1 Crocodylus porosus | reverse complement strand
AAATGCATAGGCAATACTATGCTAAGGAAGCAAACACTAAACAGAGGCAGAGCTTGAGATAGGAGGAGAAATGGGTGGTACCAAAGGTGGGAAGAGGGTGGAGTTAATATTAATATGTATGAACCAAGGTGTATAAATGTTGGAAAAAACTGTTGTTCAGGGCAGGACACCATCTTTTATGGCGTGAGACTCTTGTCTGAAGCTGTCTCCATTCTGAATCAAGCTATTGCGATCAATGTGTTTGCTTCCTGCTCTGCTCTGGCTAATGAGTAACGGGATCCATGGGTAATCGGACCACTGTCTCCGTAGTTGTTGGGCGCTGCATGGAGTAGGGGTCTAACAGACATTAGTATTTGAAATCATCCTGAATATAAAAATCTATCTCAAACTCAGTTTGATGTTTTGAATCTGGAAGCCTAACTTCTGGAAGCCTAATTCCATTCAAATGACCTCTTGTTTTCCAAAAATGCTGTTCGTTTACTCAGAAGTATTTTTTTTCTGCTAAAAAAAAATTGTTTGCTGGTTACTTAAAAGGCATACAGCATAATTTAGTGAGTCATCTTTGAACCGATCCACAGAAAATTATCCTTTTTGTCTTTTTTAACTACTATGAATTATAATTACACACTTCAAAATTTGTTCAAGAAATGGAATACCAAGTGAGAGCGAGTTTATAAAATACACTACTTGCTAGTTTTAAAATCTAGTTAAGCCCTCAGAGCCATCTGAATTTAAAGAGGGAGGGCCAGATTTTATCACTTTCTCAAAGTGTGGTGTACATACTCTGGGAGTAGTAGATAATACCTAAATAGAAGAGTAGTTGTTCTGGTCTGGCACTCTAAAAAGTGTACTTAAAATCCTCATAGATCACATTTACTTTCTTCCCCTGATCACGACACTGTGTGGAGAGCAAGCATGGCATTTGGCCACATTCATCCCTGGGGGAAATCTATTGAAGTCAATGAAATTACAGCAGTGATGCACGTGATCTATATATTACCTTTCTTGGTATGAAGGCACTTTCCAATACTATTGAACCTATTCTGACCTTCATTTGATCTGATCTTGATATTTACCCATTTAAAAGGCTTTTCTGGAGGCTGCCTACTCATAATAGCATAATATCAAAGCTTACCTTTACAGTTGCTTTGTCAGCAATATTGCCCATTGTTAAAATTGGTAGATATTGTATGTGTGTTTTGAGGAGGATGGGAGAGGTTAGTGAATGCACTGCCCCAAGCAAATCAATGACTATGGAAAGAAAGGACACATACTTTTGGTACCTCTTCCTCTTTAACTGGAAATTAAAATTGATTTTTGTTGTAGTCTATATTTGAGTCTGTTGATATGCTGTGTTGCATTCTAGCCAACACACTAGAACACTGTCTGAAATATTTCTTGGTTGGCTTTATTTCCTCAGCTACCTAGGCCAATGCACAAATAGCCTAAAAGTATGTCAATAGTTACTTAAAACCATTTTTCCCTTTTAATTTTTTTGTTTGTTGTTGTTTTTACAGAGTCACGCCAGTGCTCAAAGATAAAAATGGCATGGTTAAGAGCAAGGGGAAAGAAGAAAGTAGAGGGCCCACTCAGGATCACAGAGCTGAAGATAAAGACTAAAGCCAGAGAAGAAAAAGGGTAAGGCTAAAATCAAATAGAGATGCAGTTCAACAGGAGACAGGATCATCTTCGTGAGAGGCCAGAAATGCGGGTTGTCCAACTTCAGTTAAATCTCATAATTATAGCTTATTGGACTCATAATTATAGCTTATTGAACACTAATACGTGTTGAAAGATGCTGTTGGATTAGGTACTTAAAGTGTTAATGTGTAAAGTCTTGCCATGTTAGGAAATAGTGCTGAGTGTCTATGGGTTATCAATAAAGCATTTACTCTTGTAGCCACTATAATCCTGTCTGAACCATACTGTGGCAAAAAAATCAGTAGAGTTGTGCAATTTGGCCTATCATACTAATCACTAATTTCCAATATTATTTGTTACTTTATGATCTAAACCTGCATGGGTCTGTATATTTTCCATGATATACTGAATGTCTCTCATTGCCTCTTAACTGGATCCAGATTTGAAACTGTTCAGCACTGGAGGGGACATTCATCAGCTGGTAAGACTACTCTTACTTCACTGCTTCTTGTTTTGATCCTTTGATCTTTTATATTGCTCCTTGCACTGGCTTTTCTTTCTTATTATGTTTTTTCATATATTTTCTTCACAGTATTTTTCTGTGGAATGATGCATTACAAAACCCGCCCTGGGGCTTCTCTTTTCATGCCCTATCCCCTGCACCAATCTATTTTTTGCTGTCCCCGGCCCTTTGCCTCCTAACCAGCCATCCCTCTCAACCCCCATCCCACAAGCTGCTCCAGGTGCAACCACTTCTATCAGTGTTCAGAACTGAACAAATAAATCTGGGTTTTGACCCTACCTATAGGTTGTGCCTACCCTCCACCCCTTGTGGGTCATGCCTGCCCCTCCATACAGTCCACATGTTGTGTCTGACCCCCATCCCCTGGTGGACCCCTGATCCCCTCCAGCCTGATGGACTCAAAACCCACCCATTATCCCCCCATAATGACTTACTCATGGGAAGCGATTTTTAATTGATTTAACCTCTCCTAATGCTCCCAGATTTCTGTACTTGGCCTAGCAGGGGTAGTAAACACTGGAACAGGTTAAGATTTTTAAGACTCAGCTAGACAAAGCCTTAGGTAGGATGATTTAATTTGGGTCAGACCTGCTTTGAGCAAGGCATTGGACTAGATGACCTCCTGAGGTCCCTTCAAACCTAATTTTCTATGATTCTATGATCTCTGGTGACGTGTGTGTGTTAATGACCCATTTTTTGAATATCCTAATTCAGGGGGTGCAGACTTTACTTAGGTTTTTATTATGTCTGAAAGAAGCTCTTCCCATGGGTTTTTTAGTATTTCTTATTTTAGATGAACTTTCTACTTTCTGAGAGTGAAACAAGGGTAGAATTTTTTTATGGTTTACTTTGAAGGGGAAGTTCAGCTGAGAGTCAGTTATAGAAAATCAGGATGAAGGGACATGGAGAAATCATCTACCAGTCCTCTTGCAAAGAGGGAGAATATCTTAATCATTTTAGACATTCATTGTCTTACCTCCTCTTAAAATCCTCCCTGATGGTGATTCAGCTTTTCCTAGGTAACTTTTTTCCCTGTGGTAAAAAACTTCTTCTTCCTAATACTCAACTTATATTTCCCTTGTCTACAATTTAAGCTCATTATTTCTTGTCTTTTCCCTAGTACATATGAAGAACAGTTTATAATCTTTCTCCTTACAGTAACCTTTTGCATATCTGAAGTCTTTTTAAAATGTTTCCCCTCTGTTGTCTTATCTCTAGACTAGTCAAAGCCATCTCCTTTGGTCATAGATCATATTTTCTCACTTCTGATCACTGATGGTACTCTCTTCTAGATTATCATCACTTTGGTCACATCTTTCTTGAAGTACAGTGCCTCAAACTTGGACAGTTCTTCACCTGAGTATTCACTTACTTAGTGCTGAGTACAGTGGAAGATTTAGTAAATGTATTTCAATACACTATTCCTATTTATATATACTAGTATGATGTTATATATTTTGCAACAGTTTACTGATCCATGTTTGTTGTGATATACTGTAGTCATTAGATCCTTATTTGTAGAACTGCTGACTAGTCAGATGTTCTTCATTTGTATTTGAACAATTGATTATTCCTGTTTGTTATTTTGTACTTTCCTTTATTGAATTTCAGACCATTTCTTCCATTTGTCAATATTGTTTTGAATTCTAATCCTGCCCTCCTTAGTGCTTGTAACCCCACCCAGTTTGGTATAAACTGCAAGTTTAATAACTGTACTCTATTCCCTGTGTAATAGACTATGGGTTCTATGGTAATCTTGTTGTTATACATGTGTGGCAGGCTTGCTAGCAGCAGCCTGACTTGATGACTTGAGCCAGATGGCTCAGGCATTCCTTTTCCCCACCAATCAAAAGAGGGTGGAGAGAGGCTAGCCTCACCCTGACCTAGGAGCCTGGAGATGAAGAGGACCTGAGGAAGAAGTAACCTCTCAGGCCTTCCCATTGGTCCATTCTCAATCTGGGGCGGAGTCTTCAGAAGGAATAAAAACCCATGTACCCAGCACACGGGTAGCTTTGATGAGGACCGATGAAGACAGGCTGCAGAAGAGCTGGTGAGAACTGACCTGCGGGAGTGGAGCAGTTGCCTCAAGAGCCCTAAAGGAAGTCCAGTGTGCAGAGTGGCATGTGGCAAACTGGCCAGTGGCAGCTCTCTTTGGCATATGGGCAGCATGCAGGGACTCCTCCGGCCTCGGGGCTGCAAGCGGCACCCCAGCTGGGACCCCACAGATGATGGCTGCTCTTGGCGGTTCCCTTCAGTGTGCAGGTGGCACACAGGAAATCTCCAAGACTCAGGGCTGCCAGAGGCAGCCCGGCTGGAAACCCACAGGTGTCGGCTCCTTTCAGTGGCTCCCTTTGGTGTACAGGTGGCATGCAGGGAATGTCTCGGGGCTGCAGGCGGCAGCTCTTCTCAGTGGCTCCTTTCCATGTGTGGGCAGCGTGCAGGGAATCCCCAGCCTTGGGGCTATCCAGCTGGGATGGCAGAGAGTGGCTCATGAGCACGTCAATCAGCTGGCTGTGCGGCTGGCCAGGGGAGGCTCCTGGAAGGACAAAAGCTCGAGCAGCAGCCAGTAGCTCAGCCTTTGTTAGCTTAGTGGTGGAAATCTTGTCTGGCACACTGGAGACCTGGGTCTGAGATCTGGTTAAGGTAACTGAGGGCTAAGTTGTCAGAAAGAGGAGATATACACTGGGGAGGTTGGGTCCACATCTTTTTCTTCTCCCTGCCCCTCTGGAGTACGTGTCTCATATTTTGTCCGGGTCACATATGTTTAGATTAGTGACTTATCCCTGCTGGGTTTTTTCTGCTGACCTACTGCTTAATTTGTGTTGTTACTGTTGACTGTTCCCTTGCCTGTTGCCTGGAAAGCTTGCTGAGGGTAGGGGTGTACACCAATGGGAAGGTCAAAGAGGGTCAAGGCCTATGCAGATATAGTGCCTTCATCTGCCATACCCAGCTGAGATTGCCTGGGTAATTGTTTTGTGAATTAATATTTGTAAATAATATATATGAATATATGTATATATGTTTCTATATGTTTATAGACATTGTACTGTACAAGTAAACCTGTAAATAGTTAAATATCCTTGGGTGTACCTGGTCTCTGCTCTGCTCCATAGGGGAAGGAGGTGAGCTGGCCTAAAGCTAGGCAGCCATGCTCCCACAGCATGGTCACACCCTGCTAACATCCCTTCAATTGAAGAGGGGGGTACTGACCACGTACCACCTGGACTACAGATGTGTTCAGGTTGTTTTAATGTTTTGTGCTTTGGGTGACATGTAAAAGTAGTACACAAGGAAAGAAGAGTTATAGAGTGCCCGTTACTTCCCTGCTGTTGAGAGTTGTCTAGCATTGGAGGAGACTAGATGGATTTCCAGCATCAACAGAGCAAACAGCTTTGTTGACATGTCAACAGATGTGGTATTGCCAAGGGCTCCAGGGAAGCTGAAGGGAATAAACATTGCAGTGAATAGGGCAGAGACCAAGGAGAGTGTCTGGCTGGTCAGGGTCTGAGGGGAGAGAGAGTAGTTGGGCAGCTTTGGGACTTGTATTTGTATTGATGGGAGAAAGAACAGCTGAGCAAACTTTTTGTGTGATATAAAGGCTGTGTAAGGTGGATTTGGAAAAGAGGAACTGCTTAACCCTCTGAAGGAAGCAGAGGACTTTTCCTGGGGGGCCTTTACCCAAGTAAATGCTTTTATTGAAGAAAAACTGTCTGTCTTGCTGCTTGGAAGTTCAGGGCACACTTGTTCTTCCCAAAAAGATTCAAAGTTCCTTTCTCAGGAGTGGAACCAGAAGGGATCTCTCTGAGGCAGGGCCACAGAAAACCAGGGAGCATGAAGGATTGGTGGAAAGGCCATGGTCTTAGAGTGGAATAGATTTAGGGTTCTCTTCCATACAGAAGAAGCTGTGCCTGGGCTGGCTTCAGGGAGCACTCAGAGAGACCAGACAAGACCTTCAGGGTCCTGCACAAGCATTGCCTCAGGGGGTACTCCACGACAATCATCTAAGTCATTTAATCAAAATATTCAGTAGTTACTAGTCCAGGACAGACCCTTATAGAACTCCAGTTAGTACATTCTTCCAGCAAGAATAAGACTTAAGAGTACGATATTCCAACCAATTGTGTTCCCTCCTTATAATAGTTTCTTAAAAACCATGTGTTTCTAGTTTGTTTAAACTATATGGGGCTAGGTAAAAATCTTACTGAAGTCCAGATATATCATGTTTGCCTTATTAAATCTGTAAGGCCTTGTATCATGTCATAAAATTAAATTAGGTTGTTTGGACATGACTTATTCTTGATAGATCAGTGTTGGCTATTGCTTATCACCTTAGTGTATGGAGTTTTTGAAATAAATCATTGAATTAATAGTTTCAATATATTTCTAAGAATTAGATTCAGACTGACTGGTCTATAATTCCATGGTTTCTTTTTCACCTTTATAAAGATAGACATTATGCTCTCTCTTTTTCTGTCTCATGGAATTTTGCCTGTCCTTCAAGATCTCTCTTTGCTTTAGCCAGTTCCTTAAGCAGAGTGGTGAGACATTCAAGAAAACACCAAACTAAAAGTAGTCTTTTATTTATTCCTTTCCTAGTCTAGCTTGAGTTTTTAGACCTCTAGCACTTTTTTTTTTTACTGAAGACTGAGTTAAGATACTTCAGCGTGTCTACACATGGTCGTACAGCACTTTTGTTACTATTGGAAGTGCTAAAAGAGCGCGGTAACAGCACATGCTGCACTGTGCCAGCTGCACATGGTTATTTTTGGTTGCTATGTCACCATAGCAATGTGCTATAATGAGGGAACATGTTGCTATGGTGATGTAGCAGTGACATCATGGTCTTTGCAAATGGATGCTATGGCACCATAGCACATCGCTATGGTGCTGCAGTGTGTTGTGCAGATGTACCCACTGATTAGTGGACAGATTCTTTCCTTTGGGCTGATTAGTGGACTGATTTCTGACTGCTAATATATTTACAGAATGCCTTTTTTCCATGTTTTAAGTGCCTTGTTTCTCATGTCCTTGCCACTGTCTTTCTGATTTTTGTCTCTGCTCTCGCTATACATTTGTTTATTCTTATAATTATGATGTAAAGAATAATTTGACTCTGCTCTTGGAGGTGTGTACAGAAGTGCTCTGTGCATGTTTTACAGCACTGTAATTTAGAGCATTTTTATAGCACTATAAAGTTACAGCACTCTTACAGCATGTGACAGAAGTGCAGTGTTTGGTGGCGGGGTGAGAGGGGAGCTCTGAGCCTCTCTGCACTTTCCAGGCTAGGAGACAGGAGACTGTGGACAGCCACAGACCAGTGGAGAAAGCAGAGCTGGGATGTGAGGCTGTTAATCATCCCCTCATCCTACCCCTGCCGCCTCCTCCCGCTCAGTGCTGGGAGTGGGTACCACTTCTGTCACAGGCTGGGTGGCCAACCTGAAACTGACTAGCTTCTTGCTCATTTTCAATCCACACTGAAAACAGGATGGCTTCCTATGATGCTGCTAAAAGGGGTCTGTGACAGAGAGGAGATGAAGTAGAGTCTGAGAGGATCAAACTCAAGAAGGGAAAAAGCCCTGTTTGTCACTATAAACATTAAAAAAATAGATGCTTCAGTTCAGAAACCCTTGTTCAGGTTGAGTAACATTTATGTGACCTGTCCCGCTGAAATCAACATGAGTTATGGCTGTAGAATTGGACCTTAAAAATGTTGTGGGAGATTTACGAAGGCTTAAGGCAGCTATTGTATCACCCAGTGCCTTTTAGTGACGTTCTGGGGTTTAACCAGCCTTTCTGGCCACAATTTATTTTCCTGTTCTTACTTCTTTCTTCTTACTTTCTGCCATGACTTCTTTACTTTGCTAAATACTAGTCCACTGACATCAATACAATTGTATTAGTGATGCATTTGAATGTTTTAGTTAGTTAAGAGATTGTAATGTTAAAAGTTTTATCTGTTGGGATATAAAGAAAAATGGATTAGGATGAAATTGATTCTTTTTAATTTGTACATACTCAAAGGCACTCTTTGGAAGAGAGAGAGGCTGGGATGGGGGGCGTTAATTGTACTGCCTGTTATAATTAAATTGAATAATGATTTTCTTTGTCAGATAAGGGTTGGTTGGGTGAGTTTTGGGGACAGCCATGCAGTTGAGAGGAAGAGGCCTGTGAGGCACAATTTGAGAGGGACAGTAAGAGAAGGGGCAAATTGCCTTGGATGTGAGGCAGGGGAATAGGTGAGTTGTGGCAAGCATGCCTCCCCTCTTCATTCCCGTGAGAGAGAGAAGTATGGGTTTGGGAAGGATGGTAATGTGGGAGGCAGGTGAGACTCCCCAGGGTATGAGGTGGACAGTAGAAGTGGCTAAGGATGGGAAGGTAAATGGAAATATGGGGATAGTGGTTATGGGTTGGAAAATGAGAATAAGCTGGGTAGCGCTGGATGTTCTTCAAGTTCAGAGGCAAGGGAGGAGTGAAAGTAGGTGAGGTGGGGTGGATTGCTTTGAATTTTAGGATTTTTCAGAGAAGCTTGTTTTATCATCTTAGTTTTATATTTTACTCTACTTTTGTAAGTTATGTCTTTTATTGAAATCTGCCTGAGCCTGTTTTGAGGGGGGTGGCATATAAATCTGATTAAATATATAAATTGATATGGAAATATTTTTCTAATGGTTGAACTTCAGTGGTGTCCATTAGGACTGGGTGAAAATTTTCCATCAAATCACAAATTTTAATTTTAATTCTGGAATGAATAAAGTGTTTTTCAGCAAATGCCTGTTGTTTTCAAAATAAATTGATGTTGGGTTTTGGCAATTTTTAGTTGAAACACATTGTTAAAAATTGCAGAACACCACAGAATTACAATTTTTGTCAAATTGGTCAGTTTTCCGGAGGAAAATCCTTTTTTTTGTACAGGCATGGTATTCATGTTGACAGATTGCCTTGCACATGGCAGATTAACAAACAGTGTGGAAAAATGGAATAAATCCATCAAGATTGAAATAGGTTAGGAATAAAAGCAATCAAATGGTTCATGTGTTTCTGAGTTAAATCCAGGTCCATAAGCTATGAGGTTAGGAGCAATTTCATTTAAATAGGCATTTGGAGCTGGCTTATGTCATGGTAGAGACCTATAAGCACAGTATGTGGCTATGTTCAAAAGAGAAAAAGTTGGCATTGAAATATAGGGAAAGGGGCACATCAAAAAAGACCAGCTCTCCATTAGCAGCTTGGCTGAAACTATTGTGCTGTTACACAAACCAAAAGAACAGCAGGACATTCCAGTCATATCCCAGTTGATGGGGTTACTGAATTGACTTTTGAGCTTGATAGGAAAATAATACTAAGGAGGTAAAAGTTGGGGTGGGGGGGAGGGTGTATTTTATTCAAAGAAATCTGTTTATGTATTTTCCTCTAAAAACAGAACTGTTCAGTTTTAAGATGCTTTAGGAAATAGTGGGACTAAGTATAATGTAAATAAGATCTTTGAATTAGTGTAAAGTCGCAAGCTTGGAGGACAAGAGCACAAAAGAAAGAAGAGTGGAGAATATGTGTTGGGGGAAGAATTCTCTCCCAAAAGGTGATGACCTTGTAGAATAAGTGTACTGATAAACCAAAGCAAACATTGCAACAGCTGCTACCATAATACCATTTTCAAATAAGAACTTGACACATACTTACTGTGAAAGAATGAGAACATTGTTGTTATAGTAATGTCATACTTGATGGATTCCTGAGATACCTGAGGTCCACAATTCTCCATAAAATAGTTATCATGGATGTACAGTGCTTGTGAGATAATGGGTTAGTTATCAGCTGGCATTTTTTCAAGTTTTATGTAAGCAATTGCAATGGTCTTCTTCAATTGCAGTTCGTATTTAACATTGGAATATAATCTTGATCAAAACTGTTTCAATGAATACAAGATGAGTTAACTATTCAACACCTTTTTATTACTTACCTTTATAATTCCTGAAGATTAATAGTTCATTTTAAATATTCTTCATGGTTTTTTTTTTTTAGGGATTAATAAAATGGAACAGGAAGAGGGTGGGGTTGGCAGAGCAATGCTAAATTTAATTAAAGAGCTCTGTACTAGAAAGTTCTTGGGTTGGTAATAAGAAACTGACCCAGCTGAAACCATTTTCATCTGAACAATGATCTTTTGGTTTGTGTAACAGCACAGTGGTTTTGACCAAGCTGTCTGGAAAGGTGTCAACCAGAGGAAATGGCCGTAGAAGGTAGTCATAATTGGCCCTATTTCTGGCTCTTACAATAGATGGAAAAAGTAGTCATGGCAAGCAAGCGACATTGTCATCCTCAGAAGTGGTAAATTCAGGGCAGAACTTAGAAAAGAGTGGAATGATTTCTAAGAGAAGCTTCTGCTGCCCTATATATAAAGAGAGGACATCACTTTGGAGTTGCCAATTGAGTAGCTTTCATAAGCATTAACAGGCAGTTGGGTTAATCTTAGAAAGCAACAGGTGATGTCATTTCTGTGCCTCTGATAAAGTGCTTGGTTATTACAAAGGGGTGAATTTCATACATGTTTCTCTTAAGCATAAAGTCAGCTTGCTCTAAGGAGATGGTGAAAAGCTGTTAGTTTGAAGGGAACCAGAAGAGACAATTGTATAGGAGGGGAAATGCAACTTCCCCCCTTTCAATATCTTATAGTCACAAGCAAAGAAGGTCATCACAAATGTCATTTCATTTAACGTATGTCATCACTAATTCCAGTTCTTATTTTTTTTTGGGAGGGGGAAAGAGAGAAAACACTTTATACCATTAAAAAAAATAAAACACAAGCTTTCAATTATACAGGAGAATGTGATAGCTTTTAGGAATGTGCAACCATGAAATTAAATGTAATTAGTTTGTTCCTCCTTTATACTTTTATAACCATTTGTACTAAAATGCTAGAAATTAAATTAAAATACTTTGAATTACAAACACAATTTTGGTATTGTGTAAGGAGGGCAAATTTCCTTGTAAGAAATGAGCGTTAAGTCTCATGGCCACATCTGAGTGCAGGATGCTTCCTGCTGCTCTATGTGCTTATTGTCAATATTCATCCATGTTGCAATTTCCATTTCAATTCCAAACCTCAAAATTGCTGTGAACTTGTACAATACACTGCTGGCAGTAAATCATGTTACCTACTGATGTTTAGCGACCTGAATGAAATTGTTTTGATGTAATTGCCTGGTACGCATTTGTATATAGAAATAAGCCTGCTCAGCAAATATGAAATTGTGTTTTTAGTCATAAAAAAAAATCAAGACCTTTCTTTTTCAGATTTTGAAAATCAGTGCGAGGCTATAGTCTTCATTGTCAATATGTGAAGAAATATCAGTGTCACCAAGAGGCACCACCTTAAAAGCTATGTTTCTAAAATGTAACTCTACAGATATATCTTTTTGTTTTTTAAGCCATATCTTACATTATGCTCATGGACTTGCCTGATCAATTGTGTGCTTCAGATAATTGGAGAAAAGCATCAACACCCCTGTAAAAATAGTTTAGCCATAATTATTAAACTGAATGTAAAAAGCAGAAAGAGAACTGTTTAAAAGGAATATAAATTATATTGTATTTGATATTAAGCACCTGTATCTATCTTTTTCTAAATTTAATCCTTCACTATAGTGCTAGGTTTAACTGCTTGCAAATGTAACCAAAGCAAAACATTTGAAACCTAATTGGGAAACAGTTAGATTAAATTAAATATACAGTCTGCTCACTGCATGACTTTCCTGCAGTTTTCATTTAGGGCTGCCTTGGCTCTCAACACTGTTGAGTTCCATTATAATAATTACAGAATCCATTGTGCTATAACATAAAAAATTCCCATTTAGATAGGTAATTGGTTGTCAGTGTTCTAGTGGACTTGGGAAGAAACAAATATTCTCCTGGACATATTAGAATAAAGACAAAATTCAAGAGATATGGTTTAATAGAACTCTGGCATTAACTCCTTCGGTACAGATCATGTCCATCTGGTGAAGTGGTTTTATCAGCACCTGATTTCTCCACAGTTTGTCCTCAGCTAATTGTTGGGAGCTTACTACTCTTCTTTTTTCATGGGCTAACTCCCCCCAAAGCTATTTCCAATTCTGGTTATCAGGGAATTAGATTTCCTGTGGAAACAGTACCACCCCTGAACACTTGCCATGAGCAAGTGTCAGCAGTTAGCATCTCCAGTTGTGTTCTGCCACCCTAACTGAATTCCTAGATAGTTAACAGTGCTCTTCCTAGTACTGGACAGAAATGTATTGGATTTCCAAGGGACAGGTATATTTCATACTCTTTAAATTATATGGATATCTAATACAGTAGTGTTAGTGATCCTCCATATTCCTGTAGCATTTCAGACCAGTTTACAGTCACATCCAATAAAAAGTCCTGAACCTACTCAAAATCTTCAACTGATTGTTTAAATTAACCCCTTTGTGAAATCTTAAATCGTTATTATCATCCAGGTGCAAGATAACTGGATTCATTTCACCACTGAGACCCAGATGTAAAACTTTAGGGTGCTGGTTGCTCACTTGTAGGCCTAACACCTACAGGTACAAACAGTAGCTCTCAAGATCTGTTTTCTTGCTTCTCATAGCAACTATTCATGTCATCTATGGCTTTGAACATGTGGCCTCAGACTTGCAGCAATCCTGCTCATCTTAGCCTGCCACACTGGCCAGTTGCTAGCTTAAAGCTTTCTGCAGGAGCTAACCCTCCACTCACTCCCTGTTACTGGAGTGGCCAGCTTGGGTCAGCTGACTGTTCCTCACATATGAATCTCTGAGCTACAATAGGAAGTATCTGGGCAATAGGGCTAATTTGTTTCTACAACCTATTAATATGATCCTGAAGGAAGGGATCAATATTTGAAAGTATACAAGCCACTGAATTATCCCTACCCAGTGGGCATTCCAAGCTTTGCTGTGGATGTAATCTTAAGTGAACAGGATGTATGGCATCAGGGAAACTTAAACAACATACACTCTTAGACATTGCCATGAAGTGAAATTTCCTTTTCTAAGTAACTCCCTTCCCTATGAAGATTGAGTTCCTTAGCCCCAGAAGCAGTACCCTGAGATAAGTCTGTACTGCTGGGCTAATAGGCCTATCTCGGCCTCCTTACCTTCTTTTATTGTTATGGTTTTCCTTGCCTTTTTTAACTAGTTGGTGGTATGGTTATTTTTGATGCACTTGGTATCAGGTTTCAGATCTTTCTACCCCACACTCCAGATCCCTATATTCTAAAGCTCTGGCTAAATCCTTCCTAGCTTTATCTCTGGCTAGCCCTGACAAAAGCTGTTCCTCAAACATCCATGTTTCTAGTGTCTCACCACATGCTGTGGTTTCAAATTCTTAGAGGGCTCACCCTCAAATTCCAGTGGTATTGAGTAAATTCCTTTAGAAATGTGGGTACACTTAGGCTGAAGGGACATGGGAACACGGGCAGCCCCACCACAGGTCTGCAGGCACCCTCCATGTCTCAGACTAAATCAGTTGGACAGCCTGTGGCCCTGACTTGGTGATGATGGGAAAGAGAGTTTCAAAGCCTTGCCCAAGAGTCTTCAACAAAGAATGGAAAGAGGTGCTGTCGGTATATAATATAGTACAAGCTATAGTATGATATCGGCACCAGCTAATTAGAATAATAGAATCATAGAAAATTAGGTTTGAAAGGGACCTCAGGAGGTCATCTAGTCCAAACCACTGCTCAAAGCAGGACCATCCCCACCTAGATCACCCCAGGCAAAGCTTTGTCTACCTGGGTCTTAAAAGCATCCAAGGATCAAAATTCTACAACCTTACTGGGTAACCTGTTGCAGTGCTTTACTACCCTCCTTGTGAGAGTTTTTCCTAATATCTAATCTAAACTTCCCTTGCTTCAACTTGAGACCATTGCTCCTTGCTTTGTTATCTGCCATCACTGAGAACAGTCTAGCTCCATCTTCTTTGAAGCCACCCTTCAGATAATTGAAGGCTGCTATTAAATCCCCTTTCGCCTCCCCCACCATCTCCACTTCTCCAGACTAAATGAGCCCATTCCCCTCAGCCTGTCTTCAGAAGTCATATGCCCCAGCTCCCTATTTTCTTTGCCCTTTGCTGGACTCTCTCCAATTTGTCCACAGCCTTTCTGTAATTCATCTAGGGAAAGTACACTGTAGTATCTCATAGCTTTTTGTGTCTCCTATCCCATTTATAAAAATGTTTGCTTCTAAGAATAGTTTCTTTTTTCCATTATCAGTGGCATATGGGAAACAAAGCAGATAAAGAGAAATGACTGAAAAACTGTGGTTTAGACTTCTCTTTATGAGATTTCAGAAAGGAAAATGTTGCTACCAGTGAGGAAGATCTAATTCAAAATGTAGTTGCATATTTTATTCCTTTGTAGTAACTGAGAACAAACTACTACTTCAAAGTGTGAAGTGCGATGCATATCGTGGAGTTAGCTTGTAATGTCACTGCATAGTGGCCTCGAAGAAAAGCTCAAAAGGTCTGGGGGGGTGGGGCAGAAGAAAACCTGGTAATATATGTTCTGTAAACAAGATATGAAAGAGATTTCCTAGTGGTAGGATATGGTAAGTAGTTGACTGAGATGGATATGCTTGAATTTCATGTGCATATTTCAAAATAAATGCCTTTGCTTATGTTTTATAAGTTAATATTCTAACTTCTCTGAGCAACTGTGGGTTGCTCTTCCTATGATCCCAGACTGAGGGAGATGGAGTAGTCAAAATGCTTCTTTTTTTTATCTGTAACAGCTATAAGGGTGTTATCAAGCAAGTGGCCAGAGGCACTGGTGATATCTTGTGGAATCCTGTGTTTTAACCCTTACTGTTAGCAAGCATATGAAGCTACCGAGGCATTCAAGATTGTGATACCATCAACGTGCAGAGACAATTATGTACAATTTTCCCTCTGCTTTTTTATCAGACTTAGATGACACTGGCCATGTCTACACAAGATGCAGACTGTGCAGCAGTTGCGTGGCAACAACTGTGACATGACACTACTGAGCAGTAGTGTCATGAAAAAGCCATTTGTTGCTGCTGCTGTACAGTAACTTGGGTTACTGTGCAATGACTGCATAGTCAGCATCTCATGCAGATGTGGCCACTGTCTCTTTCTAGTTGGCAGCACAAAATGTTCTTTCATTTTAATTAAATAAATTAATGAGCACAATGCTACTCAGAGTATCATGAGTTCCTATACCATAAAACAGATAGTACAGCTTGGCCTCAAAAAACAAAGTAGAAAAATTGGTGGAGTCACACATTAGGCCTGTGTGAGTTGGCAGTGATCCGATCCTGCCACTTCAGATGGATGCGATATGCTCTGGAGCTCCATACCAGGTTTCTGCCTCAATCCAGCCAAAGCAGCTCCGAAGCTTCAGAGCTCCCTTGGAGATCCGGCCATAGGGTATAATGGGGAATCAATGTAATATCTATAATTTTGTTGTTTTTAGTCTGATCTGGATGAAACTTGCAGGAATAGAAGCCTCTACTGAGGGCATGAAGCCTGCCAAGTTTCAAGAAGATCAGTGCAGGGGTTTGGGGGGAATGGCACCCCAAACTCTTGAAAGAAAAACTCCTGTCACATCTAGGTATTACAACATAGCAGGGTGAAAACTGCTACCACACTTGAAAATTTCATCCAAATTGGACAAAAAACAACAAAGTTATAGATATTTTATTGTTTTGTCATTATACCCCATGGCTGGATCTCCAAGGTGGCTCTGAAGTGCTTCGGAAGCTTTGAACCACTTTGGGAAGCCTAACAAGGCCAGCGCTTCAACCCGGATGTGCTGCTTTGGACCCTGAAGTGTCTCAGATTCTCATGACTCATTACATCAAAATCTAATAAAATCACAGTTAGAAGCCTGACATATTTATATACCAATGCAAGAAGCATGAGACAAACAGGAAGAAATGGAGGTCCTAGTACAATCACAGAATTATGATGCAGTTTGGATTGCAGAATGCTGGTGGGATAATTCACATAGCTGGAGTATAGTCATAGATAGGACAGATGGGAAAAAAAGGTGGAGGTGTTGCTCTATATATAAAAATGATGTCCACATACTCTGAGGTGCAGTATGAAGTAGAAAGTTGGCTTGGTGAAAACCTCTGGGTAAAGGTTTTGGGGGGCAGAGGGGAGAGCGGTAGAAGGGTATGTTATGGTGGGCATCTGCTATAAGCCACCAAACAAGGAGGAGGAAGTGGATGAGGTCTTTTTTTAAAGAACTGATAGAAACTTCCAAATGATAGGACTTGGTTCTAATGGGAAACTTAATTATAGGTGGGAGGAAAACACAGCAGTGCACATGCAGTCCAGCAAATTCTTGGAGTGTGTTGGAGATAGGTTTTAGATAGAGATGGTGGACAAGCCAACGAGGGGGGAAGCTCTTTTTGACTTGCTGCTCACAAACAAGGATAAATTGGTTAATAATGTGAAGGTTGAAGGTAACTTGGGTGACTGTGACCAGAGTCACTGGTGATAGAGTTCAAGATTGTAAAGGGAGGAAGAATAGGGTCACTCTACTTCAGGAAAACAAACTTTAACAAACTCAGGGAACTGCTGGGCAGGATCCCTTGAAAGGCATGTCTGAGGGTAAAATGAGCCTGGGAGATCTGGCTGTACTTTAAGAAGACCCTTTTAAGGGTGCAGGATAATGGGAAATGCACCAGGAGACCAGCCTGGCCAGACATCAGTCTTTTCAATGAGCTGCAACTCAAAAAGGAATCCTATGAAAAGTGGAAACTTGGCCATAGTACTAGGGAAGAGTATAAAAGTATCACATGGGCATGCCAGGAAAAAAATGAGGAAGGCCAAGACATGATTTGAGGCAAATGACAAGGGATGTGAAGGGCATTACAAAGGGATATTACAAGTATATCAAAAGTAAAACAAAAGAAACCATAGTTCCTTTACAGAATTAAGAAAGCAATCTAGTTATAGACAATGCAGAGAAAGCAGATATATTTAAAACTTTTTTTACTTAAGTCTTCACAAATAGAGACAACTACCAAATGATGAGTGCAGTTGGCAGCAAGGATAGGGAAGAAGATGAACAGACTAGAGTAATAGAAGAACAGGTTAGGGATTACTTAGATGAGCTAGATGGCTTCAAATTGGCAAGGCTGGATGGAATGTATCCAGGGGTATTGAAAGACCTGGCTGAGGTAATTTCAAAGCCATTAACTATTGTCTTTGAGAACTCTTGGAGGCCAGGTGAGATCCTGGATGATTGAAAAAAGGGCAAATACATCTTTAAAAATGGGGCTCTAGAGAAATACAGGCCAGTCAGCTTGGCCTTAGTACCTAGAAAGATCAGGGAGCCGGTCCTCATAGAGCTGGATTCTATTGTGAAGCATCTAGAGGAGAACAAGGTGATTAGGAACAGCAGCCTGACCAACTTGATTTCCTTCTAAGATAAGGTAACATGCTCTGTGGATTGGGAGAAAGTCAAGTCAGGTCAGCCCCAAGGCCATTGTGACCACTGAGTCACCTTAGATGCTGTAACAACATTCCTCATGAGGTTAGTTGAGTTGCTTTGTATAACTGATGATTCTTTGGATAAAGTGACCTGACAGTGTCTCCTCTCCTGGTAGAATTACATGGATAGATTGGAAAAATGGTGTGCAGTCAACCAGATGTGATTCAGCAAGGACAAGTGTGAAAGTCTACTATTGGGATGGAATAATAACATGCACAAAAACAGATGGGGGGAATGACTAGCTATGCTGCAATACTGTAGAGAAGGATCTGGGGGTGACAGTAGACCATAAGATGAATATGAGTCAACAGTGTGCTCTTGTAAAAAAACAAAACAAAAAAAAAAAAAAAAAAAAAAAAAAACCCAAATAACAAAAAACAACCCCCCCAAAAAAACCAGAAACAAAAAACAAACAACCCCCACCCCAACAGGGTTGTATTAACAGAGGCATCATTTGCAAATCAAGGGAAGTGACTAATTCTACTGATCTATTCAGTTCTGGTGAGACCTCAACTAGAGTACCATGTCCTGTTTTGGGCCCCACATTTCAAGAAGGATGTGAACAGATTGGAAAAAAAGGCAATGAAGATCAACAACAATGATTAGAGGCCTGGGAAGCAAGACTTATGAAGACAGGCTGCAAGAGGTAGGGTTATTTAGTATGGAGAAGTCTGAGGGGAGTGGGTTGTGTGATCTGCCACAAATACTTGAAGGGTGATTATAGGAGCTTTTC
This sequence comes from Crocodylus porosus, assembly GCF_001723895.1. Classification (NCBI taxonomy): domain Eukaryota; kingdom Metazoa; phylum Chordata; order Crocodylia; family Crocodylidae; genus Crocodylus; species Crocodylus porosus. The sequence continues at coordinate 67,192,291 of NW_017728886.1, read as the reverse complement.
TCTGTGGCTATAGGGGGTAGGACTAGGAGCAATGGCATCAAGCTGCAGCAGAGGAAATTTAGATTGAAGACCATAGGCGGAGGGAGAAAAAATATTTTGGGGGGCTGAGCATGCACCCATGCTCTGCCCCCTAGCAGGTAAGTCTGTGGGAGAAGGTGGAAGGGGAAGGGGATTGGGGGGTCTTATCGAGGCCCCCGCAGTGAGGGAGGGAGTTGGGGTGAATGTGGCCCTGGCTGGGCTGGGTGATGGGGCAATCAGAGCCCGAACGGCTTGTCCAGCTGCCCCTGGATGAGCTGCCTGGTTCCCCCTGATTATCCCACCACCCAGCCCGGCTGGGGCCCCACTCACCCCAGCCTCTGCCCCTGCCTGTGCCCCACTCCCTCCCTCACTGCAGGGGCCTCAATCTGCACGCCTACCCAGCCCCTTCCCTTTCACAGAATCACTGGTACTTGCCTGCTGTGCTGGGCAGTAGGGCTGTGTGAAACAGCACCATTCTGTTTCGATTTCTATTCTGCCATTTTGAAGGGACAGTGTTTTGTTTCACTGTTTTGAAGCATGGTTCCATTTTGTTTCATTGAAAATGTTTTGAAGTGCCCTGGTGGAATATACATAGGAGACAGCAAACAACAATTGTGCACCAGAATGAGCACACACTAAAAATCTATCAAAGACAAGAACACCCAACTTCCTGTCTCCAGTCTCTCAGGCCAGATCCTCAAAGGGAATTTACAAACCACTTTTCACAGATGAGCCTATGAACTTCACTTCATCAACCTCCTGGATGCAGAAACTCATGGACTCAGTATAAACATTGGAATTCTGACACGCTACAACCTGCTGGACGTTTGACTCCCCAGGTACCTCTCCACCTCTACCCGCTAGATCCCCCTTCCTGCCCCCCCCACCAGCCTGCACCTCACCCCCAATGCCTCCATTTCCATTTTCACTGACTAGTTTATTGCTTGCATTGCATGCCAGCCTCTGGCTTCTTTACTATTCCTTCCATCCAGGAACAGCACAGACACCAAATGTAGGGTTTTTGCCTGTCATGCCTGACAGGGTTTTTCAGTCTGAAAACTGGCATCCCAGGCAGCTAAGCTGAGCTCACCTGGAGCCTCACACTCCACTGCAACAAGCAAGCCTCAAGCCTATCAAAGATGTGATGCATCTCAGCTTTCCCAGGCCAGGACTGCGTGCATGCATGTGGTGGCGGGAGGTTATAAGGCATCTCCTACCTGCTTTTCACTAGGGGGATCCTCGGTCCTGGCATTTCCTGGGGCTGCCATGCCACCAGGACTCCTGAACCTGGCAGGGTGCAGTTTCAGTGGTCATGCCCGGAACCTGGGGCCTCTTCTTCCCCACAGCCCCTGCTCATACCTCCAAGTTCATCTTGGCACGGGAGCTCAGCAGGGACATGTTCTTCTCCCACTGGCTGATGATCCAGTGAGTGCTCCCTCACTCGCTCTGAGAGTGGAGCACTAAATGGTTGTGAAACCCAAGGGTATTAAAAAAGAAGGCCGTACGGATGGAGTGAGGAGGATGGCACTCACTCCATCTGCATGTGGAGCTTAGGGAACCCCAGGAGTGGGAGGTTCTCCTTGAGAAACACCAGCTACTCCATGAAAGAAGGATCCAAGCAGGTGTGGTGGAGTGTCACTACATAACCAGCAATGCTGAGCACCCTGTCACCTGGAGCACTGGTCAATGAACAGGACAGGTGTTCCCAGGCAACTGTGGCCAGATCCAGCCACATTTGGCTGCAGTTCACTCAGTAGGTCAAGGGGTCACATAGTAGTGGCTCCAGATCCTCAGTGAGATAGGCTGCCATCGAGGCCTGAACACTACCTGCTTGATGGTGGGGTCTGGTGGCTGTGGACCCCACCATAGAAGCCATTCCCTTGGCCCACATTGGCAGTACCTGTGGTGGAGGAGGAGACTGACTGGTGGATGGTGTGCTGGCACAGGACAGTAGATCCCCCTTTTCCAGGTCCTCTTGCCGCTGCCCTTCTGCCTCCCTGACTCTCTTCAACAGCATCTCCATCCACTGATCCAGGGTTTTGCTGCTGCATACTCTGACACTCCCCTTCACCCTCAGGTCACACATGAGGGCCAGGACATGGGCTGTACTGGACTGCAAGGTATCACGCCATTTCCTGATGCCCTCTTTCATCCACCTCACCAGTGCCTGTGCATCTGGTGACAGCAGCTTGCCCCAGCCAGGAACATCAGTCCCCTGGAACTTCTCTATTTGGTTCTGAAATTCCCTCACTACAGGGATCACCTGGCTAAGGAGGGCATTGCCAGTGCTGAGGGTCGCAGTGGCCTTGAGGAAGGACTTGAAGACCACCAAGATCTGGGAGATAGTATCTCACTCTGTTTTGATAAGGAGGCCACTGATTCCAATCTCCCTGAGCAAGGCCATCTCGTGGATGGCCTTCTGTTGCTCCACCAGCCTCTCAAGCATCAGGCATGTGAGTTTCACTGAGTCTCCACATGCTGCATGATTTTGTGCTGTGGGATGTTCAGCTTTGCCTGTTTGTCCCACAGCACCTTGCTTCCCTTGATGCTTTCATGGAAGTAGCCTGCCATCTTCTGGCATTTGGAAATGAACTTGCTGGTAGGCTGGCACTGTCACCAGCAGCCCTGTCCCCCTCCAAGACATCCCTGACTATGAGGTGGAACTTGTGTGCCACACAGTGGATGCCAACTTTGTTGGCATCACAGACCACCTTGACCATACTGGCCCCATTGTCAGTGACCATGAACCTGTGGGCAAGCTCACCCTGCCCAACAAGCCACATCTGTACTAAGCAGCCTTGGGAACGTGCCTCCCTCTGTCTGCAGCTTTCACCTGCTGGTCCAGGGTGATCTGCCTCTGCTTTGGGGGGATAGGGGCTTTGAAGCAAGAGGGGGACTTCTTTTTGGGCATGCTCTGACTGGTGCCAGGCTGAGAAGGAGCAAGGGCAAGGGGGTGGTGCCTGCGGAGATGCATCAGCATCCCCATGGTGCTTATGTGTTTTGTTCCCTGACCCAAGCTGGTTTTGGCTCGGCAGTGCAGGCAAATAGTATATGTGGGATCATATGCCAGCTCAAAGTGATCCCAGACCACACTACCCACTTGCTTCTGAGGTGTGGGTGCATGTGTGGATGCTTCAATTTCCCCCACCTCAGCAGGCAGAGGCACAGCAACAGGAAGAACGGACTCAGTTGACCCACTTGCCTCCACAACCTCTACCTCAACCTCCTCTGAAGTACCTTCTGGGGAAGGAGGCCTGTCTCTAGGGGAAACTTGAGGGGTTGGAGCACAAACTCAGATGATTCCCCCTCCTTCCCCAGGATTTCCCTTGCTATGGCACTCAGATGCAGATCCAGCTGTATTTCTTCCTCTGGCACTGGAAGACTCAGGATGGGAAGTGAAATGGGGGGTGGAGGAGACTGTCATGCTGATGCTGCTTGTTATCATGGTGGTGGTGGGTTATGGCTGGTGCTATTGGAGAGGATGCAGACTCAGGCAGTGGCACTGCTCCCCTCTCTTTGCTGCCAGTAGAACCAGAAGCCTCATGCCTACTAGTTGTAAGAAAGAAGCTGCATCTTAGTTTGGGGAGGGGAACTTACAGCTCTCCCTCCTACCCCTTCCCTGAAGGCTTGCTAGCTGCCTTTCCAGCACACTGCATAGTGTGTTTCATAATGTGTTTGGTATGCTGGAAAATCTGTTTGTTCTTCTGTAATGTAGTATGTATTTATGTAATATATGTAGATAATTGTCCATATGTATTTGTGTAAAGTATATATGTATTTATGTAATGTATATATGTATTTATTTAATAAATAAAATATATAAATATATGTATGTGTTTTTTGTATAAATTCTATATTATAATATGCAATATATGCTGTGCTTCCCTGCACAGTGAATGGAATGTACACTGTGAGAGAAAGCAGATTTCTTTTCCAGGGGAAAAGAATCAAAATAGACTAACAAAAACAAAAAGAGGATTTTGGGGGAGGAATAAATTGAAAGGAATTACTATAATAATAAAGGATATTAGAAAAAGTAGAAGAGGATCCCACTTGCTAGTAACAGGCTAGCAAATAGGAAGTGATAACCTTTCTCTGACGCTGCTGGAAGACAGTTTAGTAATTGACCCCAAGGCACAGAGAAAGCTCAGTTCAAACAGTACTTTTTATGCTGTTTTTCCATCCTTCCCTGAGAGAACTGGGACTGGAAGGGACCTCAGGGAAGGATCACAGTCACTGGCCAGCTACACATGCCAATATCAGAGCAGTCTTCCCCACCCCCTTCTCCCTCCCTTTCCTTCATTTCTCTTTAGCTGCAAGCAAACCCAACTTTGAAACTCAAAACATTTCAAAACTTTTGAAATGTTTTGAGGCCCTTGTTTCATTTCAAAACTATTTTGAAGCCTTTTGTTTCATTTCAATTTTGCTGTTTCAAGCGAAAAATGAGTCAAAACAGCATCAAAATGAAACGCCCATCAAAATTTCTCACAGCCCTACTGGGCAGCCAGTGATCCATACACTAGGCTGTGATTCTGGATGCTTACGTGCTCCTCTCCACCCCTGCTGCAGCTGCCTGGAGCCTGCGGCTGGGCTGCCTTGCAGCCCTATCCACTGCCCCAAGTTTACAGGGAGGGCTGAGCTCCCTTAGCCCTGGCCTTTTGCCATCTATGTGAGAGACTAAGAGGAACTTTCTGTCTTTGAGAGTAGTCAAGCATTGGAGCAGGCTACCTAAAGAAATTTTGGAATCTCCTTCCATGGAAATTGTCAACAAGAGGTTGGACAGGCACTTGGCTTGGGATGGTTTAGTCAGGGATAACTGTGCCTTGAACAGAGGGCTGGGCTAGATGATCTTCTCAGATCCCTTTCAGCCTTACTTTTCTATGATTCTATGATCTGCCAACTCTAGTTGTCATTCTACTCTTTAGATCAGTGGTCCCCAACCTTTTTATGGTGAAGATCCCTTTTTGGCACCCCAGGATCTACCACACCCCCCCGCCCTGCCCCTCCACCCCCACCGTCGCCCTGGCTCTGACCCCATTCACCCAGCCCAGCCCAGAAAGCAGGGGGCATGGCTCAGCCCAGCCACATGCATCCTGCTACTCCCGATTGTTGAGCCTCTGACTGACTGAGATTGACTATCAGAGGCTCCACGATCAACCAGTCAGTCAAGATCAACTGGTTGGTGACCACTGCTTTAAATCTTCCTTTCTTTCATTCTATAAAGTGAATAATTTCATATGTAAATAGCTTCCATCAGCTGTTCACCCGAGGATAGTAGGTCTCTCAAGTTCTATATCTAGCCATCATGTTATTTCCTCATTTTTCAAGTTCCCTCCTTTGCTGTCTGGTCAGTGATCTATTTCTTTTTTTCATCCTAGACTTTTAACCTTAGATCAGTCTTGCCACTTCATTTAGACTCAGTAGTTTAACTGTCCATCCATAGAAAACAAGGGCTGAAAACCTTCCTTACATCTTCAACTATAAAGCTTCTGATCTACTGGTGGCACTCAATGCCCAAAGAGATTTAGCAAACTACAAGCTGCAGCCAAACAAGCCACTAAGGAATAGATTGAGAAGGAAATTAAGTTATCTCTAAGTAGCAAGAATTTGCTCTATCTTTGTCAATTATGAGTCCCACATAAATAAAAAAACACATACAATGCATATATGTTTTTGCCTACATGACCCCCCCCAGCAATTCCTGGGTCTAGTTCAATGCAAGTCTTTTGCTTTAACTATTCATTAGTATCTTTTAAATTCTTTTCTATAGTATTCAATACAAATGGATATATCAGAATAGTTAACTTTGTCAACCTTTTCTTCATGCATATAATTTTTCAAAAAAGAAGTATAACAGTGTGAGGATTCTCTTCATCTTTTGCTTTCCCAGATACGATGTCAGTTGACAGGCCTGCTATCAGACAAGAGATGTGTCTGTATTACAGTTTCAGGGCAAGATAAATTGGTTCAGGCTGAGCTCTTTGCTATTGTGGTTAGTCTGATAACACTATACACAACTTTAAAGCTAGCTCTACACTGCTGTTGTTTTTATCACTGCAATGCAAACGGACTCTGAGCCAGTAAGTATATGCCATTCAACTGGTGGCTGGACTTGCTGGTCTAACTTCTTTGTTGGCTTATCTTCACTGAAGTCAATGAGCATTTATAGTAGACAATGTGGTCTGATCTGTTTTGGAAAGTGATCTAGTAGGAAAGTGGTCTGATGATCTAGAAGGCAATATTCCTCTCGCTGAAGAACCGTGTTCAGTTTTGCTTAGTTGGAAGCTGCTTTTTGTGCAAATCTATTTTTTAACACTCCTTTTTTGTATCTTTCACACCAGACTCTCCAACAGAACAGCACGAGTCTTAAGTTATGCAAGGTTTTCTAATGATCAAACTAATGATCCTGAATTAATTCCTGCCCACCTTACAAATAACTTGCATTGAAAAAAAATTCTGGTACATATTTGCATATTGCTTCTAATCACTTGATTGTCTAATTTTAGGAATAAGAATGTTCTTTTGCCTGCAATCATGCATGTGCTGACCCAGAGTCCTGTGAGCAGTTCTGTATTCAGTGGGTTTACTCACATACATAGAGATAAACTAAGCTGTTTGCGTAAGCAAAGGGGATAAAAGTAGTTCAACCTATTTTAGTTCATCTTTGCATTTTGGATGCTTACCAGAAATATAAGACTAAGTATTACCCAAATAAAAATGTTTTGAAATAGAATGTGTATATAGCCAATGTAACAGATTAGTACAAATATAAAAATATATCCTTAGGACAAGTATTAGCAAGAAATGAGTAATTATTTAGACTTATCTTGAAGATGGATATTTTTGTAAATGAATTAAAAATAAACGTAGTCATTTTCCCCTTAAGTAGCAATAAATTATTAGCTTTGTACAGTGCTAAAATTTCTATTTTATGTTCATGATATCATTTTAGTGAAGCTGAGGTGGTTAAAAAAGAGGACATAGGAGTGATTGAACATGAGTGAAATGATTTCCAAGATATCAGAGACTAAGGGCCCCTTTTGGACAATAATGTATTAGAATATTTTCCATCTCCTAACACATAGCAGATTAATCAGCACTTGCACGTTATGGAAAATCAATCATAAAACAAAGCCATGATTTATATGAACTAGTAATCCCTATACTAAGTTAACATTTAACTTCTTTCTTCTCCCCAAATGCTGAGATTAAAAAGTAGGTCAACAAACTCATTTAAATAGCTCATTCTACAGTGTGGTTTAAATTAGTGCTAGTGACATGTGTATGATGTGCTTGGTTTTTCCTTTTATAGTGCATTGGTTAAATTTAGAATGGTTCAAAGTGGCTGTTCTACATAAATCTCTAGGCAAATCCTCAGATCTTTCAATCAGTTAATATTTCAATGCTTATATCATGATGGCATTGTCTCCATAAGTAATACGTTTTATCGAAACATTAAGGTTAGTCTGGTTGCTTCAGTGGTGCCTTGAATACAGTGCTAACTCTTGAACTAGGGGGCAATCTTTTGTTCACAGGGCAATGAACATATTTTCTGTGACTATTAAGAATCTGGCTTTTAGCCTCTGGCACAGTGAATTTTTAGTGTATGAAATTCAACTAGAACCAGGCTACATCCATTTAGAAACGTTTTGAGAGCCATTGGATAGGGTGGTACCAGATCAGGTTATTGTATTACCCTTAACAATATTATAGTTGGGGGTTAAGGAAATGGCTTCAGGTGAAAAAACACTAGACAGCCTTTAAAAAAAAACACATCTCTGTTTTAAAGCAATTTCCTTGACCGTCCATTTCCCTTTGTGTCTTGAAGATCTCCTAAAGTTGTCCCTAAGAATTAATTTTAAAGGAACTTAAGAGAAATTGCAACCCAGTAGAGAAGCTCTTTTATTCCCTTGCTACTCTATGTTGTTATTTTTCTGTGCATGGAGGCATTTTCTCCGCTCTATGGCAGTGGTTTTGCATGTTAAGATACTAGCAGTGATGAGGGAATAATGAAAACTTCTCACTAATTTTGATAATTTCTGAACAGATTTTTGCTCAGGTCATATTTACATTTATTTTTAGCTATTGCTTTTATTTCTGCTGTTAAAATCTGTGGGAGTGAAGTTTTTGTTCACAGGAAAGTTTGCAGAGACCAAGGGTTTTTTGGGCCGGTAGTAAAAATTAATCATAAAATAATTTTCCACTGCAAAAATTGGTGATTAATGCATATATCAACCACCAGAGAAACACAATCAAAGGATAAATATGTGTATTTAGTTCAAATTCATTAAGTTTAGTTTCACGGCTATTTATCATTCATCTCCCACCAACATCTCTGATATAGCGTCCTCTTGTGTCCTGTTCTACCCTACCATGAATGTTACCCTTGGCATACTCCTACTCTACCTTGTGCATAAACAACCCCAAAGGTGCAACAAGACATATATCCCAATGTTGTAAAAGCTCTTGCTCTTGTTGCACATCCACTGTCACACAGCCTCCATCATTTTGCTGTCATCCTGAAAACATTACTTTATAATCCTTCCTTCATTCTCCTAGCTGCGTGGGTGGGGCAGCACAGTCCATCTAAACAATAAAACTGTATCTGTGGCACACAAGCGGGTATGTGGTGACAGTGCCTCGTTACTCAGCACTGGTTAGGTCTCATCTAGAGTATTATGTGCAGTTTTGGGCTCCACATTTTAAAAAGGACAGAAGGAGTTAGAGAGGATCTAGAGGCAGGTGAAAAAATGATAAACACCACTTTGCTAGCTGAACTGGAAGCACTCTACCAATGTCTGTGCAGCAATGTGGTTAGGCTAATTAACATGGAAAGAGGATAACTGTCACTCATGCCTCTCAGCACTGCTAATATAGTATATCTGCAGTGCTGCGGAGACGCAGCTTATATTTCTTCTGGCTCAGGAGGTAGCACACACAGAACTGTGTTTTGTTTCAAGATTCTGCTGCTGGCATTGTAAGTTTTCTGTGTAGCCATGGCTTATAAAAGTGCCTTCCTTCATGAGTGCTGAAGGAATTGGTCAGTGTCATTGCTGAGCCACTGGCACAGCTGTTTGAGCTCTCATGGTGCTCCGGACAGGTCCCTGAGAATTGGAAAAAGGCCAATGTGGTGCCCATTTTTAGGAAGGAGAGAAGGGAGGAGCTGGGTAACTTTAAGCCAGTCAGTCTTACCTTTATCCCTTGGAAAATACTAGAAAAAATCATCAAAGAGCGTATTTGTGAAAGCCTAGCAGGGGAAACGATGCTGAAAGGAAATCAGCATGGGTTCGTCACAGGTAGGTCCCGACTGACCAACTTTATAGCCTTTTATGACCAGGTCACATACTGCCTTGACACAGCAGTGGAGGCTGATGTCATCTACTTGGATTTTAGGAAGGCCTTCCACACAGTTTCGCATCCTGTTCTCATAGGGAAGCTAATGGGCTGTGAGGTGGATGCCTACGCAGTCAGGTGGGTGGCTAACTGGCTTAGGGACTGCACCCAGAGAGTGGTGGTTGACAGGTCATTTTCAACCTGAAAGGAGGTGGGCAGTGGGGTCCTGCAGCTTTTGGTCCTGGGGCCAGTATTATTTAATATCTTCATCAGCAATTTGGATGAGGGTGTGTTGCGCACCCTCTCCAAGTTTGCAGATGATACCAAATTATGGGGCAAAGTTAATACACCAGAGGACAGGGAGCAGTTACAGGCTAATCTGGACAGGTTAGATCAATAGGCAGAATAAAATAGGATGCAATTCAACAAAGATAAATGTAAGGTACTCCATGTAGGAAGGAGGAATCCCCAGCGCACCTACAGGTTGGGAGATGTCTTCCTAAGCAGCTCAGAGGCTGAGAGAGATCTTGGAGTCATAGTTGAACTCCAAGATGAACATGAGCCAGCAGTGCAATGAGGCCATCAACAAAGCCAATTGCACCTTGTCATGTATTAGCAGATGCATGACCAACAGATTGAGGGAGGTGATGTTCCCCCTCTATGCAGCATCGGTCAGGCCGCAGTTAGAGTATTGTGTCCAGTTTTGGGTGCTGCACTTCAAGAGGGATATGGAGGATCTGGAAAGCGTTCAGAGGAGGGCCATATAGTTAGTGGTCTCCATGAAAGACCCTACGAGGAGAGATTGAGAGGTCTGGATCTCTTCAGCCTATACAAAAGACATTAGGAAGACATTGTGTACAATAAGGGTGGCCAGAGCCTGGAATGGGCTTCCAAGACAGGTGGTATTATCACCTAACTTGGAGGTCTTCAAGAGGAGGCTTGACAATCACCTGGCTGGGGTTGTCTGACTGTGGTCCTCTTTCCTGCCAGGGGCAGGGGGTTGGACACGGCGATCCATTGGGTCCCTTCCGACTGTATAATCTATGAATCTAAGATACTTACAGCTCTTCCTACTAAACACCAACTTCTTTATGCCATATATTCCTGGAGAAGGGATTTAAAGATAAAGCTTAGAAAATGGAGAGAAATATTGGGATTGGATTGGATTCATTAATTTGCCTCTCAAGAACGTTTATTGAATGACATCTTTCAGTAACTGTTTTTTTAGACTTAGTTAAATCTGTTCGTAATTGTCCATATATGAACTATTTATTTATTGATGATAAACAAAAGAATTCACCAACTCTTAAATTAAATCCCTTTTCCCATCTATAAACTATTTCAGTTCTCTAGATAACCTGACACTTTACTCTATCCTAGTTTGGGAAGTAAAACTTGGGTTCTATCAAAGAGTTAATTCATGGTCATATCTCTTACAAAAAGCTCTTGAGGGAGATGCATACAAGAGAAAATGTAACTTCAGTAGGCACTGTCTGTTGCCTGTATTCTGCCCTGTTTGTTTGCTTTTTGTAAAAAATAATAAAATAGGCACAGTTAGTAACAGCAATTATTTTCCTTGTTTTTAATTGAGTGGCTTCCCACATCATGGCAAAGAACTCCATGTGATTGAAATAGTAGAAATCATAACTATGAAGAAAGGCAGCCATTGAGGTTTTTCTTTCCATTTCTTGTTTCTTTCAATTATACCTTTTTAGTAAATGTTTAGATAAAATTACTGGCACTCAATTTCCCTGTTTTATCCCATAACATTTACTTATAAAGTCTAAGAGCAGGAGACTATAATTTCCAATGGAAATGTCTCTCTAGAATTTAACGTGTGAATTGAGTGTACAACAACAATAAGTTTACACTTCAATATTAAGGGATAGCATTGCTCAAATGCTGGTACCATTTCCAGTTCACATACTTCTTAAATATTTAAAATTGTCAATTGACCTCTTGCTGTTTTATTCTGCCTGTCTTCTGTCAAAGCATGGGTCTTACTCTCTGAGAGCTCAGTTGTATTGGCTGTTTCATGCTGTACAAAAATAAATATGCCCATCCTCTAATTAATGATTTAGCTGTTTGTTCTGACATGCATTGGCCTCCTCTTTCAGAAAGTAGTAAGAGACTGAGATATCCAAAATCAACATTTTTTCCTACTTAGTGTGATGAAATGACTAGCTAGAGCAAACATTTCAAATTTGTTCCTCGTGCTCCTGACATAAGCTGCCTATCTTAATCTGCAGCAAGCGAAATAACTTAAATCTTATGGAACTTGACTTTGGCAAAGAGGATAACAGACTAACTTTCTGACTTCTCTATCTCTTCATGTTATCTGATTTGAAAGTAGATAGGTCAACTAGAATGACAACGTGCAGACAAGTCAAAGCAATCATACCCCAGCTGATATTCTACATTGTAAAATTATTTTAGCCAGATACATACAGACCAGCATATTATAGGACCAAACTAGCTAATTGTTACACATTTATATTTTAGTCTTTTTATGGAGTGTCTGTAAAGGTACCAGATTTACAGACCAGGAGATAGGAGCCATCTTTAACACAGCAGCACAAGATTTCTTGTGTTGTAAGTTAAAGAGCTGGCAGGCATCATTGTTCAGCCTCTGGCACGGATCTTTGAGAACTCCTGGTGCTCTGGTGTAGTGCCCGATGATTGGAAGAAAGCCAATGTGGTGCCTAGCTTCAAGAAAGGGAAGAAAGTAGATCTGGCAAACTACAGACCCATCAGCCTGACTTCTATCCTGGGGAAGGTCTTGGAAAAGATTATCAAAGAGGCCATCCTATACAGGCTAGCTGATGGCAATATCCTGAGGGATACCCAGCACAGGTTTGTTTCAGGTAGGTCTTGCTTAACCAATCTCATTTCCTTTTATAACCAGGTAACTTAACACCTGGAGAAGGGAGAAGAGATTGATGTCATATAGCTTGATTTCAAAAAAGCCTTTGATCTGGTATCCCATGATCACCTCTTGGCAAAACTGGCAAACTGCAGCTTTGACCTCACCACAATCTGCTGGCTAGGGAATTGGCTCCATGGCAGGACTCAGAGGGTGGTGGTTGACATAAGTCAATCATCGTGGTGCCCTGTGACCAGTGCGGTCCCTCAAGACTCTGTCCTAGGACCTTTACTTTTCAATATCTTCATCAATGATGTTGACATTGGTGTCAGAAGCGGGCTGGCCAAATTTGCTGATGACACCAAAATTTGGGGTAAAGCATCCACACCTGAGGACAGGAGGCTGATCCAGGCAGAGCTTGACAGGCTCATGAAATGGGTGGACGAGAACCTGATGGTGTTCAACACTGAAAAAT
>NW_017728886.1:67157562-67179307 GCF_001723895.1 Crocodylus porosus | reverse complement strand
GGTTAAGATGCCATGGTAGAGAGGGATACCATTTAATTTCTAATGGGTAGTCTTGGGTCTCTTCTTTCTAAGAATGATTTGTCAATCTCTTCCTGAGGCCAGGAACTCATCTGTGCCGCCTTCTCATCTTTTCTGGCTTGGGGGTCATGATTGACCACAAGATGAACATAAGCCTGCAATGTGATGCTGCGGCTGGTAAAGCGAGCAAAACGCTGGCTTGATCCATAGATGCTTCTCAAGTGAATCCTGGGACATCATTCTCCCATTGTACTTGGCTTTGGTGAGGCCCCAGCTGAAGTACTACATCTAGTTTTGGGCTCCACTATTCAAAAAGGATGTGGAGAAGCTTGAGAGAGTGCAGAGGAGAGCCATGTGCATGATCAGAGGTCCTATGAATGATACACACATATTCCTCATGAAAGACTGAGAGCCATGGGACCCTTCAGCCTGGAAAAGCACAGGCTCAGGGAGATCTGGTGGCCACGTATAAGTTTATTAGAGGTGTTCACCAGAGTGCCCCAAGGGATGATAAGATTGAATGGTCACAAACTCCTCTGCAACTGTTTCAGGCTGGACATAAGGAAGAACTTCTTTACTGTCTGAGCTCCCAAGGTTTGGAATAGACTGCTGCTGGAGGTGGTTCAAGCACCCACTTTCAGTGCCTTCAAGAGACATTTGGATGTTTATCTTGCTGGGATCCTATGATTCCTGCTGACTTCCTGTCCCTGGGCAGACTCAATGATCCTCCCTTACAGCCCGAATGTCTATGAAATCTATGACATCTAAGTGTATGTCTCTCTCATGCATCAAATCTAGGAGTAGCAGAAAAATGCAGTTCATTTGTGGCTGTTCATTTTCCAGTACCATGGTTGTGAGTATAAGAAGAGTCTTATTCGGTGACAGTTGTGGTAGTAGCTTTGTGATAATGTTTCACTTGAGAACTGGCTCAAAGCTTATTTCATATAGGACACTATTAAGTGCACAAGATGCTTAATGGTGAATTAGCATTGTTTACTGTGAAGTAAGTATGAAGGTCTACACATGCACATGCTTACTTCACAGTCAGTCTCCCTAATCTTGAGTAAATTTGCTATCTGTAAATGCGAATAGCAAATACACTTGGCATTAGTAATGGCCTTATAGATGTCTGGCCGGGAGCCAAATCTGCTCCTGGTCAGCCATCCACAAAGGGGAGGTAGATAGCTCCCTGCCTTCAGGAGCTGCCTGCTGCCAGGGCAGGCTCTGCCACAATAGCCTGGGTAGGGACTATGTCTCCCTGTCCTAACAGCAGGGAGCTCAAGTCCCTTCCTCCCAGATCCTTATCTCCCATCCCCCACTCCCCTATCATGACTGGGGAGTGGGGAGCTGGGAGACCCTTATCTCCCAGCAGGGGGTCCACCACCATGGAGCTGCTGCTGGGAGATGCTCATCTCCAAGCCTGAGCCCTGTGGTCATGAGGCTTCGGTTGGGAGACTCTGGGAGATAAGTCTTCCAGCCCAAACCCTGTGACCATGGGGCTTGGAGATGAGGGTCTTTCAGCAGCAAGCCCCACAGTCATAGAGTTGGTACTGGGAGCTCCTTGCAGGCAGGGTTGGGGAGCTCATTCCCCACCCAGCTCCATGAGCACGGAGCCTGAAGGGGGAACATGCTGTGAAGTGTGTTCCCTGCCTAGTAGGGCTGTGTAAAATTTGGCCAGCTGTTTTGTTTCAACACCGTATTGATTAATTTCAAGCTTGAAATGGTGAAATCAAAATGAAACAAAGGGCTTTGAAACACCCTCCAAATAAAACACGGGCAGTCGAAACATTTTGAAAGTTTCAAAATGTTTCAAGTCTTGAAGCAGCCAGCCAGGTGGTGGGACACTTCCGCAGCTCCATGTGGCTCAGCCCAGCAGGGAGTGCAGCCCTGGATCTTCCTGTCTCCTGTGGCCAGCCTGCACTCAGTGGGGCTGGTGGAACCAATAGGAGCACAGTGCTGGCTCTGTCTGCCTCCTGCCACCAGGCTGTGCTCCAATCAGCTCCACCAGCCCCATGGAGGTCAGCCTAGTGGCAGAAGGTGGGTAGAGCCAGAGCTGTGCTCTGCCTCCCACCACCAGGCTGAGTTTCATGGGGCTGCAGGAAGCCGACTGCAGTGCTGGGGAACTCAGCCGGGCTGAGTTTTCCTGCCCAATCACAGCACTAGGGAGGGGAATTTGGCTGAGCTGAGTTTCCCAGCCTAATCACAGCCCGATCGAAACATTAAAACAGCATTGAAACAGCTAAACCATTTTGATTGAATGGAACAGACCAGTGCTTTCGAAATGAAACTGTTCCACTGAAACGTTGAAACAGATGTAGAAGCGGAATTGCTGCTATTTTGCACAGCCCTACCGCCTAGCTCCACAAGCATGGAGCTGCTGGTGGAATAGGCTGTGGAGCTTGTTCTCCCCCTCAGCTCTGTGAGTGCGGAACTAGAGGGCGATCAAGCTCCCCAGCCCTGCATTCACAGACCTGGGTGGGGAACAAGCTCCCCGGCTCCCACTCTGCAGTTGTGGAGCAGGGGCTGGGAGGTCCCTGCATGGGGACTGTTCCCTGCTCAGCCTGGAGTTGCCTGGGACCTGCCCCTGACAGACAGCCTGGAGGTGACTGGGGACAGCTGTTTCTTGGCTCAGTGCTCCCTGCCAGCCTCTGGGCTTGCACACAGGGGGAAACTGGGAGCAAATTCTCTCCCTAACTGACATGTCTAGACACCTACCCAAAAACTCTTACTGTGCAGTATCTTACTGCACATTAAAGCCAGGCTGGAGTAAATGCATGTGTAGATGTGCCCTGAATTTTACCAAGTCTTTTGGTGCCAACTTTGTTGCATAAAATGGGAGCTAGTTTCTTCCACTTGTGGCTCTGCTGTTGCTTCCATCTAGTCTATGATGCTGAGATGTGACTGCTCTGCCATCCCAGCTTTAGGTTTTTCTTAGGGTAACCTCCCTTTCTCACACTAATTTGTTTCCATTTGAAGGCTTCCTCTGGGAGACTGATTAGCACCTGGAATACCTTCCCCAAATATGCCCAGTGCTTCAGACCAATTCTGGTGGAGATTAACTGCTGGTTAGTGATTTCTAGGATCTCTTTTTGTTGATGCTGAAGTCTTTCGAGTTTGTGCTCAGAATCTATCGTAGGGACTTATTTCATTGGCATCTAGCTTCCTGTCTAAGGTTTGAGTTGATCTGCAACACTTGCACCTGTTTATTATAACAGAGGTCGTATCTGAACACTGAATATTCTCAGTCCTATTCTGGTGTTGTCCTTTATCTCCATGCACTGATAGTTTTGGAAATGCCTATTTGATTTTTTAAGACACTTCCTTATTGAAGTCTTCATTAACTAGTAGGGATACCCACGTAGGCAAGCTGTTGTGCTCCTTTATGCTTTTGCCTTCTAGTTTGATATTGCTATCTGATGTCTCAATTTAAGGGATGTATGGTCTGTCTTTGTAGTTTTCCAAGATGTCACTAGCAAAATATAGGTGGCCTAAGAATTTTCTGTTTTCCCAGGCTATTACTTGTGTTTGTATAGACTTGTGTGGTCTATGGAAATGCTTAAGTGCAAGAGAATGCATTCACATTTATTCCACTGGTCCCACTGCACCTTTTGATTTGATGGGTCAACCTTTGCAGGCAGTTCATACCTCTATTTGTGGCCTTAGTGATGATTCCAACCTCAGCTGGAATTCTGTAAGACTGAATGATGTTCCACAATGTAGCTTAATTCAGGGCCATTTGAAAACCCACAAAACTGATGATACAGGGAGGCTTTCATAGTGTTATGATCCTTATCTATACCTGATCTACACACGATCTCATGGATGTGAATCTGGATGGTTCTTCTCTGAGCCTTGCATCCACTCCCTTTTTCATCTTGCATTGTATAGAAAACTTTTTCCTTACAATGGAATGTCGTGTGACTCCCACCCACTTCTTGTAGTTAGTCAGATCTCCTTCTCAGAGTCTATTCTGATGATGATTCCATGTTTCCTCTAGTCAAGAGATGGTCTTTCTTTCCCAGATTTCATTGAGCTGCTCTGTTGGTTTTGGAAGGGGGATGGTGTTGAGTGACTTTCACATAACGGATGCGATTTCTTTGTCTCCTGTTTTTTATTTTTTTTAAAACAGTGTTAAGTTCAAGTTGTTTTGGTTCTCAGTTTAGTAACATCTGTTGAGATGGGCCTGTTGGTTGAGGATTTCTTTATAATGTTCTGTCTTTTCACCTCTTCTTCTACTTCCATATTTCCATTTTCACTCTTGATTTACACATTTCCTGTTTTAAATTTTTTATATGGGGGTTTTAGCCACTTGGTAAATAACTCTTCCTGCCATAACAGGAACTGTAGATACTAGTTCCTCAACATATACACGTTTACCTTCTCTTGTGTTTTCACTGCTCTGTCTCCTTATCTTATGTTATTCTGTTCGCTTTTTCCAATCTTTCATTTGTATCAATAGTCAGAAGTTCTGTTTTCAGTGCTTTACTTTCTTTGCTGAGGTGTCACATCTCTTGGCTTATCCAGTTCTTACTGTTGTCTATATGTTGATACCCTGCCATGACTCCTACAACTTGAATCACCTTGCCTCTGAGTGCAGCCCATTTTTCTTTAGCTCTGATTTATGTCTCTCTCTCCTTTGCTTCTGAAAGTACTTCAGATCTTCTTCACTGAAAGCTGGAATTTCTCTCAGTGCTTTTTTTTTAATTTTACAATTTTCTTTGTTCAACGTCATTTTTCCCATTTTATTTTCATCCTGGCAATACAAAGATTGTGGTTGCTGATGACATCTGTTACATTGTATGTCCTTGCATCTTGGACAGATGACCTGAATCTCAAATTGACACAGATGTGGTTAATCTAGCTTTTTGTTTTGCCATCTGGTGAATTCCATCTTTCTTTGTATACTTTGTGAGGGAAGAGGGGAGCTTATAAAAACTTTGCAGAAAACCAGCCAAATTCTGAGTCTCTCACCTTGGTGTGCGAGTGGGCTATCAAGGTTGCCAACCCAAAACTTTTTTTTTTAACTAACAATTTGCACACTTTTTACTAATGCATGTTTTTTACTGACATGTGTTTTTACTGTCAGCAAAAAGGTTTTTGGGGGGTTGGCAGCTCTGTATGACTGTAGCATCTGACTGCCCCTACCACAAGGGGACCCTACTCACCCCGCACCCTTACAGCCCCAACTGCACCCTGCACCATGCTTGCTCCACAGTCCACCCACCAGCCTTACCACTGCTAGTTTTGCTCCCCACAGCCCAGCACAACCCTTGAAGATGCTTACCTGTGACCCAGTGGTATTACAAGATGGGACACAGCAGCAGCACATGGTTAGAGAGGGGAGAGGTGTACAAAGCACTGAGAGAAAACTTTCTGGAGGTTGTGCACTACCACTTGAACACCAGTTCATGCAACTCTGCTCTGTCTGTGCTTCACAAAGCAGCTGGAGCTTGATAATTTTATGGAGAGCTTAAATTTATTTATGGACTTTAGGACAGGTATTTTTTTCTTGAATTTTTGCTGACTCTTGGCAAACCTAGGAGCAATGGCTCCTAGGACCAGTTTCACATCGTTTTTTTTCCATTCCCAGGGTGTTGTATCCTACTTTAGCATTACAATCACTCATTATAAGGAGTAAGCTGCATTTTGATATTCTATCACTAACACTTTTGAGGCAGGCATAGAGTAATTCTTTGTCACTGTATTTCTTTGGTAGAGTAATGCATTGTATATTGATATCAAGCCACGTGCATGATCAGAGGTCAGGAAAACAGGCCTTACAATGACAGGCTGAGAACTACGGGGTTCTTTAGCCTGGAAAAGTGCAGGCTCAGGGGTGATCTGATGGTCACCTATAAGTTTATCAGGGGTGACCACTAGTGTTTGGGGGAATGTTTGTTCACCAGAGCGCCCCAAGGGATGACGAGGTCGAATGGTGATAAACTACTGCAAGACCGTTTCAGGCTGGAAATAAGGAAGAATTTCTTTACTGTCCGAGCCCCCAAGGTCTGGAACAGCCTGCTATCGGAGGTAGTTCAAGCACCTATATTGAACACCTTCAAGAAAAAATTGGATGCTTATCTTGCTGGGATCCTATGACCCCAGCTGACTTCCTGCCTTCAGGTGGGGGGCTGGACTCGATGATCTTCCGAGGTCCCTTCCAGCCCTAATGTCTATGAAATCTATGAAAATCTATGACATCTTTAGAAATCTGGTTTGGCCACAAGATGAGGAAATTTAGTTAGTTACAACTAACTATGGGCTAGGCATGCAGACTGGGGACTGTGGGGCTGCATTCCTTTCACTGGTCTGCATATGTTTCTGGGTGGAGCACCACTGGGAAGCATCTACTGGTTCCTTAGATGCCTTTGAAGACCAGTAGGTGTGGCCTGTGGGGCTTTGCTTGGTATTCCCCTCAGGAGCACTCATTTTCACATTTTTTCCCTTTGACCCTGATGTCACTCCTGTCCTGCTTTTTGCCTTTGTTGCCCCAAGAATTCTGTTGTCATCCATCCACTGCCCCCATATAGTAGGGGCTACTAGTTAGCCAAGTGGGCTTCAGGGCCCCCAATGATTGGGTGATTATATAGTCAGAAGCTTCTGAGGCCCAGCAAACTGGTATCTGGGGAGACTGCCTCTTGTGCCAGCTGGACTGCTGAAGCAGCCCTGAGAGTTCCCAGCACCTTCTACCCACTGCAGTAGTCTGGCAGTGGGGGCTGCTGCCTCACTGTGACCTGCTGCTATCTGCAACAGCATGTGGCCCCAAGGCTGCATGCCTGCCAGACCCAGATGGGGACAGCATGGCCATTAGAGGCATCTGCACCTCTGGGCTAGCTGCCAGTGGGCCATGGCTGCACAGTTGGCCTTTCTGTGGCACTACTGCTATGTGTACTGCCACCCTGCCATCTGGTTAGCTATCGCCAGGAAGATATTCTTAGTGTAGTGGCCTGCTTTGAACTGTCAAAGCATGTTCTTCTGCCCTTCAGCTTCGTCTTGTGCCTTTCACACTATACAAATAAATAAATAAATAAATATATAGAGAGAGAGATTGATTGATTGATTGATTATTTGGGCAATGCTTTATTGATATTTACAATTTTAAAGCAATTTGGAAGGCTACCAGTATCTATATGTTTTGATATTTGTTTTTGGTTGCCTTATCATAAAACAATTAGAGCTCTCCCTGGCCTCTGTGATTTGGCATAAGCAATGTCGCGTGCCAGGTGACTGGGGCCAAGCCATGCTGCCCCACACCATGCCACTGGGGACTGTGCCTTGGGGCCCTACTACCAGAGCATCTCTTTGGAGGACCTGAGCCTCCAGTTGCCTCAGGGCATGGTCCTGGACCTTGCCCTGCCCTGCTTTTTTTCCTTGTATGGCTTTTTTGTTTGTTAGTTTGTTTTTATTTGTTTTTTGGGGGGTTTTTTTGGATACCTGGATATCCAGGTATCAATTGCTGAGCTCATGCTGAAAATATGCAGTGTGGGGACCATTTTTTTGTTCTCAACATGCCTCTTTCTGCATCTCAAGCTGCTTTGGGATATGGCAAGAGGCACGTGTGGGCTCATCTGGAGCCCATATGTCCTTTGTCCTTGGCTAAGTTGGGAGTATAGCAGTTGTTTTGGCAAATGTACATCAGGCATGCACACACAATTCCATGTCCATCGCAGCTGATGTTGAATAATCAGTGTTTCCATACTGGTAGTATTATGACCCATATTTAAATATAAAGCCCTTAAATTGTTCACTTTTTTGTTAATAAGTGTTTATAAATTCAGTAAAATGCCATTTTTTATTAGAAAAGAAATAGCAATTAAAAAAAAATCTTAAGTTTCTAGAGGCCCTCTCCATCCTAATTTTTTAGAGGATCTACATCTGTTAAAATGTATCAGCTGAAATAACTAGTGTTTCAGAACTCTTTCTTCAGGCAGCATTGCTGGAATCTGTCCCTTTTGTATACATTATGAGTACCTCTCAGGGGAAAATGGATGACAAAGAATGATGTTCCCATTAACTTAAATGGTTACCAATAAACCTTTAGAGAGATTTAATTAATATGAAAGTTTACTAGATCTGGTTCATTGCAAGATTTCTGCTTAAAACTCAGGGTAATTTTGCCAATATGTGCATACAGCCAATAAATCTTCATGGCTCTGGGATTCCCAGTGCATCCCATTATGATGAAAAAGGGGGATGTGATGCAGAAAATAAAAATACTGGGGAGAGGTTCAATAATATTGTTTCATTCTTCACTGGCAAATTACAGTTTTATGACATAAATAAAACAAAGCAAAGAGAACTAAAACATGAGGAATATGTGTGTATCATTCATAGGACCATGTGATCCAGAATGAGATTGTTTTCAATCATTGTGACAAATTTTTCATCCTAAATTTGATTTTTTTTGGAGATGTCAGAATCAGACTTTCATCTCATGTTTCATGTGGATCAAATGGGCTGCTGACTGATGCTATTGTTGCACATAAGACTCCATCTAGTAAAAACCGAGGTTTGGTGTCCCCATCCTGATCAGAGAAATGAAATAGGGTGGGTCCTGCTTTGTACTGATGTAGCTATCTGCATTTGGGAGCTGCACCCGTGGTAATGAAGTGTGAATTTCCCTGATGTAGACAACCATACAGCAATAGTGTAACAGAATCATAGGAGTGGAAAAGAACTCATCAAGTCTAATGTACTTCTGGCAAAGTGTCCATAAATTTGTCAATTTATATAGTTCAGTTCATAAACATATTAGAGTTCATCTAAAAATTAGGGAGCTGTTTTGTTTCCACTATTCTTTCCTAGAAATTAATTCTTGTTATGATGAGAAAACTTTTCCTTCTCAGTTTAAAGTTATTTATGGACATATTATAATAACAACTCTTTTTATTAGTTCCTAAGTGCATGATATTTTGCTTTGGACTATTACATTTGATCACATTTGTATTATTCTAATTCTAATGTTTGAACCATCCAGTTCATCTTGCTTGATGATTGTGATACCACAATCTTCCTCTGTGTTGATGATGCTTCTCAACTTTGTGTCATTTAGCAAATTTCATTAGTGCATTCACAAGGTTCAAAAGCTCAGTTATCTATTTATTTAGATAGATGCCTAGAAGTGAGATCCTGCTCCAAACCTCATCGGTAAACAAACTAGGGGTGCAAATCTTAGAGAAAACAAACTGTAGTGTTTCTTGCTACGATTGATATATTGGAAACATGCTCTGTCTCTGTGTGTGTTTTTATGTCTCTTCTGTTTCTGTACCCAAAGAGAGGCAGAGGGTACAATGATGTATATTTGGCCTTGAATTCTGATTAAATTTGGCATGTGGTTATAGAAGGTTGCTTTGGCATGGTTTTACAAGGTTACTTTTTTTTTACAGAGGCTACTTTTTTATGCATGTAAGTATAAAGAAAAGGACATTGTAATTGGCTTACACATAAGGATGAATGATAATAATAGTAACAATTGTAGTAGTAGTAGTAGTGATAATGATGATGATGATAAATGTTCTATTTCCAGGTCTGTGACTGACTTCTTGGGTGAGCTTGGGTTGGACTCTATATCTTGGATTCTTCATCTTCCAAACCTCTACAAACAGACATAGCTTATCCATACAAAATCTGTGAAAGCTTAACATACTGGTCCAGCCAGGTCACCTTGCAACCTCTTCTGTGGCAAAGTGATGTATAGGAATATATACTGATAGTATCTAGGTCTGCCTTATGGCAGGTTATGTGGACTGTAGCGAGTATCCAAAGTTATGGTAAATCCTTCTGTGGTTAAGATGCCATGGTAGAGAGGGATACCATTTAATTTCTAATGGGTAGTCTTGGGTCTCTTCTTTCTAAGAATGATTTGTCAATCTCTTCCTGAGGCCAGGAACTCATCTGTGCCTTCTTCTCATCTTTTCTGGCTGCCAAAAAGGTAATGAGGCCTGAATTAGAAATGTGTGAGTGGCAAGCAGCTGAATAATCTTATTACATATAGTGCTTCAATACAATACAGTAAATCTGGCAAACCTAATTATACACTGAGGGATAATGACAAGTCCATATGGGATGGAAAAATGTTTGCATAGCTTTTTTTTCTTTGCTTCTTCACTTCTCTGGTCTTCCTTTAGTTAGTAGGCAGGCAGTAGTTTCCAAAGCTAACACCAATGCTGCTACTTGTCCAGCTGGCAGAGAGAACTTAAATTCACATGAGCCAGCTGGCTATTTCCTCCCTTCCTTCAGTCTATGAAACTGAAATATGTCATCTTTGAGATATGACCAGAGTCCTGTCTCTCAGAGCTCGTTTCTTTGGCTCTTTCTGTTGGCAGCAAAAACACCAGGGGATATTAATTATTAGTGTTTTGTGAGTGCTGTGCTACATATATGCTCACACAGAGATATTCAGTATGAGAATTATGCTAATGAAACTTTGAATCTACAAATTTAAACACAGGAAAAGCAGGAAATGAAAAAGCCAAGTTTCGCAGAGTTCATTTTTAACAACATTGACTTACCCCCATGCTTGCACCATGTTGCATACGTGGTACTTTCAGTTAAGAGGTCATTACATATACACCTAAATATATAAAATGTCTGAGCAGAGAGGGTGTTAAAATTATAAAAAATATAAATATTTTAATTTCCTGAGTTTGGGGCATAAATTATTAACCTTAAAATAGTATTAGTCATTTTTTTGTACTTGTTTTCTTTTTTAATCAACATAAACAATGAAAGGAAAAAATGCTGCCTGTTTTAATAGTGTTGGGATTTCAAATAGCCTAAGCAGGCTTTAAAAGTCACATCTGGAATGAGTTGAATGCGGCATAGAACAGGTGATTGTTGTGTCTTTACTGCTGCTATTGTTTGGCTGGGTACCCTTTTCTGTGAAGGCAGCAGTATATCAGTTCTCAATATCAATTTTCCCATTGAAAACTTAGAAATAGCAGAAAATTGCAGATGAGACCTGAGTGGAGAGTTCAGCATGCCTACATATGTTTGGAGAATAGTGGTGATGGCAACAACAGTTGTATTTCATTAAAATGCTTATACTTCCTTTTAATAAATGTTTTCTCGGCAGCCAAGATCAACAGCCTATTCTCTGTGCTGTCAGGCAGGAACAATGTGAATTTCTCCCAGTTTCCTAATGCTGTTCAAGAAAGGATCAGATCAGCATTAGGCTACTACAATCTTAGCAGATCCTATAACTTGCATTACAAGAGGAGAAATTTTGGGTGCATTTTTTCTCTGCTACAAACTTTTGTTTTTTTAAAAAATCTTCAGATTTAACAAAATACTACTGGTTGGCTGATATCAGTTACTGAATGTTTGAAACCCCTGAGCAGAACTGTTGACAAAGGCATTAATTCTGTAGAGAGCATGGGCATCAGGAGGGAACTTTGAAATGGTATTTGCCCTTGTAAACATTATGTTTCACACTTTTGTGATATGAATTATTTAATATTCTTTGCAACAGAAATATTACTTCATTATTTTCTGTAGTCAAAAATTAAGTGCAAACTAGGAGTTGGCATCTTCCATTTGCTATTTCTAGTTGGCATTTTCTTTGGTACCTTTTAAAGGAGTGCCTTGACTCTAAAAAGGTTAAGAACCACTCCTTTACAAGGTACCAAAGCTGTCTTCAATATATTGGAGTTTGGGATTTTTTACCTAACTTGTGAAGTTAACAAAGCTATTGATATTAAAAACACTGAATTTTTCCTTAATCCAATTTGCTCTTTAAGGTTATTCTTAACTTCTTAATAAAAATGGAAATCATGATCTGGGTTTACCTTCTCTGTATCAATATTTAACCTGGTGCAATATGCACCTATGCTACCCAGGAAGTTTCATGGCATCCATGAATATTCACAATAAGGCTTCAGCTGTCACGCTTTGTTAGGGAAGGTTGATGAAATGGCAGAGCTCCAATTCTATCACTTCTGGAAAATCCTGATACACATGTCCAGATCCCCCATCTTTATAGCCCTTTTATACTTAAGTAATCGGTACTGATATCATGCAATGATGAACTGGGCCTCAGGACTTGTGATCTAGCTGAGCTGCAGTACAGACATCTTTTCTAGGTCTGTTAATAAAGAATTATTGTTTAACGCCCCCTTGGAGGTCTCTTTCCTAAAAATCATTTCTAAGACCCACCATCAGCAGATTTATAGAAGTATCTCATCATTTTAGAGAATACCACAGGGATGGGTCTTTCATTCTGATTTTTTCTAGTGGTTTATAACTTTCCAAAAATTACTTTTGGGTGTGAAATTTCTCATGCTTGTTCTCACCTCAGAAGTATTTTTCCCTCTTGGATAAGAAAGAAAATCATTTTAGCAGTTTCTGAGCTATTTGAGCATGAAGCAATGGTTCTGACACACTTTCATGCTCTGACAACTACAGCATGGTTTACATCTAAAATCTTCAAACATGATGGGGGGAAGGAGCTGCTCAAAATAAGGAATTATTAGGGGGGGAAAAGAGCCCTATGGAAAAAGAAAAGTACTCAGATTTCAAAGTCAACCACTCCAAAATTAGGCAAACCCAAATAAGTTACCCCTGGAACTTTAATTCAGCCCCCTGCCCATGTGCATTTATAATAAAATATTTCAACTCCTTTGTCATTTGTTCCCCCCCCCCCCCATACGATCCCAACCCTGTAGCAGTCCTGTTCTCTCACCTAGTTGATTCTGGGCTTTACCCCACTGATTCTCAAGCCTAATCTCAGCCTACCAGTCCTAGTTTGCCTTGATAATTCCTCATCAGTTCTTCCCCCTGATATTTTGTTTTTCCATTTACCTCCATAAATCTAGTCTCCTTGCCTAGCCAGTCCCAGTCTCTTATTTCAGCTTCTCCCATTCCAGCCCTTCCCCAGCATGCTTTAAGTCTGGGTTTTGTCCCCTGTGCATTTGAACAACATGTTCTCCTCCATATTATCTGCTATCAGTCTTGAAATCCACCCAGAGTAACAGAGAAGACAAACATTGCAGAAAAAACCTACCTTCTCCCCTGTTGTCCATGACTACAGCAGCATACAAACTCAGGTTGTACAAAGTTACTGTAAGAGGATAACAGATATACAATGCCTCCAACATCACTAGGAGCTGTGAAAGCATGAAGCACATTTGGTAGGAACAAAAATTTTCAGAGATTTTTAGTAGATAAACTAAAAAAAACCACAAAACAGGCTCCATTTGGCCAGAACAAAATACGTTTTTGCAACAGCTTGTAACTTGGCCACTGTTGATCAGGGATGGTAAATGGCACATTCCTGACACAAAAGCTACCCTCTCCCAAATTTCAAGTCCCTGCTCTTAAACCAGAACATTTGACATTTTCTTTTAACACTGAAAAACATATTTTTCACTAGTATTTTTCTCAGAAATGGCTTGAGTGACACTTAAGATAGTTGATACAGAGGAATCTCATTCTGTGGTTAAATTTGGCAAAATTGTTAGCAACAAAAAACATGGGAAGGCTTGACCTAAAAAAAAGGCAGTGGTGCCAACTTTAACACTATAAAAAAAAATTCTGGAAAAAAAAATGTTTGAGAGGAGAAAAGAAAAATATTGTATGTCACATGCACAGCATATCAGTATGTAATGAATATGATTGATTGTCCACGTATACGTGTGTGTGAACATATTTGGGTGTTTTCACAAACCTTAGCAGCCTTACCAACTCTGATCACTCTATGCCACAGACTCCATCTCTCTTGAGAAAGAGGCTCCTTTGAAACTACTTTATCCTTGAGAAGCTCCACTTGTGTGGTCAGCTCTAGTGGAAAGCATTTGCAATTCAATTCAACGTGTATTGATTATGGGATTATGGACAATTCAATGAATGCAAATATGTAACGTAAGTAAGATTTTTTTGGTTTGTATGTTTTGGTTTGCTTTTATCCCTGTGCATGCTACCATTTGTATGTGCATACTGTATACGTAAACATCCAGATGTATATACAGATTTGCTTAGAGGAAAGTATAGAATAGGTGGTTGTCAATGCACAGAAAAATGAGACATGCAAAGTGACAATGTCCACAGCAATAGCTTAGGTACATTGTGTATATATTTTACCACATGGACCAGGAATGTTAAATAATTCATAAGAAAATAGTGATTTTTGGTTGCTACAAAAATATGTCAAAATTATTATTATTATTTTGCTTTTAAATTCTCTACCATGGTATTGCATTCCGTTGGACTGACTACAAATGTAACCGGGGAAAACAACACCTGAATCAAAATTCTGGTTCCAAAGAGGCGTATACACTGGGGATGTTTTGGATCTAAATCCTCATCTGAACTTTATAGATCAGACTCATCTTAAAAATAAGACAAAACAAAACAAGCAAGCGAACAAACAGAAAAAGCCAAGGATAAAAAACAAAGAAACAAAGCTTCTATACAATTAATTTTTGAAGACTTAGCCACAAACTTGCTATACTAAGCAGTGGTTTGCTCAAACCCGCCTTGCTGTTCCTTACATGCTGCCTTTCAAACAGAAGCAGTGGAACTGCATTTGCATGGCAGTGTGGGCAGATTAATGAGCACCTCTCACCAGTTCTAATTAGCCCACCTGCACAAATGTGACTATATTGCTTCTTGTTTATGAGTTAGCCTGCTCAGAACAATGGTGCTTATTTGCGTGTTACTGCCTGGTATGGTAAGTGTGTGGTGTAGACATTCTTTCAGTCCCTTTTTTGAATATTAGTTGTTATATTATTGTTTTACAGTTTTAATTTAGAGTGAGTGAATAGCCAGTGGTTGGTGTCACTAATAGACAGGGCAGCAAGCAAAGGAGTTTTGAGTGGGGCTAACCTTGGTGGGGCAGGAACAGTCCCTATTACCCACACAGTCAAAGAATTGATACGTTTGGTGTGGAATGGTCTCTTTGTGGGATCTATGCCTGGGGTGATTTTCTTAGTGTAACAGCTTGCCCAGGCCACCACTGGGCAGAGGAAATGAGGATGATGAGATGTTGGTTATATATCCTTCCAAAAAAACCTATTTATGCAGGAAGTATAACTTGATGGAGCTAACGAAGGAGAAGATAAGAGCGCTGGAAATGGAGCAGAGGGCCATGGTGGCATTTAAATAGGATGTGAGGCAGAGGTGGAGGTGAGGTGAGGCTGAACAGTGAGAAGCCACAGATTATGGAAAAGATGACTGGGCAATAAATAAAGGAAGGTACAATGGATATGTGACCACAAGAATGGAATGGAAGAGAAATACAACTGAGGAACTGTTTCAGTATATAAAGGAGAATAATGAGAATGAAGTAGCAAATATGATTGAAAATAAGATACTGGGAATTACATCTGAGTTGCAAGCAAAACTAAAATAGCTACTGGCAGAGGACCTAAATAAATTCTATCCCAAAATATTGAAAAAACTAGCATATGAAATGGAATTCATGTGGAAGGGGTCTCCTATACTTCCCTTCAACTTCATTTTCCTGTGACTGGCAAACAGCAAGCTCGGGGCCCTTTTTTATAAATAAAAAGAAAAGGGAAAAAAGGAACCTGGGTAAACATAAGCCTGATAGTTTGACTTAAACATTATGTAAGGCTTCAAAACAGATACTGAAGGATATGCTGCATTTTCTCACATACAACAGGTACCCTTTCCCCTTAGATCAGCCCCCAAAGCTCGGGTGGGGAAATCATCTCCACTTAAGATGAACACCTTTGCCCACCAAAATTGAGGGCTGATTTTTGGGGAGAAATGTGTTTGTGTCTTAAGCGAGGAATCTGTTTTGTTCAATGGGAAAGAAGCACACTGGAGATACTGGGCATGCTATGAAGCTGCCAAGATGGCTGCCACTTGTGTCTGCTTATGAAACTGAAGGGGGTAGAGGCTTGCATTCACATTCCACAACTATAGCTATTGGCTGAGTACTAAGTAGCAAGTGAGCTGCTAGTAGTATCTTGATGAGGCCTGTGATGTGGAAATCGCACATTATTTACAGGAACTTATATAAATAATTACTTAAAGAATTAACAGTCTTGCAAGAGGGTGGGGCCAAACATTGTGTGACATAGTGTAAGTCCTCCTAGAAATATGGAGTGTCCGGGAAATATGGCCAAGGATGTTGGTGGTGCCTTTTGGTAGGGGGTGCACCATCACATTGAGGGTATGCACGTGCACCCATGTGCACCGTCCCTGTCAAGGGCTGATGCCCACCTCCCCCAGTGGGATGGGGGAGACAGGTTTGTTCCTCTGCCCATGGTGGCCTTGGGATTCCTTTTCTGCTTTGTTAGTCCCTGTTTTAATTTTTTTCCCCGATCACCCTTCATTTCTGTGGGTGCCATTGAGTGGTTTCCCTGTGGTTGTCATACTACCCACATTCCATCCTGTCAGCATATCCATTTGTTTCTCAAACATATCACATGCAGACATCTAAATTTGGTCACTTACCAGTGTCTTAATTTGGGCATTCCTGGCCTCCTAATTTGGTCATTTCACCAAAACCACAAATCCCAGGGGTTTTGCAGTCAGTCACTATGACCTAATGCTAATACCTATCTCTTGTTGTGGAACACTGTATGTATGTGTCGGGGTATCACAGGATACAGATGCAGGCATCACAATGACATACGCTTGCCTTGCTCGTACCAGGGTGGGCATCAATCAGCCAAATTGGGTCAGAATTATTCTCCCCTATGTCTCCTGCCATGACTTTGATGATTTGATTAAATTTAGGAGGATGGTGGTTTCCCTGGCCCAAAGCCAACTGCCACTTATCCAGATGGAAGGTGCAGCCAGATTAAAAAAAAAAAAAAAGGGAAAAGAAAAATAAAGAAAATCTCAAAAACCCTGATAGCATCTTCTCTTCTTCTCTCTCTCCTTCTCTCTTTCTCTCTGCCCACAGTTTAGGATCTCTGGGGCTTCTCTCTTTCCCTGTTTATCTTTTGGGGCTCTTGATCACGACTCCAGCAATCGAGCGATTCTTTTTTTTTTTTTCCTTCCGCTTCTCGCTAATTGCTATCCCACTGGTTTAATTGAGCACCAACTGCAATCAATTAATGCAGAGCTGGGGTTTCCTCTCTCTCTCTCTTTCTTTCTTTTTTTTTTTTCTGAGCTCTGAAGACCCAATAGGTCTGTTTCCCTATTCCCAGGGATTTCAGTCTTGGCCGGCAGGCAAGGTTTCCCTTACTGCCGACCCCTCTTCTTCTCTTTTACTTCTTTTCTTCTCACCGGTGCCCCGCCCTGGAAATGGCTCCCGGTGGCATAATTAAACTAATTCAGTTCACCTAGCGGGCTGATAAGGCTCTGCTGGAGTGAATTGGGAGATCCCTCTGAAGCACAGCTAGGCTGTAATGGCCAAATGGATCTCTCCGGTTGGGGCCCTCCTTGAAGCAGGTACCCCCGATCTATCCATAGTGTGTTTTTAATTTCCCAGAATGTATGTATCTGCTTGTTGACAGCTTTGGACACAGTGACTGCTAAAAGGTTGAGAATGTGAAACTTTGTCACAGACTTTTAGAAGCCAATTAACCCTTGCTGTTCTCTTGGACCATTGTTCTAATGCAATATTTACTCTACCTACAAGCCAATTCCTAAAAGCAAATCTTTAAATATTATTTTCTAGCCATCAAGCTAGTGCTGCACAGTGCTTTTCTGAAAGGCAGGGATAAATGCACTAAGCAAGCTACGCCATGTCCAGTGCATGAGGTGGCACATGTGGAACAAACATGCTGTGTCTCAGGATGTGGTAGAAGACAGTGAAGACATCCCCTGAGTTGCTTCTGGTGTAAAAAAGAGAGTAAAACCCTTTTAGTTGTTTCCTTAGATTGTCCTTGAGAATAAAAACTATCATTTTCACATATGAATACACACGGAGCAGAGGTTTATAGTTTTCCATATGTCTGGATGATTCTGCTGTCTCCCAGTTTCAGGTGTACAAAGACATGACTGTGCCTCAGGATTAAATGAACAAAAGATGACTATATTATTTTTTTACAACCCTGCCTATTTAACTTGGTTATAGTAAGAGCCTGCTTCTTTCCAGTTTAGTTCAATACTTAAATCTATCTTTCCCATGACTTCCCATTAAAGATTCACAGCAGGTGAGAGCAGTTAACTGGGTAACTCAGCATGTAACGCTATACAAGAACAATGTGACAAATCTGCTTCCAAAACTCCAGGTGCTCCTTCTGCTTATCTAGCTTCAATTTCTGATCTTGCTTCAAAATCTCAGGACAGTCCAAGGACATGTGCAGACTGCTTTCTAGCAGCCAAGAGAAGGAAACCTAATTTGTAGGAACTGATCAGTCAAAATGGATGTCCTCCCTCTTATTTCATTTTTATTTTATGCTTTGCTATTTCCAAACCCAGGCAACTATTGCTGCACTGTTATAAAGCAAATCATGAGTTTGTGTTCGTTCATTAGACATTACTCAGAAGGCCTGCTACAAGACAGACTGCTTTTAAAAGATAAAGCTAGCCATGGAGAGAAATAACTTTAATATTTCAAAACGAAGGGTCAAAAGTTGGGAAATGCCAAAATCTAGTATTTTTTCGGAACCTTGCTTCATTTAGTTTTGGGTTGAAGGGGTGTTTTAAGGTGTTGGGTAGCAATTCAATCTAGAGACACAAGAAAGGGTCGGCTACATCTTACAAATTGTCTCTCTTAATGCTATTTCGGAGAGATGACCTTCAATAATTTACTCACCTGGGGTTCTTATTTTGCCTTTAAGGATTACATAACTAAAGAGAAGCAAAATACTCAAGAATATTACTTATTAATATTAATATTTTATGACTAAAGCAATGGAAAGAAAGAATAAACCAAAACAGGACACAAGCAAATAGCAAAAAGCATATACTTTTGTAACTATCCCTTCCTGTGTGCATCTTTTTGGAAAGCTTTCAACAGAGATTAAGCCTCAACAGTTGGTCTGCCTGCATGGTCACTATTCTCTAAATAAGATAAGTTCAAAGCATATTATACCCAGTCCATTGGTGAGTACAGTTTTAGTGTATCATAGTATTTTATCATAGATAACTGAAAAGTTTATAGAAGGACAAGGAAATTACTTTTAAGGGTTGTTGGGTGCCATTTTATCTATCAAAGGGAAGTTATCTTAACTAAATTCTAGGAAGCTAGAGAAAGAAAACTAGCTATCTAAAGCTATTTAAAACTACTTTAAAAGAATGACTAATTTGAAATAACAGTGTTTCTTTTTAACCCACGCACTTTCTTTCTGCAGTGGTACAGAAATAGGCAAATTAACGAATTTTTCAGATTTTGTTCTCTCTTTCTGTTTACCAAGGTTATCTTATGAGTCTGCTATAGGATTATGTGTTTAAAAGAAGAGATTGTTAGTACTTTAAATTACAACAGTTATGACATATTTACTTAAAACTGGTTTAAGAACAAATTAATCCTGTGCAAAGCTTTCACAGAGGTCTCCTTACTGATAATTTTGAAGTCTCACTGTTGCAGAAGCAGAGGTAGAGGATTACCTGTTTTATTTATCATCTTTTAGTCTTCTGTTTTGTACTTGGTGTTGTTAACTTGACTGAAATGAGAAGAATGGGCAGAACTGAGATCAACTTGTTGAGGGCGCTTCAGAAATATGAGAGCATGGGTGCGTCTATACATGAATTAATGTGATACAATAAACACCAGTGCGTATTGTGCCAGAGTTTATTGCTCCCAGGTGCCATGTTTACATGTGTGCCCAGGACCACAGCCTGTTGAGCTGGGTTGGAGCAGCGCTGGCTCTCAAGGGAGCCGGGGCGTCAGCCTGCTAACCAGGGGCTGCTCCTTCCTGGCTCAGCATGCTGCAGAGGGGATGGCTAAGGCATGAGAATACTCCAGTGCAGGGCTAGCCCTCAGAAAGTCCCCACACTGAAGCACCCTCATGCCCCAGCCAGCCCCACCAACATCTACACATATTGCTGTGCATTAAAGAATGCTGCTGTAGAATATTTGCTAGTACTATTATTGTGTTAGCTACTTCTGACCTATGTTGGAGTTATACTGTGGCCTAATAGGGCCTCACATATAGATACTGAGACTTTACTGTGGAGCTAATTAGGCTACTTCTTGTGTAGATGAGCCCAGCAAACATTTCAGTTAAGAAGCTTGTAAGTTCCTTTTTATAAATACACTGAGAGTGGAAAACACCTCTGTCGAGGATTTAGCTGAATATGAGATATGGCCTATACTGGCTCAAAATCTTTATAGATTGACCTGGGTAGCATCTCTTGGTCATGCATATGCAATTTCTTAATGCACGTGGCAACGCTGTAGTTCAACATTATTGTTTTTCTCTTTGTGTTGCAAATTTTTCAGAACAAATTTAAAGGTAAAGTTTTAAACCTTTGCCCATTATTTTGTTCATAGTCTGAGACATCCATTCATCTTCATGAGGTTTTGTTAGCACTTACTGGCACAGCACGTGGTCCACCTGACAAAATGAAGTTCTTGTTCTTTAAAATGGAAGTCCTAGAACTTCTTAGCAAGAGTTATGATCAGTAAAAACAGCAAGAATATTGTTTAATGCAGGGAAACCACATCATTTTCCACAGTTTTGTTATCAGAAATTTTAGAATAATTTTAGCTGAACTTTAAAAAAAAAAAAAAAGCCTAAGGCAGACTCATGACTTAAACATTCAGCCCCAACTGATGAAGTTTGGAAAAGTTATAAGCAGCTGAAAGCAGGATCTTATACTGGAAAGTATAAGATCCTGCTTTCAGCTGCTTGTAACTGGAAAGTATAAGACAGCTTTTGATTATAAGTGGTACTACCAGCTCTACCTATAATGCTACTGCAATATAATAATGTGACTCTATGAAATACAAGAAGGAGAGAATTGGCTGAGTGGAGTGAGCTGGCAGAGAACAGCCACCCTTGCTATGCTAGTCTATTCTGTAAGTGTAGAATAGTATTTTGTTTTTATAAATCTCTCTTTTTTCAGTCTTCTTGTAATGGAATTATGTGAAAGCATTTTGGAAAATAATGTCATCTGACAAATATTAAAGGTGGATAAAAACAAGACATTGAGTGATAGAATATTTGATAGGACTGCCATTTTATACAGGAATTTGGGATCAATGCCTGATTGTACACAAAACAATCAGGGGCTATCTACTCAGCTGGTATAAATCTATGTAGTGAGTGGAAATCAAGGATTTTCTTCTTTGGAGCTTCCATCATCAGAACCCATTTCTCTGGTCCTTGTTATTGTTAATAATAATAATTTATTACGTCTTGAACTCCTGAAAGAGATTAGGGCCATACTGTGCTAGACACTATACAAACAGCTAATGAGTCAGTCCCCTACTGCAAGCTGCATGTAATTGAGGAAGGGAGAAAAATTGTGAGAGAAAGAAAAGAAATGATCTTATTTTTCAGTCAGGGAACTCAGCCACAGAGTCATTAGTCTGCTCAACCTCAGGCCAGAAAATAAGAATCAAAGTTGGGTCTCCTGAATCTCTGGGTTTTGAGGTAGTGACCTCAAATCCATGTGTGGTCTCCTCTTTTGAGTTGCTTTTGATTACTATCTATTTGGTATCACTTTCACATTTACAGCATTTACAGACATGGCATCTGTGCTGGCTGCACTTGTGGGCTAGCGGTCTTGGAAATGGACTTAGATGGACAGTCCCAAAACATCTGAGATTTAGATAAAAATTCTGCAGTTTGCCAACTCAGGTTGAGCCATGTGTTCTTCCTGATTTTGGTATTTATTCAAAAGCTCTGCTTATAAGAAC
>NW_017728886.1:67123910-67157025 GCF_001723895.1 Crocodylus porosus | reverse complement strand
AAACTGGATGCTTATCTTGCTGGGATCCTATGACCCCAGCTGACTTCCTGCCTCTTGGGCAGGGGGCTGGACTTGATGATCTCCCGAGGTCCCTTCCAGCCCTAATGTCTATGAAATCTATTTTTCCCTTCAGCCCTTCTCTTGTCCTAATATACTTCACTGTTTCAAATAACAAGGAGAATTAGAAAGAATGACATTAGAAGTTAAAGAAGTAAAAATCCAAAAGGAAGGAACAAAGAAATTAGGAAGACAAATGATGTTGACTCTTTGATTCAGTTCAATGTGCTTGCAATAATCCCCTTTTTCTTTATTATAGGTACACAAGCCTGTGCACTGTGACCCAGCCCTACAGCTAGAAGCAGCATTTGAAAAACCCTTTGACTTGGCTTTTTTTTTAACACTACTACTATTTCTCTTGTTAACACTGACAAATAACATACTTCAGGACAATTTTGATTGTATTGATTTGCTGGTAATGGTGTCAGCATTAGATACTGCTCAGGGTATGAGTCATGATGAGGTTTCACACCATAACTTCAGGCTGACCTTTTATGCACCTTTTAAAAAAATCTCTCAGGCTGTTTGGGCCTTGTGACTTGGTAACTTTGGGCAACTCCTGGAGACCTTAACCCCTGGATTGTCCTCACATTAACATCTTAAAGTGATTTTAAGCACTTGAGTTACACCACTCTAGGGCAGGATTATCTCTCATCTGCAGTACCCAGCTCCTGTTCCATTAAGCCAGGGTAGGCAAAGTCTAGCCTGCAAGCTGGATAGGGTCTGTGGCTGACTCCATTTCCCAGCAGCCCCTGCTCACATTGCTGTGGCTGGTTTCCATGGAGACACCATTAGTGGCAGTGCCAATGACAGCGCAGGACCAGGGTTTCCATGGAGACCAGCCCCAGCAGAGCTGGGTGGGGAGCTTCTTTAGGCCCAGGGCTGGGATCTGGCAGCAGTGGCAGTGTGGACCAGAGATGGCAAAGAGCAGAGATCTGCTGTCTGCATGCGCTGGATCTGGGAGGGGGAGAGGAGGTGCTTGGCATCTGCAGTCAATTGGATTGCAGCTGTGCCTCAGTGCTGGACCATGCTGTCACCACTGCAAGATCCCAGTCTGGCCCTGGAGCAGTTTCCCACCCAGCTGTGCACCCTGCCAGTGCAGCTGGGGCTAGTCTCCATGGAAACAGTGGCCCTGCACTGTCATGGTGCTGCTGCTACTGGGGTCTCCACAGAAACCAGCCACAGCAATGTGAGCAGGGGCTGTTGGGAAATGGAGTTCAGCTGCTGACAGGATGTGCCATTTTGTGACCATCCTCCACAGTTGCCACCCAAGTTGAAATCTTTCAGTATGCCAGGATCTCTCTCATCTCTGCCCATACAGTGGGGATAGAAGCCTGTCCTGGCTCACCAGCTCTCTAGTGGCAACTTTCAGCTCCAGCTCCTAGTTCTGCCCATGGTCAGCAAGTCGCAGCTGTGCAGATGGGGAACAGTAAGAGAAGGTTTCTAGACTAATGGTGTCACTGCTCCGAACTCCAAGCTAGCACTAACACCGATCAACATTTGTGTGACTCACAGTGTAAGGTATAACAAAGCCTGTTAGCATTTACAGAGAAAAAATACATGTAGCTGGCTGTGATCGTTTGGCAAATTCCACTCATGTAATATGACACTAGATCTTCATTTATACTATGAGCCAGGGAATTGGTAGAATACTGTAAAAGGACTTCTATGCATGTTGAATAAGAAATATTAAGACCTGATGCTTATCTATATTAAGGGTCTGATCTGGCACCTACTGAAACCAGTGGCAAAGCTCCCAATGATTTCAGCAGTTTCAAGATCAGGTAGATAGATATTCAACTGCATGGTACCAGTTTAGCCTTGATGGAATGCCAATGAGCAGATAGAGAACAGCAGAAAGCAGAAGCAAGATGGTGGGGAGCCATGTCTAGTGGTTTCATGCCAAGACAAAATGAGTGTGAAGTGAGAAGAGGCACCACCAGAGGCTTTTGTCCCCTGCAAGATACCCATTAACAATGGTATGTGATGCCTCACCATGAGCTACCGATAGCTTCCAACAATCTATAGTTCCCTCTGATGACAGTGGATTTCTGACGCACACAATTTTAAGGAACAAATTGGAAGTGCAAGGATAAGGAAATCACAGGGGTTTTCTTATATTTTTGTAAAGGGAAAAGCTGCAGAGTAAACAATTAACAAATAACCTTCCTTCATTGCAGGCTTTTTCATATATCCAGTTGAAAGAGTGCATGGTTCTCTGATACTGAATCGAAACATATGTAAGTTATTTTGAAAACTATAGCTTTTATCATTATAAATGTCCCTTTGTTTAATTCTACTTGAGAGATGATTCTAAAACACATAAAACAATTCTATTTTATAAAGGTTTTGGCAATGGATAAAGTGTCAGTTCCTCTTATGGTTAAAATATACCATAGACAAAAATGGTTATTTAAAATGGCTTGATAATGTCTGGTTGCTGTTTTCTCAAGTGCATTGAAGTTTAGTTTTCCCAGACGTTACTCAATCCACCTTACACTGGCAAAAAAAGATTTCATCTGTTCTTTCTAGTCTTAAAAGTATTCATGCAGAATTCACACTTCTCAATCCCTGATGATGTAGGGCTAGTTATATTCATAAAATAAAATATATATGTCTTATGATCCAGGCCAGCTGGAGGACGGTATACAGAGTAAAAATCTGAGCCCTGAGCAAATGACACATGATTTCCTGAGTTGGAGCTCTGCTTCTTGAGGTAGAGATTGAGATTTTTAGGTATCTTGTGCATATTCACTGCGAGCCCTACTAGAAAGATATAAAAATAAAATGGAGACAGCAGTAGAAATAATACATTTACATTGGTACATCAATAATAATATAATGTATTATTGTACAACACCTACACTGCCTTGAGTAAGTTATGCTCCTGTTTATGCACAGAAAGTCAATGGAATTTATCTGGATTTATGCATGGGAAAATAATAACAGAATCTGGCAGATTTGTAAGGAAGAAATAAAATTTAGGATGGGAACGGCCTTAGGAGTCTTTATAGATTTTATGTTAGTGAAGCTGGTAGGCTTTCCTTAAAAAATATGCAGTGTATTCTTTCCCTCCTAGTGAGGGAGGGGGGCATGGTGTCAGCCTTTATTCAAAGCTTTTGAATGGTGAGTTTAGCTTATGTGGAAGACTTTATAGTTCAGTCCCTGGCATAGACACCTGTAGAAAAGTCAAAACTGACTAAGGTAACCACCTGTACTTAAGAAAACACATGTGAAAGGATAAAAAAACTTTGGTAGACTTCACCATTTGGTGCATGGAATGTGGGAGGCTGCCATCTTTGAACATGGTGAGAATCGCTCTTTGGTGACTGGTATCTCCTCTTCTAAGTATGGCACAAAAGTAATCTTGATGTTTAACCCAATGTTTTTGAAGGTCAACAGAAAGGTAACAAAAATTTTGGTACTATATATTGCCCTTCCAAAATAATTATTGAGTTTGTCATATGTGTGAGTTTGCAACTGTCTTATTTTACTAAATAAATAATATAAGTTATTGGACTGCTCAATTTATTGTGTACTCTTTTGTTTACTGTGTATTATTTTAATGAACAGTTACTATTACTGTATTAACTATAGTTTAATGGGGTTAATGTTTTCCCGAGTCATTATGTTTGCGGCCCAAATCACAAGTAACTGTTTTTGTTTTCTGTTTTTCAGATTGAAATACAGTGAGAACGTGGCAGGTTATGTGGGGAAAAGAATTGCAATTCTTGGGAAGTCATGAGAAGATTGTTATGTTGATTTAAGCAAGTGTATTATCCATAAAAAATTACTGCAACTTCAGATGGATGAAAATGAATCATGGAAGTATCAGAGATTAGGAATGATATTGTCATAAAAAGACTGAGACAAGTGTAGACTGATACAGGCAGTCCTTGACTTACAATATTTTGAGTTGCAACATTTTGCACTTACAATGTTTATAAATTGACAACTTGTTTAAATTTTCTGATGTCAGTTTGAACTTTACAACACTTGAGCTGATGCCACACTACACCAGTGAACAAGTTTTCTGCATCCCCCATCTCCCTGGAGAACATCTGTACAAACTTCCTTGAACGCTTTCTTTAACAAAGCCAGCAAGACTCCAAAAAAACTTGAAGCCAAGACTCCTGAGAAGACTCCAGCCAAGAGCCTTTCAAAAAGTCCAGCAAAGTCACCTCAAAGAAGTCCTTCTAAATTAATATGATTCCTATTTACAATATAAATACATTAATGTAGCTATATTACTCATCTATAACTGATTGAATACAAAATTCTGGGGTATTTTTGGTGAAAATAGGGTATTGAGCCTTGGTTCAGGAACAAATCTCCCATTTATAACATTGTTTCTTTTGGGAAAATCAGTTCTGAGTTACAAAGTTTTGACTTAAGGTGCAATTTTCAGGAACCAATTGTGTCGTAAGCCAGAGACAGCCTGTACTGAACTCTTACTGATGTAAGAAATAAACATTGAAAAATAGTCTAGTGAAGGCCACCCATAACATAATAAGAAATAAGTTCTGCATCTGTGAAACACAAAGGGCTTCAAAATTTCTGGCAGCTGCTCTTTATCTCCAGGATGATGGCTTCTCTTGAGCTTCAGATCTAGAAGCAGAATCCCAAGTGTTTGAAGCAGATATACTTTATTACAAAGTATGCCTGGAAATGTACCTTGGAAGAAATATGACAACACTCTGAAGCAGTCTGTAACCCAAAAACCCCCTCTCTTAAGGATCAGCTTTTGAGAAAGCAAATGAAATTGTGGTGCCTATGTTGAAAGATGGTTATGGTTTCACACTTTCTGAAGTAAAAGATCTCACAAATGATTTGGCAGGTGGTGACATAATAAGGAATAATGAAGTGAAAGTGTGTTTATAGAAGTGCCATGGAAATGGTATATGTTTGAGTTATTCAGATTGCAAAATGAGGCTATAATGCTGATCTAACACCAGATGAAATCATATTAAGCACATCAGAAAAGTAGATGTATTTAAAACAACAGCAAAGGACATACAAGAATCCCTTAAGAAAGTAGATTTTGGACTAGAAGATAGGTTCTGTGATTCTGAAGAACTGAGGTCATCTAATATGATGTCCAGGGAACACCAGCATGATCAGTCAGAAGATGCGTCAGAGAATAGCAATGATGAAAGTGATGGTGAAGAGTGTGAGAAGGGGACATCTAAAAATCTTTCATATAAAAGCAAATAAATCAACCCTAAATACTAGAGTACTGCTTCAGATCCTATGTTACTCAGTTCATAGTGGCTCGTAAAAGCCCCTTCATATCATGACTCACCATGCAGTATACGATAAATGCAAAAGCAAAGAATTGATTACTGTCATGAACAAGTCATTAGTGTCTATAAACTACAATGAAATGCAGTGTTTTAGAAAACTGGCATCATGCACTGTTCACAGCAGAGCTCATGGGGAAACTCCTTTACCTGCTCATTTCAGAAAAGAAAACTTTACACTCAGTTCTATAGATAAATTTAACCATGAAGACCATTCAACAATCAGCGGCATACACAGTTCCCATGACACGGTGACTGTTCTGTTTCAGGTGAATCCTGGTCCTGGGAAGTTTCAGTAAAGTCAAAAATTTCTGAAACTGATGTGGGAAGAAGTGGAACCCATTTAACAAATGAGCTATAGTGCCAGAAAATTTGAGGTTACAGATGAGCACCTACTGAACCTTGTCCACCTGCAGATTTCCGGGCTGATAATTCCCTTACAAACTTTGAACACAAAGTTGAATGTGGCAGGGCACTGTTGGTGCATGTCACTTTAAGAATGGAGCCAAGAAGCCAGCAGGTGCTTGATTGCGGCAGCCATTTTAGATCTCTGCCCACCTATATAAACAGGGCAGTTCATTGCTGGCAGCAGAGGCAGTAACACTGCTTGGCTGCAAGGCTCTGTAACATCCTGGAGGTAAGGGCAGGAGCTGTTGGGGATGGCTAGGAGGCTCCTGGTCCTGGGCGTGACCTAAAACTGCACCTGCCAGGAGTGGGTGGCCTGGTGGGGTTCTCAGTGGTGTGGGAGCCCCCAGAA
The DNA here is from genome assembly GCF_001723895.1 of Crocodylus porosus. Taxonomy (NCBI): domain Eukaryota; kingdom Metazoa; phylum Chordata; order Crocodylia; family Crocodylidae; genus Crocodylus; species Crocodylus porosus. The sequence goes on along the minus strand of NW_017728886.1, from coordinate 67,150,911 downwards.
GATGCCAGGCTAGTTATCACCCCAGTGAAAGGTGCATAGGGGGCACCTTAACCCTAGCCCTTACCTTCAGGTGGGTTACGTACCATCAGAGGCAGCTGGGGCCAGGCACAGCTGGGGCCACCTGAGCCCTGTGAGGTGCAAGACCCCAAGGAGCAAGAGTGGGGGCCAAGCATGACTGCGGCCACCTGAGCCCTGTATGGTGTAGGACCCTGAGGAAAGCTAGTTGGGGCCAGGCACAGCTACGACCACCTGAGCCCACCAAGGAGGGAAGCCCCATGGCCCCAGTGAGGGGGCAGTGTGGGGCCCCAGTGAGGGGGTGGAAATGAACCCAGTGAGGGGATGGCCCAAGTGAAGGGGCTGGAGATGTGGGGCCCCAGTGCAGGGCCGGCCCCATGTGAAGGGAGTAGGCCAAGGTATGTCTTCAGATGCCTGAGGCCGCAATTTGGGCCAGAGGCTGAGTAAGGGGGGCTCAGTCTGAAAAACAGGGGTGAGTCCTGATGCTGTTAAGCCCTCCACAACTGGGAGGCCGAGTGTGGGTTGAAAAAAAGAGCTATCATAGATCACAATGACCTGCTGTTCCAGGAGGTGAGTGAGAGTCCATGTGAGACCCCGGAACACCAGTTGTGGTGTGAGTTAAGAATGCCCCGGTAAGGGGTGGCCCCAGAAAACGGGACAGAGATGAGGAGCCCCAGTGTGGGGAGAAGAACCAGAGGGCTGGGAGCCCAGTATGTTTATATGTATATAGTTGCTCCCGGAAGGGGCCAGGACAAGCTTAAAGCTGGTCGGGTAATCGGCTGGCCACTACCCTGGTGAGGATTGTGGGAGAGGCCCAAAAGACAGTATGTTTACCACCCAAGGTACAGGCTAGCTAAAGCCTATGGTGTAAGGGGCCTGCTTCAAGAGGGAGCAAGGCAGTATGAGCTGTTGAGCACTCAAGTGTGAGAGGCCCTATTGAGAGGAGGGCATGTGTGACTGAGGCCTGGCAACAAGGCCTAAGCTTGGTCCAGCTGTAGGCTAGGAGCACTGTAACATCTGGATGCCATTTGTGAGGCTTGGGCTGTGGTGTAGGGGAGGAATGGAGCCGCAGATAGTGACCCCTGGCATTGGGGCAAAAATGGGCAGCTTCCCGCCTTAATTAATTAACAACTTAATTAACAACAAGGCATGGCAGGTGAGTCAGGTTGGGGGCGTGCCCAAAGGCAAGTTGGGAAACTAGCAGGTGCAGCATGCAGATGTGTAGTAAAAATTTTTAGATGGATATTTTTTTGGTTGACAACTGAATAGGTTGTTCTGTGCAGTTTCTCCTGATATGAAGTTGCAACACACTACTCAGAGATCTCAAAAAGGTTCTGGACAGACTGGGCAACAAAAATATGTTAATGAATGGGAACTTCTTTATCATGAAATTTTCACAATCAGCAATACATTCTGAAAATTAACAGGGTCTGACAGAACGAGATATTATGAGACTGTAACAAGTGGACGTCCTGGGGCTGGCCCAATCTTTGGCCTACCCACATGTCTATGAGCTAACTGCCCACCTACCTCTCCTGCCACGTCTTAGTTGGTATCAATTAGAAGATGTCAATAAAGCAGGAGGCTGCCCATTTACTTGCCCAGATGCCAAGGGCCTATATACATGGCGCCAACCTTCCCTATACCATGTTCCATGCCTTGCAGATAGCATCCATGACCTATGACTGGCCTCTATGCCTAGTCCCTCACATTGTGATCCACACTCTAGAGTCTCGCATGGGATTCTCACTCCCCACTGGAGCTCACAGTCACTGTGCCTTCACATTAGGATTTCCTTTAATCCATTAGGGCTCCTAGCCCCTATCTACTTAGGACTCTGTGCCCTTACCAGCTCAGGGTTCCAAGGCCAGCTCTGGATTCTCTCAGTCTCCCCATGCCCCCATACTGGGGCCCTCATCCCCTGCCCTACAGCTTCCCCCCACTTCTTTCTCTCTTCAAAATGGACTTTTCAGGAGATGCTTCTTTGTGACACATTAATGCTTTAGCCTGAATGATAGCTATAGAAGCATGTAAAATCTGAAAGATTTTGGGTTGTATGAAGACCGAAGTGGAGCTCTTTTTCTGGATGAGTGTCTCCATTCTGTTCCTGATGAATTACTGCTGACATGTAACTGTGCAACATGAAAAACTGCAAGATGCAAGTGCCGAAAAATACATTTATTGTACTGAATATTGCAGATGTGGTGAAAACTGTAAAAGGAAAACCAAGTAGTCTAATGGATGATGTCTGGATCACCCCAAAACATTAAAAGAAAAATTCTTTCAATAGTTGCATTAATTTGTTTGATATGTTGTATATTATAGCACTTCTTATTAATTCCATATTGAGATTCCAGTATTTTATATGCATCATTTAGATTTCAACAGACATGTAAGAAAAATTTCCATAAATAAAGTAATGTTGAGATAATTTGCCATGACAGAATTGCAAACCCTACTTTTTATCACTGTGATATTGGAAACATCTTTACTGAATTGTTTGACCTTGAAAACATTGGGTTAGACACCAAGATTACCTTTGTACCATACTTAGAAGAGGAGATAACTAGTCACCAAATAGGAACTGTCACCATGTGCAAAGATGGTGCCCTCCCAAGTTCCATGCACCGAATAGAACATCACTGAATAGTGATGTCTACAGATGGGTTTTTTAAAATCCTTTCACATGTGTTTTCTTAAATATAGGTGGTTACCTTAAGTCAGTTTTGACTTTTCTACAAGGCTCTATGCCAGGGACAGGACTGTTATATGTAGCATAGTGAAAAGGGTAGCTTACTTTTTCTTTTTTCTTGCCTTTTCTTTTTCTTTCTTTCTTTTCTTTTTGTTTTTCTTCCTTTCAATTTGATGCATTTTAGCACTTATGAAAGCACTGCACCCTTCCTATGTTGAGATAAAAATAAAGTTCAAACCTCCCCACAGGACCTATCAGTAGAGAAATTTTAACTGATGGAAAATCTGAACTGATGAGAAAAGACATTGTAGTCTCCATGTTGATTCCATATATGACTAAAGATAAGTGGGAATCTGTAAGTGTTTATTCATCTGCTACGTTTATTCATGACAAAAGGCTTGATCCAGAAAGTAGTAGGGTTGGAGTGTTATTGTAGTCATGATCATGCAACAAATGTGAGAAGCAAGGGTTTTTTTTGTGATATTTTTCATTAGACCTACTGTATAATTGGGAGGGATGTCAGACAAACCGTTGGACACAAAGGGTGCTGGCTGATGTGCAGGCTTCCACTCTAATTCATGGTGCTTTCACATAAATTACTGTGAGTTAGAACACCACCACCCCCGATCCAACAGACGTTCACCTGTTGGGTTGGGGTGGGGAAGATTGAGTCTGCATGCAGGCAAGCAGCCAGCCAAGGAGCAGCCCCTCTCTGCCCCAGCTTCATGGCTTTCAGCAGGAAGGGAGGGGGCAGGAGGAATCCAGGAGCAGTGAGTTGCCAGCTGGGTTTTGCCTGGCTTGAGCTGCAGTGGGGGAGGGTTGGGGGGCTCCAATCCACCTGCCCCTGCTCCAGCTCGGGCTGGGAAAATCCCAGCCAGCAGATCACTGCTGCTGCCTTCCCCCTCCTCTTGCCCCCTCCCTTCCTAATGACAGCCCCAGGGGGTGAGGCTGGGCTGCATCAGTCCAGCCCCAATCATGTGACAAATTAATTCTAGGGAACACAAGCTCCATAAAGAGGTCTAAAGCAGAGCTTCTTTACCTGATACCTCATTTGAACACAACTGACCACTTTAAATGTGCTCTGCAGTACTAGACGTGTGTCACAGCATGGCTCTCAAGTGCTTTCAGGAGGCCATCACATAAAAAAATGTAACTTCTGTCTGTGCCCATAGCACCTTTTTTTTATCTCTTAGAGCTTGTCTCGTGTCTCCTAGTTGTTCCAATAAAAGATATCACCAAAAAATCCCCTGCTTGATCTAGCAGGGCAGTTAAGCATATAACTTTAAGCATATAATGAGCAATTATTCTCAAGATTATTTAACTGCCGATGCTTAAAATTATGGCTGTCACTTTTTGGATGGCTCAGTTGCTTATTTTACTACTGTGAGTACTCAAGAAAAAATAAGCTTCAAGAAAAGTTGTAGTGTTGTTGCAGCTGTGATGTTCAAGAAGAGTATGTTGCAGGGTAGGTTAAAAAGAAAGGTTTGCTGGCTTAGGAGAGATGTTAGACAAGCTGTCAGGCATAAAATGTCCTTTGCAAGAAGCAGTAATTCTTTGGTATTATCTTTTATTGGACCAACTATATAGTTGGGAAAGATATTAGACAAGTTCTGGGAAAAACGTCTGACCTGAGGTAGGACATTTTGTGTCTGAAACTTGTCTAACGTCTTTCCCGAGTATATAGTTGTTTCAATAAATTATATTACTAAACATGTCTTGCCTTTTACAAACTTCAAGAAAAGAAATATGAAACTTGGATGTTGACGTATTTGTGGAAAACATATTTAAAATTACATAATTCATTGTAAAATTTACCATTTTCACACTGGTTATTTACACTGAAGATTCAAACAGAGGCAATACAAGCTGACTTCTGTAATATTACTACAATTTAAGCTGGCATTGAATTTAAGCATAATTTCTGTTTCATGGTAAGGGGCTGTTCCAAAGTTCATTGAAGTGACTGGTAAGAATTGCAGTCAAGTCATCATCTTCTAATGTCCTGTCTGAGATTGTTAATGATATATATTTAGCAGAATTTACAGATTTGTTAGGGTCTGACAGGGCCACAACATGAGCACTTCTGCTATGGCCATTATGGCAGTTGGAATAATCAAGTTAATTGTATGTAATTAAGGAAAAGAAGTAATACTCTGGAAATGAAATCCAACCCCATTTAAAGCTAAAAAAATTGCCATTAACTTCATTAGAGTTGGATTTATGTTATTTTTCCAAAAGAGTGAACATTTTCACAGATCAAAAATAAGTTACAGGCCAAGAATTATTTGTTAAAAAATATATAAATAATTGTAACATGATCTTGCTCGAGAATTTAAAGATGTTTGTGATGATTCACAAATAGAAAACAAATCGTAATTAGAGTGAATTGTTTATTTTTATCTATGATTGGTGAGAGAGATAGCTATTGAATTTTTTTTGTGTTTAAAAAATTAGACTATTTTATCTCTTCTCACCAGTTCAAAATTCCCACAAATTCAAAATTTCCCTGAAAAAGACAAAAATCCTGCTTTTATTTAGTGGTAATATTACATCCCAGCCCTGAAGAAAAATCTATGCATACAAATAATTATAAAGTTGTAAAACAAATCTGGAGGATAAAAAATACAAAAGTATTAAATTTGTGGTTTGTGAAACTTCTGAATATTTATCTTCCAATCTTTTTTATTTGGGAAAGATATAAATATATAGCTTTGCTTTTCATGGAAGAACATGATTTCAAGTAAATAAAAAGAATATGAAAAAGCCTATGTAATTGTAAGGTTTTAGAGTTACAAAATCAATAGTAGTAGTAAAAGAGGAGCACACTCCATTAACATTACCTCTTTTTATTGCTAAAGAAAAAGTTGTTTTATATGAAGTATTTTTTAAATGAATTTGGGGTTTTCAAAAGGTGTCAAAATAGAGAACTGAAAGCCCTCTTTCAAAAGACAGATGCTGTACAGCAGAGGCAGTGACACTATTTGATTTCCACTGCCAACATTAAATTAGGGACCAAATCCAGGTGAATCCCTGTCCCCTTGCGATCAATAGGATCTGTACCATTGTCTTGAATGTATGGACACACTCCTAAGTCTTGAGAAAGGTGTCATCCCTTGGGATTTTCAATAGCAGTCAAATTGTGAATGGCCAAAAGAACCTGATTTGTCTCTTCCAATAAGAATAGTTCCTGATCAGAGCAGAAGCATGTTAGTTCAGAAGTAGGAGCATGTGCAGTGCCAGTGCTGTGCTGTGCTGGGCTGTACATCTTCTGTGGATGATATAATTCAGCATGTTACTTTGGTGATGTCCAAGGACTAAATGTGCTGTAAATACAGAATTAACTGGAGCCCATTGTCCTGAAGAGTTTACAGTCAAAACAGACAAGACACAGAGGGCAGGGAAAGAAGAGTGAACAAAGTGATGGCAGCAAATGTTATTTCAGAACCATGATCCTTTGGGGTAAGCTCACTGAGGAGTTGCTCAACTGAATTAAAGGAAAAATAAGGGGAAGTAGTTGCTGGGTAGGGCAGCAGAGGGTCAGTGGAGCAGGCAGAATGAAGAAGAGGTAAAGATAATATGAAAGAAGAGGACATGTTTGAAGCAAACAGCCAGTAAATACAGCGCAGAAACAGTTGGATCAATAGGGATATTATATTCATTGGGAATATGTAATTTCCTGAGATCACCACAAGACAATATAGTTACGGTTAAAGCCAATGGGAATTGCTTGTATCCTATGGTGGGAAATTAGGACTCCAGGGCACTTACTTTAGCAGATGTTGTCACCATTGGCTTAATTTAAAAAACAAAGCTGTCAAATAATTCCTATTCTAAGGGTGGATCTGCTATGTGAATGCCTGCTATGTATAGTTTAGGACTGAGACAATCAACTCACTTCACATAAGCTACCAAGCAGACCATTTTACTACACATAACCACTACTAAGTAGGGGTACATTAGAATGACTTAATTGCTGTTTATCATATCATCTATTAATGGCCCAAACCATTCTGGGAAATGCATCTCTGCTATTTTTCAGAGCATAGTTCACTGTGCTGGCCACAAAATGTCTACTGGTATTTTAGATACCTTTACAATGGCTGTTTCCCCACCAGTGGCTGTCATTGGGCTATTTGATTCATAATAAAAAAATCTTAACAGATACTGGAGTTTTTTTAAGGGTTTTTTTTGGGTTTTTTTAATTCTACATGTCTTTTTATGTTTTGTGATTTAGTACCTCTACAACACGCGGCATTATGACTGAGAGGCCAGAGGAAAGCATTCAGACCTTTTGCAGCTGGTGTACAATTTTTTGTTGGCTATTTCAATTGAGAAATCAGCCCTCCCCATCTTTCCCATGTCATTTTACACTGCAAATTATCAAGTATTGCATAAAATCAGTTTGCTTAGTGTACAAGAATAAGCATCCCGCTTGCTAATTTCAAATGCTTGTTTTCCTTTTCCTTCAACAAGCTGGTAAGTAATTTTTAGAAGCAAGGGAGGCACATTCTTGGTTATAGCCCAGTTTGTAACTTCCCCAGCCCTGGGGCTATACAATGCCAGGAAAACCTATTTTCCTGCCTGCTGTAGCTGCTTTGACTTTATTTTTTGGTTATTTAACCTGATGTCAAACACAAAATCTACAAATGTGAGTGAGATGTTTTTAAAAATGATGATAATATGGGAAGATGATGGAACATAACTGGATTTTTCTCTCATAGTTATTGATTTTAAAGAATGTAAAATCTTCTTGTGAAATTACCCTTTCTTTCATCCTGTACTAGTCTGCCACCCTTACAGTGAAGAGTGCCTTGGGTCTATTGATTTCAATAGGGACCGCTTGCAATGTAAGGTTCTACGCAGTGCGAGCAAGTCTGGAAGTCTCTGGCTCTTTCTTTATGGATCAGTTCTTCTACTGAAGCTATTTGGCAAAATTCGTAGTAGTGCAGGATAGGCCATTGAGCAGCATTGTTATTGCTGCCGGTGCCACCTTCATGGTTGACTTCTTTCTGTGTAATGAGTGGAGTCGGAACAATTGACCTGCATATCCACAAGCTTTGAGTAAACTGTATCTGAATTATAGTTCATACTTTGTGGCTGTCTGTCTGGGCTGAGAAAATCTGGATCAAATTGGGAATTGTACAGAACATGGAGAATGGCATGGTAACACCCTCAGGGGCTTACAGTGCCAGTAGACCCTTGAAGTATATAACTGTTCAGGACAAGTAGCTTCAAGACCCAAGCACAGTAATACAGCATTTGTTTGTTGGTTAAATTATGAGGCACTAAACTTGACTGCACTTAGTGGTCATGTAGCATGCATTCAGATGTCTGTTTTGTTTTAGTTCATGAAGAATCTAATTCAGGTACTGGAAGTTAGTAATTCAGGTACTTCTTTGCTGCATCTGGTCCTTAAACTTATGAAAGGTGCCAGATGGACAGTTAGAAATCTGCAGTTTTTATCTGCAGAGAAACATGGAATGCACCTGTTTAAATAACGGTCACAAGCTGGCAGAGGGTAGATTTAGGCTAGAAATCAGGAGGCGCTACTTCACGGTCAGGGCGGCTAGGAACTAGAACCAGCTTCCAAGAGAAGTGGTGCTGGCTCTTACCCTGGGGGTCTTTAAGAGGAGTCTAGATGTACACCTTGCTGGGGTCGTTTGACCCCAGTACTCTTTCCTGCCATGGCAGGGGGTTGGACTCGATGATCTGCTCAGGTCCCTTCTGACCCTACTAACTATGAAACTTTCTCAAATATTTCAATAGGCTCCTTATAGAAGAAATTGGGGAAATAATTCATACTGGTCTTATTCAACAATCAGCCCTGTTGCTAAGACAGTGATCAAGTGTAACAATTAGTGTCAACTGTTTGTGCTATATGTTTTTGTGCTATAGACAGCTATCCACTTGAAACTAGTTGGGAGTCTAGTGTATTTCAGATGTGTACTTAGTTTTGTTTCTTTCTTTCATTTTACTCACTAAGTTGTTTGAGGAAAATTTCTTAATGCATTTCATGCACAAGTTATGTAAGGGAGTGAGTACTTTTTTGAAGTACTTTTCTTGTTGTATTCCTGTATTTGCAGGGCTGGGGGGAGGGGGGAATTACATAGAAAATACCATATTTACTTGAATATAACATGAGGGTTTTTTCTCCTAATTAGCACGGGGAAATAAATCTCTTCATGTTACATTTGCATACTTCATCTAATCCATTTTCTATCAACTGCTGCCAAAAATAACATGTACTCAGTAATGGCAACCAACTATGAAGCTGATTAAATGCAGCCAACACTGAGTTTGACTATGAAACACATGGCCCATATTGGGCAAACATGCTGCTGGAGAACCAACAACAAGGATAGGTTTGTACAACTCATCTGAATAAGATATATGGTCATGCCCATTGAGTGCAGTCCCTCTCAGCACCTACTTTTCCCCTCCTAAGTGAGAGTGAGCCACTACACAATTTGACTTCCTTGTCACTCCTACAGCTGAGTTGTGCCTTCTTTTCCATTTCCAATGATTCCTGTTTCTCACCAGCCTGAAATATAACAAATATCACCAAATGGGGCCCCAAACAGTTGACTCAGAATCCCTCTGTTGCCTCCTCTTTCAGCCTGGCGCACATGATTAGTGTGGCCCCACCCTCCATAAAATGGAGTTGGACAAGATTGCCCTGTGCCTCCTCTCCTTCAAACTTTCAGAGGATCCCAAGATTCATGACAAGAACACACTGTTTTAGTCATGAACACAGGACCAATTAGCACATGACTCCTTTGTGGAGGGTAGCTGAAGCATACTGAGCAGTGCTGTGCTATAGGGTCACCATGGCTTGACATGCTATTGACTCTGCTGGGGCCCAGCCTCGACTATACAGTAAACCATGAGCCTTTTGGCTTTGACTAATATCATAGTGCCGTAGCAAGGTGGGGGGCGGCGACTGCCCTAGGTGCCAAAGCAAAGGGGCACCAACAGATGTTGCCCAGCCGGGGTAGGGCACAGGATGGAGTTGCAATTGGTTCATTTGGGGAGCTGCTGGGATGGGGGAAGGGTGGCTCTCACCACTGTGTGCACTCCTGGGCAAGCATGGGGATGCATGTGCCCCCGGATCTGTGCACAGGGCAAAGGCGGGCTGCCACTGTGTGGGCTTTTGCCCCGGGCACCAAACTTCATTGCTATGGCACCGTGCATAGTTTGTGCTGTATATAAGTAGGTACAAAAGTGCTGGTTAATAGTGTGTTCATGGAGTACCTGTGCTAAAACTTACACCAGTTTCAAAAAAGATAAACTGCATCAATTATAAATGAACTATGCTAGACAGATACCTATAGTAATTTGCCTTCATGCAATTTACTACAGACGTGTTTATTTGAAAGTGATTTTTTTTCAGATTTGTCCCTCACTTCCTTGTGCTCAGAAAGAGCAGGGTCTGACACTAAAGGGAGGGAAGAGGCTACAGGGGCAAGACGTTGAGGGGGGAAAGGGGGTCACCTGATGCCCCCCAGATTTATTTTCCCTGCTGTAGCAGTTGCAGGGGAACAAATTAAAGGCAAACCTCCAATAATTAGATTTTATACCTGTACATTTTCCATATATAGAAACCCCAGTTGTTGGGGTTCATCTTATATTCAGTTAAATACAATAATAGAGGATATAGGACAGAAGGGTACAACATTTCTAGTACAAGTTTTATACAAGTGTATGATAAAGTCAGTGCAATTTTGAGAGAGATCCTTCATTATAGAGATTCCTTTTTTAAGAGTCAGTTCAGGTGCTAAAGACTCCTACTAGATGCCTTACATAGCATCTAATAAGAATATACAAGTTACTTATGAAAAGCTGTTTACTGTTTGCAGCCTGCATTAACACACAATATTATGTATAAAGTGTGTAAATCTGCATAATTATTGAAACAGATCACAAATCATCCAAAGGGCATAGCTTTTTATTTTTTTCTGCGGTGGTAGCAAACAGTGACATAATTACAGGAAACAATTTGGACCCATATCTCCAAAGTGCAAAGACAAGATGCCACATCTAATTTAGTACAAATCTAATATGGTAATATATCATGTCAGTGGTTAGATTCTGCCTACCTAGGTATACAATGGAACAAAAGAGAGAACATGGATTTGTAAAGCTGTATTTCAGAAAGCAAGGGTCTTAGGGCACTTATAATGAAAGCCCTGTAAAATTGTTAGGGCTGACAAACCGCTACCATCACTCTTCCCCAATTCCCCCTCCCCAGATGTTGGGCCCCAGCCCGGGCAACATTTTGGCCACCCAAAGAAGAGAGAAGGACACAACAAGCTTGTAGTCCCTACAAAGTTGGCAGGCCTCCCTGAACAGGTGCTACCCTGGGGCAATACATAAGGTCACCTTTTGACTTTGACCTTTAGTGGTGACTGAGGCAGGGACAGGGAGTCTTTTTTTCTTTTTACTTTTTTGTTCGGGTTCTTTGGAATTTGTGTTGCGTGCATTGGCAGGAAAGGGAAGAAGCATTAGATGTGCTTTTTTGTGGGGAAGGGAGTGACAGCTGCAGCCCCTCTTTAAGAGAGCAGGGAAGAGTGGGGGGATCTCCCTTGAGGTTGAGGTGGGATGATAGAAATGGGTGGGCTGGGAGTGGGAGGTGGGTGGGAAGAGGTTTCTTGTAGCTGGATGAGCGTGGCAGTTGGATGTCATAGTGCTGATTGTCATGAGGTTTTGCTTATCTATTTGGGGATTTGGGTAGGAAGGCAGTGATTGAAGGGAGTAGGGGAGTTGGACTTGGGTTTTAGGGTGGTGTTTGGGGAATGCTGTCTAGGTTGTTTGTTTACTTTAAGACCCTCTGGGCAACAAATCAAGATAAATTAATAAATAAATACAAAATTATCAAAGCAGAATTAAGTATATTAAAAAAGAATATTTTCCAACTCCTTATTTTGGTTTCATACTTCCAAAACTCAGTAGAAGTCAATAAAGTCCTAATGGACTAAAGCCAGAGCAACACAGCAAGGTACAAGCCCTTCTATATTTTTTCTATCTCACAGTAAATAGCTTAATACTTACTTATTTCATGTGTTAATACTTCTGCAAAGCAAGTTTTATAAAAATAGGTGTTTTATCTACTGCAGATTCCAGTACCATTAGTACTCATGCAGATGGACATTACATTATACTAATCTGGGGGCACATTTTGTTATTAGTTGTGCATGGGCAGCTCCTGGTGACACCACCAGAAAGCATCTTGTGATGTATCATTTGTTTTATAGAATTTAGTTTCTTTTTTCCTTTATGTTTGCAAGTAATCTGGCTGGCTCAGTGACGAGAAAAATGCAGGAAAGATAGGGGAGCTGACTTCAAGAAGGCCTTTGAAAACTATTCAGCAGCACAGCTGTTAACCTTTCATCGCTCTGGAACAGATTCCAGAGCTGCAGTAATAGGCTCAGTCCTTCTTGGCTGGTGGAACTTTCTTAATGAGATGGGGTGAACAGATTCGATTTTATAAATGTTTAGTAATGTATATAGGAGAACTTAGGAAGCAGGTGTTTGGGAAGAAAAAAACCCAATTGGGGACAGGGTAAGGATCTTTTTAAGAGTTTGGTATACATCAATTCATTTTTGTGGGAGTCCTGAGCAAAATGTTTTTGGGGTAAATCATTTTTTGAGAAAACAAATACATTTTGATTTTTTTTCCAGCCTGTCTCAGAAATGCTCTGTTTGATCAGCCAGTCCCCAATTTTCCAACAAAATTTTCCTTTTGCAAATGTCTTCACATGAGAAGTTTCCAGTGGATTTGAATTTTGGCATACTGTAACTGCAGATTAAAACTGAATTTATAACAATTTTTTCTGGATCTAATAAATGAAACAATGCAAAAAGGTAAATTCCTATCAAGTATTAATACAATAGGAGTGGAGTGGTAGCAGTGGGCGATTTAGGAGGTACTTGTGCCTGTACCACATAGCACAATCCCATTCCATTGAGAGTAATTTATTCTTCCCTTACCATAAGGGAAACAGAGCCTATATTGCTGTACTGTTTAGGTCTTACAAACTATCTAAAATGATCTTTGTTCATTTCTGCCAGAAGATGTTGCAGTCCAGAAAACTCATCTGGAAGTAATCTCAGTATTTGTGGCCAATTATAAACATCAGTCTGTTTCTGGAAGTCCATTTTGGTATGTGCTTTCTCATTCTGTAATCTTGGCATCCTTCCCCCCCGCTTTTTTTTTTGATTTGTCACTTGAGAATCTTCATAAAATGAAGAACGCAACATATTCAAAGGAAAGATCCTGCAGCTGAAATGCTGCAGCTGTTCTGCTTCTGCGGTCTCTTAAATCAGCGTCACAGTGGTACTGCTTGTGCTGACATGGGTTAAAGCCTTGAAAAGTTGCTGTTGGGCACCAACCTTTCTGACAGACAAAGAGATCTGATGTTTTGGGAGCCCAAATTGCTGTGATTTCTAACTATATGAATAAATATAATGCATAGAGCCTGATCAGCACTACTTTGGTATCATCTGCTAATGATGCCTGCCAGAGCAATTAGTCATGAATTAGTCAAGGGATTGAAGCCCTTAGTAATCATCAATAGCATGCCCTACTTCACAGCTAAAGGTATTCCAGCTGTTGAGCACATGTCACTGGTTTGTGTGCCAGCATTGCCAAGATAGTGTTTCACGTGCTAGGAACAATAAAGCAGTAAGCAATACTCTTGTATACAGATACCCTGTCCAGAATTTTACATGTTTCAAGTCTTTTAAGAACATTCAGAAGAGTATTGTTCACTTCACTCACTAACTGGAAAGCAAAGGGGTTGTGATTTGAGTTAGGGGGCAATGAAAAGTAGAACAGAGTATGCCTTTTCATGTGGCTATTTTCTGTTGTGAGTTGTTGGGGAATTGAGCTTTGCTGTATGAAGTCTCTGCATTAAAACCAGCAAAATGTTAAGGCATTAAATTCCCCTTTCCTTCATTTGGACATGTGTAATGTTACCATATGAAAATGGGAGTATGCATGTTGGTCCATATAAATTAGAGGATAATTGACAGAATGTGAGTAAGGGGGTTACATAGGTATAAATGATGACAGATTTTGGCCTTCTGCCAGGAGACTAAAGTTAGTCATGTCTGGAGAGCATAATTGCTCTTTGATGATTGAGAGAAAGTAGGCTCATGCTATGTTAATACAAATAGAATAGAGAGGTGTCCAAGCATATCTGGATCCAAATTTTGAATACATTAAAGGGATGGTTTGATCTGGGATCTTGGTTTTTCTAAGTTTAAAAAAATAGAGTTTCATTGGCACTGGTATAATTACCTCTCCTGACATGGCTCAGAGACACTATTCTCTGAAAAATAACATAGAAGTACATTTTTTGTTTCCCCTGCTCTATAAACTTCCTTTCTTTGCATGGAGGGGGTAACAATGCATTTTGGAAACTGGTACTAATTCCCTTTTGAGACCAAGCAGGTATAGTTTAGAAGGGACTCTAAGGGGTGGTGTGCTCCCATGTGTATGAGATGGGCATGGGAATGGATAGCGATGGGAAGGAATATGCAGGAAAGGAACTGTTGTATATTCTTTTATGGAAGTATTGAATGTGCGTTGGGAAACAAACTTAGGTTGGGTAGGGCATGGGGACACACTCTTCTTAGTCAGAGGCAGAGCAAGATGGGTGGGATGGATTGTTTCTGAATATTTTTTCCTCGGGGGGGGGAGAGGTGGGAGTTGTTTTGTCCTTCTTTAATATTTTATTCTGCCCTTACAGTTTTTTCGAGTATGAGGCCCAGTTCAACTTACTTGCCAGTTAATGTCACTTGAAATAAGAGACTGAATCAAAGAATGAATTGGATGTAGCTTGTAACTAAGCCCCCCCACCCCACTGCAGTAACTCGCTTCATTTTTTCCCCTTATGTTTGCGTTTTTTAATCAATTAATGCCATCATAGTTAATTGAAAGGATATGGTTGGCTTATTTGGAACTGGAAACATAACATACGGTGTGTCTACTGACTCACAGTTCACATCCACTTCACAGACATTTCTCTCTCAGCAACTGGTTTCTTAGATTCTAGCTGAGGATTATACTCCAGCTATCATTTGGGGCAGGGCTGTTCTGTGTCAAAAGGTCAGAGCAGAAAGCAAAAGCCTGTAGCTGGAATAATCCAGTCTGATACAAGGGTGTCTAAGCCTACGTTATAATCGGCATGCTGGGAATTAATTCGTGCTAATACACGCTGCTTCCTCCATGTGGGGACTGAAAAGTGCTGGTTGATCTAATTATGGTGCTTACTTGAAGGAGAAGGGTTTAACTCTTATATTTAACCTATGCTTAAAAAAAAGAAAAAGGAAGAAACATGAAGAATTTCTCTTTCAGGAAGAGCAAAGAGGTGGTTGGGACTCTGATGGAATAACCTAAGGGAAGGTAAAGCTGTGAAACAGTTTTGCAAGACATTTCTTGTTTAACCTGAGTGGGCCTTAATCTTTTTTTAATAGCAAGAAGACCTGAGAGGGCACCAGTCTGTCAGATTTCTTTGCTGAATGACAGTCATTGACCCTGCCTGTTGAGCAATCTCCCCACGCTTAGTGTTAGCCTTGCTTAAGCTTGCAAAGTTGCAACTCCTGTTGGGGAAAACAGACCTTGGTTCTGACTCCTCCAAGCATAAGTGCAGTATGAGTACGGTCAAGAGATTTCTGGACTCCTCGCTTGAATGATGTCATCTGACCCACTTACATGTCAGGAGCCTGTGCTGTAGATTGTGGGGTCCAGCAGAGTGCCGTGTGCTGCACCTGAATGCCGAGATCACAATAGTAGGGTGTCATGTGCACGTGAGTATGACTGGTGAGAAGAATGATTGACAGATGGAATAGGTGAGATTATAGAAAAGGAGTTTCCAAAAGGATTTGCGTGTGCAATTGGGATCTGGTATGCTTGCTTGCTTGCTTGCTTGCTTGTGTGGACCTTACTTGGTGGTGTGTGGATGGGTGTGTGAATGTGGGTGAATGGTGCTTGTGGACTGGTTTTGATCAGAGTAGTGGTGTGTACATGTTGAGAATAGTGTGGATTGGGGTGACGTGGCGAGGTGAGAACTGATAATTACTTACCTGGATACCTACCGGATAGTGATATAATCATCATCAAACATACCTGTTGGTTAGGTAAAGTACCACTCTCTCCCTCATTTCCAATCCAAGTACCTCTGAGGGAAAGGATTTGGAGCTCTAGTGGCTCCATCAGCAACTGGCCCCACCTTAGTCAGGGGGGGCATGTGTCCCCCAGCGACCAGGGAAGGTGGGGATTCCCCATAGCCAATCTCAGCAACTGGGAGAGAGTCCCCCCCATGGCCAATCTCGCAGAAGTAGCTGCAGTGCTTCATCTGGTGCTCCCACTCCGCAGCCGGTGCTCACAGGGGGAGCACCAGCGCTTCCACCTGCCCCACCTGAACATCACCTAAGCGGGGAGTGCGGCCTGTCAGGGGGTGCACCAGTGCTCTCAGGGGGTGAACGTTCTCCCCCTTGCCCCCCTGCCCCCATAAATCCCCTACTTGTCACCCCTGGGTGACTCTGTGTCACTCTCTGACTGGAAACACAGTGAAAACCTGGTGCTGCACCATACTGCCCCGGCAGAGTTGTTGTAAGTATTGCTGTTTCCTGTATTGTTATATGCCAGTGTTCTCTGTTGCATTGTTCTATGTGTATGCTTATATCTTCTAACTATTCCTGTTTGTTATCTTCAATACAAATCCAGTTAAGTATAATTTGTCTGTTCATGTAATTCGTAGAGGTTGGCCATGGGCGGGCAGTAGCTCTATGTCAATCTGTGCCCCTAAACCCACCTACCACAGATCAACAGATGAAAGGAACCTAGCTTTTGTGAGAGGCCTAACAACCCTCTGCCCCACGTAGTTATTTATAAAGCCTTGGTTAAGGTGACTGAGGCTCCCTTTTACTCGGCAGAACTGATAAAGTTTCAGCCTGGGTCTAACTCCTTAACTTTCAAAAAAAAAAAAAAAGTTAAAAAAAAAGAGACGGTGAGAAAGTAGGAGAAACACCTATATGGGTCTTGAATGAAAATACTAACTAGGCAGAAACTGATAGTTTTACAGAGCTCAGGCTTCTTTTCTTCACTTTTTTTGTTTCTTCCCCCTTGTGCCCCAGCTCACTGACAATAACTATGAAGGGACACTACCAAAAGGTCAATTCAATTCAAACCGGTGACAGCACTAGCAGCAGTGGGAAGATTTAATACCAGAGGAAGAGAAAGCCAGATGTATAAAATGAATATGAAATAGCTTCAGAGAAGGTGAAATTTACACTTGAAAGGGTTATAATAATGCTGCGACTTTGTGTGTATATTGAACATTTTATTTTAAGACTTTGTAGGGCTTTATAGAGTATAGTAAGTAGTGGTGTAGTCTCTGCTTCAAGCATTTGCAGACTGAGAAAACTGCAGAAAAGAGAAATTGCCTCAGCTTCCACAAAAAATCATTGTCCAAATTGGGAGCAGTTGCCACTAAAGCTCTTATGCTCCATTACTCATGGCTCTGCTCCAAATGCCAGAGAGGGCTGAGTCAACGGTGCGCTCCCTGTGTTTTGGTAGCAGATGACAACTTGCATATCTGGTAAACTTCATGGCTGGTTTGACTTCTAAATTGGTTATAAGACCATGGGGGCGGGATCACCCCTATGGTAGAAATAGATGGAGCACAGAACACTCTATAGCAAGGGGTTGTTCCTTCCAGCTGCAGATATGTTCCCTAATTAGAGTCTGAAAGTGCTGGTGTAGAGAAACATTAGAAGCTCTGTGATACTTAAAGAAGCCCTTTGCAGACAAAGGCTATTTTCCAGGGGCTCTTCCCAAGTCCTTCATACCTTTAGAACAGTATAAAGTCTCTGCAGCACAAGAGAATCAGGCCCCATTTGCAAATAATCTGGTTATGCTAGAGTAATTGTTTCTAGCCCAATACATTAAAGGCTCGTTGTCACTTTATAAGTGTTTGTAAAAAATACATTTTCTACTGACGCTTCATTCTGCACATCTTGCTAAAAACAGGTCCTAGAATTTCCTTGAATATTTGAAGAAGCACTAGGCAATGTGAAAGTGTCAGTTACAGCACTGTCACCGATTTCAATGGCATGGCATGATTGAACTAGAGTCAGATTTACAGATGCTCTGTGTGCTCAGGGAAATATTCTTTACAAACCGGTACTGATGAACAGAACTCTTAAAAGATGCAAGGGAAAGAAATTGCTATCCACCGAGATGATATCAACTGCTATTATGTACCAGCTGCACATGTGCCATTAAAACACTAGCCAGAGGTAGAAGGCAGTGGGTTTTGAGGAGAGGCACTGTTTCAAAAGGTTCCTCAGCAAGGCATGCCTCCAGAGGCATAACAGAGCATCTCCATGGGCACCTATAGTGCAGAGGGCTGCCTTGACTGCTGCGATGCCACCACCAGCAATGCAGCAAGCCTCCAGATCAGCACTGGCAATTTTTGTGCTCTCCTACCTCCATCTGCCCCTCCCCAAAGGCAGTGCCTGGGGTCAAACCCCTTTAGTATTTCATGGAGCACCCTGTTGTGCCATAAAAGATGACCAATTGTGTCATCCTTTAGGAAGGTGGTCAAATCTGGTCAGCTCTGCTAACTGCTGCTGATGGGGGTGATAGCCCCATCTCCCCACTTGTCCCTTTAGGTGGCTAGTAGTATTCAGTAATAACAATGACAAGATTTAGAATTACCTTTAGTTAACTATCAGCCTGGCCAGGTTCTTTATATAAGTGTCTGCAATTGGTTCCTGCCTCAGCATGTATGAATATAACAGGCAGTGCAGCATGGCATTGTGTCCTGACAATTTTAAACTTCCACCTCCTGCTTAACCTTTTATAATGCAGGGGAATGAGCAGGCATTCCTCCTCCACTTTGTTTGTGCCCTCCTGCCGTGTTGTTCACCAGGTACCTTAGCTTCTTCCAGAATAAACACCCATACGAAAAAAAAATTACCCAGTTCTCGTATTTATTTCACAACCAGCAATATGGGTTCACCTAATAAATATAGAATGTTGCCTAAAATTTAGAAGCATTTTGGAAGAAAAAGGCTGTATTAATTTTTTTCCCTCTTAGTTTTCAAATATCTCTCTACTTGGTTGTCTTTTAGTCTGAAAGGGGAAGTACTGAAATCTTCACAGGCAGTACATTTTCCTTTGATGAACTGACTCAAACTAAAAATATTTGGAGCAGGCTGTCCTGGGAGATTCAAGGAAGATTTACAATGTGATCAACACACACAAACTATGTTGATTATTATTGAGTTTTGTACTACAATTACACCTGAGGGCCACAGCTCCATTGAGTTAGGCACCACACAAACGCAACTAAACATAATTTGATAAAGCACCCCAGATTTAGGGTGCTTCCTTATACCAAATTTCCCTGTGGCTTACCAATCAGTTCTTAGTTCTCCTATCCCTCACTGCTTCATCGTTTCAGGATTGTAAATGTGCCCAGTCTGTGTCCTTTGTGTCATTATCTTTTTGCCTGACTCTGTGAAGTGATGCTCTACAAGTTCTTTTGTTGTTTCCATGCAAATTGTATTATACTTTTATTTTCCTTTAAAAGCTGGGATAATTGCAATATTTATAAAGTAAAAGGAAGGGGGAACTTTTTCTATTTATCCACTAAATTAGTATTCCGGGACTTTTCGGATTTAAAAATGTTCTCGATCAGTTGATTAACACAAAGAAAAATATTGTCCTGAAACATGTTTATCCTAGTCATAATCTATTCCATGGGTTGATTAACATTTATAATCTGAGACGTTATCATTAAAAACACTGATTAGCATTTGTTTAAAAAGTCATATTAACATTCGGTACTTCTAAGTACTTGTATAATTGTAAATGTATCAACACACCCTCTGTTAAGAAAACTAATCATCAAAACACCCATTTCCCCCTATTTTGTTGGTGGGAAACTGAGGCATTGGGGTCTGGCAGCTTGCCTAGAGTGATACTAAAATCTGTAGTAGAGTTATAGCTAGAATCAGTATCTCCTGGCTCCCAAATGGCATGAAGTGTCTATTTTAATTTCACCTGTGTCCATTTGAACTGTAGATATAAACAAAATATGTATGCAGTCCAGGGTAATTTAACTTGCTACAAATGGAAATTCTGGTTCAAATTCTACTCAGGTCAGAAATGAAGGGAAGTTTTGTATAGTCATTGTATTCCTTTGTTTGTAACAGATATTGGTCTACATGTCAAAACACCTGCATGCTATTGGATGATGTGGTACTATCTCCTTTCAAGAGAGGACAAGGGCTGGAATAAGAGAATTGTTTCAGGTCAGGGTTGAGGCACTTTACTAGAGCTTTGTGGAAGCCTGCGCCCCTCCAAGTTGAGATGTTCTTGACTCAGCACAGTGCTCTGCCCCTTCCTTTCACTAAACACCAAGCTCAACCACAAGACACGGCAGGAGAATATAGATCTGAAGCATGTTGTGTGCATATTTTTCTAGTTCGGTCTGAGTGACACACTTTCAAAGGAAGCTCTTTCACTTTGATTTTTCATAAATGTTTCTGCTCCAACCTCTTGTTTCTTCCAGTGACTTACTGTCAGTTGTTTCATTTAATGCTGTCCAACTTTTTAGCAGTATACTGAGATTTGTTTTTTTTTACTTGTTCTTCAGGCTGAATATTTCAAAGATAGTTTGGGCTTCCCTAGAGTTTCATGCCATATAATTCTCTTTTTTTCAGTGCTCCATCTTAGTTCTAAATTATGTTTTATGTCTTTCTCTACCAGTGAGCTGAGCTGTTTTTGTCCTCTTTCTCCCTACCCAAAGCCTGGCTTCTCTTGGTTAATTTAATACCTTTGCTACTAGAAATAGCCTTATCAGTTTCTTACACATTCTGCTATGGTTTATTGGGCTCATTATCTGTCTTCATTGTTTTACACAGGTTTGATACAGTGCATTCCCAATGTGTTTCCTTGCTACGCCTCATTTATGTAGATGATTTTTAGTGCTTAGAGAGGTTTTTCTTCCCATTTGTTTGGCTGATGGTTTCTTCCCTGCTGTTTGAATGGCACATTGCAATATTGTCTTCATCAGTTTCTCATTTCTGATAATCTGTTTTAGTCATAATTTACTTCAAGTGTTTTTCTAAAAGTTAGTCTTGAAGTGCCACCTCCTAGTTTTCCTAGTTTCATAGCAAACTGACTCATACTGCTATTTTAATTCCATTCATCCTGATTTTTTTTACAAGGGTCTGCTGAATTTTAAGATATAGGCATGACTATGTATTATGAAATCCTTCTTAGGTCAAACACAATCCAATTGATGTGACAGGTCAACTTAAAAAGTTTAAACTTTAAAAACTTAAGAAGGCAACTTAAAAGGCTAACTTGGTACTGTAGATGAGCAGTAAATTTGTTTCTGACCTACTGTTCTAGCTAATCTTCATTAGGGTGAGAGAGGGTCATATTATCCTTTTCTGAGTGGCCACAAAATATAGGCTTCTATAGCAGGCTTATGTCAGGCTAACATGAAATAGTAATAGATGTCTTTTTTATTACAGGATTACCTGGAGGCTTTTTCCCTGTGCATGGCCCTTGCCTCTGCCTGCTAGGAACTAGTCCATGTAATAAAAACACAAGTTCTCACCCAGGCATTATACAAATGTAGCACTAGAACGTGTTTCAAAAGGAAACCAACTGTACCCCTAATATATCTGTATCTCTTTATTTCCCACCAAGCTGCTAAAAGGGAGCAAGCTTTGGTAAACAATGGGTGACAACCTTGTTTGCACAGATTTCTATATTTATCTTGGAGCAAAATGTTTGTAGTTTTCAGGGAAATGAGTGTTAAACAGGGGCTTCTGTCAATTCTGAATTCTATAACTAATTTTCTACTGTTATGTGCTATTGGCCAGATTCTGCTATCCTTATACATAATAAGAATACTTTTCTCTGTGAGCAACTCCACTGAAGAAACTGGGACTACTCGCACAGAGGGGTAACTGTTGAATGTAAGTAGTGGTGTCTAAACTTGATGTTTTATTAACCTGAATAAGTCACAAAAGGAGCAGCAAGGATGAATGGCATTCTAGCATTCAAGTATGTGGGTGGTTATATAAAAGACAATGCTAGACTGTTTTCTGTGGAAACATGGAACAGGATGAAGAACAACAGTCTCAAATTGCATTAGGTGAGATTTAGGTTTATAGTAATTATGTCTACACAAGACGCTACCGCACTGCAGCAATGAGCTTGTTGCTACTGTGCAGTAGTGTTGGGGGACACTGCATAGTAGCTTGTTGCTACTATGCAGTAGCATCAGAAAAAAATGTGGGGACGCTACTGTGTAGTAATGCTGGTTACTGCGCAGTCTTTTAGTACATGGTGATGCAAGTACTAAATGACTGCTCAGTAACAACTATGTAGTCTGGCACTTGTATAGATGCAGCTACTGGGTAGAACTTTCTTACTATGAAGGAGGAACTATTGGAAAAGGCTATGTAGGGAGGTCTTGGAATCTCCATCTTCGGAAGATTTTAAAAGCAGATTAGGCAAACCTTGTCTAGGATGGTTTGGCAGGAATGATCTTGTCTTGAGTGGGGAACTGAACAAGATGATCACCTGCGGTCCCTTCCAGCCATACTTTTCTGTAATTCTCTCCCTGTGAGGTTGGGTGGTATTTCTACCGATCTAACTTAATTGCAGTTCCCACAGGAGGTTTGCAGCTGAGTTACAAACAGAACTTGGTTCTCCTGTTCCTAGACTTTCATATCCATTGAACTTACTATCACCACTTTACCAGACCTCTTCCTCTATTAGCCTGTTTATTCTTGCTCATCAACAGACAAAGAGAGGATTCATCTAACAACTTGCAGGTCCTGAAAGATCCCCCTATTAAATTTCATGTCATGCTGACCCCTCTTAAACATTTGCAGACATTTTTAAAGCTCCCTTTTTTGCTTCCTTTTAAAGATTTTAAAATAGCTGTTGTTTATTTCCTTAAAAAAATAGAGGTTTTTGGGTGGTTGTTTTTTTTTATATCCCCTCCCTTCTCACTGTTCTTGTTTAAGTAAAAACTATCAGGTCTGGTATTCCCTTGATCTCCTGGAAGATGGATTTAAAGCATAGGGATGTGTATTTTTAGCTCTCTTACCTTAATTGAAGAAGTGGAACTAACTCCAATAAAATGTACTCTCTAACAGTTTAGTCAGTGAAACTAAATAGGTGTTAATAAATAAATAAAAACTTTAGCACAGTCTC
Organism: Crocodylus porosus; assembly: GCF_001723895.1. Taxonomy (NCBI): domain Eukaryota; kingdom Metazoa; phylum Chordata; order Crocodylia; family Crocodylidae; genus Crocodylus; species Crocodylus porosus. The sequence goes on along the minus strand of NW_017728886.1, from coordinate 67,127,950 downwards.
ACTAAAAATCCCTTCTTTTCTCAGTTTCTCAGTTTTCATGCTCTTGGCTCTAGTGATGTCTTCATTTCAACAGCTCTGCGTAGTCTGAATTTTTAATATAGGAAGGAAGACCTCTGTTTAAACATAAAAAAACCAAGCTACAAAGAGCACAATTGTTTGTCTCTTGCTGTAGAATATTTTTCTGCCAAGGGCTGCCAGCAGTCCTTTACCTTCCCTCCTCTTCCCCCTGGGGCCCCTGGCTTTGCTTTCTTCATGGGTATAAAGATACTTGCTCTAGAGCAGGCTTACCCAACATTTGGCCTGCAGGCCACCATGCAGCCCTCCAAGCTATTTTCTGAGGCCCGAGGTGCTGCGATGGGAAAGGAAAGTAAACACTGTACTTTTGTTTCAGGAGGATGATGTGATACCACTTCCTGTGAAGTCTTTGAATATGGCTCGCCAGATACTGGGTGATAAAAGGTTCATGATCGGGCCCCACATTCAAAAAGGTTGGATACCCTTGCTCTAGAGTGGTTCTTGTTCCCAGTGTGCTAACATGGAAAGTAAGGGAGCAAGGAGACTTCTGCCCTCCTGTAATTTCTGTACAAAGGGTAAAGACGAGAGCACTCTGTGCTCTGTTATTACTGGGGGTCCTCAGAAAGACTGGAATGTAGGGGCTAGAGAAAGTGGTTGGATAGGACCCATGCAATTAATTTTCCTTTAAAAATACAGTGTAGCCAGATTGGGCAAGGGATGGAGGGTAGGGAGGGAGAATGGCTTCTTATTTCTGTATTCAGTCACTATTTATGTAGTAAAATACATATATTTGACACTAGTAAAGCTGCTCCTCTTCTCTACTGACATATATTCAAGGACTGGATTACTTTGAAAGTTTCTGGCTGGCAGAACTTCAAGCTCTGCGACAGGCTTCAATCTGTGCTTCTTAAAGTGTTTTTTTTTTAGCAAGGTGCTTGAAACTGCTAATCTGAAGTCAAAAGGGGTTGCCCATAAATTTTAAAGTATTCCAGGGGAATTGTAGTGCTCTGTGTGGGGAAGAGGAAAATACCTTTGTAACTTGGCATACTTCATTATGTTTACATATAATGTCACAAATGGATACTAGAGAGTTAAAAGAGACTTTTCCTGAGACTTAAAAAAAACATTTTTATGCAACTATTAAAAGCAAATAGCCAAAGTGCAAAGGTATGTGTGTTCCTCCCACGGGATGAGCATGAAACGCTTGTTAGCAACAAAAAACTCACCAGAGATTGAAACCCTCTCCTCCATGCACTTTATGAGTATGTCCAGATGAGTGCACATGTGACTCTTGCAGTATCTCAAACCTCTTTGGATCCCATAGAATATGGGTGGGAGTGAGCCCACCTGCCACTTGTCACCCACCACCAGGCCAAAGCACTCCACCTAGTTGACCTGGGCAGAGGAGGCCACTGAGTACAGCTCCTGGCAAGCTTCCACCTGCGCCAGGTCACCTGAATCCTGGACCACAAGGAGTATGTTATCAGCATATGCTGACAGGACCAGCTGCGCCTCCAGCTCCCAGAGGCCCCCACCCACCTCCACAGGAGAACCCTGCCACCCACCTCCACAAGAGAATGAGGAAGGGCTCTAGGGCCAAGGCATACAGTTGGCTTGACATCAGGCAGCCTTGATGCACCCTTCTCTTGAATGGAATGGACTCCGTCAGGATCTAGTTAAGCTTGACCAAACACTCTGCAGAGGTATACAGCACCTGGAGAGCACGAAGTGGGGCCCAAAGCCAAAAGCCCACAGAGTGCCTGTTCTACCCATGTTCTACTCTGTTAAATGCCTTCTCCTGGTCCAGGGATAGGAGAGTGAAAGACAGCCCCTCCCAGTGCACTAGCTCCAGGAGGCCCTGAACCAGGTACAGGTTGTTGAAGATGGAACATCCAGTCAACATGTGTGTCTGGTCAGGGTGGATCACGTCCATCAGCATGGACCACAGGCACAGCAAGATGGGCTTTGCTGCCACCTTGTAGTATGTGCAGAAGAGGAACACAGGACACCAGTGGGAACCAGGAACTCAGGTCATGGGGATCACGCTTGTTTGGCAGGAGGGTCAGCATGGCCCTCTGGCATGACAGGGGGAGTTCCCCACTTCCCTTGGATTCAGCCCAGACCATAGCAAAGTCCAGGCTGAGGACATCCCAGAAGGCCCGGTAGAACTTCGAGGTCAGACCATTGATGCCCAGCACCTCATTGCCAGGTATTGGGTGAAGGGCGGCCGAAAACTCAGCCATGGTGAGAGGAGCCTCCAGCCAGTCCCAGTTGCCCACGCTGACCTGTGGGAGTCCCTCGCACAGGTTCTTAAAGGCTTTGTCAGGTTTTTATAATGCTGGGGCCAGCCCAGGGCAGGTGTTGTTACTGCTGGGGACTGAGCAAGTGCTGGCCCTAAGTTCTAGCTCCCCCTGGCTGCAGATCTGGGAGGAGCTAGGCAAGGTTATTTTGCCCCAAGCGTCACATCTACACATGCAAGCACGTGTGCTTGCAGCAGCTTAAATAGAAGCGGTGTGAATTTGAGACAGAGCTTTTTGCCTCAGTACATGTGCTCAGACACACACTTTGATGTGGAGCAAATTGTGCCACTTGGGGCAAAATAACCCCACCTGGCTCCTGAATCTTCAGCCAGGGAGAGAGAGAGCCCAGGGCCAGCACCTCTGCTTTCCCCAGCAGTATAAAAAGCTGCCCTGGCAAGTAGCTCAGGGCAACTAGCTCTCAGGAGCTTCTGGGGCCCAGCCAATTGGTACCTGGGGACACTACCCCTTGTGCCAGCTGGACTGCTGAAGCAGCCCTGTACCCTCTACCCACTGCAGCAGAGCTGGCACCTTGGACCCATCTGGCTGTGGCTGACCTCCTGGCCAAATGGGGCCAGGAGGACATGCTTTGACAGTTCAAAGCAGGCCACCACATTCAGAACATCTTCCTGGCAATAGCTGCCCAGATGGCCTGGCAGGGGGCACACATGGCAGTAGTGCCACACAGAGGCCAACCCTGCAACCACAGTCCACTAGCAGCTGTCCCAGAGGGGCAGATGCCTCTCCTGGCTGTGCAGTCCCCATCCAGTTCTTGCATATGCACAGCAGGTCACAGCCAGGCTGGGTCCTGCCACTGGCCTCCCTAGCAGGAATTCTGGTGTTCACTATTGGAAAACTGAAAACTCCCTGATTTAAAAAAAAAAAATCCTAAAGTCACTCTGTAAAATATCCACATTCCTCCACAAGTAAAACAAATGACCACTATAAAGAGAGAGTGAGACAGACAGCTATCAGGTGGACAATGTTTTATTGATATATCTAAAGTGTTAAAGCAAGTCTCTTATCATAATAATAAAGTGAGCTCTAAATACATGAATTCATGAAAATATATTTTGCTGCCCCCACACAGGGGTTATGCCCCCCCCCAACAGGGGATTCAGCTACAAGGGCTACAGCCCTCCCACAATGGAGTTGGCCCCTGCATAAGGGGGTTTGGCCCCCCCAACTGAGCTACAGAGCCCCAACAGGGGCCAAATGACCCCCACAGGGGCTACCAGTCCCCCTGCAAGACCCACATTCCCCACCCCAGCCCCCCCAATTGCTGCCTCACCTGGCCTCATCCACTGCCAGCTGCTGCAGTCCCCCTGATGGCTGCCCTACCCAGCCCCACCAGGCTCCCTCAGACCCTACAATGGTTGCCCCACCAGCCTCAGCCCCAACTTGCACCTCCAGGCCCCCATGGATACCCCCACAACTCCCAGCACTGTCACTAAAAAAAAAAACCTCAGGAAAAAAATGGAAACACAAGCCTCTGCTTACCTTAGAGGCAGGGGTGTGGGGGGCTCCAGGGCCTCCTGGCAGAGCCCCCTGGGCAGCACAGGGAAGCAGGGGGGGCAGCAGGGCCCAGATCGGTGCAGGTGGGGCCCCAGTCAGCCAGACAGCAGCTCCAAATGCCGGTAAGTGCTGGGTTTTTTTGTTTGTTTGTTTATTTGTTTTTAATTATGAGTGGGGGGCAGGGGCTGGAGGGGCTGAGGCTGGGTAGAACAG
>NW_017728886.1:67111329-67123769 GCF_001723895.1 Crocodylus porosus | reverse complement strand
GGCCTCAGGGGCTGGTGGGGGGAGGGGCTGGCCAGGGCAGGGGTCAGAGACCTTGGGGGGGCAGGTGGAGAGAAGGGCCAGCCAGGGCAGGAGTTGGGAGGGCTGGTGTAGCTATCGGGGTCCCCCCCATAGTCTCCTCCACCACTCTTCAGCCCCCTGACCCCTTACTCACCGGCACTGGAGCCCTAGTGCTGAACATGTGGCCCAGCCAGCTGCTTGTTTCAGCACCAGGGCAAGGGGCCAACCACAGAGCTGCTCTGGAAGCCAGAGCATCTCCGTGGAGGACCCAGTTTCCGGTTGCCTCAGGGCATGGTCCAGGATTGTGACCTACTCCACTTTTTAAAATTTCAATTTTTTTAGACCCCTGGATATCCAGGGGTCTAATTTTCTACCTGTGCTGCAAACTTGAAGTGCAGGGAACATTTTTTCATTCCCACATGTGCCTGTTGCCCCGCCTCAAAGGGCTTTGAGATACAGCAAGAGGCACGTGTGCGCTCGTCTGGACATGCCCAAGTGGCACTATTTGGTCCACAGCAAAATGGATGTCTGGGCACGTGTGCTGAGGCAAAAAACCCCAGCTCAAATTTGCATCACTTCTATTTGAGCTGCTGCAAGAACATGTGTTTGCATGTGTGGGTGCACCCCATGGGGTTATAGATGTAGGACTTTCTGTCTGTCTGTCTTCTACTTTGCAGAGGGTCTCCTCAGTGGCGAAGCATAACACAAACTGATTCATGTTTTGTTGCAAGGTTAATGTTGCAAATTCAAATGTGACATGCACTCATTCAGTATAGGACAGAGAAGATATACACTGTCTCAGAGAATTCCAAGTCTAGTGTGCCAAAGAGGGTGCCAAGGGCAGCAAAGAGTGGCTGGAGATAGTCTAGGAAGGCACAAAAAAGTCTGCTCCACATCCTCCTTGCAGAACAAGGGCAGGCTACCATTGCCACCAGGTCGAAGTGGCAGAGAAAAGTGCCTGTGGTCAGGACCCTATGCAGCAGCCACCACTAGAGGTTGCCAGTTCTCTTGGCAATGGGTCATCAGGCTGGTCAGGTTTTCTTTGGTGGTGCTGCAACTAGGTGCTGCCTCCAAGTTGGGCATGATACTCTTTGACTATCTATGTCTATGTGTACAATGCCTTCCCAGACACACACACACACACACACACACACACACACACACACACACACACACACGACAGGAAAATGGCAGAAGTCTCTCTGTGCCTCATTCAGTCCCCATTTAATTAGTGGAAAATATGGTTTGGCACAGGAGAAAGGAGGTTAGACAGGTAGCACTTCACAAATGATGTCCAGCTTTTGGTTGCCATAGAAGCATATTATAGCAACACAATGTAGACTCATGTTTGATGTTTGGATAAATACCTCAAAGTTCAATATTTGCTTAGATCTCTTTGATTGGAATGTGGAACTAGGGATCACTTTGTCCACAACTATTTAGGCACTTTTGCTTCCAGGCTGGGACTGAATCCAGAATTTTCACTAGGAACAAAAGAGAGTTGAGGTCAAAATGTTGCTGAATTCTTCCAAGCTAATTGAAGTTTGACTTCATTTTTATGTGCAGGTATAGAGATGTGCACTTGAGGGCCAGTCACAATTTATCAGAACTAGTTTAGCCAGGCGTATCAAAAGGAATCAAGGCCAGCATGACATTACTAATAGATGATAGTGACAAGGTTGGGTCAAGGAACTAGAACTTGGGAAGAACTCTGCCCTGCTAGGCTATGTGACTTCAGGCAAGTTGCATATTAGCATCTCAGTAGCTTAGTTTCCTCATCTGTCAAGTACATAATAATTTTGTATAGTAGCAGAAGATTTTCTGATGAAAGGCACAAAACATGTAAAGGAATATAATTATGGAGTAGGTGTAGGTAGAAGACGGTATGAAATCAATTGCCTGGAGAGGTTAGCTTCTAACTAAAGTCTTATGGGACCTATTCATATCACTATTGGTGAATATAAGCTTTCTATTACACAGATAGCTATGCCTATATTTTTGTACATATATTTCCTTTCTTTATATTTTGTTGTCAGATTCTTGACATATTATCAGCAATCTACCCAGACTATTTCTGCAGCAAATAACTCTTATAAAAAGAATGAAAAGCCCACTTAAAAAATCTAAACCTTTTATGATGCATTATTCACTACATACATTTTTAACAGAAGCACTGTGTACACAATCTGTTCATCTTGCACTGGGATTTCTAGTCATTTTTTTGATATTTTGCTTTGTGCTAACTGTTGCACCTAGCCCTAATACATTTTTCATAATAATAAAAAGTAGTTGTGAAGGCATAAAGAATAAAACAGTAGAGAAATGTAGAATAATGGCATTAACCTCAATATGCTTTTCACATGGTTCACAGGAATTGCCAGTTTTAATAACAGCCATACATCTCCAAGGACCTATTTGTTTTGAAATAATTTACTGTTGCAAATTCAGACATGAAAGTTCTTTGACCTGAGAGTTTGGCAACTCAGAGAGTAGAAAACAAGACTAACAAACCTAAATGTATTAAAATATTTTGGAGCATTATAAATACGTTGTTAAGCCACAACCCAGATTCAAGAATATTTTAAACCCTTTTTATGTAGTTTTGATTGGATGTTTTGCACAGAACAGGTGCAAAATGTATGCCTTTTAAGTGTGAACTTTAGTGATTTATTAAATTTGTTATCGTTTGTGGAGAGTGACTGAATTTTTTGTGCACCTAAGATCTAGGCAACACAAGGAGACTATTGGCTCTGGATTTAGGACCCAGAGGCCTTGTTTCCAGGGATATATATGCCAATTCCCAAAAAACAAACCTTTAAAATACCATTTCTAAGCCAACAGAGACCTTCTTTGCTCCCGTATATTAAATTACTCTTATAAATGCCTGGAGTATTATAAAGAGGGCTGTGACTATACACAACAAGGATTTAATGTCCTACATACATATATTTTAAGCATTTATTTTGGTTTAAATGCTTCGTCTGACTAAAAAAAAACTTAGCAAAGTAACCTTGAAACTTTCAATGCACATATTCTTTTTAATACAAGTATTTCTTCTATGGTAAATAAGATGGAAAGGAACTATTAACCTGAACTCCCTACCAGTGTCTTAAAATAAAGTTTAACTTGTGGACTCATTCTTTCTTACCAGTTGGAAGTTTCCCATTGGGCTTGTCATAATGAAAATCAATCTTTGCAGGGCTGTGTGGAACTATTCAGGAAGCTAGCTGAAACATATGGGAACAAAGGCTCCTGAAATATAAGATACCTCCTGAAAGGGAAAATTGTCTCACACCTGAACACAGACAAGGATGTTCTCAGCAAGTTGTCTTCACGGTGTGGCATTTACTATCTCGATGCCAAGTAGAGGTAAACAGGTCTTTGCTCTGCCCCTTGGAAAGAGGTCTCCCGAACGATGCCTTTCAAAATACTAATTATATTCAAATTAAAAATGCTATTGAATTTCAAACCATTAACTGAAGAGAGTGAACATAAAATAACACCTCCAAGTGGTAGAAATGATCACAGAAACTGTGTATTACTGGTTATGGTAACCATGGACTTCTCTCCAGGTTTATTCACAAGGCTGAATATGCTTTTGACCCAAGGTCCAATACGTATATTTAAACATGCCTCTCCCACCCCCCCAACACACACACTTTAAAAGAAAGCATGAGCCAGCTATTAATTTTTCCAAGTAGGGGGTAGGACATGGCATAGATATGAGGACAACCAAACAGCTGTCTCATGGAAGTAGACCATCTGCAGTAGTATGCCCACAGAAACTATGACATTTAAAAGGCTTTTCAAGTACCCAGCTGAAGAAACCTAACTACAGAAGTGATGGCCTGGTAGATGCAATGAATATTTAATCTGCAGTGGTCCACAGACTTCTCTGTGGACTTCTATGATAACCTGGCTGATGAAACAGAAGATTAAAATGCTAGAGATAAGGAACTAAATCTTATTTATGTTGACAATGATATAAGGAATGCTTTTGCAAGTTTGATAAGAGAGGCTAAGAATTTGATAAGAGAGGCTAAGAATCCAATATCCTTTAGTGCCATAGTCCCAGATCATGAAACTATTGAATAGTGAGCTGTCTAGTCACTGATATATGCTGTTTTTTTTAATGCAGCATGGGGCTACACATACAGATACAAATTCAAACATAGCCGGAAATATTTTTGGTTGAATTCAGTTAGGCAAATCGTACAAAAGGTCTGGGCTTGAATTCTAAGGGTGGCTGTTTCTTGTATATATGATTTTTTGAAATACTTTGCAATACAGGATCTGGGTTAGATGAACCTGTGGTTTGATCCAACATAGCATTTCACCAGCATTAATCAGCATTAACTTTGCTGGATATAGGCTGAACCACAATGATACTTAAAAAAAAATAATCCTATTTTAGTTCATAAAGTTTCTATTTCATCCCTAATAATAATATGATGGGATGAGCTGAAATCTCAGAACTCCGAGGACATTTGAACTCTGAGAAAGCTAGATTTTGCAGTTTGTACCCATGTCTGGTTTTGGCCATTCCCTAGATGCAAATTTTAATAATCACCTAAAATGATCTTTTCCTTCTTCATTTTTTGGTCATTGTTCTCAGCATTTGGGGGATGGTAATGATTGGCAATGGTTTTAAAATGTCTGATTTACTGCATCTTCATAATTGTGTATAATATAACTGGATGAAATTGAAGATGTTTTGTTAAGTTTACTTGTAAGAAAAATTGATAGTATAAACAGCAGAAGAATAGCTTACATATTTCATGCTTCTGTTACCTTTACTATGCCTACTTAATTTTTTGGTTTTTCATTACATGTTGATAATGTGTTTGTAATTTAGCTTGGTGTCGAAATGAGTAAACCATGCTATTAAATCTTGCATTATTTTACCATTATACAAGAGCACATTTAAATTGTCATTTTAAATCAGCATATAAGCCAATGCAAAGACTTTAATATGCTGCCTGGATGTGTATCTGTACTGAATTAAATAATGACTCGCCAGTCTCTTCTGCTAAATGTAGTGAGATAGCTAGTTAGCGTGATATGCCCAGGCAAATGTATTGTTGCAATGACAGAAGCAGTGCCCTGTGGTGATTACATTGGCAGCTGACTTGATTCTTCTTGATAAATTGACTCATGGTGTCCTTTCTGTAGGAGAAACAAATATATATTTAAAAAGCTCACATGTGAATGGTATAATAGGCTGAATATCACTGTATGACTTTGCACCAGAGGAGCTCTTTAGTTTCCCAGTAACACAGTCCTTAAAGTATGCACCAAACAAATAAATGCAACCAAACCTTTCTGCCACTTTCTAGACACTTAAGGAGGACCCCTTTGTCAGCTCTGGCTCCCAGGCCAGCAGCTTGGCTCCCTCTGGCAGCTAGTTGAAGTCTCCACTTGCTTCCTTTTCTCAAATTGTTCCTTGCCAGTCTTTCCCCTCAGCCAATGGGGTGCTTCCTCATTCCCAGGAGACCCACAGCTAAATACCCTTAACAGGGCTGTCTGACCATGCTTAAAGGGACAAGCCATTGTGTTATGATAACCCTGCAAGTATCCTCTTATTAAATATTTTCTTCACGTTCTATTGATAAATCCATGTCTTCTGTAAAATATATTTACTTGGAAATTATACACACACTCCATAGTATATATGCAATGTGTTTGGGTTTTAAAATAGAAAACTGTTGCAGTTTTACCTTTTGTATTTCAAAGATTTGATTTTTCTGTACATTGTGACAGTATCCTCCAGGCAAGTAAAGCAGTGTTGTTTAAAATCCTTGCTATAGAAAAGGTGATACATTATTAATGCCTTAATGTAACTGGAAATATTTAGTCTAACCTACCTTTGCCGTGTAGTGAAGAAAAATGTTATTTCACATTGTCAAATATATAGGCTGGAAATTTTGTTAAGAACCTTTTTCCACGTGAAAATTCATGAAAGAATGTGGAAACATTTTCTGTAGAATAAGTCTACTCAATTAGCACACTATTTCTTCAGAGGGTATTAACTTAAACAAAAACAGAGAGAAAGTTACTGTTGATATCACATGTACTGCTGAAAAACACTATATTTAGTAGGGCATTAGCACTTTTCCACCTCCTTTAGTTGTTGCCTTTGTATATATCAGAAATAACTCAAGGTGGTGGAAGGTGAAGATGGAATAGAAGAAAAGTGTTTCTTGTAAATGTGAGCCAGTGAGATAACAGGATTAAAATAACTAACTAAATCTCTTCTTGTTCACAGAGACAGACTTAATGTACTTCTAAGGTTCTTCCTATATTTTTCCAACTGACCCACAGAGCAACATTTGTGTACAGTGCACTTTCCTTTTTCTCAGCTGTTGTTTAAAAATGCATTCAATTTACATTTCAAACCTAGCTTTAGAATGATATTTTTGATTCATACTCCATTCAAAAAGAGCCACAATGCACAAACCTCCTATGATATACTGCAATGGTATTTATTGATAGTAGAAAAATAAATCCTGACATTAAAATTTATGGAGGATTAATGGCTCCTTTTAAAAGACTAAGGGAGCTGGTTTTATTTAAATCAATCTTTACTGTAATGAAATCTAGAACACTCCTACACAAAGCAAGATGAATGATTTGTGTCAGATAAATAATGGTGCTGAAAGCCATTATCTCTATCTTTTATTTACCTGCAAGTTCTTCCCGTAAGTTAATAACAATGCTTCTAAATGCTTTTAATATGTGGACTTCAAAAGCATAAGGCACCATTTTCCAAACGTGCATGTGCCATTTGTACTTGTTTCATATCATGTGTAGCTAGTTCTGTAGGCCATGATTTTTACCAACGCTGTCACTTAGGCATACATCTAATATAATATAGACACACTCCTTTATTTTTTTATGAGGCCTGAATAAAAAGGCAAGAAACTATCATAACTAAATCACATTGTACAAAGATGGGGCAAAAAGAACAAGCCAGATGTGTGCACTTTTCATTGTAAGCTTTAGAAATAAAAGAAGATTGTTCACATCTTGACCCCCCATTCTTTTCTAAAATGTCTGTTTTTTTAAGTTTTTACCCCCTCCTACTTTACTCTGAAAGTATTCAAGTACACTGAACACTGTTGTAGAAGAGGAGATATGCTAGTGGTTAGCTGGGGCCACATTGGTCTTAAGACACCTGAGCTCTGCCTTTGTACACTGGAAGAAGAGCTGATGTTAGAGCTCAATATATAGGAGTGTCTGGCTCTATGAAGCTGCCCCTTTTGGTTACATTCAAATGTAAGGTTTTACTATTTAATTAAATAATTCTAAGAAATCTTTTTACCCCTTAGAAATGTAATTTCCTACATTTTTAAAGTTTTGTAATTTTGCAGATAAGGGGAAAAAACCCAGCTAGGCTGATGCACTGGAAATCCAGTTTTAAACAGGCATGCAGGGCCCAATAAACCAGATTTAGCTGCTTATAAGGATTGCGTACCTTTTCAGAGAATCTGTTTGAGAGATTCTCTAGCTACAAATTTAAAAGTGGTCCTTAAGTCTTGATGTCATTAGTTGGGTGATATGCAAGGCTATAAACAAGCTTATTTTATTTATTGACCCTTCCTTCTTATGCTATATTTGAAGAAACTCCAAACCTTTTTATTGATTAGTAAGGCAGAGTATAAGCCTAGATGGAATATTTTATGTTTGCATAATGTTTGCACATGTTACATTTTGGAATATGTTAAGATTTTCATATGATTCTGAACTTTTTTCTCCATTAATCCTCCATAATTGGACTCACAAGCAGTACTATATATATTTTGCCTTTTAAGTAACAATTTTTTCCTAATGCATTAAAACATTAGGTATTGGTTTTGCAATCCATTTAGACAGAGTCCAGTAGATCTGTTGGCACCTGGTATAAAGTTCAAATTATTTGAAATTATGCATGTCAGAAATATGTTCTTGGCAGGTAAATGTGTTTGTATAGAAAAATAAGCAAAATTGTATTACTAGCAAAGGAATTTAAAAAAAAAATCTGTATGGTATAAAATCAAATTCAATCTGGGTATTATGGATTGAGCCTACATTCCTGAAACACATTACCCATGAGTGACAGACCTCTGGCTGTAGGATTAAATTCAATGATAAATCATTCAAAGAATGGTTTTGTGCCCATTTCAGTTACAAGAAGCCTTCTAAAACTCTACTTTCCTTTGACTCTTCACTTGTTTTGATTAATGCTAATAAATTTATGTCAGATTTCCCATCGCATTCTCTTCTGCTTTTTTTTAAAATTTATTTTGCTTTCTGAATGCTCTTAGCTTACCACACCATGTGAGTAGCTTAACAAATTAGATCACTTGCATGTTCCCCTTCTTCCCCTTTCACAGCTTTAAATTCAGAGTAAAATGTCCATGTGTCCCTCAGGCCATGTCACATTGGACCCTTGCTGTCAGATTCTAAACTACTAGATTTATTTTGTGCTATTTCAGCAGATATCATAGAAGGGCAAAGTGTGAATTAAATTACAAAGCCATCCATAGGACTACAGAAAGCATAGGAATGGTTAAAAAAAAAAAGTCCCTATGTGACAGGGATTTGGGAGCCTCAGTTTATTAATGCTGCCCTCCTCCCCACTCCCAATGCTGCTCCTCCTTTTTCTCCTTTTCCTTCTTTTTCTTCACAATGCTACCAACTTGTAAAGACTGATCACAGTCTGCAAGTGCTTGTTTTTTTGCTTCAGATCCTAATTTCTGGAATTCTGTAATAATCAGAGAACCTTAGCTTTCTTCTTTTTTAAAGTATGATTTTGTCAATGTGGTTGGGCAGAAAAGCTTGAAAGCAACTAAAAATCCAATAGACACTGTATGTACTACTTCTAAGCCAATCTCGTGATTTTTGTGAAACTGTTCCTGGATTCTAATTGCTCAGGATTAGCATTACAGTACTGAGGTGGAAGTCATTTTAGGATTGCAAATTATTACTTGTATTAGATCTTAATGAACAAATTGGTGAATTTTAGCTATCTCTAATGATGGAAAAATTCTTGGGAAACTGACATTTTGTTCACATTTTACTGAGTTTGTCTTTCGAATGTTATTTATTCTATGCATGGCATAGGAAAAGTTTATGTATAAACTGTGTGAGCTCAGCTGTCTAAGTTATTAGTGAGTAGGTACATGGGATAGTCCCGTTCCTTGATTGGACAGGCATAACCATTTTTTATTCTCAGGGTTGTATGAAGTAATAGTATGATTGTATGACCTTTACTTGTGAACTATGTTATCAGGGGATTCTTTTAACTTTTTAAATTTCCTCTGCTTCAGCGTTCTCATGGCAGGCTTATGGAATGTTATGCTGTGTTAAACTACGTCCTATGCCACAGAAAATTATCCCATATTCATTGCTTTCATTTCCATGTATTTTTATTAGTATGTGTGCTGTGTAAGGTCTTTAAAAAGTTAGCATAAATGGTTCACTATTTTCTTTTTGTATGGGACTGTAGAAATGTAGTCTACCTTTAGTATTAAGCATTGTTTGATATATAACATAATATATAATGTACTATATATTTTATATATTTTATGAGATCATCTTCAGTTTGTTGCAGGAAAAGAAAACCAAAAATCGGCTTTATCTTAATGAGCTGTATTGAGGCTGAAGGAAAGAAATGTGTTCTAGGTTAGGGACAGAAGTTACACATCAACCAGTATAAGCAATAGGAAACCAACTCAAATCTGTAATACAACAGAAGTTCAGTGCACATAAACTGCTTTCAAATGGCCGAATCCAGTTTAAGATAAACCTGGACGGATGTAGTATCAGACTTAACTGCTTTAGATTAAATCAGTTTATTTGTCCCAGATCCCCTCTAGATTCAAGTTAACCCACAGTCTCCCAGCATCTCAAGATGCTTTGCACCTTCTCTGCAAACTGCCCTGTACAAGGTGGGTGGGCTAGCCTTGGCCTAAGCAGTCTGTTTCAGCCAAGCAGCAGGAATGCTCTAGCAACCCCCGGCTTCTAGCCTGGGCCACTGCAGGCATGTGGCTGCAGTTCCAGAATCAAAAGTGAATGTCTGTTCACTTGCTTATGGGTTAAATCTACACAATTTAGACTGACCTGCAAAGATCATATAAATTCAGTCTCTGGATTTTTGACTGCCTGTACTTAGCCGTAAAGGAAATTTTGTTTGCCAGAATAACCCCCCCCTTTTTTTTTAATTTAACCAAACTACTTTCTCAAAAAGTAAACGCATTCTCTTTAAATATTTTTCTCTTAAATTATATTGCAAGTGTTCTGTAATATTTTTTCTTCTTTTTCATTTACCTTAATGAGAGTTCATGCAATCAAAAAAGAATCGCTCAAAGGGGGTGCAACCATTTCTAAAATGAATTCATCTTAACTTTTAAATGAATACTTGTATAAAGCCTTTTTTATTCACCTTCCTCATGTATATAGGGGACTCAAAATAAAATGATGTTAATAGCTTTGGTTATTTGGATGTTGTAAAATGACTTGAAGAAATGAAGTAATCTGTTTAGTTGATGAGGCTTTCACAACATGTAGTTTACTATGGTACCCTTCACTCCTGAGTGTGTTTAGATTGTATTTGATGTATCATTGATAAAGTAAGTCCTTCATTTGAAATTCTTCTCTTAATCTCTCAGACAATGAGAACTGTCATGGCAAAGAAACAGAGAGAATGAATATCTAACAAAATAGCTTGAAGTATCCATTTAAGAAACAGCATGGCAGGGTGGTACCTGGATGAGCTGGCATGTCCCCCAACTTACTAGGACACAATCTTTTCCCTCTTCTGCCACAATATACACTGCTCAAGGTTTATTTCACTGAAAAAAATCCCCAGAACTAGTGGGGAACTGCTTTGGTTATTCTTTTTAATCATCAAAGCAAAAAATCCTAATTTACACAACAACCAGTCTCTGCAAAATATGTTTAAATGACAGTTACCCTGTCCTTTATCCTCTCACTCCTATTTCTTTGTCACACCATGGGCACATTTACATGAGATTCCTAATGCGCAGTAGACTACTTTTATTGTGCATTAGCACATCATGGCAAAAACTGTGCTAATGCACAGTAGAATTAGTCTACTGCACATTAAGCACCTCAGAAAGGCCGTGTTCTGTTGCTACTGTGCATTAATGCCTGCAACTGTGAGTTTATGCAGTATGTCATATTACAGGTACAAAAACGTAATGTGCCATAGCAATGGCACTTTAATACATGTGAAGATGTCTTAAACAAAAACCTTCATTTTTTATGCATCTATCCAGCAACCAGCACAAGACAGCCCCTGTAATGCAGATTATAGTAATAATAAATCCCAACGCTATGGCAAGCTGTTCTTTTTCATATCAAAATAATACTACTACAATTTAATTTTTGTAAAATATAAGGTTTTCCTCCCAGAGATATAATTAGATTTAAACAAAGAAGCATATGCTTATAAAGAAAAAAAGTAAATCGAAACCTAATATCTTTGAACTAACTAATTTGTTGCCATGTCTTCCATTATCATTTTCCTTGTTTTTTTTCTTTCCCTTTCAGCCTGGTTGTGTACTTTACACACTTCCTCTGTCACAGAAGGATCATTAGAGTATTTAATTAGACCTCTTGTGTATTACCCTTGTTGCTCTTGTATTGGACCCAGTAAGTTGTGTATGACTCAAACACACCTGTTATGTCTTTTATTTAGTTTTTAAGCTTCTCTAGGTGGAGACTATTTTTGCTTATATTGTATGCAGTGCACAGTACAAGAGTGTCCTAAGTTAAATGGGAACTCTGGACACCGCCATCATACAAATAATAACAGATCTCAAATAATTTCACAGGGACTAGTTTACACACATGTTGTAAAGGTAATTCATCTACATTTTGCATTGTCATAAAATTGATCTGGACATACTGTTGAAGAGCCGGGAAGTCATGTAGATTAAGAGGCTCAAACATTTGGGAGAATGTTTAAATTACTGTGTTGGAAGGAACTGTACCATTGACCAATAGGAGCAGCAAGATGCACTATTGACCAGTAATGGATGGGATCTCCCTTGTGTTCCACAGCATGCCCTTCTCTTTCCTGTTGTAGTCTTTCCTTTGCCTCACACTGAGCAAGCCTTGTGCCCAATTAGTAGGGGGTATCCTCATTTATAATGTTGCGTGTTGCTTTGTGCTATGTTCCAGAATGATAAGAGTGCCTATAATGTCTCACAAAATGGAATTTACATTTATTTAAGAATAAAGAGAAAAAATAAAGCATTTTATAATTCAGTGTGTAGGACACATTTGGGAGCTCACTTATATAAGGGGTCTGGGAGCTCAGGTGGTGTTTTCATCGATCCTCCCAGTCTCGGGCTATGGGCTGAGGAGGGAGAGGAGGATCCACGCAGTGAACCAAAGATTGTGGAGCTGGTGTCATT
>NW_017728886.1:67106609-67111318 GCF_001723895.1 Crocodylus porosus | reverse complement strand
TGACCCCAGCTGACTTCCTGCCCTTTGGGCAGGGGGCTGGACTCGATGATCTCCCAAGGTCCCTTCCATCCCTAATGTCTATGAAATCTTCTTCCAGACAAAAACAAATGCACACTTACATATTGGGATTTGTTTTCAATACAAAATCCATCTAAGCTTAAATGTACTTCATCTATTTTCATAGTTTCACGGTTGGTAGGGTCGGAAGGGACCTAAGCAGGTCATCTAGTCTGACACCCTGCCATGGGCAGGAAAGAATCCTGGAGTCAAACAGCCCTGGATAGGTGACTGTCAAGCCTCCTTTTGAAGATCCCCAGGGTAGGGGCAAGCACCACTTCCCTAGGAAGTTGGTTCCAGCTCCAGCTGCCCTGACTGTGAAGTAGTGCCTCCTGATGTCTAGCTTGAACCTACTCTCAGTCAGCTTATGGCCGTTATTCCTTGTAACTCCTGGTAGTGCTCAGGGGAACAGGGACTCTCCCATTGCCAGCTGGTTCCCCTTGGCAAGTTTATAGACAGCCACCAGATCCCCTCTCAGCCTTCTTTTGTGGAGGTTGAACAGGTTCAGGTCTCATAGTCTCTCCTTGTAGGGCCTGCCTTGCTGCCTCCTGATCACATGACTGGCCCTCCTCTGGACCCTCTTGATGCTGGCCACATCTCTCCTAAAGTGCAGTGCCCAGAACTGCAGCCTGACCAATGTCATATAGAGGGTGAGGACCTGCTCATGATGCATCTGTGGATGCATGACAAGGTGTGATTAGCCTTCCTGACTGCATCCCCACATTGGCGGCCCATGTTCATCTTGGAATCAATACTGACTCCAAGATCCTTTTCTGCCTCTCTTCTGACAAGAAAGGAGTTCCCCAGCTTGTAGGTATGCTGCTGGTTTTTCCTCCCCAGGTGCATCACCTTGCACTTGTCAGTATTGAAACCCATCCAATTCTCATCTGCCCACCCCTGTAACCTGTCGAGATCTAGTTGTAGCCTGTCCCTCTCTTCTAGCATGCTCACTTCTCCCCACATCGGTCATCTGCGAATTTGAACAAGGTGCTTTTCACTCCCTTGTCCAAGTCACCAATGAAGATGTTGAACAGTGCAGGTCTGAGGAGAACCCCATTGCTCACATCCCTCCAGGTCAAAAATGACCCGTCCACCACCACTCTCTGGGAGTGGCCCTCCAGCCAATTTGTGACCCATTTGACTGTGTAGGTGTCGGCACAACAGTTGCCTAATTTTTTTAATGAGGATGGGGTGAGACACAGTGTTGAAGGCCTTCCCGAAGTCCAGAAAAACTACGTCTACCGCAATACCTGCATCCAGGGCTTTTGTGACCAGGTTGGTCTGACAGGACCTGCCTCTAATGAATCCACGTTGATTGCCTCTAAGCATAATCTCCCCTGCTGGTCCCTTACATATGTGCTCCTGGATAATTTTCTCAAAGAGCTTCCCCAGGACCATGGTAAGACTAATGGGCCTATAGTTTCCTCAGTCCTCTTTCCTCCCTTTTTTGAAAATAGGGATCACATTGGCCCTTTTCCAGTCCTCTGGCATCTGGCCAGAGCACCATGAGTAAAGCTGTGCCAGGGTCCTGGAATGACCTCTGCCAGTTCCCTAAGCACTCTGGGGAGGAGATCATCAGGACCTGCTGATTTGAACACATCTAGTCCCTCCAGAAGTTCCGTGACTAAGTCCTCTCTGACGCTGGGCCTGGCTGCACCTCCTGTGGGTCCATCTGGTATCCCAGTGGGGGGGATGTCCCTGTCTCTACTCAGAAAAATGGAAGCAAAGAATCTGTTAAAGAGATTAGCTTTGTTGCCTGGTGCTACCACCAGATTACCAACCATGTCCTGCAGAGGCCCCACGTTACTTGGTACCTTCTTTTTACCCCCTATGTATTTAAAAAAGGACTTCTTAGTATCCTTGATCTGGATCGCTAGTCCCAGTTCCATCTCTGCCTTAGCCTTCGTAACAGTCCCCTTTCAATCTCAAGCAATGAAGGTATAATGGTGAGGGTCCCTCCCTTCCATTTTCTTTTTAGGGAAGTTGGAACAGGTACATACCATACTCACAATTACTTTTGGTGCAGGGTTCTTTATCCAGAAATATCACAGAATGCTGTGTAGAATGTGTAAATATAATTTGCTTGTGTTAACTGTGTAAAAGAGCAAGGTATTTAAGGATACACCTCATTTTAAGAGCATGAACACTTTCCCAGAAGTCCTTCCAGAAATGATTAACTGTGATCAGCTCGGCAGTTAATATGACTTTACAATTTGTGTCAGGCATGCTTGATTT
Source organism: Crocodylus porosus (assembly GCF_001723895.1). Lineage (NCBI taxonomy): Eukaryota > Metazoa > Chordata > Crocodylia > Crocodylidae > Crocodylus > Crocodylus porosus. The sequence continues at coordinate 67,109,026 of NW_017728886.1, read as the reverse complement.
TTGCATGGTGGCTTCCACATTTTTGAATATGATGCATTGTTTGAGTGTAGCTAAAGCTATTTTTCCATAAAAAAAAGAACATGTGAATCCACTTTCAAGAGTGTTCCAGAAATAAACTTCCACCCCGCAGTAGTATAAATCACTAGAAAAGAGTTCTTTCAAGCATTGCCACATCATTCTTTCCTTATATTTCTCCTTTCTCTCACTTGTAGTTATCAGAGTACATCTCATTAAACACAGTTTTCCTGGAACAGCCTTGACTACAATAAAGGCTATAGCAGAAGACACAATATATCAATAGAACTACTTTTGATTAAAAAAAAAAAAAAAAAGAATTCTGGAATAAAAATAGGGATAATGTAATGTAATATAATGTAATATAATAATCTATTATTATGTCAGTTCCACTGGCTGGGATAGTGGGGCACTTTTTCTTTGGTCCTCCTTACACATTTTGGATTGGCTATAATTCCTAGGCAGGTTACACTCCTTGCGCTCAGGTATGCACAAAGTATTCAGTGCTGGGTAGTACTTGATGGGAAAGAAGATGCTTGGGCTTTGTCTGTTGACCAAAGTAATGCAGGTGCTATCTAAGCCTAATTTGATCTGTTTTTAAATTATCATATTATTTTACAGTAATTCAGTACTATATCTATTATATAAAATCTCTAAATATAATTTGTTCTTTTAAGTGTACTTTCCCTCCAAAAATGTGGCAACCCAATTTGTGCACTCAGAAAGATCCATGTGCCTACTATTTCCCTTTTTTATGCAGGAAAATAGGTAGGTCTTTGTTTAAAAGCCTTGCTAGAGAACCTGCATGATGGCTGGTAGTCGCATCTGAGTAAAATGAGTGCCCTCTCACTTAGTTCTTTACTATCAGGAATGTTACAATAATGCTGGTGCCACTTTGGGAAACCAAAGGAGTCTGTTTAGTGTGAGCAGAATTGTGAAACCTTTATACATTAGATAACAGTATTAAAAGCTTTGTAGGCTTCAATCTTTTAATTGACAACAAACAGATAGGCAGGAAGAGGCATTTGTTTTACCCGGTTGTCATCTTTGTGATAACCTTCACAGTATTTTCTTTCTCTCTTGGCAAATTCTAGCCACTAGCTAATTTGCAAGTGCAAAATCAAACACCTGGCCATTAGTTATAGTACATGGTAATCCAGCTATAGAAGGCAGCTATTCAAGCTACTGGATATGTTTAGAATGTTTATTGGATATGTTTAACAGTCAAAATGCATATTGCACACCCAGTGCTCTCCTTTGTCATCTTTCTAAACTTTTCCTCCTCCTTTCCCCCTGTATTCTATAGAGTTGTGAATGTTGTGTCAAAAACTTGGTTGAAATTAGCCAAACATCATGAACTAATTAATTTGGATATTAAGACAGCCTCCATCTTTACTGGGAAAATCTACCAACCCTCCAGTGATTGCTGTGTCACTCCCTGTGGATACAACTGAGCATTACCATTTTCATTCCCATCTTTCTGCCTTATGATTAGAGTTTGTGAACTGAAATATTGTTTTCCAAACACTTTCTAAATTAAGACAGTGTACAACAAAGGACTGTAACCAATAAACAAATGTTTCAGTCATGTTTGTCAAACCTATAAGTTCTGGTTATAGAAAGCAGCTGTCAAGGGTAGTCAGGAATAACGTTCATTGACTGCAAATCACATTTCCTCTTTTAGCAATGACTGGAATAAATATTAAATAAACTCATGGAAGATATAGGTTCTCATTTTCACTGAGGTTTCTTTCAATTATTTATGGTGTAAAGGCTACCTTTATGTAAATGAAAGGGTGTAGTAGCGAAGCTGTTAAGATATGATTCTGGAGGTGTGAGTTCAAGCCCTGCTCTAGATTCATGCTAAATGCCACTCCCACTTGACCCACCTGTAAATGGGTACCTGGTCTGTTGGGCTGGGGAGTAAAAGGCAGATAGATGTGATGCTTGCCAGGGGTGGGCAATTATTGTGGCTTAACAAGTTTTGGTGAGCTGCTGAGGGCTGCAAAGGTGGCCCCAACCTTTGACAGGTGCCCCGCCGCCAGTTGCCATCTTGGGAACAAAAGTCCTGCCCCCTAACCCTTAACTTATGCCACCAGAAATCCCTCCCCTTGCCCCCAGAAGTACTTCTTTTGGGAAGATGATTTGCCATCTTGGAACTGGAAAAAAGTTATATACCAAAAATCAAACATCCACAATAACGTATTTTAATTTTATTAAAAAATATATTTTTGTTCTGACTTGTGTGTGTTTGCTTTGTGTATATAGAAGTGATTGCATAGTAGCTCAAAATGAAATCTTACTCTTGTATATTGCAGGGGTGGGATGTAGAGGGGTGTGGTGAGTATAGGTGGGTGGGTATGGGGCTCATGGATGGGATGTGAAGGTGTGTGTGTGCATGT
>NW_017728886.1:67086568-67106509 GCF_001723895.1 Crocodylus porosus | reverse complement strand
TGAAATCTTACTCTTGTATATTGCAGGGGTGGGATGTAGAGGGGTGTGGTGAGTATAGGTGGGTGGGTATGGGGCTCATGGATGGGATGTGAAGGTGTGTGTGTGCATGTGTGTATATGTGGGGGTAGGAGAGCATGGGGGGATATGTGGGTGGGTATGGGGTTTGTTGGAGGCTGTTGGGTGTTTGGAGGGGAAGGGTAGCTGAGGGTGTGTGTGTGGGTGCATGTGTGTGATGGGGTGTACCTAGCAATAAGTGGGGCTCCCTCCAGAGGCATGTGGGTGTGTGGGGGGGTTCAGGTTTGTGGGTGGATGTAGGAGAGGGTGTGGTTGTGGGATTTTTGGGGGAGGGTTTGTGGGTATGGTGGGGTGTACATGAGCCCTGCCCCCCAATGTGTATCCCCCTGAGCTGGTCAGCACCTGCCCTGAACTCCCCATACCCCACAGCAGCCCAGAGCCTGAACACCCTGTGGTGCCTCCCCACCAGCACACAGCCAACAGCACACAGCCCCAGCCCCAGCCTCCTGCATACCTGCTCCACACTGCTTGAACATAATGCATCCTGCTGCCCCCTGGGCATGCAGCAGGGCTGGGGCAACTCCGTAGCTGGGACTGCCTTTCTAGGCAGCAGTGGTGACAGCAATGGCAATGCATAGCATTCCAGTGTGAGAGCCAGGCAGCTGTGGCAGGAAGGGCGCAGCAGCAGTGAGGGTGAGGGGCCATTTTTTCCCCATACTGAACAACAGTTTCTGCTGCTCAGCCTGGATGGGTTAGTCCAAAATGGGTGTGAGGCAGACTGGGTTGGGGCTATGCATGTGGGTCCCTACCAGTGGGGCTGGAGCCAGTGGTGGCAGCAGCTGGAAGGAGCTGCCACCACCTGGGCTGCCTAGAAAGGCTGTCGAGCCATGGAGACACTCCAGCCCACTGCATGCTCAGGGCTGGCAGAATGTGCCATGGCCAGGCAGCACCTGGGCCAGGCAGAACCAAGGGACCTTTCACCAGCCAGAAAAAGCCCCTCTGTTGGCCAGATCTGGCCCATGGACTGTATTTTGCCCACCACTGTCCTAGCCACTTTGGATCTTCAGGGACTGTTGGCTTCAGGAACTGGTGTGCTTTAACTTAGAACTTAGACAGAAGTAGTTGTGTTAGTTTGAAGTCAGGCAGAATATGGGGTAGACTTGCATCTTGTAGGCTAACTGCACGTGTGCACGTGTGCACACACACGCACGCACACACACACACACACACACAAATATGAGTCATAGATCTGTCTCCAAATTTGCAAGTGTTTCTACATGGGAAGGTAGGCTGTAGGTCAGGATTTTTCTCCTTTTCCTTCTTCTGTTCTCCCTTCTCTACTTCAGGGGTGAGATGCTTTATCTCAAAATGGACAGCTGCTTTGTTGACTTCGAAGTGCCATTTGAGTCAGTTGGTAGCCAGATCTTCCCAGGTCTTGACACTGGTATCTGTTTTCTTCGGGTATGCTTCCAATGTGTCCTTGTAGCATTTCCTCTACCCACCATGAGATCTCAGGCCATTACTAAGATGAAAGTAGAGTGCTTTTTTTGTGAGTCAGGAATTCACACATAATTTCTGGTCCAATAAAGTTGGTGTTTGAGGATTACCGACTCAATGCTGCTAAGGTTAGCTTCAGCAAGGAAGTAGGCATTTGTGCAGTGATCTTCCAATTTGATGTGTAGGATTTTCTGAAGACATTGTTGATGACACCTCTCCAGGCTCTTGAGATGACAATGATAGGTTGCCATAGAGGAGAGTGGGGATGGTGATTGCATTGTAGCCCTAGATCTTAGTTTCTTTCCAGTAATCACAATAAATAAAGACATTCCAAAGCAGTTTCTCAAAGGAGGCACCTGTGCATGAGATCCCGTGTTGGATCTCCTCATCAATGTTCACTTTCTGAGAGAGGTGGCCACTGAGGTAGGGGAAGTGTACAAGTACCTCCAGAGTCTTTCTGTCAATGGCAGTTTGAGGAGGGGGAATCGCATTCATAGCCCAGGATAGGCTGATAGAACATTTTCATTTTGATGTTGAGAGAGAGGCCAAAAGCTCAGTAGACTTCTTCAAAAAAGAACCAGCACAGTTTGGAGGTTTTCCAAAGTGTGCACAAGGGTGGCATGGTTGGTGGGATATTGAAGGTCAAGGATGCTTGTTTTTGAATACTTTGGTCTTTGACTGAAAATGTCCCAGATAGAAAAGCTCTCCGTCCATTCAGTACTCACTGTCGATTCCAGAAAGAAGGTGGTTCTTTATAAGAACCTAGATGACTGTCAGAAAGTGGAGTTGGGGTGATGACACATCCTTGCTTTACCTCAGTTTGGATGACAAATGCATCTGTCTCTGATCCACGACAAGATTGTTGCAGTCATCTGGTTATGGAAAAGCCTAAGGACCTTGGTGTACTCTTCCACACATCCAAATCTGGCCAGTACTTTCTACAAAACTATAGAATTATTATTTTTGATAATATTTTTGATGGAATCAAAGGCTTCAGTGAGGTCAATAAAGGCCATATACAGGTCCTGGTGTTGTCCCTGACACTTTTCTTGGATCTGGCTGGCAACAAAGTTCATGTTGATTGCCCCATGGATGGTCTGAAATGACACTGAGATTCTGGCAGGACTTCCTCACCAAAAAGTAGAAGACGGTTCAGAAGGATGCAGGCAAGGATTTTCCCTGCTGTGGAAAGGAGGGTGCTATGTCAATAGTTTCCACAAAGAGACTTATCTCCTCTCATGAAGGTAGTCATGATTTGGCATTTCTCAGGTCTTGTCATTGTTCCAAATGCATAGAATAAATTTGTGGAGTTTCACTACCAGTTCATCACCAGCAGCTTTGTAGATTTCAGCAGGTATACCATCTGGTCCAGTAGGTCCAGTAGCTTTGTTGTTCTTGGTTTCCTGTATGGCACACCAGACTTCTTTTAGGATAGGAAAATTGGCAAGGGTATTGGGGGGATGGATTTGATGGTGCTATCTGCCACAGTGGAGTCATGGTCACAAGTGCCTTAATGTGCTCTTTCCACCTAGCTTGGATAGAGTCATTGTCTTTGAGGAGTGTCAAGCCATCCTGCAACTTCAGTAAAGTAGGACCATGCAAAGCTGGGCTATAGATGGCCTGGAAAAAGCTACACACATCACATTTATCAGCATGTTTATCTCTTTGGGTTTATCTTGCCACCACTGTTTTTTGATTTCCTGGATTCTCCTTTGAGCTTCAATTTTAAGGAGCTGTTACTTCTGCTGAGATGAGGTGTCATTTTACCAAGCAGAATAAGCCCTTCTCTTCTGGTTGAGGAGGGCTTGAATCTCATTAAACCAGTCTTGGTGTCAATGGGGTAGTATAGCTAATTGATTCAGCACAAGCCATATGGATAGCAGCTTTAAACCCCTTACAGAGTTCCTCAATATTGTCTTCATTTGCGGACAGGCAAGGGAGTTTTCCATAGAGATGCTGCTGAAGTTCCTTAATGACAATACTGTGCTCCATGCATTTCCTCAGGAGAAGAATGCCATTGGAGTTAGCTTTCCCTACTTCTTCCTTGCTAATGGGGCCACTCCAAAGTTCTAGGTCACATCCAACTCTAGCACTGAAGTTACTAAGGACAATGATCTTGTCCTCCTTGCAAATATTAGCCAATATGTGGTCAAGGTTGGAATAGAACTGTTCCTTGACATCATTGTTAGCACCAAACGTTAGGGCAAACACACTGATGATGGTGGTGTACTGGCTGTTGCTGAGCTTAAGACAAAGGGGTCGTAAGTCATTTGTTAATGTGCACAGGGAGCTCCATAAATGGACTGATGAGCTGATTGTTGATGGCAAAGCTGATGCCGTGAACACATCTCTCCTGGGCTGGTTTCCTGTTCCAGAGTAAGGTGTACTCTTTGCCTTCTTCCCTCAGCTGACTTGCATTTTGTCCTCTTGTCTCACTAAGAGGTATAGTGTTGATGTTGTGTCTCAGTAGTTCCCTGGAGCTGATGGCAGTTCTTTTTGCTCATTCTCTGTCTTGGTTACCATCAAGGTGTGAATGCTTCATGTTGAGAAAATCAATGTCATCTTATGATGTTTTCAACTGCAGAGAGAGTGATCCTGCTGGACACAGTTATTCAGCCAGGAGCAGATAAGACAGCTTAGGTTTAGCGCACCTTTCTTAGCCCCTTTCCCATGTGAAGTAAGCACACCAGAGGTCCTTCCCTTTCCCAGGCACTGCTCTGGACACTGGGGCTCTTTTAGTTTAATGTGGAGCCACACTGCAGGGCTCCAGTTACTTGGCCTAGAGCCAGGGCTAACTTGAGCAGCCTCAAGCTTCTCCCAGGGACAGCTCTCCTTGCCCCAACCTGCTTACCATATAGGGCCGGAGCAGCCTTGAGCTGCTCCCAGGGCTGGCTCTCTATGTGCCAGTCTGCACACTGTATGGGGTCCAAGCATCTTGAGCTGCTCCCAGGGCTGGCTCTCCATGCACCATCCACCCAGCCACTTGCTGGGTTCACAGGCTCAAGCTGCCTTGAGCGGCTCCTACAGCCTGAGCACCATGCACTGATCCTCACACTGTCGAGGCTCAGGTGGAGTCCTGAGGACAGTCATCTCCAGAGCTCCTCTCTCCTCACTATCCATCACCACCTCTCTCTCTCCCAGCATGCTGAGGAGCTCCTTTTATACGATTCAGGGGTTCCACCCCCAAAGTTCTCTGGACCTGGCAGGGTGCAGTCTCAAACCAGGGTCAGACTACTCCTTGCCACCTCCCTTCGGGCAAAGGGCATGGCCTTGCTTACCCCAGCTTGCTTCTGATTGGTGGATGGGCTCCATCAATTGGAATTGCAGAATCTTGATCCCAGAACTCCTCTGGAGCTCAAAAGGTAAGTCTTTTACATATATATGTAATTTATATGTTATGAACCTCACCATAAGCTGGGGGTGCATAGGACATCAAACTGATTTTCTTGTGTTTGTTTCGCTGATACAGTGTGTGTGGTCTTTCACTGATATGGCATGTGTTGCAAAGGGCTATTTGTACTGTGGCCAGACTGGAGAAAAATCTATGGCCCCAGCAGTCGGGCCTAGCAGAATTGGCAGGAGGGTTGATTTCTGAAGATACTGGTAGAACTCATGAGAGGTTTATATACTATACATAACTAATACACCGCACAGGCACACTTTCCTTTTTCCTAATTCAGAAATCATTTTTGTCAGTCTCTGTACCAAACCCCATCCCCAATTAAAATAATAAAACCTTGAAAATTGGGCGGTTCAATGCAAGGCTTAGTTCTGTTGTTTTCAACTAATATGTTGTCTTTGACTGTAACTCATTGAAATGCACAAACCACATAGCACAGAACAAAGAGAACTCTTGCTGTGAGTTTTCACAGAAGTAGAAAAGAAAAGAAATCAGAGATTTAAAATATCTATTAACATTTTTGTATAAAGAATTAAGAATAGAATGTCTGCTTCAGACTCATGAAAATTATACAAATAAGATGCAAGTGTGTTACTGAGGCAAAAAAGTGAAGGACTACGCAATATTTTCTGTAACCAGTTTGTAAATTTTAACTATTCCATCAGCCTTTACATAACCCCATATAAGAAGGAATACATTTGATGAAAAAAGGTATAAGATCAAACAAACATACATATTTTTGAAGCCCTCAGAAAGGACTTGATATATACTATGAAAAAGGCATCTGAGGTATCCTTTTGACCTAAGCATAACACTGTTCAGTACACCTGGATCTAAATATTACCAGGAACATTATAGCCATATTCATTATCTCCATATTCAGATGAATAGAGTAGTATAGAAAGTGATCTTTTTAAATGTCAAGATATACAATAAAGAGAGGCTTTTTCTATCCATTGTTATGTGTATTATAGTAGTGCCCTGTAGCCTCAGTAGGCAGTATGGCTGCATTCAGAAGATCACATAGATGCTGTATTTGGCACCGTAGACCCGTCTGCAGTACTATAAACCACACATGCAGGCATTCTCTGCCTTGCTACCTTGCAGCACAAGGGTATTTTTGTGTTGACCTTGGGAGATCCCATGGTCAAAAAAGCCCATGCCAAAAAAAAGTGGGGTGGCGCACATGGTAGCAGCATGTGCTGCCCAAAACCAGAGCCTAGCCAACAGGAGCCATGCTCCAGCTGCCAGCCAGGCTCCCAGCTGTAGGAGCACTGTGGCTGTAGCTCCCCAAGACCCCCCAGGGCCCAAGTAAGGCTGCTGGGGCCAGCACAGTTGCTGGCCCCAGCCTCCCTTACCCAACCTGGGGTAATTTGTTGCACACCAGAGTGTGCGTGGCGCAGGCATTCTCTGGGGACAAGTAGCAGTGGCACAAGGTGTGCCACTGCTTCTTGTCCCTGGGGAAACAAATGTCCATGCTTGTGTGGATGTGGCCTATATAGTTATGTAGGATGACATCATCTGCCCCTTAGAGCTTTGAACCTATAGTCACACACACAGACACACACACACAGATGCTTAACTTTATGCATTGTCCATTGTCCCATATTCATTAATCAATATATAATCTGAAATACTTGTACAAATCTTTGCAGCGATCTTTGACCTTAGTTTATGATATCCTTCCTTTTTCACGTCCTTGTGACAAGATATTTAGCATAATTCACAGGTTTGTTGGAATCTAACAGTCTGTGCCATGAGCACTTCTGCTATGGCCTTGACCTTGTGATCTTCCATGGACCTTCACATCTATACCACCCCTTATAATTCATGACAGAATATGCAAAATGAATGAGACAACTAAAGAGAATAAGAAGAATAGGTGTAAAACTACTATTAATACAAACATATGAAAAATATGCTTTTAATCTGTAATTATAGATCAGCACCTTGAGGGGATGAGAGGAGGATTTACATTATTGGTTTTAGTAAATTAAGAGAAATAATCAAATCACTTGCAGTAGTTTCAGCTTCCCACCTTCCTTAACCATCATTACCTAGCAACATTCTGTGGGTACTGCAGAAGACCATCTTAAGTGTGTGCGTGCGTGTGTAACAGAGATGTATTCATAATTGTGGGGGTGGGGGTAATTCCATGTTTTAGACAGAAGTACCTTTTGGAGAAACATGCTGGTGGGCTATTGAAGTTGGTATCATTAACAGAATGATAGGCAATTGATGAAATACAGTTTATTACTAAGATTGAGAAAGGTTGGAAAAGGTTTTGAAGGTAAAGACAAGGTGCTTGTCCTTATATTTGTTTGTATCTCTTCTCTATGTTGGCACTGGATTTAGGACCCAGCCCTTATACCTTTGTTTTGGGCAAGCACAACCCTCAGACCAACCACAACTTTTTCATTCAATAACAGACAAATTTATTGATACACAGTGATAACAAAAAAGCATCAATACAAACAGCCGAGCAATTCTATATCTACCTATCCTAGGCCTGTCATCAGAGTCAAGTACATCTGGCCAGGATGCAGGCTCCACTCTGAAGCTGTTTTTCTTAGGTGTCAGCAGTCTGGAGATGGGATGCCGAGGCCCATAACCCCGCTCCAGTGGGGTGCATGACATTGGCTGCTGGTATGCCCTTGGTCCACGGTGGCTTCAGGGTCCCTTCCTAGGGGGTACAGGGACAGGGATGGGGACCTCTCTCAGGGAGCAAGACAAGGAAGGGAAGGAAGGAAGAGAAGGAGGGATGAGAAGGAACACAAAGGGACCCTTTTATTAATCTCAAGTCTCTGCTTTTGTATTCTTCTTCATTCCTGATGACACTTCATCCATGGCTATCTCTGTCTGGTTCCTCTGTGTGGTCACACATCCATGTAGTCTTTTGGGCCTTCTCTTAATCTGGTCTGTTCCCCCAAAACTGGGACTCAGCCCGCATGCTGCTCTGGGGTCTTGTAGCTGGTGTCACTTATCTCATGTTAGGGGACAGTATGGTACATATTTCCTTGGTTCCCAGGCTATGTGTCCTTGTTGTGCTAGACAACCTGTCTGCTTCCAGGACTATGAGAAGCTTTGCGTGTGTTAGACCCAAGCTTCCTAGAAATCCAGTTAACCCCTGCTGCCCATTTTGACTCCTTAGAATGCATATATCTATACCTATAAGTTAATTCCCCAACAACAGACCTTTAAATACTGTTTTCAAGCCAACACTCTACACATCCAACATGTTTGCTTATGAGTTTCTCAGCAGGAGAGGAAGGGTGGTATGGTCAGAATGAGAAGCCTTGTAGATGATTAGCAGGATTCTGAAAGGACATGGTTGGGGGTGGGGTTGCAGCAGTGAAGGCTGGAGAAGATGCAGCTGAAGTAGTCAGGTTGTCAAGGCCTGGAAAAGTTATTTGTGGTGTGAACTAGAAGAAAAAGCTGGATCTTTAGAATAATGATTAGGAAGCAATGGTAAGATTTAGATATGGTCTTCATGAGGTAGTCTAGAGAATGGATTGAGCAAGAACACACGCAATTTCTTTTATTTAAAACAAGATAAAAATTTATGTGACTGCTTTCTCCTAGCACTCAAAATTCATACTGAAGCCAACCAGTGTTTTGATAAATAGAGATTGCTTTCAGTATTATTTTCTTTTATTCATAATAATTGCACTGATGTTTCACTTAACAAAAAGATGTAGAACTTAAGTAAGTTAAATATACTTATAGTTTATTTTTTCATCTTGAAACTTCCCCACAGTCCTTGCATGATTTATGTTTTTTCCTGAAAACTTCAGCAAGTCTTTTCTCTTCATGAGGATTCAGGTTTTTAATTTTGAAAGGGTTTATTCTGAAAATTTTTGACATATACATAAACCACAGTAATACCTTGTAAGATACTTATAAATTATAAGGTACCTGAAACCTTCTAACCTTACACATGCAATAAAATAATAAGGTTGAATAGACAAAATACCTTGGTAACTTAAGCTGGAGTTTCAATAACAAGTGTTGCTCTGTGAAGACTGTAGCTTGCAGATTCTTTCCAGTGGCAGCCAGGTGGGAGAGTGCCTGTGATATTAGTAATGCCTTCTGGTGATGTCCCTCAGGGAGCAGGCAAGAGAGTTAGAGGAGGTAACAAAGCTCTGAAGCATACTCTGCCATGAGGACTTAATTGATTCAATGCTGCAGGAGACCTCGAGGATTGCAGAAGAAAGACTGCCAGAGGCTGTGCTAGGCAAGGTAGAGGACATGGACACCCAGGAAGGTGGAATCTGGAAGCTTGTGATATTTGGCAGCAAGCAGAAGTCTGCATCTCCACCTGCAGTGGTTTGCCTGGAGAACAGATATGGAGCCCTAGCAGCATAGGAGGAGGAGCACAGTCAGTGGGTGAAGGAGGCCAGGCCAGACATTTCCAAGGTTGAGAGAATCAAGACCACTGCCACCAAGAGGTGGTGGTGGTTGGAGACTCCCCGCTGTGGGGGACAGAGGCATTCATCAGCCAGCCTGACCTGTTGTTTCAGGAGGTCTGCTGCTTGCTTGGAGCCTTGATCTGAGATGTCAGAGAGGGACTACAGAGACTCATCCATCCCTCTGACTACTACCCCATGCTGCCCGTTTATGTGTCCACCAATGATGTTGCCAGGGATGACCCTGAGCAGATCAAAAGTAACTACAGGGATCTGGGTGCAAGGGATAGGATCTCTAGTGGTATTCTCTTTGATCTTTCCAGTCAAGGGAAAGGGCCAAGGCAGGTGTGGATGCATCCTGCAGATCAATGCAGGGTTGCACAGATAGTCTTACTAGCAGGAATTTGGATTCTTCAGCCATGGGATCTTTTTCCAAGAAGAAGAATTGTTAGAAAAAGGCAAGATCCACTTGATGAAGAGAGGGAAGAGCATCTTTGCAGAAAGGCTCGCTAACCTAGTGAGGAGGGCTTTAAACTAGGTTCACCAGGGGATGGACACCAAAGCCCTGAAAAGTGGGGAAGCATGTGAACTGGAGGAAGCACAAGCCAGAGAGGGCAACAAGGGAGGCTTTCTCATTCTTCCTGAAAAAGTAGGGCAGTCAGCTACTTACCTTAGGTGTCTATAGATCTGAAAGTCTTTCCAAAGTCAGGGAACTGTGAAATGATTGGAATAACAGAGATTTAGTGGGAAAGCTCACATGACCGGAGCACTGTCATGGTTGGGTATAAACTGTTCAGGGAAAACAGGCAGGAGAGAAGAGGAGGAGGAGTTGAACTTTATATAAAAGAGCTCTATGACTGCTCAGAGCTCCAGTATGAAACTCCAGTTTGAAAATCTCTTGGTTAAGATCAAATGGGAGAGCAACAAAAGTAAAATTGTGTTGGGAGTGTGCTATAGATCACCAGTCCAGGAAGATGAGGTGAATGAAGCTTTTTTCAGACAGCTAGCATAAGTTTCCTAATCACAGGCCCTGGTTTTCATGTGGGACTTCAGTTACCCTGACATCTGCTGGGAGGGCAATACAGCGGTGTGCAGGCAATCTAGGAAGTTTTTGGAGAGTGTTGGGGATAACTACATGGGGCAAGTGTTGGAGAGGCCATCTAAGAGCCATGTTCATCTTGACCTGCTCCTCACAAAAAAAGGGTAAGACTTGGTGGCGAATGTAGACATGGATTGAGATCATTGAGTTCAGGATCCTGAGGAAAGGAAGGAAGGAAAGCAGAGGAAGGACCCAAGACTTCAGAAAAACAGACTTCAACTCAGGGAACTGATGGGAAGAATTTCCTAGGAGGCCAGTCTGAGTGGGAAAGGAATTCAGGAGAGCTCATTGTATTTTAAAGAAACCTTACTGAAGACACAGGAACAAACCATCTCTATTTGCAGGAAGAATAGCAAATATGGCAGGTGACTAGCTTGGCTTAGCAGACAACTTTACGGTAAGTTAAATCCAAAAAGGAAGCTTACAAGAAGTAGAAACTTGGACAAATGACTAGATAAGCGTATAAGAATAATGCTTGGGCATACAGGGATGAAATCAGAAAGGAGTGGCAAGGTAGGAGCAAGGGACATGAAGGGTAACAAGGAGGGTTTCTATACATATGTCAGTAACAAGAGGAATGTCATGGAACGTGTGGGTCCCTTACTGAATGGGGGAGGCAACCTAGTGACCAATGATGTAGAAAAATCTAAAGTACTCAATGCCTTTTCACCTCAGTCTCAACAGGCAGGGTCAGCTCCCATACTACTGCACTGAGCAGCACTGTTTGATGAGCAGCCAATAGCAGTGAAAGAATAGGTTAGGGGCTATTTAGAAAAGCTGGACATGTACAAGTCCATGGGGCTGGATGCAGTGCACCCAAGAGTGCTGAAGGATTTGGCTATTGTGATTGCAGAAACTCTGGCCATTATTTTCAAAAACTCATGATCAGGAGTGCTCCTGGACAACTGGAAAAAGGCAAATACGGTGCGCCTCTTTGAGAAAGGGAAGAAGGAGGATCCAACGAACTACAAACCAATCAGCCTCATTTCAGTTCCTGGAAAAATCATGGAGCAGGTCCTCAAGGTTTCCATTTCTAAGTGCTTGGAGGAGAGGAAGGTGATTAGGAACTGGCAGCATGGATTCACCAAGGGCAAGTCATGCCTGACCAACCTGATTGCCTTCTATGTTGAGATGACTGGTTCTATGGATATGGGGACAGCAGTGGATGTGATATATCTTGATTTTAGCAATGCTTTTAATAGTCTCCTATGGCATTTTTGCAAGCAAATATGGTATGGATGAATGGACCATAAGGGGGATAGAAAAGTGGCTGGAGCATTGGGCTCAAAGGGTAACCAGAGCATCAATGTCTAGTTGGCAGCTGGTATCAAATAGAGTGCTTCAGGGGTCAGTCCTAGGGCTGGTTTTGTTCAATATCTTCATCAACGACCTGGAAGATGGCATAGAGTGCACCTTCAGCAAGATTACAGATGCCACCGAACTGGGGGGAGTAGTAGAAGCACTGGAGGGTAGAGCTAGGATTCAGAGAGACCTGGACAAATTGGAGGATTGGACCAAAAGAAATCCCACATGGGATTGGACCAAAAGAAATCCAACACATCCCCACAAGTATGTACATGCAGTTTGTGGCACCCCAAAGCAGTATGAGGCACTGCAAACTTCACACAGCGCATGCACAAATGTTCACGCACTGGGAGATCCTGGTGTAAAAAAAAAAAAAGAAAAGAAAAAAGTACTGAAAAAAGTAGTGTGGCACATGCATCCAAAAGGGAGCCTGTCTAGGGAGTCATGCTGTAGCTTCCAGCCAGGTTCCAAGCATGTGGAATACTGTCACTGCTGCCCTAGGAGGGCCCCAGGACCACAGGTAAGGCTTTCAAGGTCAGCCCAGGTGCTGGCCCCAGCCTCCCCTACTCCACCTGGGTCAATATGCCCTACAGCAGAGCATGGATGCAGGGATAAATATGTGCCATTGCTGTTTGGCTTGTGGAAAATGCCTGTCCCTGTATGTGCATGCTCCATGAGGTTCAATAAGGGCAAGTGAAAAGTCCTGTACTTAGGACAGAACAATCCCATACACTGGTACAAGCTGGGAACTGACTGGCTGAGCAGCAGCTCTGCAGAAAAGGGACCTGGGGGTTACAGTGGATAATAAGCTGAATGTGAGCCAACAGTGTGATCTTGTTGCGATGAAGGCTAACGGCATATGGCTGCATTAGTAGGAGTGTTGCTAGCAGATCAAGAGGTTATTCTTCCCCTCCATTCAGCATTTGTGAGGCCACATTTAGAGTACTGTGTTCAGTGCTGGGCCCCCCACTACAGAAAGGATGTAGACAAATTGGAGAGAGTCAGAGAGATCATTGAAAATGGTTAGGGAGCTGGAGCACATGACTTCTGAGGAGAGGCTGAGGGAGCTGGGCTTATTTAGTCTGGAGAAGAGAAGACCGAGAGGGGATTTAATAGCAGCCTTCAAGTATCCGAAGGATGGTTTCAAAGGGGATGGAACTAGACTGTTCTCAGTGGTGGCAGATGACAGAACAAAGAGCAAGTTGCAGCAAGGAGTTTAGGTTGGATATTAGGAAAAACTTGCTCACAAACAGGGTAGTAAAGCACTGGAACAGGTTATCCAGATAAGTTGTGGAATCTCCATCTTTGGAGGATTTTAAGACCCAGGTAGACAAAGCCTTGGCTTGGATAATCTAGTGGGATGGCGCTGGGATGGTGCTGAGATGGTCTTGCTTTCAGATGGGTGTTAGACTAGATCAGATGGGCAATTATTTTGGCTGGAGTGCTGCTTAATGAGTTTTGGTGAGTTATGGAGATCCACAAAGGTAGTCCTGCCTCTTGACTGATGCCCCGCCTCCTGGTTGCCATTTTGGGATGGAAGTCTCACCCCAACCCCTGACATTTGCCACCAGAAGGCCCTCCCTTTGCCCCAGAAGTACTCCTTCTGGGAGTAGGGGACAAAGGGGAATTGCCATCTTGAAACCAGAAAAAATAAAATGAAATCATATACTAAAAATCAAATATCTACTATGTATGCACGGAGGGTGGTGTTTGGGGGAGTATGTTGTTGGGGAGTCTGTGTGTGTGGGGGGGGTCATGTGTGGGTGGGATTGTGGGAGTGTGTATGGGGGTGTGAGTGGGTGTGTGGGTTGTGGGGGAGGGTCTGGGTGTGTGCATGGGTGTATGTGGATATGGTAGAATGTGGAATATGTAGGAGGGTGCTGGTGTGTGTGAAGGTATGGTGGGAGGTGTGTTTGTGTGTGAGGTCATGGGTTTGTGTGGGTGGTATGGTGAGGGGTGAGATGTGTGGAGGGGTGTAGGTGTGTGTGTGGGACACGTGTGGGGGGGGTGGGACCCCAGAGCTGTGCATGGAGGCAGTATTCAGGGGGAGGTCATCTCAACCCCATGTCTTGAGCTCCCACCTGAGTCCCTGGCCATATGTGGCAGCAGTGTGAGGGGCTAGACTGGCCCAACACCATAGCACATGGCTCCCCATGCTCTGCCATTGTCCCTGGCTGCATGTGACAGCAGTGTAAGGGGCCAGCCCTGCCCAGTCACATAGTGTGCAGCTCTTCCGCTCCACCCCAGGCTCCAGCTGCATGTGGCAGCAGTATGTGGCTCTAGCCCAGCCTGGCCTCATAGTGTACAACTCCTGCCTAGTCCCTGGCCCCACATGGCTGCAGCGTGTGGGGCCAGCCCTACCTGACCCCATAGTGCACAGCTCTGGCACTCCCACCCAAGTCCCTGGCTGCACATGGTGCCAGTGTGTGGCTCCTGCCCAGCCCAGCCCCATGGGGTGCATCTCCCGCTCAGTCCCTGGCCCCACATGGTGGCACTGTATGGGTCCCAGCCTCATAGCACGTGCCTCCCCATGCCGCCGTCTGAGTCCCTGGCTGCACATGGCAGCGGTGTGCAGGATCAGCCCTACCCACCCCCATAGCAGATGGCTCCCTGCGCTTTCAGCCCCCTTTTGCCCAACAGGAGTCCCTGGCCCCCAGCCCATTGGGACTTTTACCTGAATTTCTACTCATGCAGCAAGGGAGGGAGAACTGGGAAATAGCCACAGGGGCACCAGGCAAAAGCCTCTGCCAGGCAGAAGTTTCTTATCTCCAACACCCCCTACCTTGGGTCTGGGGTTGGGGCAGGTGAGGGTTGGTTGGTTAGCAACCAGAGCCAGCACCTCCTGCATGGAGGTGCTGCCTTACAGAGGGACAGCCAAAGGTCATGGCTGGTGATAATTGTGTTCTGACTTTCGGAGGGGCCCTGTGGAAATTGTCTGGTGGGTGGATTTGGCCCACAGGCTGTATTTTGCCTACTCCTGGGGTAGATAATCTCCTGAGGTCTCTTCCAACTCTAATTTTCTATGATTCTATGAAAATTACTGAACCTTTTTTTAGAGACTCAAATTATATCTGAAGTTTTGTGAAATTAAAAGAATATGATTGGATTTTTTTTTCAATTCTAATATACATAACATGCATATAATCACATCTGATCATTTGCCCTGATGTTTGTCTAATACAGTAGCCTATCAAGAATGTAAAATGTGACACAGATACTCATTTAGCACTGTTTTTTAAACCTCTTCCTCATAGATAACTATTTAAATAGGTCATAGTATAAAAATAGTACTGTAAGCAACATAAGGATTAGATTCTGTTCTGAAATACAGTGGTGTAAATCCAGAATAATTCCACTGATTTTGTGGTCTAACTGAGACTAGAATGAAGCTCTTGGTGATTGATAACTACACATCTCCAAAATCATAACATACAAGCACAGGCTTTGGCTCGCTCCTGTGTGGACTGGAAAGGGAATGGTAAAAAGAGGTTTCCTTCCTTCTTTCTTTCTTTCCCTGTTCAAGTTCTTCTGTTTATTCTGTAATGGACCAAGTAAGATCCAAACAGCTGGCTAGAGGGCTGGCTCCAGAGCCTCTCTATCTGGCCTGTCAGGCTACTGTTGGGCACTGAAATTAGGGGGGTATGACTTGCTGCATAACTCAAGGCCTTTCAGCTGTATCTAACCTACACAGAGCCCTCTGGTTGGGATCCAGCCTGAGGCCCCAGGTGAGTCTGATACCCCGTTTCTGGCTCCATACTTTGCTTTACATTATATATGTCTACATTTAAATTACTGTGGCTACATCTACACAAGTGGCCCGATTTGTGCAGTTATTTAGTACTTGCATAAGCATTACTGTGCAGTACCATCTCCACATGGGTTTTTTCATTACTGCTGCACAGTAGCATCATGTCACGGTTAGTGCCCAGCAATGCTACTGCATGGTAGCAATGAGCTACTGTGCAGTAGCCTGTTGCTACTTCGCAGTAGCATTTTGTGTAGTCATGCTCGATGTGATGCAGTACTACACAAGCTATCTCAGGTACTAGTAGCAGTCTAGCTATGGAGCACAGAGGTCAGAATGAGCTCTGATTATGCTTTGCAGGAAGTTTTTGCACCATGTATTAAGCTCCAGGATGTTGTAACTAGACCTTAACTAGTTTTAAATCTCACTGGAATTTTTCTACACTACACTGTATTTTATAGGGTAAGGCATACAGCACCAGTACATCTTTAAGTGTCCATCTTTAGGGGAAGGAGGATGATTGGGGGAACTACAAGCCAGTCTGTTTAACCTCAATACCTAAAAAATCATGGAGCAGGTAGGTTGTCAAAGAAAACATTCCAAAGCCCATATAGGAGAACAAGGTGATCAGGAACAGCCACAGCCAGCATGGATTCACTGAAAGCATGTCATGAATGAACAACCTGATTTCCTTCTATGATAATAGGCTCTGTGGATTGGGTGTAGAGCAGTGGCTGTGACATATCTTGATTTTAGCAAGGCTTTTGACACTCTCACATAACCTTGTCATTAGCAACCTCAGGAAATACAGACTAGACAAAAGTACAGTAAGGGAGAAACCAAAAAGGTTGGATCATGGTGCTTAACAAGGACTTATAAATAGCTCAATGTGTAGTTGTGAGGAAGTATCAAGTGGGATTCCCCAGGGGTCTCTCCTGAGTCCAGTATTGTTCAACATCTTTATTATTTGGATGATGGGACTCAGTGCATGCTTAGCAAACTTGTGGGTGGCACCAAGTTGGGTGGAGTTGCAGATGCTCTGGAGGGCAGGGTTAGGATCTAGACCTGGATAGACAGGAAAAATGGTCTGCAATCAACCAGATGAAATTCAACAAAGACAAATACAAAGTCTGGAACTTAGGACAGAATAACTGCATGCATAAACACAGACTGGGGAATGACTGGTTAGGCTGCAGTACTGCAAAAAAGGACCTAGGGGATACAGTAGCCTATAAGATGAATAAGAGTCAACAGTATACTCTTGCTGAAAAAAAGGCCAACAGTATCCTGGGTTTTATTAATAGGCATGCCTCCTGCAAATCAGAGGAAGTGATTCTTTCACTGGATTTAGGGATGGAAAGACCTCTTCTGGAGTACTGTGTCCAGGTTTGGGCCCCACACTTCAAGAAAAATGTGTACAGTTTGGAAAGAGCCCAGAGCAACAAAAATAATTAGGGGCCTGGAAAGCAAGACAGGTGAGGAAAGGCTGAAAAGGCTAGGGTTATTTAGCCTGGAGAATAGAAGACTGAAGGGGGATTTGATAAGTCTTCAAACACCTGAAGGATGATTATAGAGAGGATGGAGATGGGTTTTGTTCTGTGGTTGTAGGGGACAGATCTAGGAGCAATGGCCTCAAGCTGCAGCAGAGAAAATTTAGGTTGGATATTAGGAAGAACTTCCTGACTATGAGGGTGGTCGGTCTAGCATTGGAACAGGCTACCTAGAAAAGTTGTGGAATATCTATCCTTGGAAATTTTCAGGAGTAGTTTGGACAGAGAGTTGTCTGGGATGGTAAGGGATGCACGTAGCTTGAGCAGGGATGGCTGGACCAGATCAACTTGTGAAGTCCCTTCCAACCCTATTTTCCTGTTATCCTATGATTCTAAATAGTGAGACACTATGCTTTCTGCTTGTATACTAGGGACTCCTACCATGACAGTGCTATTCTATCCTATCCTAAGAAGATCAAAGCCTTAATAAAAAAATCTGGCCCTTACTGTTTTTATTAGCTACAAAAGCTTCCCTTCAAACTCCATGTGAGTTTTATTTTTTTCTCTTAAAACCATTTATTAGATGTAAAGCACACATATTGATTTTTAGTGATGTTTGATGGCTGGAAAAATGTCAAGAATAGCAACAGCCAAACAGAGGCCTCATGTTCAAAGCAGAACCCTTTTTCTTAGAGTTTGATTTTTTTGTCCAAAATTTTAACAGGTCATCTGTTTTGGGGCAGTTGGAAGGGGTGGGGAAGGGGGGAGGTGGAAGAATACAATTCTTTTCATTTACTTTGCCAAAATATATTCCATTGCTCATGATTCGCTGCGAAGTCAGCTTCTGAGCTTTTTATACATTTGGTTTGTCTTAAAGTTAGGGAAAGTTTTAACTATTGAATAGAATTGATTTATAAACCTTCATGGCTGAAGGCTCTCAGTAAGCACGTTAGAAAACAATGTTTGTTTTCACCTCCAGGTTGCATAAAAACTTTTTCCTGTAGGACACGGCTACTATTATTTTAGAGGTAATGAGGAAAAACCAAATCTGCAGCTGGACACTGACTAATTGATTGACAATAATGGAACTATATTAAAATAAACAGGATAGGAGTCTAGCCCCTTATGCATATCACAATCTAGGTGCACTCTCTTTTCTTATATAATGATGGAGAATACTGCTAAGAAATTCCTCAGAGAGTCAGTAGAATTAGTGTGGAATCTAGAAAGTATTTTTACAATGGAGTATATGCATAGCCCATTACCTGCAGCAACATTAATTGGAATGTTTGTATGTCAACTGAAAAACTAGACCTTCCTGACATTAATTTCAAAGGTTTCAGTGGGGCAGTAAAACTAATAATATGATAGAAGCCAGGCTGCAGAAAGCATTCAAGACATATCTATAAAGAAAAGCAAAACTATTATCACATGGACACATACAAATGTCTGAATGATTTGTATGGAGGGAATGAGCAGCATAGGAAATAACACTTCAAATTTGCTGATTTCTATCTGACAAAAATTAAGCCCCCTGATGTCTGCTTTGATATATTTTTGTTTGCTTCTGATTGTGTTTTTTTTAATACACAATCTTTGTTATTTCAAGGGTAGATGATCGCAAAACTCAATTTGTATGTTGTCTTTGAGCATGTTTTCCAGGGAATGGAACTTACACAAAATAATACATTTGTATGAGACTGAAAATAATACATTTGTATGAGACTGTCTCAACACATCATCCTGTATTGTCATTTTTACACTCGTTGCTAATTTTTTCAGGTATCTTTATCTCTATATAAGAACATTGTTCCTTGTGCAGGACGTGGGCTAATCCAGTGGAATAGGGCTAGACGAGTGGCATGGGAACAGTCCATGTGATGGATACCATACATGAGTGTGATGCTGTGAACCAGTCTGATCCTGTGCCAGAACTGGCTGTGCACTAGCCTTATTCCATGTGCTGGCCCAATCCTGTGTGCCAGATTTGGCTTGGCACTGACTTGACCCCACACACTGGATCCTGCCACAGGATGCCCCTATATGTCAGCCCCACTCTGGACCAGCGAACTAGACCACAGGGTCATATAATCCAGCCCACAGAGCTATCCACAGGTCTGGAAATCTGGCACCAGGGGAGAGGCAATTAATGCTACTGCTGCTCCCCGTTACCAAATATCCAGATCTGCAGAGAGTGTGGCAGCAGCAGCGGCAGCATGGGAAGGTAAGATTTCCCTTTATCCACTCTGCTGTGTTCCTCCCTCTTGCCTCCATCTGCAGTGGTCAGTATACCCTTACTGGACCTCACCCCACCCCAGGGCCTAGTCACTTAGTGAGATCCCTATGCCAACAGGAGTAAAAGTCAGCATTCAGCTATTTATGTCCCTAGGGAAGGTCAAGAGAATCCACTGGTGGTTAAATAATCAAAACTTCTGATGCATCAGAGAACACAGGGCAAGAGGTAACAGCAGATAAAACTATCAAATGTTTGGATCTGCTTTGCTACTAGAATAATACCCACAAGTCATGAGTATATATAGTCAATATACAATGAAAAGAATTGCATTAAAGCTAGCAGAATTTCAGAGAGAGATCTTTTAGCAGCAATGGCAATACTAATAAAGAAAGGGATTAGCAGGACCTTTTCTAGCATGAGCTATTTGAATTATTTCTTTACTCTGAGGACACACTTCTTTCTGCATTCCAGAGCCAAAGACTCAAAAACAATTTCTTCTGATCTTTTTCTATTTGAATGAATATGGCGGTATTAACTAAAGTGACACAGGATTGGGACTTCCTATCAATTTACAGTTGTAAAAAGTTGTCTGCAGACTAATTATAGATTTGGTCTTCTCAGCACTCTCAAAACAATGTGGGCAGTCATTATTAAAAATGGTGCTCATGTGCCATTGAAGACAAATTATTCCTGATGTGTCTGAATTGCACCTGAGCTGCGGGGATATATCTTGTTCCACATATTATGG
>NW_017728886.1:67077333-67086468 GCF_001723895.1 Crocodylus porosus | reverse complement strand
TCTTGCCCTGTGTTCTTTGATGCATCAGAAGTTTTGATTATTTAACCACCAGTGGATTCTCTTGACCTTCCCTAGGGACATAAATAGCTGAATGCTGACTTTTACTCCTGTTGGCATAGGGATCTCACTAAGTGACTAGGCCCTGGGGTGGGGTGAGGTCCAGTAAGGATATACTGACCACTGCAGATGGAGGCAAGAGGGAGGAACACAGCAGAGTGGATAAAGGGAAATCTTACCTTCCCATGCTGCCGCTGCTGCTGCCACTGCTGCTGGTACTACTGCTGCTTCAGTAGTGTCAGCTCTCCCATGGCTGGGTTTCCTCCAAGTAGATCTTGGTGCCCCATTGCCCCCCTCTCACCTTCCCCTCATTTTTACATATTGGAAGCAAGGACATACCTGCTCTGGCAAAGGATCCTCATTTTTGCGGGGAAATCACCATTCTGCTTACCTCACTTTCCCCTCTGCCCTCCAGATACACTGCTTGGTTTGGTGCTGTATTGCCCAGCTCCTATGGTGGGCAGGGGCAGCTCAGAGCTTCCCCTGCCATGGCAAAGACTTTGGGTGGACAGAATCCTGCTGCCTCCTCATAGTTGGTACCTAAGATGGGTGCCCTCCTTGCCCTGTCCTAGTTATACTAGTGAATGAAATTATATTATTTTGGTGCATATAATTCTTAAGCCTTTTTATGTGGATTACTGTAATACTCGTGATGTGATTAATGTTCTCCACATGCTTAGTAAGATGATGTCCCTGAGCAGAAAGGCCACTAATCAGGAAGACAAGTGACATAGAAATGGTAAAAGAGAAGGATAAAACATAAAACCTTTTTTCCCCCCCAGAAGAGCGCTCTGTCTCATTCTAGCTATCCATTATTGTTTGGGACTTCCTTAAATGAAGTTCTGTTTATAAATAGTTTGAATTTTCCAATATTTTGCAGTTTCCTGTGCAGTACTATACTTTGTCGATGAAAGGAGATGTGTCATATTAGACTTTGTCAAAGGCTTCGTGATATTCAAGCACATCATGTCATTTGTTATCATAAGCATTGTCTATGACTTCTTCAGGTTGGTCAAGGGTCAAGTTTTACTTGGGAGATGTTAAAGAAAGATAAGAGGAAGTTCCATGGAATGTATCCTTAGTTAAAATGCTGTATATGGGCAGAGGGAGAGTGCTTGATTTGGCAATACTTGCATCAATTCCAAAAATAAAATTGTAGTCTCACTTCATGTAAATGCAATTTTAAACTTAAGACATCTGGTAACACTTTATTCCACATATTTTGTGTTATCATATTCCCTGCCTAAGATACCTTCTTTCCGTATCCGAGTAGGTTCTTTTCAATTGTATGATGATGAATAGATTTGTACTCTAACTTTCAGTCCACTATATTGTATGTTACACAGGCGTGACTGAACTGTAAAAGTGACAGGATATTATTAACTCACTAGAATGTATCTTGGGGTTTTTATATAACCTTGCAAGCCACAGTGAACCAGTAATAAATAGCAATAACAATACAAATGGCCTTTGCAGTCTATGTGAGTTGATGCTCATCAAGGTAGTATCAGGGGGACAGCGGGAATGAGAAAAAAAAATAAAGGTGACATGTCCAGTAGGAGAACATCTGTTACAACCCAAATCAAAATACCCTTTTAAGAATATTAATGTTGTGTTAGAGAAAATGAGAGAGAGAAAAATAGGCTAGTAAGCATAGCTGGTGTTAGGAGTTTTTATGGCTTTGTGTAGAAATCTGAAGAAGAGGTGTTAGCCAAAGAAAAACAAGAGATCTGGCTTTCATATTTGCTGTTTTCATAAGATATGTACACAACTAAGCTGTGCAAACTAGGGACATGTTTTATTTCTTTGACATGTTCTTCCTCTCTACACCTGTCTGCTATCATGATGAGTAGCATCAATCCTTTAATATATTAGCTCTGAATGAAATGGTGAATTACGGGAAGTGTGAGAGATACTAATAGTAGTTTAGAGCCAGAGAAGGAGATTATTTTAAGGAGATGGCAATGAGTTTTTGGAGGTGCTGAAAGATTCATGATTTTTGTCAAGGGCTATTGAACTTTTTTCTTTTGTATCATCCCTTCAACACTAATAGGGTGGTAGCAGATAAAGGTTGAATGCCTGTACTGTACCCTGTGTTATCAGTATAGAGCAGTGAATAAAGAGGCATTTGGGGTTTTTTGCAGAAGATTTTGATGTTTTAGAATTAGGTTTCTCTCCGGTTAGGAATGGTAACCAAAATTTTAAAATTGTCTGTAAATGATATGAGAGCCTTGACTCCAGGGGAGTCTACCTGTCAAGCTGCTACAGGCTTTGGAAGCATTGGGGTTCCCACCTTCAAGGCAGTGTAAAAGCATGGGAGCTGCTGAGAAACTGATGGGAATGCTGACAGGAAGCCAGGTTTTGAAATCTTCCTGGGTTCTGAGGGAGTATCACTGAAATCACAAAGCCTTTGTGAAAAATTTTGATTTTGATAATCTATCAAAGTTAAATAAAAAAAAGTCTGAACTTCTTCTGCTAGCTGTATTTCTCTCTGTTAAGTACTGTGTTATCTGATTCCAAGATGAGGTTCTCCCGGCTGCTCCCCCCACCCCCACACACAATTGGCTGGAGAAAAAAGCCCCATACTTATAATTTACATACAATGAAATCTCACTAAAGACATGGTCTATCATTAAACTGCTGCCAAAAGCAGCATATACTCATCAGTGGAAGCCAACTATAAAGCCGCTTAAATGCAGCCAACACTGAGCATGACTATAAAACACATGGCCCATTTGGGCAAGCATGCTGATGGGAACCTTTTTTGGTTTTTGTGCGTCGCCCTTAAAAAAAACAACAACCCCAAAACAGGCACTTGCTTCCCCCAGAGGGAAGAAAAACCAAGCATGGAGGTACTGCAATACCAGGCCAGCACTCAGAGAGGCTGAAGCAAGTTTCAACACTCTCTCCTGGTGCCAAAAATGTTGATGGGAGGAACCCTTTTCCTCCCCCCAAAAGCATATAACTACATATATTAAACTCTTAAACAACATACTTCAACTTTTCACAAAAAAACTCTTACAGAACACTTTTTCTTTATACAAACTATTACCTCAGTAACCATCTGTAACTCTGCCCCTCCCAATGGTCCTCTCTGTTGGTTCAGTGAAACAAGTGCATCCAGTCCTTTTCCCTCCATTTCTTCTCTGATCTCTTCTTTGTCCCGATTGATGTAGTATTTTGGTTCATGCAGCCCTAGCTTCAGGCACTTCTTCAGTGAAACCCCTTAAAAACCCAGAGGTTTCTTACTTTCCATAAACTAGTTTTAACACGTTAATAAAGTCCTTTGGTATGGGTCCATATAGTACAATCTCCCACACTAACAGGTTTATTTTCATGATGCTCAGAAAGTGGTAGACCCTTTCCCACACCCTCTTTGCATATGTACACTCCCAAAACACATGGCCCACCACTTCTTCTTTCCCACATCTGTCCCTTGGGCACATTGATGAGCTTGTTAAGCTTCATCTGTGTTGTACCTCTCTCAACAGTTAGGTCAGCATGGTCTCCTTTTTCTTGTTTACCTGCCACTGCTCCCCACACCTTCTTCTCATGTCCTTCTTTGATGTTTGCTATCTGCACCGTCCTGTCTGCTTCCATCAATTCCTTATGATCCTTCAGGACCTCCAGCCCTGCCTTTCCTATTTTATACACATGCATGAAACCTTCTATCCTGATGTAATGAATCAGCAGTTTCTACACCCCAATATACTCCCAATTTTTTCAAATTGTGGCTGTGTGAAATTGGGTGATATACACTCTCTCAGCTCTTTTGTTCTTTTCCTTGCAGATTTTTGGCCTTCCTTCTGAAGAATTCTCCTGTCCTCTTCTTTACTTAGTGACTCTTCTTTTATTACAATCCAGATGAACTTAATTTTCCTGATGTAGCAGTGGGAGGGGGGCAAATTCAAGGCAAACCTCCACTAGTTAGATTTTATACCTGGCAAATTGCAACAAGTTATACATTTTCCATGTAGATAATCTAATTACTGGGGGATCTCCTTATAATTTGGGTCATCTTCTATTTGAGTAAATACGGTATCTTTTTCTCCACTGCTCTCAGTGGGATTACTTCACATATACTAATTTCAGTTCAAAGAACTAGTAAAGGTTTTATCTTCAGAGAGTTAGATTTTGTTTTCCTCCGAAGGGAGGATTGACTTAAAGGAAATATGTTATAAGATGTTCATTCGCTGTGATAATTTCCATTTGAATGGTAAGAGGGGACTGAAGATAATCAGATGCCAGGCAGCAGCCCTAGAAATAATTCTACATGCACCCAGAAAACTTTTAGAATGTTACATATTTAAGTAAAAATGAAATAATCCTTTTAAACTTCCTGAATGGACAAGGAGAACTCATGGTAACTGTCCTGAATTGAGAGAGAGATCTTGGAGGACCACATGACACATTAAGTTGTCACATGACTAGCTGTTTTGTTGCCAATTTAATTGGTAAATCTCAAGAGCCTTCAAAGACTGTGCTGAAGTTCTAGGCTCTCAAACAAGATCTAAAGCCCTAGTTCTGAACAATTAAATTCACAAAACATCCCATGGAACCTCGTACAGGACGAGTAATGCTTAATTGCAGTGTCCTGGCCTAATTCCATGTTGATGCTATCTAAGTTCTAACTGTGAATTCCCCAGCTACGTTTATTGCATGAAGGGTTTTTCACTTCCTTCCTGAAACAGCCATTGCTGCTTATAGTGTTAAACAGCTTGATCATACCCAAGGGTGGCTGTCTTTTGGTGTCAGGTAAAGTGTTTCCTATATAAAACTTGACCTAATTGTGTTTCAGGAGCATGGTATTGCTCAGAATAACAGGACAATAACTTTGAAGAGTCCTGGGATGGAAAGTGCTATGTGCTGTATATATATGCTGAAGACTTGATGTAGCTGAGTTTGCCCTCATCTTCAGTAAGCTATAGTAGTGGGATTTCATTGGCTGACAGTTGTACCATGTTAAAAAATGATTATCTTTTGCCAACGAATACCACAGATGTCTACGATACAGCGTGTACTTTTTGTGTTTAAAGTGGTCTGTAAATAAGTTAATGTACCTGTCTTCTTGCCCCTTCTGAGATTTATGTCTTGTCTTTCAACATTCCTACCAGTTTACTGCTTACATTTTATGGCTTTGATTTCCTCGTATTGCAGATTTAGTTGTATATTCTTGTAGATATTCCCTGGAGCCAAAGGAAGAGGGAAAAATCTTTTCTCTGTAGGTCTTACATTTATGAAACTCATGGTAACAGGGAGGGAGAAAAAAAAACCCTTAGAAAAATAACTCTGGTTGTTTTCAAACCTATGCTCACATTTAAAAATGATTTGTAGAACACATAGCTTTATGTCCATAAAACAAAACAAAACAAAAAAAATTTTTTGATGTTATTAATAAAGCAGGTGGCACATCTTTCAAAATCCCATTTTAGCCAGACAATGATTTTCAATGAAACCTGACATGTTCATTTTTGCCAGACTTAGCAGCCCCCAAGGCCTATTGAAAGTCATCTAAAAGAAAAAAAGCCTTTTTAATGGATCAGAGTTTTCATTGCTGAAGCTATAGTATTTATAGAGATTTGGTTCCCTTCTGTCTGCATTAGCTGAGCAGCAGGCTAACTATGATGATGTTGCTCTACAAAGTAGGCTGGTTATATAACAGTGAGGAGCTACCAGTTTTAAAAATACACTGGAAAATATTTCATGTGTACCTTAAAATAATGGCTTTTATTTTTATTTTAACTCAACTTCAGGGAGTGACTTTCATGGAATCTATTGATATAATTGGTGTCAACTGGGGAACTTGTACCAGAAATTGTGAACATGGTCATTATTATTGCAAATGCCAAATGGGTCAAAATGAAATCTACTGTAATTCTACTGTAATTCATTAATTTATACCAGGGACAATTTTGCATGGTATTCACATATGTCCAGTTGGAAAAGGACTCTTAATTTGCTTATGTATATACAATAACCAAAATGTCATGTTACATTCTAATAAAGACACCCCATCTAGCATCAGCTGGGCAAGCTGTCATGCTTTTGTGGACAAATTCAATTATTTTTTGTTTATGATTGTGCTACTGGATTAAAATTTCTGACCAGGTCAGCGTTCTTGGGATACTTACTTTCAGTGGTTCCTGGCTGCAGCACTGGGACTGGGGCAATCACCCGTGGTCCTTCCCTGGCTCTCTCCTGCCCCACTTCTTTCTTATCTGTATTTCCCTCAGTGTGGAGAAGCAGGAACAGCCCCAGGCCAGGAGCCTCCAGAAGCCCCTGCTTGGCAGAGGATTCTGGCTGGGACTCCAGGTGGGGAGCTGGGGGAGGGACAGGGTGGGGAAGAGCCTGACTTGCTGCTGCAGCTATTTAGTTCTGCTTCTGGCTCCCCCTGCATCCTACTGCCCCTGGCTTCTATCATCTTTGACAGAAAGACAGGGGCAGAGAAATGTTAATTTTCTAAATTTTTTAGGGGCACCATGGGCCAGATAGAATGGCCTGGTGGGCCGGATGCAGCCTGCAGGCCATATTTTGCCGGCCTCTATGCCACCCCTGTAGGTCCCAGAGCTGTTATTTTAGTAAGGCTCTGGAACCCAGGGAATTAACACTGCTCTTCTCCTCTGCCACTTGCCCGCCCCCCAAAATCAGGGTTTCCAGCCATCCCTGATAATTAAGATGGTGGCAGATGAAAAGGTGGATGAGTGGCAGTGATGATAATTCCTTGGGTTCTGGAGCTGCACTGACAATGGCTCCAGCATCCATGGGAATTAGTGGTGAGGCCCATAGGTTCTCTAGCTGATGGGAAACTCTACAGTGCAAAATTAGCCTCTGGGGACAAACAGAAGTTTGACACTACTGGCATATGCTCTTCTGTCTCCTGCCTTCTCTGAAACTCCTAGCTTCAGGTTATACCCAGAACAGGTATCTTTCCATTTAACACTCATGAAACAGAGGTAACGTTAATGATAAAAACATAAGCATGTATAGGATACTTAGAGATTCCACGAGTAACTTCTCCAGGATGATTTTAACCTTGATTAAAGCTGATTGGAAATTTCTGAGCAAATCATTTTCCCATTAAAATGTAGCTAACTGAAATGGAAATTGTTTTTAGGAAAGGTTCTTCCCCCTGCCCCCCTTATTTTTCAACCTAATTTTAAAAAAATCTGCTTTGCAATTATATTATGACATTTTTCAAGACAACATATTTAGTACAAAATTATTTTTCATTTCTATAAAATGAAATAATAGTATTTTTAAAAAGATATTCAAAATCTAAGCAAAATATTTTGAGATTATCTGAACAATGTATTTTGATTAATATGAATTAATTTTCTTTTCAATTTGTTGGTTTGTGAAAATTTGAAACTTTGACTTTTTGTCCTTATTTAGGACAAGAAATAGTTTGAATTCCAGTTAATTCTTAGAAATAAAAATGTTTCTCATCCAACTGTATTGTGTCTGAATTTACACAGCAGATAGGAACAGATGACATGCATGAAACGAAGCTCAAATTTCCAGTATACTTTTGTGAGGGAGGTAAGGAGCCCGTGGGCTCGGAGTTGCCCAGTCCCGGCGTCATTGGGCAAGCCCGCCGGGTGCAGACTCAACACACTGGGTGGAAACTCACCTCTATCAGGGCCCTGGAAGAGAGAAGGCCCGGAACGGACAGCGGCCGCATAGAAGAGGCGCCAGAGCCGGACGAGGAGGCGGCAGGACCGGAAGGATGGGACGAAGGAGCTGCCGCCGGAGACAGCCCCCGGAGGTGGAGGTGAGCCGCCTGCGGAGGCTGCAGGACCTTCTGGGGCAAGGGCAAGCCCCAGCAGGGTTGGTGAGTCGAGGGAGTCAGCTGGACGTGGCTCCAGACTGCTTAAGGCTGCAGGGAGCGGCTGGCGCTGGCAGACAGCCGGCTACCGTATAAACTGTAGGAGGGGAGCACTACCGGTGCTCCAGCAGCGTGGGACGGCAGTGCCCCGAGAATCCCTAATCAGGGCAGAGGAGGGCCCGGAAGGGAATGAAGGGGGGGGTCTTAACCCCGGATTACCCAGGGTGACATTGGCACACCTGCTGGGAGGAGGCGGACCCCCCTCAAAGGGGGAATCCCTGAGGGTGACTGTCAAGATAATTTGCTTCTACTAAGTGGAAGCTTGGATTGGCATCGTGACGTGGCTGGCATAGACAGGTGGTCATGCTACCAGAGGCCTGGGCGAGGGTGTAGGGGAGGAGAAGCCCTCAGCAACGCAGGACACCGCACGCGCAGCAAGTCCCAGTCCTGGACCGACACGCGCCGTACAGTCGGAACTGAACCGGAACCATCGAAGTCGTGGCAGGCGAGTCAGCGGCGTGTGAGAGTCAGGGAACGACTGCTGCGAGCAGGAGGCGGTCCCTGAGTGGGGGAGGAGGATCAGCGACACACAAGAGTCAACGCTGCCAACCCCCCCGCCCCACAACTTTGAAAATATAGATGACTTTTATGTACCTGTGGAATTCTGGTCCCAGCACTCTCCCATATTCCTTATTGAGAGGTTTTTCTCTCAAATACAGAATATTAAAGGAATTTTTACAACTCAAGAAAAGCTCAAATGCTCAGAAAAGCACTAATTTGCTATCTGTAGCCCGTTTATGATGGGTTGAGGGTTGTATTTGTGGATATGACCTCTTGATCTGGAGTGTGGAAAAAGTCTTGAAAACTGTACCATATGGACAGCTTTAAAAATCTTATTATCTGGGTTTTCAATGTTTGCTTGGGTTTATAAGTCACCACCATCTACAATTAATTTTCTCAGAAAGAGCTTTGGACATTCCCTAACTTTTGTCTGACACCTAAAATGTTGTATTCAGAACCGTTGCTGTCCACCTAGGGAATGACCATTGTAAAATCTCTCTGCCTATGAGTTAGACTAATCAGTCAAAAAACAAAATAGCTTCCTTTTGAAAGGAGAGTCACTTGAATTCCATGTCATAATTGTTTCCTCACTTCAACAAGGATAGATATTGATTTTTGTCTTAAAGTTTATAAATATTTTAATGCTTTCCTTAGAGAGGTCCTATTTTCCCAGGGAGACAAACGTGGTAAAA
>NW_017728886.1:67059823-67076618 GCF_001723895.1 Crocodylus porosus | reverse complement strand
TGTTCTGAGGCATATGAACCATACCCTTCCAGACATTTTAAAAGGAGAGGCCTATGGTGAGACTGACACCTGGCTATTTGGGGAAGGACATTTCTCACAGTGGGGACATTAGATGAGAATATCTTTAGTATTTTGGATTAGTAATCGTTGCATCTGAAAGGATGTAAATATTCTCCTAGTCACAATTACATCAGGAAAGACTCCTGGTTTAGTAAACAAATACACCTGGAAGGGAGGAGACGAGGGACGGGTACTTGTATGCATAATGTGGGCTTCCCAAGAATCCAAAGCATGATGCATGTAAGAAACCATAAGAAAGAAACCATATTTAAGCTTTGCCTTAAGAACAAGGTTTGTCTTCATTTTTCCCCAGGGCCTAGGGTATGACTATAGGCTCTCACCCACTGGGCTGAGTGAAACAGGATGACAAGATAACTTGTAGGAGGCCCTGGTGGGAAAATCAGAAGCGGGAGCTATTTTCTAACCTGTTAAGCTGAGTAGAAGCTGAATTCTTAGGCTTAAAGATTCAGGGTAAAATCAGATTATTGTTAATTTATTGTCTTCCTTTTGTTTGTTCTTTTTTCTATCTGTATGTCAGCATATGGTTACTGATTTCATATGTTGGCTTTTGTTTTTATAATAAATATTTTTGTTACCTTTTATAAAAATGTTATCAATGGCAGATGTAATTTCAGAGCAGTTGACCATACAGGCAGGCCTCTTCCATGGAAGGGAGGAATCTACCATTTCTGACCACATGATAGGACAAGGATGTGTTTCTTTTAGTTGGAAAAAATACCCTTTGCTAATAGCTGGCAAGACCTGGGTGAGGAGGATAAAACTGAGGCACCATCAGTCAGGAAGGTGACTATTGGAACATCTCAGTTTGTTCTCAGTGGTCAAGCAGCAGATGGCAGAGAGGCATATGGGGCTGAGGGTGTTACAGCACCCCTGAAGGTGTTACAGCACCCTGATAATATATCTCAAAGGCATATCTGAAGAGAAAACCTACCTTCCCTTCACCGGTTTTCCCCATCTTTACCATAGCTATATATTTTTGCTTTCCTGTAAAACAGTAATTCCACTATCCTGATTAAATTAGGAAAAATTTTATTAGTCAATGAGACAGAAGGGACCTAGACAGATCATCTAGTCCGACCCCCTGCCATAGGCAGGAAGGAGCACTGAGGGTGGCAGGGGGTCATAAGACCCCAGCCAGGTGCCTATCCAGTCTCCTCTTGAAGATTTCCAGGGAAGGTGAAAGCACAACCTCTCTGGAAAGCCTATTCCAGGCTCTGGCCATGCTTACAGTGAAGTAGTTCTTCCTAATATTTAGCCTAAACCTATCCTCCCTCAGCTTGTGGCCATAAATACCTTGATAACTTTCCATCAAAAACACCAGCGAAAAGTACTCTGAAAATGTTACATCCCCATACTTTGCACATACCAACTAAGTATTCCAGTATGGTGTGAAATTCTGTGGTTTCATCTTGCAAGAAGTTTGGGCAAAACTTTTCACTCATCTGTTTCAGTTTCTGTGCATGAGGAACTCTTTGTTCTGTTGTGAGCTTGAGGTTAAAGAGATAAACTTCAGTATGGTTGCCATGCACTCACATACAAAACCCTAACTGGGTTCAGGTTTGCATGAAACATTTAATGGCATTTACTTAGGGCATTTTTGGAACCTATGCACAGGCAGCAATTTTACTTCCTGGATGTGTAACCCTGCTTGTATAGACAATTAAGTATTGCATGTACTGGAGTGCAAGTTCTGGAAACAAGGTGATAGTAGTAGTGGGTCATTTCCTGTTTTAACCCAATAACTATGTTACTTATCTGGGAAGCTGGAGACCAAGTTCTAGGCCCCTCTCACCCAGAAGGGGTTTTGAACCTCTATCTATGACTTCCTAGCACAGAGCTCCTACCATCAAATGTTTCTTAAAGAAGGAGCACTGGAGTGGGGTTTCCATAGTGCCTGATCTGTGGTATGGTGGTTAAAGCACTGTACTTGGAAATAAGGAAGATGTAGGTACAAACCTTCCTCTTGGTAAGGAGCTAGACCAAGGGTGGAAAATTATTTTGGCTCTGTCTTTCCTCTCCTCTCTTCACTCTCTTGCCTTGCCTTGCCTTGCCTCCTCTCCTCTCTCTGTCTCTCCTTTCCCCCTTTCCTTGCCTGTCTTTGCTCTCTTCTCTTCCCTTTCCTTGCCTCCTCCTCCCTTCTGATTCCTTTCTCTGTCTCTTCTTTCCTTCCTTTGCCTTGCCTTGCCTTGCTTTACCTCTTCTCCTCTCCTCCCTCCCCTTTCCTCTCTCTGTCTCTCCTTTCCTTTCTTCACTGCCTTGCCTTGCCTTGCCTTGCCTCCTCTCCTCTCCTCTCTCCCTTCCCTTGCTTTTCCTTCTTCTGTCCAGACTGTGGAATAAGCTTTCTCCAGAGGTGGTGCAATTGCCTAACCTGGAAATTTTTGAGAAGAGACTGGATGGTCATCTTGCTGGGGTCACCTGACCCCAGTTGTGTTTCCTGCTTGGTGCAGAGGGGCTGGACTTGATGATCTTCTGAGGTCCCTTCCAGCCTCACAATCTATGAATCTATGAATTCATCAAAACTCCCTGTGTTATTTCCAGACCCAAATAATTGCCTACCCCTGCTGTAGGGGGTGGAAGGAAGGCCATAGGTTGTCTGAGGGGCACACTAAGTTGAGCTTTGCCAGGGATAGGGTTGCAAAGCACAAACAAGTTGAGACCACAAAGGCCAGGACTTAAGCCCAAAAGAGCAACAGGTGGCCTGAGGCTGAGAATGCCAGAGCCTGAGCCTAGCAGAACTAGCTAGGGACCAAAAGATGATGACTTTGGAAAGGCCAGACCAGAGTTAGTGTGCTTATGCCACCAGCCAACAGCCAGAGTTACTTGTAGGTTAAGGCTAAGAGGTCAAAGCCTATACAGGGAGGCAAACAGGGACCAAGTGACATCTGCAAAGCATGGGCATGGCTGTGGGGGCAGCAGGAGGCCATGATTAATAGCCTGAAGGCTTGAATGAGGACCACCTGAGCCATAAATGTTGACCACTAGAGTGCCACCTAGGCACTGGCAGGTCCATTGGGGTGGAAAGGGACACCTATGGAGAACAGAGTAGTGTGGTGTTAGAAAGCCAAGGACCAGACACCTAGAGGGGTCAGTTAGATTGAGAGAGGACAGTGAAGGCACTCCAGAATTCAGGGACAGCCTCCCAATCAATAAAAAAGGAACGTCAAAGCGTGGCAGACAAGATGGGAAGGGGGGCAGTCATATAGAAGACTGGGAGTGCAGGCAGGATTAGGGTGGCCCTATGGGGCATCACAGCTGCCCTGGGACCTGATCCTGTTACTTTTATTTATTTATTTATTTTTTCTTAAGTTAATTTTCAAGCAAATTTATTATTACTGTAAAACTTTGATTGATACAAATTCTATTTACAGAGAATAATGCAGTATTGTTTACAGTAGCTGTTGTGCACATTTCATTTATATGTGGACCTTCTGTAAGTCTAAAAGGTTAATTTACCCTGCTTATTCATTTATCGGCCTTTCTGAGACTACTAGCAAGGGAGCATATCTTGGAAGCACTTACTTGTGTGAGTAATAATAGTTTAATTGAAAAGAAAATGGGATTAGTAGCCATTAGGACTACTCATGTGAGTAAGTCCTTGAAGGATAGAACTCAAGGGTACCACCAGTGATGATAATTTTTAGTATAATGCATATTCTATTTTTATCTCTGAGTCTGGACCTTTACATAACTTTCTATTAAATTGTTTGAGATCTTCCCTTTTCATACCAGCTGGGAGGCCCAATAGGCAGACATTTTTATGCTTCAAAGCATTTTCTAATGACTCGTTTTTATATGAAATGAAACATTATCCTGAATTATAGCTATGATCTGCCTCTAAGTTCCTTTTTAAACACCAAATTATATTCTTCTAGTGACTGTGTCCTTTCTTCCATTCCTCTGAATCTTATTTCAAGCTTGTCAAATAACTGCTTTAACAGAGCTAGTGTTTAAGTCCATTATTTCTTCTTCTTTTTTTAAAAATTTCATAGGTTGGAAGCTCCCCTTACAATCTAGCCATACTTTCATGTGTGGAGTTGTCCTGAAAAGCATGAACCTCATGAACGGAGACTTGCTTTGCCAGGACCAACTGTACCATGAAGAAAGAAAAAGTAGATGCCTACAGCAGTGAACACTCCAGTATCTATGCAGAAGATGGTGAGCTAGCAGGGTTGATATTTACTTAGATTTGATCATGGTGATATAAAACCTGGGGTTGTTTCTGTTATACTTCTATTTCCAATTTTTTTTCAATAGTTCTCTGGTAGCCTTTAAAAATTCACTTGTAGGAATATTTTCTGATATCAGACTGGTTTCTCCAAGTCTTCAACCATCTTTCCATCCAACAACTGAGAAACTGTGTTTAAAGTGAGACTCAAAAAATAGAGTATTTTTTTCAGCCCTATGTTTCTTAAATGCTATATTTTATGCAACTTACAATAAACCAATTCAAACAAAAATATGCACCAAAATCAGGCTTGGTTTAGCAGCCAGAGGTAGCATTTACATGTGCAATTAACGCAACTGAATAAACTCCAGTGCAATTTGGGCTGGAGCACACTAATCAAGATGTCACTGGCAAGGGACACATAAACTGGTTTAAATGATCAGAAACTGGTTTAAACTTGTAACGGAACATAAATTCAGTGAGCATAAACCAGTTTCAAAATGGCTGAAACTGGTTTGAGATAAACTTCATTGAATTCAGTATCAGACTTAACTGATTTGGATAAAACCAGTTTATGCAATTTCTATCTCAGACCACTTCCTGGTTCAAGTTAAATCAGTTCCCCAGCATCCCAGGATGCTTTGCAGCCATAGACCGAATGGTGCTGTTTGCTCCAGAGAGCAGGGCTGGCCTCACCCCTCTGCTCTCTAGCTATAGCAGGGCCAGAGGCATGGCTAGATGCCGGCTCAGCACGGCCCCCTGGGGCAAAGGGGGCAGGGAGGGGGCTTATTTCTTCCCTCTCCCCTGGGACCCCAGCTGGTGTTTGCCTGGCCAGGGCACAACAGCTCCTGTCCAGGGGAGAGCCTTGCTAGTCCAGTGGCAGGGGCGGGGGCATGCAGAAACACTGGCAGGCATAGCAAAGGAGGCAGGGATCAGGTTTATTTCCCCACTGCCTGACCCTAGCGGTTCTTTAACAACTGCATGTCAAACCACTGCCTGCACAGCAAAAATAACTAACACCTTGTTAAAATGTTAATCCAAGAGCCATCAAGATTGCAGGGCTAACAGCTTTGATTGTTTCTCAATTATTGACCAACCTACCTAGCAGAATGTGTTTTCCCATCCAGAGACTTATTAGATGAAGGGACAAGATAGGACCATTCTTAAGTAAAAGATTCCATCCCCTTCCACCTCTGGCAGAGACTA
Source organism: Crocodylus porosus (assembly GCF_001723895.1). Lineage (NCBI taxonomy): Eukaryota > Metazoa > Chordata > Crocodylia > Crocodylidae > Crocodylus > Crocodylus porosus. The sequence continues at coordinate 67,071,166 of NW_017728886.1, read as the reverse complement.
AAGTAAGTGGTTGATAAGGGCAGGAGAAGAGGGAGGCGGCACTGCCTGGAGGAGTTGAGGGGAGAGGGGGAAGAGACTGGGGAATTGGGGTTGGAGAGACTGGTCCTCTGCCACCTGTGAGCATAGAGTCAAGCCCTGCAGGACCAGACTGAGAGGTGGGAAGTGTTGGCAAAGACCTGGCACAATCATCACATGTATGTGCTCAAGAGGGAGCTAAGGGAACAGGAGAGGGTCACAGACAGCTTGAGCTAGTGTGACAAAAGAAAGCAGAGAACTATATTTACATTATAAAGCAGAAGCTGTAAAAGGTGGGAGACCAGAATACCTAAGCAAGGACTTGTCTTTTTGGTTTATTACATTCCAATTAAGTTAGACTAAGCTGTGTGTGCTCTCACTGTGTTTAATGGGCTGTATCTTAGCTTAGGAGATGGTTTTTGATTGTTCTGTCTTGTGCTTGAGATTGCCAAGTGCTGTTTTCAATGCATACTTGCTTCATTGAAAGGACTATTCTTCAAGCTTTTATGAATTCAATGCCACTACCTTCCCCGCTCCCCTCAGTCTGGCAGCAGCTGCCCCTCCTCCCTCAAGTTGGGTAGGGAGGAGGGGGAGGGAGCAGAAGCCTGGCACATACTTCCCTCCCCTCCTCTGCCACCACAGACCTAGGCTGTAGTCCTATGTGGACCAGGGAGGGAATTTAAACCCCCACACCAGCGTGATAGCCTAGGGCTGGTGCCTGGCCTTGCCCCCTCTGCTCCAGCAAGAAGGGGGAAAAAGTCTCTCTCCCCTCTCCTTTGCCTCTGGCAGTGGCTGGCAGGCATGCTCTAGCACCCCCCAGCTTTTGGTTTGAGCCATGGCAGGCATGTGGCTGCATTTCCTGTATCAAACGTGAATGTCTGTCCATTTATTAAATGGTTCAAGCTGTGCAGCTTAGACTAACCAGCAAAGACTGAATCGATTCAGCGTTGGGCTTTTGACTGTCTGTAGCTAGCCACTGTCTACATGTGTGTTTAAGCACAGTAATTTACTCCACCATTGCATAGTACTTGTGTCTGATGGAACTATCCAGTGGTGCAGTAAATTAGTCTGCACTGGTGTAATTGCTGTGTACATATAGATGGTGATATTTTACTGCACAGGAAATTAGTTTAGTCTACTGTGCAGTAAAGTGCATGTGTAGACCTGCCCAGAAATATTAAAATCAATGGATTTGTATCTGAGCTGAATTTCTCTGGCTGTATTTTTCATTCTGATTGGACAAAATGTTTACAGGCAGTCTTCAGACTTACAACATAATTGGTTCCTGAAAACCACATCTTAAGTCAAAATGTCATAACTCAGAACCAATTTGCCCATAGGAACAATGTTATAAAAGGGAGATTGGTTCCTTTACAATGCTTGACACAGCTGTCTCCAGCTTGTAAGTTTGTTGTGGTAGCAGGGAGGGAAAGGGTGTGGGGGGCAGATCAATATCCCTGCAGCAGGGGAGGGATTAGGGCTGGGGCTGGGATACGGGCTGAGGCAAAAGCCTCCCAGCTGGGGTGAGGGGGCACTCTGCATGCCACCAGTCCAGTAGTGGCTCATTTGGTGGCTCTCGCTGCTAGTCCAGGAGGTTATGTGCTCCCCAGTGGGTTGGGGTCTGGGCTGTGCTCTGGGTGGGAGGTGGAGGCTATGAGGGGCCTGTGGTGAATTTTAGGGTGGCTGCAGGCCCCACATAGCCCCCTCTCAGTTGCCTGCCCTGTCCCAATCCAGGAGCACACGCCCCCCTCGCCCTGCTGAACATGGTGGGGGGGCGGGATGAAGCTTCTGTTCATCCAGGAGTGCAGTGAGGATTGGGTATCTCCTGATTCTGTGTGCCGCTTTTCCAGAGACAGTGCAGTGGCTCTGCCCTGCCCTGGGTGGCTGAACAGCAGGAGGGCATAACTCCCACTCCCAGCAACTTCTACCACCTGCCCAGAGTGCAGCCCAGTGCAGCCCCACCCCGCCCTTCCCACACAGATCCGGCAGCACATGCCCCAACCCCATGCCCTCCTGGACTGGTGGCAGGAGCAATGGTGAGAGCCATTGGATGAGCCGCTCCCAGACTGGTGGCGCACAGCAGCAGGAGCTGCCCCACCCTCTTCCCTCACTTTCCTGCCTTGGCTAGGCAGCTTTTGCCCCAGCCCCAATTCCTCCCTCACTGCAGGGACCTTGATCTGCCCCTGCCATGCCCCTTCCCTCCCCACTCAGCACAGGGGACTTACCAGCTGGAGGCAGCAGTGTCCAGCATCATAAAGTCAAAACCGGCATCAAAACCTTGAAATAGGGTGTAAATTTATAAAGGCTGCAAGTGCTGTTCATCATAACTCAGTCATAAGTTGAAGAATGCCCATAGTTTTTTCCAAGGAGAGAGAGAAAAATGGCTTAAGTAGGAGTAACAAGTAAGCTATAGATGGTGTCTCTATTGACAACTTTGGGAGATGGGTTCTCTAGGAGAAAATTGCTTTGTTTTAGCTTACTTACGTGAAAGTTTACTTCTGTAATTATGACCATTATATTGAAATATTGATACAAATTTAGAATCATGAATCATAGAAAATTAGGATTGGATGAGACCTCAGGAGATTATTTAGTTCAATCCCCTGCTCAAAGCAGGACCATCCCCAACTAGATTATCCCAGCCAAAGCTTTGTCTAGCCAGCTCTTGAAAACCTCCGAAGACGGAGATTCCACCACCTCTCTGGGTAACTTGGTCCAGTGTTTGCTATCCTTCTAGTGAGAAAATTCTTCCTAATATCTAACCTAAACTTCCCTTGCTGCAATTTGAGACCATTACTCCTTGTTCTGTCATCTGTCAGCACTGAGAACTGTCTACCTCCATCCTCTTTTGAACTCTACTTCAGGTACTTGAAGGCTGATATGAAATCCCATCTCAGTTTTCTCTTCTCCAGACTAAACAAGCCCAGTCCCTCATCCTCTCCTCATATGTCATGTGCCCCAGCCCCCTCACTATTTGTGTTGCCCTCTTTTGTACTCTCTTCAATTTCCCTCCATCTTTTCTGTAGTGAGGGACCCAAAACTGGACACACTACTCCAGATGTGGCCTCACCAGTGCTGAATAGAGGAGAATAATCACTTCTCTTGACCTACTGGCAACACACCTACCAACACACCATTACAGCTCAGTATGACATTAGCCTTCTTGGTAAGAAAGGCACACTGTTGGTTCATATTCACCTAATTGTTCACTGTAACCCCCAGGTCCTTTTCTGCAGAGCTGCTGCCCAGCCAGTCAGCCCTCAGCTTGTATTGGTGCATGGGATTGTTCCATCCTAAGTGCACTTTTCCATGTTGAACCTCATGATATTCCTTTTGGCCCAATCTTCCATTTTGTCTAGGTCTTTCTGAATCCTAGCCCTACCCTCCAGTGTTTGTACTACTTTCCCAGCTTGGTGACATCTGCAAAATTACTGAAGGTGCACTCTATGCCATCTTTCAGGTTGTTGATTAGGACATTGAACAAAACCAGACTCTGGACCAACCCCTGGGACACTCCACTTGATACTGGCTGCCAACTAACCAACAAGCCTTTGATTACTTCTCTGAGCTCAATGCTTCAGCCAGTTTTCTGTCCACCTTACAGTCCATTCATCCAGCCCATACTTCCTTAGCTTGCCTGCAAGAATGTTGTGGGAGACTGTATCAAAACTTTGCTAAAATCAAGGTACACCACGTCCACTGGTCTCGCCACATCCACAGAGCCAGTCATCTAATTATAGAAGGCCATCATGTTGGTCAAGCAAGGCTTGCCCTGGTGAATCCATGCTGACTGTTTCTAATCACCTTCTTCTCCTCCAAGTACTTAGAATTCAATTCCTTGAGGAGCTGTTCCATGACTTTGCCAGGACTGAGGTGAGGCTGACTGGTCTGTAGTTCCCTGGATCCTCCTTTTACCCTTTCTTAAATATGGGTACTATGTTTGCCCTTTTGCAATCATCTGGGCCCTTCCCTGATTACCATAATTTTTCAAAGATGATGGCCAGTGGCTTTGCAATCTCACCAGCAAACTCCCTCAGCACCCTAGGGTGCATCTCATCTGACTCCATGGATTTGTACATGTCCAGTTTTTCTAAATAGTCCCTAACCTGTTATTTTGCTACTATTGGATGCTTACCTCCTCCCCAAACTGTTCTGCCCAGTGCAGTAGTCTTGGAGCTGAACTTGCCTGTGAAGACTGAGGCAAAATAGGCATTGAGTACTTCAACCTTTTCTGCATCCTGTCACAAGGTTGCCTCCCCCATTCAGTAAAGGACCCACACTTTCTCTGATCCTCCTCTTGCTGTTGATATACTTGTAGAAGCCCTTATTGTTACCCTTCACAACCTTTGCTAGCTGCAATTCCAATTGCACTTTGGCCTTCCTAACTTCATTCCTGCAAGCCCAAGCAATGCTCTTGTATTCTTCCCTGGTTATTTGTCCACATTTCCACTTCTTATAAGCTTCCTTTTTGTGACTTAGCTTATTGAAGAGTTCCTTGCTTAAGCCAAGCTGGTCTTCTGCCATACTTGCTAGTCTTCTTGCGCATGAGAATGATTTGTTCCTGCTCTCTTGTAAGGCTTCTTTAAAGTACAGCCAGCTCTCCTGGACTCTCCTCACCCTCAGACTGGCCTCTCAGGAGATCCTGTCCATCAGTTTTCTGAGGGATTTGCAGTCTGCTTTTTTTGAAGTCCAGGATTCTTACTGTGCTGCTCTCCATCCTTCCTTTCCTCAGGATCCTATAATTTTGTGGTCACTGATGCCCAGTGGCATAGCATGAGTCTCTAGCATCTGGGAGCCAATATTTACATTTGCACCCCTCATCCCCCCACCTCCTATTGCTACACCACTGCTGGTGCCCATGTTGCCATCCACTACTACATTCCCCACAAATTCTTCCCTGTTTGTGAGCAGCAGGTCATGAAAAGCATGGCCCCTAGTTGGTTCCTCCAGCACTTGCACCAGGAAGTTGTCCCTTACACTCTCCAAAAACATCCTGGATTGCCTGCGCTCTGCTGTATTGCCTTGCCAGCAGAAGTCAGTGTGATTGAAGTCCCCCATGAGAACCAGGGCCTGTGATCAGAAAACTTCAGCTAGTTGCTTGAAGAAAGCCTCATCTAATCACTTCCTCCTGGTCTGGTGTTCTATAGCAGACCCTCACAACATCACTCTTGTTGCCCTCCCATCTAACCTTGACCCAGAGACTTTCAACAGGCCTATCTCCAGTTTTATAGAGCTGGAGCTCTAAGCAAACATATTGCTCTTTTATGTAAAGTGCAACTCCTCCTCTTCTCTGGTGCCTGTCCTTTCTGAACAGTTTGTACCCATCCATGATGGTGCTTCAGTTATGTGAGTTATCCTACCAAGTCTCTGTTATTTCAATCATGTCATAGTTTCATGACTGCGCAAAGACTTTCAGTTCTTCTTGCTTGTTTCCCAGGCTCCATGCATTTGTGTACAGGCACTTGAGGTAAGTAGTCAATTGCCCTGATTTCTCGGGAAGTATGAGAGCACCTCCCCTGTTGCCCCCTCCTGCTTGCTCTTCCTCCAGGTCTCCCTCTTTCCCACTTACCTCAGGACTTTGGTTTCCTTCCCTTGGCGAACCTAGATTAAAGCCCTGCTCACTATGGTATTAAGCCTGTCTGCGAAGATGCTCTTCCCTCGCTTGGTCAGGTGGATCCCATATCTTCCCAGCAAGTTTCACTTGATATCAATACATTGATGCCCCACTTGATATGTGTCACAGGATCAAGGAGATGTACTGTGACTAGGGGCAGCTCAGGTGCTGGTTGCCGCAGCAACCAGACAGGTCAGGTGACCAGAAGGGGGCAGGGCCGGGCATTTATAAACTGCCCAGGCCAGAGCCAGAGTAACAGTTCCTCTCTGGCAGCTGCAGGAGCTCTGTGGGAGAGCTGAGCAGCAGAGTCAATGGTGGCGGTTTGACCGGCTGCAATGATGCGAGGGGAGAGAGAGAAAGCCCTGAGAAAAGATATTGGTGAGAGCCAGCATTGTATAGGGTTTGTATAGGGTTATAACCCTGGCATTTATGTTAGGTTGTAGCTGGCTGGCTGACTCTTTGGTTTACTTATGGGTACACTGGAGGACCGGGTGAGGCTGTAGGGGTGTGAGGAAGCCTCACGGGGGCTCCCCAGTAGCTTGGGGGTTCCTGGTGCCCAGTGGGGGCACAGAGAGTAGTGGCACAGCGAGATGAGTGCCAGAGAGGCGCTCGGTGTGTGGGGGTTGTAGCCCTAGCTGCGGGGAGCATGGCAAAAGGCCCCAGAGGGGGGCGAGAAGCACGGGGAGCATGGCAAAAGGCCCCAGAGGGGAGTGAGAAGCACGGGGAGCGTGGCACAGGCCCCAGAGGGGGGCAACGGGCATGGCACAGGCCCCAGAGGGGCCGAGAAGCACGGGAAGTGTGGCAAAGGCCCTGGAGGGGGCAAGAGGCTCCAGAGTGGGTGAGGAGTGGTGGAAGAACCGCGAGACAGGCCCAGTGGGGTGAGGCCTGGTCCCGGCAAGCCCAGAGGCACGGGTAGCGGGGTGCAGGTTGCAGCAGCGGCCCAGGGGCGCCAGTATCAGGGTGCAGGTTGTCTAACCGGCCCAGGGGCCCCGGTAAAGGGGCGACAGGCATGTGACCAACCCAGGGGTACCAGTAAGGGGCTGCCACTTGGCAGGATAGGCCCAGGAAGATTTGAGAGGGGCGCCGGGGCGTGACAAGCCCCAGGGGCGCCAGGTGGGTGACAGGCCTGGGGGTGCCAGAGAGGGCGTCGGAAGGCAAGGACAGGATAAACGTCCAGGAACAGCTGCAAGGCTTGGGGCGTGCTGAAGGGGAGGTAGGAGGCACGCATAGCCCATAAGGCCAGGGGTGTTGGGGGCACCCCACGTGGAACGGAGGTCATACCAGCAAGGTGTCAAGGTGGAAGTAGGCAGTCTCCCATAACTGAACTTAAAAACAAAGATGTGGCGGGCGAGTAGAGGGTGCTGGACCACCTTAATTGACACGGCAGGGGGCGCTAGCGGGCTCACAGCCGCTCGCAGGCCCCACTCCGTGACAAGATGCAATAATTTTAATGTACTCAAGTCTTTTCTTCCTGTAGATAACATCTTATAGAAATCACTGTGAAATAACATATTTAAAGCATTATTTCTGAGTATTAATTTTTGCATTATTAAATAATAAAAATACCCACAAGATATCCACTCAAAAGATTGTCACATGAATGGAAGTTAATATATCAGTAAGACAGACTAGTCAAGACTAATCAACTTAGCAGGAAGAGACGATAGGGAAGAAGATTACAGAAATGCAATGGGTAGAGTTGTTTGATCAAGGATTGGTTGGATAGGAGAAGAAAGTTTGGTGTGCTAGGCTGATTCTTGGATATACTTCATTGGTGCTAGCCTTTACTTTATCCAGGAGGGACCATTCTTAGCTTTGCTTTCTGCTTTTCTAGCTTTGAACCTAATGTAATTTTAATATCAATGGTACCATAAGTGCCTTTCAACAGGTGCTTGGCTCATACTCTTCAATCACACATTTGTATTTCTTTCTGTCCTATGGTCTGTTGCTTTAAACTAATAACAAAGGTGTAAAGTAATGACATATTGTTGTAAAGCATTTCATAGTTAAGATGCCATTTTTACATCATGTGGAAACTGTTTCTAAGTTCTACTATGTTGCACAGGTATACATGGGGAGGGGGGAACAACTAAGAGAATATAGTAAGCTGCAGTGTCTCCACGATACCGAGGATTTTACAATCAGATAGTGTTGTGGAATTGATGTCACTTGCTTTCCGTTACATAATTTTCAATTAATAGATTCTTCTATAGATATTTTAATATTAACTTTTTAATGTTCTTAAGCAGACAAGGCTCTCTGGGTAAAACATATCTTTTATTAGACCAACTAAATAGTTGGCAACATTTTTCTTAGCAAGTTTTTGGGTTTAAAAACCCTTTGTCTGGCTGAGGAAGCATCTGCAGTTGGTGTGTGCTCTTTTTGGATTGAATGAATACTAAAGAAGCCAGAGGCCAATATGCATGCTAGGAAGCCAGTCAGTGAAGATAATGTTCTTAAAGCATTTTTAAGCCATCATACTATTTTTGTTTCTCTGAAAAAAAATCTTCCTAACTGAAACTACAGCACATGTAAATATTGTGTTTACCTGAATCCAATGTGACTTCAAATTTTAAGGTATGCCCCCCCGCTTCCATAATGTGATTCTATACATGGAAAATTACAAATTTCTTATGATTTTCCATGTATGAAATCCTATTATTGGAGGGTCGTATTCTGCTAGACTGTCCAGGGGGAAGCAGTGGTGGCAGATCTAAGCCTAGCCAGGGCAGGCCCAGAGCTTGGGCAGAGGCTCAAGTAAGTAGTGTTGGGGGTGGGTGGGAGGGAGATGATGGTGGCAGGGGTAGCCTGAGTGGCCTCCCCTAAACTCCCCACAAGTCACACACTGCAGGTGCCCCTGTCATGCTCCCCCCACTACAAGTCTCTCCCATGTACCTCCCCCACTTCCCACAGCTCATGCCTCCCCCACACCAAACACATGAGCCACCCTAGCCCAGGGTAGGCAGAGGCTCAGCTTGGGCTTCAGCCATGGGCCTGGAGCCAGGGCTGCTGCAGCCATGTGCCCTGGACTAGCACTCAAACAGAAAACTAGACTTTTTTCCTTCCATGTTGACTGGGTGGGAAAACCATCTTTTATTTGAGTAAATACTGTAAATATCTACATGTTGTTTGGGACTTGTTCTAAGGCAGAAACATTACTTGATAGTAAACTATGCCATAAAATAATACTGACACAATGTATTAGTGTGTCACAGCAAGCCAATCTAAATTTGTGATCAAAGAAGACATATTACATGAACACAAATGCATTTATAAAATTAATTATCCGATAACATTAGCTGAGAAGTTTAAAAATGTAAAACCATAATAACAGGTCCTTTTAAAAAACCACTTTCCTTAAAAAAAAAAAAGACATATTACAAACATGCTACATAAATGCTGAACTATTAAATACATGCAATAAAAGCAATAAAAAGGATTCTACAAGCATGCCAGAGGTAAAAGGAAGACCAAAGACAGTGTAGGTCCATTACTAACTCTAGAAAGCATTTTAGTTATGGATGATGCAGAGAGAGCTAAAATATTTTGCTTCAGGCTCCATGAATAAAGTCAGTTACCAGATGATGAGTGCAGCTGCAGGAAAGATGGAGGAGGAAACATTTTAGCTAGCTAGCTAATGGTACTCGACCTACCTACCTCTGAGGTGTGTATGAGTGGTGTGGAGTTAGTCTATGGGCCTGATCCAGCATGGGATTGTTCTGTGGGTGCAACCCAGTGCACTGTCCTGGCCCCCCATACTGAATCTGATTATGGACTCACTCTGTGCTCTGGTGCAATCTGGCAAATGGGACTCCCCACAAGTCTAGAAATGTGGTGGTAGGGGAGCAGTGGCAACGTTATTGAACAGAACCACAGCAACTAAGTTGCCACTCATTCTTTGCTACCAAAGTCTTAGGCCCACAGGAAGCCTCACAGGCCAGGTGACAGGGTTTCATGGGCCATATATTGAGCACCACTGGCTTAGAGTGGTGTAAGGACATCCTAGAGCTTACTTATTGAAGCTAGATACTTCCAAGTCAGCAGGGCCAGATGGGGTACACCCCAGGGTACTTCAAGAAAGCTAAGTTTGAGTGTGAGGGTGATTAAACATTAAAACAGGCTACCTAGAGAAGTTGTAGAATCCATATCCCTCTAAACGTTGAAGATCAGATTAGCCAAACATGTGACTGCAATGGTTTAGTGCAGGTGTCAGAGCAATATGAGAGTAATACGTCCATGCATCGGGATCATTATAAATTCACTGATATTTTTGGCTAATGTAATGTAGTTATGGAAGCCGAAGTAGGAGGTTAGCTAGGTACCCCTACAGATCTCATAACGATTCATAAGAATGATCCTGCTTTGAGCAGGGGCTGGTGTGAAAGACCTCATGAGGGGCCTTACTTATTCTTGTATGGTCCTATGGTAATCCCACTTAAAATGATGGTCAATTTTTAACAGGCTTTAACAGAACTGGGTACACTGTTACTATGGTACATCTCTTTTGCTGATGCTTTCTGAAGAACTCAATCAAAAGTATTTATACATTAATTCTGACCATTGTTCTGTGTGTAAGCAAAGATTTCATTAAAAGAAAGATGTTGTATATAATCATCGACAGCACTGTCAACGGGCTAAGAATTATGAGATCTATAGGGGTACCTAGCTAACCTTCTGCTTTGGCTTCCATCACTATATTATCTTAGCCAAAATTATTAATGAATTTATAATGACCCCTGATGCATGGAACTATTGCTGTCATTGTTCTGACGCCTTGGGACCTGAGGTACAGAGGGTGAGTCATTACAGGATCAGGTCTGTAATCAATTACAAAAGTGAAACAACTGCCTTTCAGCTGGAAATTAAAAGATGCAGAAAATACTATGCAACATTATGTACTCGTCCCTGATACAGTTATCATTGGTTTTAGAGAGTTACTTTAGTGATAAATCTGACCCATTGCTACTAAACCGAAAGAGAAGTAAGATGTAAATAAAAAAAAATGAATAATAGCATTTCCAATTTTATTTTGGAAGATTTTAATTAAAGTAAGATTAGTAATCATCAGGCAACATTTATCTTGACAGGGTAGAGGATCTTGGTTGCCATCTAAAATGCTTAAATAGAATTGCTGGAAGCTTGTGACTCTCTCTTCTAAAATTTATGTAATCCCTCTGAGAATATCAGTCTTGTTTTGTGCAAAATTCTTTGTAATGGAACCTCTTTTTCAAAGAAAACTACAGCCTAAAGGATATACCCAAAATTCATTTAAAAAACCCTGTGAGAATTTTTCATTGAGATCATTAGAAATGGTGCTCATTTTTTTCAGTCTATATTAAGAGAAAAGATTGGAATATAAGAAATTGCCAGTGCCTTTTAACTCTTATTGGTCTTTTGAATGAAAAAATGAATAAGATTGAATAATACACATTGTATAAAGGACAAATATATTTTCTATTGCAAGCATTTATCATAATGTATGTATAGGCATATATTTGTAGGAACGTCACAAATTGATGATTACATTACAAAAAGCCATCTATTTTTTGTATTTCTGCCTGAATATTGGCATACAATAATACCATATTTACTCAAATATATAGAATCTAATTATTCGGAGGTCATCTAATGTGGAAAAAAAACTATAAATATGTTATATTCTATACCTGAAAAAAAAGTTACAAGTATTGGAGAGTTGGCTGGTGGGGGGGGGG
>NW_017728886.1:67054919-67059723 GCF_001723895.1 Crocodylus porosus | reverse complement strand
AAAAAAAAAAAAAAATTGAAAACCACTGATTTATATGTTATCATTATGTATGGGAAGTATGTTAGTACTTAAATAAAAGACAGAATTTTAGTTTGAAATGAGATTTAAAGAGGGAAGAATCCTGAATATTAAATTTCTAAACTTTAAAAAGACTGTATCAAAAACTGTTAAGGAATACAGTGGGTCTCATGGGTCTTCAAGGAAACATCCAAAAGGGTACACATTAAAAAAGATACTTCATAGATCTAATTCTCCATTATTGATGCAATCCCTTATTCCTAACTGTGTTCTCAATCAGCTTTCACTTTGGCTTTATGTTGTGTATTGCATACAAATTATTGGGTTTATATTGTGTTTTGAAAGCAATGTAAAGCCAAGTTAAGTTACCTCAGAGTTCTTTGACTTGCCATAGGACTTTTTTAAAAAACAAAACAAATTACCAAGGAAATTGAAAATCTCATTTTTCTTTTCAGGGAAACCATTTGCAATATATGGTAGCAATAATGCTTGCTATAGTTAGTGTATTTAGAACTATAGCCCTATTTGTGCATATAGGCCTTGAATGCAATTAAACACATTTCATCAAACAGATTATTAGGTTATAAAAAGGTTTATATTTGAACATAAATACAAAAGGTAAAGTTATTTACCCATAACCAGTTGCTGATTCAGTCATTGTCACCATTGTCCTCATTGTCATGTGAGGCTAACTGTATATTCACTGCAGAACTTAACCTTGTCTGTGCACCTGGGTCTAGAAACCCATGGCTAGTTAAGCGTCAGTGTGAGCATACATTGGAAAGCCACATTGAAATCATATCTAGGGAACTCCCTATATCTACTCTGTGCTCTGGTACTCCTAAATTCACCAAATAGTTTGGAAATAGCTTTTGTGATTTTGGAGGGTTAATTTAGTCTTTTAGCAGAGATCAGAATCATGTTAGGGATTTGTGTTGAGAGACAGACTTCTTGGGCTGCATCCAGACATATGTGGATGTTTGGTTCCCTGAGGACAATTAGTAGCAGCGCACCTTGTGCCGCCAACTAGATGTCTCCAGGGAACACCTGTGCCATGCATGCTCTGGTGCACAGCAAGTTACCCCACGTGGGATAGAGGAGGCTGGGGGCACCAGCATTACCTAGGGTGCTAGGGGCTTCCTAGGACTGCAGCAGCGGCAATCCGGCTGCGCAGAGCCTGGCTGGTAGTGAAGTGTGGCTCCGGCTGGCAGGCTCCAGCTTTGGGTGGTGCATGCCATCACCGCATATGCCACTCCACCTTTTTTTCTATGGTTTGTTTGTTTGTTTTACCCCTGGGTATCTGAATTTGTCTGGACATGGCCCAGGAGATCAAGAATTAACCCTTGACAAAGAGGAGGCGGGGGGCAGCACTTGACTGGCCCCAGCAGCATTACCTAGGGTGCTGAGGGCTTCCTGGGACTGCAGCAGCAGTGTTTCTGCTGGGCAGTCTTCCCTGTCTAAGTAGTAATGTTGTAGTCATGATAGTCCAGGAGTTATGTCAGAGGCAAGGATGTTTTGCAGGTGATATCTTTTATTGGACCAACTGCATGGTTGGAATAATGTTAGACAAGCTTTTGAATGCAAGACATTCTTCTTCAGGTCTTGTATTTGAAAGCTTGTCTAACTTTATTCCAGCCATGCAGGTGATCCAATAAAAGATATTGCCCCTCAAAAATCCTTGCCTCTCAAAGTCACTTAGTCCAGACTGATGCTTTTAAGGGGTGGACAAAACTAGCATTTTTGAGATGATAGAGAATCTAAAATGATAAAAGAAAAGAAACCTGAAGCAGAGAGGAAACCTGGAGTTCACAAAAAAACCCAGAACATGGAGCTATTCAAGTCAAGATAATGTTTGGTATTTTGAAAAAGAATGAAGAATTGTAAAATACTTTGCAAGCATCTGCAAACTGTGCACAGAAAAACAAAGAGAATGAGAGCAGGTCCAAAATCTTTGAGGAACTGTTCACAGGAGCAATGGGCAGTGTTGGAGTAGAAACTGATTAGACTAATCAGCCCAAGAGCAAATCAGACACTTAGTACATCTAAAATGGACCCTGGCATACAAGCCAATTTGTTGTCAGACACAAAGTATGAACAGTAGAATATACAGGTAGTTAATGACCACCACCTTGAGTTCCCTAGGATTTAGTAGGCATACAGATGTTATTCACAACTGTGAACTGAAAATGGATGTTTGTGATTAATTGAGCTTTCTAAACTAGAAAAAAAAGTGGGATTTTTTTGGTATGCTTCTATTATATGAGAAATAAAAGATGTTGATACATTTTAGGATTTTTTTTAGATTCTTAAGAATGCATGCACAAATCTTTCTTCTCTGGGTAGGCAAGAAAAAATTTGTGGTGACATAGCAGCACTCTTATTAAATGTAGGCTTGATTTTTTTTTCTTTCTTTTTTGTTTCCATCCATATAGCCAGTGCTTTGTGCACATATTTGACAGGATGAAGTCTTTTATTACACTTAATCTGAAAGAAAAAGTTAAAAGTTTGAATAGGCTTAAGTTGCCAAAACAAGGCTGAACGTAGCAATCCAGGATTCCCAAGACCAGATAAGTCAGTAGGAAGAGAAATACTCTTTAAATCTAGCAAGTCATTACAGTACTCATTATCTCTCTAAATGAGCCGTTTTCCCCTTCCAGGTGGGGTAGAGTGTCGGGGTAAGCTCCTACTGGCACCCTGCGTCGGGGCCACCTACCGGTCGCCAAGTCCGCTCACCTCAGGTTGGGCGTGTACCATGCGCTTACCTCTCCTGCCACGACTTTGATGTTAAATGGAGTTGATCCAGATGTACAGCGCGTGTCGTCCAAAATGAGACTCCTCGGCATCCCGCGGGTCCTGTGTTTCTGAGGGCTCCACCACCCCTACACCCTCGCCCGTTCCACCAGGAAGTGGCCATCTATCTTGTCAGGCCACGTATCCATAGGTCCCACAGATAGTCGGCAAAAGAAATAGGAAAAAGCAATACAAGAACTTTGATCCAGGGACTCCCTTGATAGGAGCGGCTGCTTCAGCTGTCAGCAGTCATCCTTCAGTCCCCACCTTACCCCCTGTGGGGTCGGATGCTCCTCCTTTCGCTCTCAAAGTGTCCCTATGGAGGGCTTGCTCAATTGCCCTTTTACAGTTGAAGACCACTGTTGGGCTGTGCCCCTATTACAGGAGCTACGGTCTCCACAGTCAAGTAGTGCCCAGCTATCAGGGTCATTACGGTACCCAGCTTCAGCCGGTTTCCCGCAGCTCCCGGCTGATAAACAAAACAGGTCTACGCCCCGCAAGTGCCAGCGGACTGAGCTCAGACGCCCCGCTGGGGCTTAGCCCTTCCCCAGAGGCTCCTACCGGCACTCAGCACTGCTCGCGTCCGCTGCAACGTACACCGGCTTGCTCCATCAACTCCACACCCTCCTTCCGGTTCCGCGTTGCCCCCGCTTGCCTGCTCCGGCCTCCCTTTTATGCCCCTTCCTTCCCCGCACACCTGGGTAAGGGGAATTTTCATCTGTCTCCTTGGGGCTGCGAGCCTGAGGCCACTGGCCCCCTGCTCAGGCTGGGGCTCAAGGAGCCTTTCGGCTCTTTCTCTCCCTGACATGGAGAAGGCTGGGGGCAGCACTTGACTGGCCGCAGCAGCATCACCTAGGGTGCTGGGGGCTTCCTGGGACTGCAGCAGCAGTGATTTTGCTGTGCAGTCTTCCCCTTCTAACTCCAGTCCAGCCAGTCTTCCCCTTCCAACTAAATACTTACTTTAAATCAGGGATGTTAAACAGATGGCTTGTGGCCTAGATCAGTTCAGTCAGGCCTGTTGGTGTTTTGGTAGGCTACAGGAAGTTGGAGAAGCTTAGGTTGGCACAGAATGTGGGGTCCTTTGGCCCAAAGGACATGGCCTTCAGTGGCAGGGAGGTGTATTTATACATCCCTTAATTGCCCTGCCGCCACCCAACCCCTGCCACTGGCCCCAGAGTTGTGTTGCTGCCTGTATGTGGACCTGCGCTGCTACTGGCCCTGTGGGTATGGAAAAGGAGGAGCCCCACAATCTAGATCCAGCCTGAGGCCCAGGTTGTGTTTGAAACCTCTGCTTTAAATGATACTGTTAGACTAATTTGTGCCTAAAGTCAAATGGCTAAACTATATTTCCCTTACTACTACTATTACCATTACTAGTGTTTACTCAGTATGGTTTAGTTGTTATATTTACAAAATCTTGGGCCCAAAATTGAGCTAACAATAAAATCTATTTCTAAGTGCAGCATATACAACTTGCTCACAAAAACTTTGCATTTGAAAAATAGTTCTTGATTAACTAATAAAAAACTGGGTTGTTTTTGTAGTTATTTATGTAACACTGAAAGGATTGATGCTATTGCTTACACTTATGTTTTAATGCAATGCAAACCATTATCTTGATTCAAGGCAAAACACTAAATGTACTTAATTTGAACCTTGCTGTCTGCAATCTGACGGTAATATTTTGTTTTATTTCTCAATAGCATCAGTTTTTTAAAGTTGACTTTTGCATAATTTTTTTTCAGTAAATGAAAGAATAATTAAAAGGTACATATAAAATGAAACACTAAAAGTGATCTCAGTAGCAAATAAATGATCATATGCAGGACTTTATAATGAAAAGCTGCATAGTAGTCACCCCAGTTTATCTTTGGTTAAAACTGTAAATACTAGAGCTGTGCAAAATTTCAACTAGTGTTTCATTTCAAAGCTGTTTTGATGCTTTTCGAGCTTGAAACAGTGAAATTGAAATGAAATAAAAGGCTTCGAAACAGTT
>NW_017728886.1:67036812-67046866 GCF_001723895.1 Crocodylus porosus | reverse complement strand
TGCAAATGAGACGTAGGGCAGTTGTTTCACTCTTGTTATCCTTATCTAGAGGGTTTTAGGTGTGTCTCTCACTGCATTTTAATCAGTTTCTGTTTAGGTAGAGGAGGGGAGCGGGGATTCTTTGTGAGTCAGACAGGCTGTGTCCTGTGTCAGGGTTCCCCAGGAACATGGAGCTGAGAGGTAAGAAGTGGGCTTGGGGGGGGCAGGGAGGGTTGCTATC
Source organism: Crocodylus porosus (assembly GCF_001723895.1). Taxonomy (NCBI): domain Eukaryota; kingdom Metazoa; phylum Chordata; order Crocodylia; family Crocodylidae; genus Crocodylus; species Crocodylus porosus. Next base: position 67,046,646 of record NW_017728886.1, on the reverse strand, counting down.
CCCTGGAACAGGGCTCCACTATGCAGGGCTTCTGGGCCCTCTGGCTTGGCCCTGTCTGCTGGCTCTGTAGCCCGATCACTGTCTGGCTCTCTGGACTCAACATTTTGCTATAGGTTGGAGGCCTGGGCTGCCTCATGCAGCACCAGGCTCGGTCCACTCCTGAACCCTCCGTGCAGTGCCTCCTGCACCAAGCTCCCTGCCTTGTTCCAGGGGTTGAGGACCTGAGCTGTCCAAGCGCTCCAAAGGTCCTACTCTGTGCACCGGCTTGTGCACCATGTCTCTGGCTGCATGCCAGAGGTTGCAGACCCGAGCCGCCTCACGCAGCTCCCAGGTTCTGGATGTCATGTGACATGCTACACACCAGAAGTGTAGCTGCTGGAGCCGTCCACCAGTCCCTGCTGATGGAAGTCTTCAGGGGTGCTTCTGGGCTACTGCTTTGCCCTGCTGAGCAGCTCTCCTCAGCTCTTCTAAGCCCCACTCATCTCTCTTCTCTGTCCCAGATGTGTTTCCCTCATGCTAGGCACACAGCTCCTTTTATGTGCTCCAGGGCTCTGCCCCTGAAGTCTTCCAGAACACGGAGCTGAGTCTGGCGGTGGGAGGTGGCAGAGAGCTAGTGGTGGAGCCGCTCGGAGTGCAGCCTTATCTCCAAGTGCAGCCCTGGCCAGTGGCTTTTTTGCTGCCTCCCACCACCAGGCACAGCTCTGTGGGGCTGCAGAGCTTCCTGCCACCAAGCTGTGCTTGCTAGGGCTGTGCTCCATGTGGCTCTGCCACTGGCTCTCCTGCCATCTCCCACCACTGGTCTGAGCTCCATGGGGCTGGTGAAGCTGCTTGGAATGCAGCCCTGGTGAGCACAGCTTGGTGGCTGGAGGCTTCGCAGCCCCATGGAGCTAAGCCTGGTGGCAGGAAGTGGCGGAGAGCCAGTGGTGAAGACACTTGGAGCATAGCCCCAGCTCCAAGCACAGCCCTGGCCAGTGGCTATCCCCCACCTCCCACCACCAGGCTCAGCTCCATGAGGCTGGCAGAGCTACTTGGAGTGCAGCCAGTGGCAGGAAGCAGGGAGAGCCAGGGCTGTGGTCCAAGCAGCTCCACCAGCCCCACCACTGAGCTCAATCAGCCCTCCCAGCACTGCCATTAGCACTCAGGAGAGCCTGGTGCCACCTCTGCTGCAGCCCTGGGAGTGGCAGACACTGCCTACCAGCAGCCACTGGGCTGCATTGTGACCTGAACTCCCTGGTGCGGCACAGCCCAGTGGCTGCAGGTAGGCGGCATCCACCACTCCCAAGGCTGCAGCAGGGGCAGCACCGGGCTCTCTACAGTGTTCGGGGCAGGTCGCAGCGATGGAAGGGTGGCTTCTGCTGCCCCAAAATTTACTGTAGGGCCCCCAGATCTTCACACAGGGTGACAGGAGGCTGCCGCTGCTGCCTGGGGCCAGCAGCAGCACCAGTCTTCCCAGCGCTGAGCACAGGCTGTGCCCAGTGCTGGTCCCAGGCAGCAGTAGCAGCCTCATGTCATCCTACATGCAGACCAGGGGGCCCACACCCCTGGGAGGAGTCAAGTACAGTCTCACTGCCCTCCCAGGGGTGTGGGACCCCGGATATGTGCACGGAATGACAGCAGGCTGCTGCTGCCAGCAAGTGATATGGGTTTTGTTTTCAACAGTTTGAGGTACGGTTTCAGAAACCCCACTGCACCTATCCCCTTGAAACGTGGCAGACTTCGTGCCCTCAGAATGGGCTACCAAACCTGTAATTCTCATTTGAATCAGGCAGGAAATGACAAAGTTATAGGCATTTTAATGATTCCCCATTATAGCCTATGGGCAAAACGTCAGAATGTGTTGAAACAGCAAAACAGTTGCGATGAAACGGAAGAATGCTTTGAAATGAAATGAAACAATGAAATGAAACACTGTCCCTTTGAAATGGTGAAATGGAAGTTGAAACGAAATGGTGCTGCTTTGCACAGCCCTAGTAAATACCCTATAAATATTCATATTTTTAACAGTCGAAATTGTTCACTGCAGCAACAAAAACTTTACACTGATAACTAGAGCTGGCTCACTGTTATTTATCAGGTTAAATTTGAACATATTATCAAAGAAAAGGATGATTGAGAGAATCCTCGTGGCTAATTACAGACAGTCAAAAAGCCCAAGGCTGAATTGATTCAAACTTCACAGGTTAGTGTGAGCTGTGTAGACTGAACCAATAAGCAAGTGAACAGATGTTCACTTTTGATTCAGGAAATGCAGCCACAAGGCTGCAGTGGCCAAGGCCAGGAACCAGGGGTACTAGAGCATGCTTCCCTGCTCAGCTGGAGCAGACAATTTGGGCCAACTCTCATAGTTACAAAGTTCTTTCTAATATTCCATTTAAATCTCTCTTTTTGTAATTTAAGGTCATTACTTCTTGTCCTGGCCACTGTGGACACGGAGCAATTGAATGGCATAAGGCAAGGATTTCTGTGGGTAGTAGCTTTCAGTGCATCACTGGCACAGTTGGGGTAGATTTAGACAAAATTTTAAATGCAGCCATCTTCTTTACTACAACCTTTTCTGTATTTGAAGTATTTGTATCAAATCCTCCCCTCAGTCTTCTCTTCTAGAAAAAAATAGTAGTTTTCCCCTTTCCTCATATATCATGTCTTCTCTACCTCTAATCATTTTTGTTCCTTCCTCTGGACTCCTTTTAATTTACTCACTTCTTTTTTTGCTGTGTGGTGCCCAAAATTGGATACAATGCCTGCATTTACATGAGATTAATAATTTTCATAGATTTCATAAATGTTAGGGCTGGAAGGGACCTTGAAGACCATCAAGTCCAGCCCCCTGCCCCAGGGGCAGGAAGTCAACTAGGGTCAAATGATCCCAGCAAGATAAGAATCCAAACATTTCTTGAATGAGTCCAGAGTAGGTGCCTGCACCACTTCTGGAGGGAGTCTATTCCAGGTCTTGGGAGTTCGGACAGTAAATACATTTTTCCTTATGTCCAGCCTAAAATGGTCTTGGAGGAGTTTATTGCCATTGGTCCTTGTGTTTCCTTGGGGCACTCTGGTGAACAGATATTCTCCCAGATCCTGATGCACACCCCTTATATACTTATAAGCAGCCACCAAGTCCCCCCTAAGCCTACGTTTTTCCAGGCTGAAGAGTTCCATGGCTCTTAGCCTCTTTTCCATAAGGCCTATTCTCTTGCCCTCTGTGCGTGGCTCTCCTCTGGAATCTCTCAAGCTTCTCCACATCCTTCTTGAATTGCGGAGCTCAGAATTGGATGCAGTTCTCCAGCTGCAGCCTCACTAAAGCTGAGTACAGTGGGAGGATGACATCCTGAGATTTACTTGAGAAGCATCTATGGATGCAAGCCAGAGTTTTGTTTGCTTTGCCAGCTGTGACATCACACTGGTGGCTCATGTTCATCTTGTGGTCAATTGTGACCCCCAAGTCTCTTTCAGCAGCGGTGCTAGCAAGCATAGCTCTGCTGTGCCTAAAGTATGCTGCAGGTTTTTTTTCCCCTGAGGTGGAGTACCTTACATTTATTGGTATTGAATGTCTTCAGGTTTGTATCTGTCCACTTACTAAGATTATGCAAGTCAGCCTGAATCACTAGCCTGTCCTCAGGTGTGGACGCTATGCTCCAAAGCTTAGTATATTATCAGCAAACTTAGCCAGTGTGCTTCTGACACAAATGTCCACATCACTGATAAAGATGTTAAAGAGAACCGGTTCAAGGACAGAGTTTTGGGGGGCACCACTGGTCATGGAGTACGATAATGATTTGCTACGATCAACCACTACTCTCTGGGTTTGACCTCGGAGCCAATTTCCCAGCCATCGGACTGCAGTGTAGCTGAGACCACAGTCTCAATTGGCCAATTTTTCCATAAGGAGGTCATAGGACACTAGATCAAAGGCTTTTTTAAAGTCCAGCTATATGATGTCAATCTCTTCTCCCTTGTCCAGGTGATATGTCACTTGGTCTTAGAGGAGATGAGATCAGGCAAGACCTACCCACGACAAACTTGTGCTGGCTGTCCCTCAGGATGTTGCTCGCAGCCATGTTATCAAGACAGGTCTCTGATAATTTTCTCCATAATCTTGCTCAGGATTGAGATCAAGCTGATTGGCCTGTAATTCCAGGGATCTACTTTCCACCCTTTCTTGAAGATGGGTAATAGCCTTCTTCAAGGCTTCAGGTACTTCATCTGAGTGCCACAAATTTTCAAATATTTTTGCCAATGGTTGGGCTATGACACCTGCCAGCACCTTGAGTACTCTAGGATGTAATCTGTCAGGACCAGCTGACTTGGGGTCCAGCCTCTCAAGGTGATCCTTTACTAGATCAACGCTGATGCTGGGTATAAATACACCCTCACCCTGGCTGTCCTGCATCATACTAGGCAGGATGGTCCCATTGGGCTGATGAAAGACCAATGTGACCTATAAGGCCATAGTCATTCTTGTTTAGCAGGAGGACCAGTTCCTCCTGTTTATTCCCCAAGCTCCTGGCATTGGTGTACAGACAGGCAAGTGTCCCACTGGGGGCCCCTGTCTTCCCTACCCTTCCTGTTCTGGGGCTAGGGTAGGGGTGGGTTCCCTTAAGTGCCTTAGCCTGCTGGATTTGCAAAGGTTGCCCAGTGGGCTTGCAGTGGCGGTAATTCCCCCAACCCCCAGCGGGCTTAGTTTAAAGCCTAGTTGAGCAGGTCAGCCAGTCTGGCTGAGAACAGCCTCCTCCCTAGCAGAGTGAGGTGAAGGCTCTCTCTCCCCAGAAGTCTACTGCCTCTCTCATGAAAGAGCAGACTATGATCATGGAAGCTGAAGCCTTCACAATGACACCAGTGCCGCAGTCTTTGGCCAACTACCTCGATCCTCCTCAGCCCATAGCCCAAAAATGGGAGGATCGAGGAAAACACCACTTGATCCCCCAACCCCTTAATCATGGCATCTCTGCGACTGCTCCAAGCCGTGTCATTTGTACCCATATGGATAAGGAGCCATAGGGTAGTGTTCAGTGGGCAGGATGTTACCACACGGTTGTTACTATGCATTTATTTAATATTTGTATAAACAAGTACTAAATGAATATGCAGTAATTTAAGTTACTGTGCAGTAGTGCCAATAAAAACCCTTTTTGTGATGCTACCGTGCAGTATCATTGAATCATGGTTTTTGCCATGCGATGCTACAGCATAGTAGTATCGGGCTACTGCACAGTCAGCGTCTCAAGTAGATATGGCCAGTACTCCAGAGGAACATCATCTGTGTTGGAAAAAATAGGTAAGAATTACTTCCCATCACTTGAATACAATACTTCTCTTAATACATCCCAGTATTTCTACTAACTTGCTTTGTAACATCATTACACTTTTGATTCATATTCAGCTTTCTTTCCACTCTAAATCCTGGGTCCTTTTCCAGTAGTACTGTGGCCTAGTCAGTTATTCCCCATTTTGTATTTGTGAATATGATTGTTCCTTCCTAAGTGTAGAACTCTGTGTTGTTCTTACTAAATTTCACCCTAATTTTTTTCAGACTCTTTGAAGAGTGATGTGGAATCCTAAGTGATATATCCTCCCAGGTTGACATTGAGCCTTTAACTACTGTTTAAAGCATAATTATCTGACCAGTTCTGAAATATATTCATGGTCATTTGTGGGTTTTTATGATTTATTTTTCTACTTTTTATTTCCCAAATTAGCAACAGTTTTCTATAAAATTAATATATATCATAAGTTTAATGCTGAATTATTTGAAGGGCCAGCAGTTCCAATAAGGTTAACATTACTACTTCTGTGCTCAGAAAATGCATGGTCAGGTCCAATGTATTGTGTTTATTTCTCCAAAGAAATATTTGATTGCTGTTCTCTAAATAAATACATTAAGAAACACAGTTTACTCCTTGTGAACAATGTGGAAATAATAACCAATAGAAGCAGAGTAAGCACTCAGGAAAATGCTTAACTTTCAACACATAAGCAATCTCAGTGAAGTTAATGGGACTATACACATGCTTAAGCAAAAGCTTTCTTTATTGGATTAAGGCCATAATGGGAGGAGGAATAAAATTTAACTAAGGAAGCATGTTCTAGTTCAAATGTCCAAAATGCTGTTATATGTAATAGTGAGGAAAATTATTTAAAAACTACATTGGCACTATGTCTATATTCAACATAATTTCAAAACCACAGAATGCTCTATTAAAATCTTTCTGGCATGTTAAATTTAGAACATAAAAGCTAAGGGACTGTGCATGCAAAGCCTTACTTTCATAAAGTAGTTACAGAACTGAGCTCGAATTCCCAAAGCACTTTCCAAGTTTTCACTAAGGGCTAGATCCAATAAAGGACATAAGAAGAATTTAGGCACCTATGTCCAAAATTATGATCCTGAAGACCACTGCCTAGCTGCTTGCCCTATCCACCAGAAGGCTAAATTCCTTAGGCATTATATATTATTTATTTTATTTTATACTTCCCCAGGTGCCTAATATTCTGTCTTTGTGCCATGCAAAACTTTCCTGGTCTAGAAGGCTCAGCACCTTGGTGCTGAAATCATGACTGACCTAATGAGGATCCAGAAGCAAAGCATTCTTCTGCCTACATACCCTGATGATCCTGATCTAGTGGCTGTTCTTGAAATATGTCTAAAATGCTTATTAGCATATGTGAGTTTGCAGGACTGAGCTCCTCACAACATTTGGCTTTGTTTATTGCTTTCTTTTAACAGTATCAAGAATGGGACAGCATCAAGAATGGGAAGGTTCAATTCCTTCCTTTCTTAGAAGAATGCTCTCATTTATAGGCTCATAGGATATTCTAGAGGAGAAAGGCTGAAGTAGTGGCCCTGCACTGTAAAAGATCAAACATCATTGGGCCAAAGACAACAGTGGAATGAGAGAGAGAGAGAGAGAACACAAAAGGAGCAAGATTCTTTACTCCATGGGTTAGGATATACATGTAGGAAGTTGGGGCCCTCTATTTTAGTCTTTGTTCTGTTGTTTTATGTCAAAAAGTCATTGGACAAAATACAAGGCAGGGCTATTATATGGAAGTTGACCTCATTTTCCACGAATGCTTTATAATTAGAAAATACAATCCAGCATATAACTCGACACATTTGTTATGTTCTTAAAATATATTTTTAAATTATGCTACCTGAAACAACAAGGCTGTGATTTGGAAAATATAACTAATTATAGCACTGGTGGCCAACATTTTAGCAGCTCTGCCACATTCAAGCACTTTACCCTCCCTGACTGCCACTCTAATCTCTTTCCCCTGCCAAGTTTGTTGCTCTTCTTTCTGCACCCAGCTCTGTGCTCCCCGCCCAATCTGTTGTTCTGCTTTCTGTTTCTTGCCTTGTCTGCTTCTGTGTTCCCTCTCCAGTCTACCACAAGCCACACACAGAAGTACCTGTGCCACTTACTTACCCACGTGCTGCAGGTTGGTCATCCCTGACTTACAATATTCCCAGCAGAAAATGTTGACATCGACAAACATTGGTAGTCACTATTCAGCTCCATTTAAATTTCATGTCAAATTCTGTAGAAAGGTTCACTAGGTTTCTATATTTACGGTATACTACACTTTTTAACTGCAGTGACCCAGTCCTACTGTATCTAACTGATGATCAGTTTTACTCATATGGACTATCTCATTGAAATCAATAGGACTTCTTATACAAATAAGATGTTACAAAACTGGGCCAAGTTTTCAGCTAACTTTGACCTGGACTCAGTGTTAATATGCACAAAATCAGTCATGCAGCCATTTCTTGCACATCCTGTCCTCTGAAGTTTCCACTGGCCTCATTAGTGCAGGAGTTCACTCAGTTACTCTGCTTGCTTATGCAACTGAAATAACTGTTATACAAAATTAGAAGCCACTTTTTGAAAATGTGTCTGATGTAAATGAATGGGTTTTTATTGCTGGTGGAATAACAATAGAAAGCTTTTCTGTTCTTGGATTAGACCAGGGCCATCCAACTTCTGAGCAGTCAGGGGCCATATACCATCGGGGTCCCAGGCCTCTGGGCCATTCCACCACATAAACATCTCCGACTACATGCTGCTCAGGCCCCCTGGGACCCTCTTCTTCCAACAGTGACATACCATGGGTCTCCAGTGCCTGGGGGCCAATCCTTGCATTTGCGACCCCCACGCCTGGGGACCATGGGGACCATGGCTTCCTCCTGCCCCGCCCCCCCACTGGCTCCCAGGTGTAAGAGCAGGAAGTGAATACTGGAGAAGGGAGTGCGAGATAGCAGACCCTGGCTTAATGACATTAGGAACAATAGGGGAGAGGCACCCAGGCAGGAATCTAGGGGCTATATGTTAACCACATGCAGGCTGCATGCAGCCCATGGGTAGCCAGTTGGACAGCCCTGAATTAGACTGTAACACCAGCTGCACCCAAACTGAACACAGAGTGTAATAGACTTAACAACTGTACCAATATCAAAGGATATTAATACAAGCTATTATGATGCAACTCTTATTGTCTAATTTATTCTTAACTACACAAGTGTAGGAAAACCACTCCAGTTAGGGTGAGTTAAGTCACTTTGACTACAGGGTCACATAGATGTTACTGTTAAATAGTAACAGCTGCTGTGTACTCCCAAGCAACATCTTCTGCTACTCTTTAAAAGCAGTTAAGATGTAGGTTTGTCCATACCTAAAGTTGTTACATTGGTCTGAAGAACCGTAGCAGTTTTTAACACATAGGCCCTTAGTTTCTGGTCTTTTATTGTTGCCCTGTGGGGTCAGGCCAGCTCTCAGGATCTCAATATTGCGCTGTTATACAGGAGGGTGTGACACAATTGCACATATACAAACACACAAATTGATTAGGTGCACGCGTGCGCGCGCACACACACACACACACACACAACCAACTTAAGCACATACACATCCAAACCAGCCTAGGCACATGCATACCTATCACCAATTCAAGCACAGACACTATAAAAGTGACACCCCAAAAGAGACAAAAATCAATTGTCCATATCTGCACACTCAGTACACATACACAGATCACTAATTTGTATATCATGCACACAATGACATATATACACACACACACACACACACTCCCAGTTCACACACATACAACCCACCTACACATACACACAGGTAAGTTCCTAACTTGGATGGTATGGTATGTATGTGTGTGCTTGGGGTACTTGGGATACTTGGAGGAAGGTTAAGGTGAGAGAGAGAGTTAAAATGTAGGGAGTGAAAGTTGCCAGAACCGGGATTAGAACTGGTAACTAGAGAGAAGCTGACTAGGGAACTGAGGCTTGGGTTTACTTAAGATCAAGTGGCCCCAGGGTTACTCAAGGTCACTGGTGCATGGGAAAAAGCCCAGTGGCAAGGAGGAGACAGCCTGGAAAGAGAGAGAGACAGAAACCTGGGAGGTCAGGGGAAAAGACAGTGGGGATAAGACAGTGGCAAAGAAACAGGGGGTTTGAAGGTAGAGAGGAGCTCAGGACAGGTGTTAGAGGTGGCAGTGAGCCAGAAGCAGGAGAGGGAGAAATGAGACAGAAGTTATAGTGGTGAGGAGCAGAGACTGGAGCAGGGCTGAACTGTAGAAAAGCAAACCCAACCCAGGGGTCCAAATAACAGTTTTATTAAATAGACAACATGCTACACAGCCCCATGAAGTTATTGGTTCACACACACACACACGCACACACTGGCAGCAGGAGAGACTCAGTGGAAGGGTTGGAGTCCAGGCTGGGAAGAGAAACAGAGTTCAAGTCCTTGGTTGAAGAGAGGGTGGATGGTGATAGCTACCTATCCACGCTAGAAAGGGGTCTTTGTCCAGTAGGCGTTGTCC
>NW_017728886.1:67032766-67035587 GCF_001723895.1 Crocodylus porosus | reverse complement strand
TTATTTTTAAGTAAAGTCTATTGTGGGCCTGTACATCTTTAGTTTGACAGATTTCTACTGAAAGCATTACTCTCACTTGATAATTTCCATTGAGGAATGGGAACTCTAAAACAAATATTTTAATTATTCATTAAAAATATATTACCAGTGTCCTCATGGATGAAAACATTAGGTTAGGAGTGACTGTCATCTTGTAAGAAGTTGTAACTCCTAGCTCATTGATTAGGAACACTTGGTAATTACTATTTTCTCTTAGTATGAACTATATTGCAGAAAAGGAGCTGAAATCCTAGAGTCATATCAGAAAGGAAAATTTAAAATACATGCACACAGGTATTAATTTACACATATTGTATAAATTCCCATGCCTACATAAGAATATGGATATGAAAAATTGTTAATCCTTCAAAAATGTCAAATAAAATAGAAATAGGAGCTCTGTTATTTGTATAGCACTTTTACTTTTTAATAGCTTGATATAGAAACTAGAATGGTATAGTTAATCAGTATGTACATCTGCATGTGGGTTATTTTGTCAGTCTTAATGAATTATATGGTTACTAGGTACACTGACAGTACACAAAATGAGCAGACCTGAGTGGCTCACACCAATCTTCAGATGTTGTCATAAAATCCAATTTTACAAAATTGAAGTTGGAACCAATGAAGCATTAAGGACTAAATTGTCCTTTTATCTCCAGTTCAGAGGAAAGGCAAAGTTTAACTATGCTGCCCCAGGAAAAAAACTTGTACAATAATTTTTCCTTGATTTCCCCCCCTAGAGGCAGCAATCAATTACTAGCCCTTACAAGATCCATACAATTACTCTCTTGGCCAGCTTAAAGAAGGAGGTTTGTTCATTACCTATTTGTACCTACTCCTTTCCCATCTGTCTAGGAAAGAAGTACAACACCCAGGTTCTGTTTTCCCTTTCACCATCATGCTTACAGTCCAAATAAGGGGAAGTTTGCAGGACTGTGAAAAGTGTTGCAGGGTAGGTCTATACTATGGTGGTGGCTTGTGCTCTGGCCAAGTTGCCCCAACCAGCCCCATCTCACCCACTTCTGTTCCTGCACTTCAAACCCAGAACTACACCAGTGAAGTAGTAGGCCTCTCTTGGCAGATACTCTCAAGACCTCAGTATCCAGCACTTTTTTGAAAGTGGGCAGAGCAAAACATGCTAGAATAGCCTTACTGGTATGTATATTTTTGTATGTAATCTTTCAATTATGTTAGGTGGAGTGGGTGGAGCATGACTGGGGGGGAGGGGAAGAGGATTATTGGAACCATATAATGGTTCCAGTTCAGCTTTACCTCTAGTGACTTAGGTTGCATGCTCACATAGGTCACAACATGACAGAGTCCTAGAAATTTTGGTTGGTGTTGATACCACTAACTGCCTCTGTTAGGATAGTGAGGGAGTGCTGACATCAAGTCTATTCTAGCATTGCATGCAAACAATTCTGGACTCCACCAGCTGTGAAATGTGCCTATCAATTAGACAGTACATGGCCTGACATGCATTGTAATTCTGAACACTGTCAGCATCTGTTTCCTCTCCATGACTAGATTATCTTTGTATTCTTGTGTGCAAAACAGATGAGTTTTCACAGAGATCATGTACTTAGGTAATGTGCTGCTTAAGGCCCATCTTTGCTCTCATTTCTCACTCAAAGACATGAAAAGGAAAAAATTTCAACATAAATGCCAAAGTTCCTTTGTGCAAAGCAAGCAGTTTTCAGAAAGGCCATATAGTAGGTCTGTACCCCATGAATCACTCTCCAGGGAGATTGTCCTCATGCCAAATTTAGAGAGATGGTGAGAGTGGCAGGACTGAGGTCATTATGGGAAACTATCCGTTGCCTAGTTCTGGTACAATCTTGTCAGAATCAGCTGGTATGTTGCATAGAGACTCAGTTTACCAGTGCTGATCAGTTAAGAAAGCACTGAATAAAGTGGACCACTGTCAGACAGACTCCTTGGTTTTGAATATTAATGTCACAGGCCAGCTGGGCACTGTGAGTGAATCAGTTTTATCACAGGCCAACTGGGCTGTTTGGTTCAGTTTTGGATTGAGGAGGCAAAGCTGGGAGTGAAGTAACGGCAAATTTATTATAGCTTGCACACACATACCAGTTAACAGAAAGATAAATGTGATAAGCAGATAATGCAGTATTAAAGAGCTAATAGTGAATAATAATAAGAGATAATAACAACAGATAGATAGATCAATTCTGTCACAGGCCAACTGGGCACTGTGGGGGTATTAGCCACTGGGATGTTCAAAACAACAGATAGACAGACATGGGTTGGCAACCTATTGATAGTCCCTCGATGCCTAGGTACGCATCAAGTGATTCCAGTGAAGTCAGATGACCCCGATCGATGCTGTTGGAGGGATTACTGGGGAAGGTCTCTTGATCAGGATCCAACCGTCACTGACACCGGGAGTCCGGGGTCCGGGCGTGGAACAAAAATGACCATTCTGTTCCCTCCTTCCTGCTGGTCACCTGATACACGCGCTTTTTATACCTAGTCTTATGCTAATCTGTTGTCTTTAGAACCACTCATAATCTTGCTCTATAACTGTTACCCTATGGGATTGAAAGGTGTTAACAATTATCATAAAAAGTTACTACCTAGACTCGGGTTTATCCAAATTATAATGCAGCACCTTTAGGTCTGAAATTGACATTGCTCTGCCTAAGCCCCAACCCCTTTTAGGGTTTTTTTTTCAATATGCTTTCTTGGGATGTGCTTTCCTGGAATGTGTTGGGTGTACCAGGCAGTTAGATCCAGTTTTATCATCAAGCCTGAACCC
>NW_017728886.1:67023293-67032666 GCF_001723895.1 Crocodylus porosus | reverse complement strand
TTTTTTTTCAATATGCTTTCTTGGGATGTGCTTTCCTGGAATGTGTTGGGTGTACCAGGCAGTTAGATCCAGTTTTATCATCAAGCCTGAACCCTTATCATAAAAAGTTACTACCTAGACTCGGGTTTCTCCAAATTATAATGCAGCACCTTTAGGTCTGAAATTGACATTGCTCTGCCTAAGCCCCAACCCCTTTTAGGGTTTTTTTTTTCAATATGCTTTCTTGGGATGTGCTTTCCTGGAATGTGTTGGGTGTACCAGGCAGTTAGATCCAGTTTTATCATCAAGCCTGAACCCTGAGCAAAAAACCACTAGGTCAGCTAATCTTTCAGCTACAGCTTTGCCTATGGGCCCTACTCAGTTCCACAAACAGTTAATTTTATCATTTTGGTTAAACTTATGACAGACAAGGTACATTTGCTGTTTACAAACTTACAAGCTTTATATTAACTAATATTACCTGTTTAGGCAAAATACCAAATGCCTCTAAGAAGCACATATTTATTGTTTATTAATCCCTCTGGTTCTGGCCGTCACACATTACGTGGCACTAAAAGTAAAAGGAACCAAGGAAATACCCTAAGTGGAAGAACGAACTAGTTAAAAAGCACCACAAGAGCTGGAATAGAAAAAGATTAAACAGTGTATCACTGCATATCTGGAAGCAATCAGTACCAGCAAAAAGAAAAATAGCTAGCTTTGTTTCTGAGAAGAGGTGCTTCAGGATCACTTGATATATTTATCAGTTTTAGGTAATTCAGACAGGGGAAGCTAATCTTGAAATTGGGTAAAAAAATGTTCAGTACTGCACGCCATGTTAAAAGGCAAAAAAATCAGTGAGAAGATTTCAAGTAGAAATTATATAATGGGCAGGTCGACATGAGACGCTACTATGTAATGGTTACTGCACATTTATTTAGTACTGGTATAAGCAAGTACGAAATAAATGAGTGGTAACTGAAGTTATTGCTCAGTAGTGCCACAAACAACTTTTAAGTTACGGTACTGCACAGTAACCTAATACTAGGCTTTTGCTAGTGCTGTTATGTGCTACCACACAGAAATATTTGGCTACTGCACAATCAGCATCTCATGTAGATGTGCCTAATGAAGTTTAAACCATAGAAGAATCTATAATCAACATAAGGTGGAAGGGCAGTGTGTCGGGTTGAGATGCAACTGAGTTCCTGAAGAAAAAAAAACAGATTATGATTGGAAATTGGGTATAAAACACTCTGAGTGATTACTGGAAGACCCAGAATGAAGGCTTGACAAAGCAATTAGAATTATCTAGGAAAAAGTAGTTACATAGTCTAAACGTAAGCTTATGTGAGATAGATAATGCCCTGACACAGCTGACACGATAGAGAACCGAGAATATTACAAGAAAATAGATCTGGCCAAAAATGCCAGTTATGTTCTTAGAAAACTGCCATTTGGGTTCATAAAGTAAAGAAAAAAACCTCTTCCGTGTATACTTAACTAGTTATAAGCTAGTCATAAACCTATTTACCTGTATAGGATGCAAAATGTAAGTAGTATTATTTCACAGGATTCAGCAGTCATGAAGTGAGTTAGGGCTGTTGGTCTTTCTGGCAGTACATATTTGCATACCTACATGCATCTGGGGATTTCTTGCACACTTAATTTTTCAGGGAATTTTTAGTTTCAAGCAGGCATTTTTGCTTCTATGTTCTTTAGCAATTATGCACACAAGCATCTAAGGATCTTTTTAAAAACAATTATGGCATGCCTTCATTAGCAGTTACTTTTCTACTAGTTTTGAAAATATTCATCTCATAACATCTTAGTAAATGCATTCATTAAGTGATAAGGAAAAATGTAAATATGAAGAAATTCAATTAGAACAGTGTATCCAATTTGAGTCTATATCCTTCCTTGTTACTCATTAAAAACGCTCTTTGAAGGAAAATCACATATCCATCTTTCACAGGCATATATGATGGCACTCTATGACAACATCTTGTCAGAGGCAGCTTGAAACTGATCCATTTTCAAATCTAAAATCAAATAAAAATTTCTCTTGACTTCTCTTTATTAAAGGCTAGAGAAATTCAGAGCAATGTAGTTCTAATAGAAATAGTGGTTATTCAGACCTCAGTATCTTTTTGAGTCTTTTCATGTTAATGCACTAGTTTCTATGCCTGTTGCTTAGATTATACTTAGGTGTTTTAGCTAGTACACATAGGGCTCCTACATACTTGCACAGAGCCTGCTCTGATGTGCTGGAAATCCAATGTGTTGGAACAGACAAATTGAAGCGCTTTGGTAGCCTACCACATAGTGTGTATCAGCATCCCAGTGCATCTCTGCACTGAAAAAATGGTGGTGGGGTGCTTTGAAATAAAACACACTCAATGAGCTTTATCTTGCCCTGCCACCATTTTTCAGTGTGGGGATATATGGGGACACGGATGCATGTGATGCATGGGTGCTTTTAATTAGCACAGGTCACTAATTAAAGTGCCTGGTGCCGCATCTCACACCATGTGTAAAAATGCCCATGGGGCTGAGACCCAGAATCCTTACTTAAGCAAAACTCCTGTGGTGGTCAGAATTGAACTTTTGATTATCCCTTAGCTTTTGTTGGCATTAAACCAGAATTCTGAGCACTTTGTAGCAGAAAGTCGGCAGGAAGTTTTATGCAAGCTGCTGCAATTTGCCTTATGCCAGAGGGAAAATACAAACTGAAATGTGGAGCTGTTAGTGAGGAAGTGCATGCCCAAGAAAGGAAGTATTTCAATTCATCTCCTTTGCAGCTTCTGGCAGTAGGTTTTCTGATGGAGCTCTAAGTACATATTAAAACTTTATCTGACTCTCACAACCTGTAAGAAGGTAGCAGGTGAAATACAAACAACCTTTTTTTGGGGTGTGTGCATTTCAATAGGCATATGCTAATTAGGGGTGTGGAATTTATACTTCCATTCACCTCCAGCATTTAACTCCTTGTGTAAAATTCAGTCCTCAGTTACACCAATCAATTTTGATTTCAAATATCTTTACTGAGAATTGAAATGATCACTATGTTTTTCATGAAGCATGAAAAATACCGATTCCCAAACAGAATACTTTGCAAAAGGGTATTTATTACAGCGATCAAGCCAAATGCAAAGACAAAACTACAAGCAGCATAGCAAATTGTCTGCCAGACTTCCAACTCATAGCAAAGGAGTAAAAGAATTTGTTTGGAAATCAAGAGCTTCAAGGGAACATATATTTAATTAGGGAAAGGGAAGTAGGATTCATAGAAAATTAGGGTGGGAAGAAACCTCAGGAGGACATCTTATCCAATGCTCTGATCAAGGCAGGACTATACCCAACTAAATCATCTCAGCCATGGGTTTGTCTACGAGGGTCTTAAAAACCTTCCGGGGTGGATATTTCATCACTTCTCTGGGTAGCTTGTTTACTACCCTCCTAGCAAGAGAGTTTTTCCCAATAATTAATCTAAAATTTTCTTGCTGTAACTTGAGACCATTGCTCTTTGTTCTGTCATCTGCCCCTACTGAGAACATGCTAGAATATCAGTCAATCACTTCACTTGATCTGCTGACAACACTCCTAGTAGTAATGCACCCCAGGATGCTGTTAGCCTTCTTCACAACAAGGGGACACTGTTGGCTCATGTTCAGCTTATTGTCCACTGTAACACCCAGGTTCTTTTCTGCAGAGCTGGTGCCCAGCCAGTCAGCCCCCAACCTGTACCAGTGCATGGGACTGTGCATGGGACGTCCTTGTTGAACCTCATGAGATTTCTTTTGGTCCAATCTTCCAATTTGTCGAGGCCTCTCTGAATCCTAGCCCTATGCTCCAGTGTATCTACTATTCCCCCCCAGCTTGATGTCATCTGCAAACTTGCTGCGGGTGCGCTTCATCTGATCTTCCAGACTGTTGATGAAGATACTGAACAAAACCAGCTCCAGGACTGAACCCTGGGACACTCCATCTAGATATTGAGCCCAAAAGTCCAGATAGTTTTCTATCAACCTTGCAGTGTATTCACAGAACCTGTACTTCCTTAGCTTACTGGCAAGAATGTTGTGGGACACCATACCAAAAGCCTTGCTAAAGTCAAGGTATATCACATCCACTGCTCTCCCCCCATCCACAGAGCCAGTCATCTTGTCACAGAAGGCAATCAAGTTGGGTGAGGCAGGACTTGCCCCTAGTGTGCTAATTGTTTCCAGTCACCACCTTCTCCCCCAAGTGCGTACAAATAGATTCCTAGAGGAATATCCTCCCTCAGCTTCTTTCCTTGTCTGTTTTTTTTTTTCACATTCCTTGACTGGGCTAACTAAAAGTTGATTTCAGCTCTTTATGCTTAACTTTTGAATTCTTGTTACATAGATCCAAACTGATATTTTTGTTCCATATTTATGTAAAAGCCAATCCTTCATGGACGTCCACTCTAGAACAGTTACTAAATACCCATGGGCAATTTTCACTTATGAGATCCTGTCCCTTGAACATTTTAAAGATCCTATTCTTCTGATCCAACTCAATAGCAATATTTTATTAGCTTATAGATGGGTTAAGGGGCACCTCTCCAATAATCCAAACATTTTTGGAAACATATATTCTGTACAATCACAGGTTTTGGGCATGAGTTGCTAGAGTTGCCTCATCTGAACAGAAACTGGCTAAACAGTTTTTCCTGTTACATTTTTGTATCTCTGTTGCTCTATTCCATCTCCACACTTTTAAAGAGAAATCAAATAGTTGAACATCTATAAATATTTACACCCTGTCTGTAAATTTTTTGTGGTCCTGTTTAGAAATAAACTTGCATTTGATGCTTCAAATAATTTGCCCTTTGTTCTGTTGCACCATGTTGAAATATCTTGCATCAAATGGCAATGCTAGGATAAACAGATCTCAGATTAGACATCTCTTAGGTAATTGTTTTATGAGACAGAAAAATGAAAATGTATAAAAACCGATAACAGATTGATGGGATTGTGATTGAAATAGTTTCCTATGATCAGGTTGTTTGTGCTCGAACAGCAGTGATTCCTGTCAGTGTTCCCATTATGATATCTCTGCATAGCGTTTTGAGCATTATCATTTTAAGGCTGAATCCTGTCCTCTGATCAAAGCTCGAGTAATTAGGCTTTCTCCAGAGGAATTCAAAAGGTTATAGAATTCTTCACAACTCAGGCCAACAAAGTAGTTTTTGAGATACTGCAAAGCATACCTACACCTATGGGCTTTCTGAGTTTCCACCTTTTACCATAACATGGTTTTACATAATATGGACCTGCTAGCAATCTTCTGCATGTCTCCTTTCCCATTCCTTACTATTTGAAGTTCCTTCTGTAATATATTGGGTGTAGCTTCATAGCACATAAGGAGGGCAGACACAACATGTATAGGTTCTCTGTCCCTTGTCCACTTCACTACCTACTTGGCCATACTTGTGCCCAACCCTTAAGAAGAAGATTTAGACTAAAGGAGACTCACTGGTGGATAGGGGTATGCGAGAGGCGAGATTATTTTTGAGCATGAGGTGATGCAACCTATTTATCAGGGGATGTTATTCCTTTATCTCTTCTGGTGTTAGGACTTGTTTCAGCTTTAAGAATTCAGGTTGATACATGAATCAGAGATGAGCTGGAGAAAGCCTTGAGAGTATACAGATATGATAACTTTTCCTTCACTTTAGTTGGCACATTTTTAGATTACATGTTCTTAGATACAGAATCCTGACTTCAAGAAATAAATTTTAGGGACATCTCTCTAACCTTCTAAGAGTACCCTTAACCATCTGACAGAGCAACAGAAGAGGTAGCCACTTAGAATCCTGATTGCCCAGCAGGGTGAAGAGCACTATGCATCCCTTTTGACAAGGGAAATAAATTTCTCTTAAGCACAGAAAAATAGTATCTGAAATCCATAGATGGTATTCTTATATCAAATAATACACTTCTAGCCAAAAAAGAAAGTCTGGTAACACCCAGCACATATTTTTGTGTTCTAAATAATCAAATTCAACATAAGCAATGAGAGAACACCATTTGTTTATATCACCCATCTGTTTAATGAACATATACATTGATGCATTAAACAGAAAAAACAGAACCATCAAATTTCACTTTGGCAGTGCAAGCAAACTGAGTGAAGGCATGAAAATGGGTGTTACACGTCTTGAAAAATTGTCAGACAGAAAGCATACATAAAACAAATTAAAGGACACTTGAAATATATGATGCTATACCAAGAAAGTGAAAGTATTCCCCCTAAATCATCATATAACATTTAAATGTTATCATTTCAAATAAGACGTCAAGTACTCATTTGTAGGCTTCTTCCATCAAAAAGGCTTTCATCTTCTCCATAATGCCTTCTCTTATATTATTTTAAAAATAAAATATGACAAGTCATATTGCCCTGTGCCCTATAGGTACCATGGTATACAAAAAAATTTGGTAGAGCAGGGGCCCTATTTTGTTTCCTCCAAAAGTCAATTAATGGGATTTTGAGTAAAAAAAATAAAAAAGGAAGAAAGAAATAAAGCAGTCAAAGACTCTTCCTTCTAGCCATGCATGATCTGATCTGATGCAAGACAAACTTAAATATACAAGGTTGGTATCACCCTTCTCAGCTTTCACTTCTGTCTTTTCTTTATACAACAAGTATATTAATTCGGTCTTCAGTTATTGTAGTGTTTTCTTTTCCTTTTTCAAATTTCTATTTCATAGAATGCATATGTTTCACACTGTTAAGATGAAATGCTTATTATATAAATAAGTAAATGGTTACCTGTAGATTAGTCTCTATAAAAACATCCTAATCTAAAGCAGCAGTCACATGATACACTGTGCCCCCACTTCAGTAGTCATCACCAGTTACATCAGAAACAGGACTAAATAATAGAAAAACATTTGATTCAAATCAGTCACTTTGAAGTTATATTCATTCACAATTCAAAATCACTTAGAAGAGATGGATGGTAAGTGAGGCTAAGCAAGTGATTTGCAATTTACATTGTAATACAATATGGGTGGGTAACAAAATAGTCTGAATAACAGCAGTAGATTCTAAGAAGGGTCAACAGTCACAGTCTAACTGTTTTTTTTCTATCACATCTATCACCACAGGGTAAATCAGGTTAGGTCAAGGTCACTCATCCTTGCTTACATGAATCATTTGAGTGCTAATGAAAACTATTCTCTCATGCTCCAGGTTCAAACATCATCGGTTTCAATAGACTAGTATATCTGAGTGATTCACCTATATGACCAGAGGAAGAGGAGATCAGCCTTGCAAGTCTCATAGACTAGGAGGAGGGAACTAAGAAACCTTGAGTCAAGGATAAGAGAGGATCAGCAGGGGCTGTAGTGAGAAATCAATACTTAAAGATATTACGAAATATGCAGAATAATTTATGACTTCAAAAACAAGTACAGTGCGCTGTTGCTGAGTTAGAATGAAGGGATGTCTTTCTTCCAGTTTTGGCTATTGAATTTGAACATTACTTCCTTTTTTTATTGAAGAATTGTGAACATCTTCCTTGTGAATCTGTCTTAAGAATGAAAGTTTTCAAAGTAGTGCGACTGAGTTGCAATAATGATACACCTTTAGTATCCTTCTCCACAGGTCAGTAAATTAAGGGACAAACAGTCACACAAAGCATACTTTTTAATTAGAAGAATAAGCGGAAATTATCTGAATTATCTGCTTATTGTGCCTGCACCCTAAAGTGTCCAGTGAGAGAGAGAGAGAAAAATGATGAATGCTTTGAGTAAAACATTTTCAACACCTACTGCGGAAAAACTTCTCAAATCTACTACAGTCAGAATTGCAATTTGAAATGTAAACAGTAAGCAGCAATGCAGACAGAAAGTTAGACAATAAATTCACCTTATATTCACACAGGTTACATACTGAGGCATGCATGGCTCTGAAATCATCTCAGGGTTGCAGTATTACATTTTAAACATTTTCTTTTTTCTTGCAAGGAAATTTGACAATCTGTCTTCTTGTGCATGTAACTTATGAATGATCACCTCCTGGTGCCAAACAAAATCATAATAAGAAAAAAACGTACAGGGAATTCTGTACTTCCAGAAATTAAACTAGACACAATAAACATCAACTGGTTTTGAGATTGAAGGGCCATTACGTAAAATGTTGAAGGCCACAGACGAAGTAACAAGGGGCTTGTAATGGGGCTTTCCAAAACTCAGAGGGTGATTTAATGGGAGTGATTGCCAAGAGGGATATAGGAGAGAGTGTTGCCCGAAAGAGCATATAAAATTGGATTGCTTGTCAATTTAAGAAGGGAGGCAGGGGAGTGCAGAACCTATACTGCTAATGGAAGGGGATCGGTTACAGGTGCTTTTTCAATAAAGGGATGGCAGGAGGTTCTAATTATTTGCAGCCCTGGTGTTGCTCCAACCCTCTTGTATCTCTCATGGGACTGAGCTTTTGCCATTACTGTAGCTTTTCTCTGGGAAAACTGAACGGCTTCAAGAGACCTTAGAGTCTGGGGATACTGTTCTTGGGTTGCACAGACTGCGCTGGCTTTTAGGAGGTGTGGCCCAGCCCCAAACCCCAGTTCTGGGTTAAGGACAGGGGTTGCTAGTATAGTCAGCCCCCCATGATTTCCTAAGCTGCCTTCAGTCTATACCTTCTCAGAGGGGTGGGAATCCCGGCTAGTTTTGCCCAGATAAGAAGGCTCTCTACGCAAAATGCTTACTGCACATCAGCATAATAACACTGTGCAGCAGCACAGCCGTTATTATCCGTGCTAATAGCCTACTGCAGTGTTTCCCAACCTTTTCCAGCCCAAGGCAACGCTTATATTAAATAAAAATTTTTCCATGGCACACCTGTTAAGGCATCCCCCATCCTTATACTTATTGTAGCTCATTGCCATGGCAAATAAGCACACCGGCTCATTCCTGATGGCACATTTCTGTGCCAGCGGGAAAACACAGGCCTACTGCACCGTGTTATTAGGCTGATGTGCCGTAAGCATCCCTAAAAACCATGCACTGGTGCTACTGTGCAGCAACTCGAGTCCGAGTTCCCTGGGAGCTGCACGGTGTGCCCTCATACCGTGTGTGGAGGGGACGCAGCCTGGAGTAACAGCACATTCACTTGGCACCTCTTAGTCAAGGGACTAAGCTAGTAGTAGTAGGAATAAGGTAGAGGACACACACCACTAGGACACATGGTAACTAAAGGGACTAAACTAGTGGTAGGATACTAGTAGAAGGACTAAACTAGTACTAGAGGTACTAAACTAAAGGTGCACGAATGAAGGTGTAGACGTGCCAGCGCCTCGTGAGGGAGCAGCACCGGGCGGGGGGCAGAGGTGCCCGCTGGGGAGGAATCGTGAGGGGGAGCC
>NW_017728886.1:67020110-67023114 GCF_001723895.1 Crocodylus porosus | reverse complement strand
GGAGCGCGGGGGGCGGGACCGGCGGGACCACTCTTCCCCGGTGCCCCCCCGCCATCTCCATCTCCATCTCCATCTCCATCAACGTCGCCGCCCGCTGCATGGCCGGGGGGCAGCTGCTGGAGGATGAAGAGCTCCGCTGGGGGCAGGAAGGAAAAGCTGCCAGGAGCTAAAGCCCCGGCTGAGCACGGTGAGTGGGGCGGAGGCGGGGCTGTTTCCTAAGTGTGCCTGGCAGTGGGGACAAGACCTCCCCCCCCCGCTCTCCTGAAGGGGCAGGGGAGAGAGTCCAGGTCTGGCATCAGCGGAAGGTGAGGGGGGAGGTTCATCCAGGTGCAAAGACCTTTAGGTGAGAATGAGGACAAAGCCAGCTTTGGGCAGGGGCGCAGGAGGATGTGGCCGGGGGTGGGGGGGATTTTGATTTGATCCGAGCATCTTTGTCCCCACCAGCGGGACCCCATGTCCCGGGTCCTGGCTGCGGCCAAACTCCTGCAAGCTGCTCCTCGCTCCTCACACGGCGAGGAACAGCAGCGCCCACCTGTGTTTTGGCATCTGCCTTTCCCAGTAGCTCTTTGCATTGCCCCGCAAGGAAAGCAGGCAGAGCCAAGCAAACTCCACTGAAGCTGGAAGGAGTCCTTGCAGCTCTTCGTGGCTCCCGGGTTTCTCCTCTTAATGCTTTGGGAAGCATTTTCAACCCCCCTAGCTGGTTATATCTTCTCTCTCCCCTCCCTTCCTCAGGGTTTTACACCAGCCATTGCCCTAAGCCTTCAAGTCGGTGACCCCTCGTTTGCTGAATGGGGGACTGCTTTCCCCAGCACCAAATCTGTCATGTCCCATTTCCTTACTGTAACACTTGGCTGTCATTGTTTGTCTGCCGTGATGAGCGAGCTAACTGCTTATGGATACAGGTCAGGTTTGTGTGTGTTTGAATTCAGTCTCCAATGTTAGGTAGCGGTTTGTTTTCTGTGGAGGCTCAGAACTGCTTTTCCAGCCTAAATTATGGGCATTTCTCTAGAGAGCTGTCAGGTTTCATCCCAAAAATGGACCACTGAGGATTAGTGGATGCAGCTCAGTATTTTCTGAGTCCTACGATAATTTGTGCCACCACAAGTACCTTTGGTACCCATTCCCCACACAGCCATGCGTCCATCTTTAAGTTTCTCTGATGTGCTGTAACACAGTGTAAAAATAGTAATATTGGTAATGAAGATGTCGCTGTGATTGAGAGTTGAATGGTATTAAGTTTTGTTTGTTGCTATGAAAAGGGTGCTGTCGAGCTGAACTAGTTATGTTTTAAAAGCAAAGGCAGTTAAAGTTGGGTTTTTTTGGTGCTATACATGCCCCTGAATGCTTTTCCCAGTCATCGGGTGATTACAGTTGCACTTTTATTTACTCTGCTGTGTTGTTTGTGTGTCTTTTATCAAAGCAAACGATATCACTCCAGAAGCCTAGTCTAAAAGCTTTATCGGAAAAACTCTGGAAAAATGACTACGTAGGGATGCTCTGTCGAATAATACAGTAAATATAAATGTAAAGAAAATCTTTCAGTCACGGTAATGGTACTAGGGGAAAGAATGCAGGCTAAGGGTAAAGTGATGAGATCCCATTATGTTATATGAGTTTGGGATCAATGAATCTTATGTAACTGTATACAGGAGAAATCCTAGGTCTCTTGAAGTCAAGGGAAGTTTTGCCATACTCTTTTTAGTAGGGCCAAAGTTTCACCCACCAACTTTTATGAAGTGAAGCCAAACTGAGAACCTTTGACTAACATAACTTTGCCATAATTGCACAGCTCATATACGAGTATGTTCCTGTGATAAACCATCTAAAAATAACTCTACAATAAAATAAGCAGTGTAGGTAGGTGTTTTATAAATTCTGATCTGTTTGGTTTTAATGTGAATTCCTCAACAAATATAAGGTGCATCTGTTGGTCAGTTTGAGATGATTGTGTGTTTGAAATACTGTTGAAAATATAATAATATATGCATCAGATGGCTCTACTACAACTTAACATTATTTATTGCTACTATTTATATAATGAATTAGAGGTGCATGATGTATTATGTAACACTCCTGTAGCAAAAACTATTGCTCTTTGTGCTGTGTTCTCTTGGTAAGGTACGTCAGGGTTGTTTATGCAGATCATTTTCTGTACCTTAACAACACCAAATTATGGTGAAGACAAATGCTAAGCTTAATTTGTATGCCCTGAGTGCCAGTTATGTGCTACAATATGTTCTAGAAAATTAATGTACAAAAAACTTAGACTGTTATTCCAATACATATCTACACCTCTCCCCCACCATTTAATCTCAAAATCCAAACAAATACTTAACTAAGTGTGACATTCTTAGGTACATATTAATCTTTGTAAGGAATACTGATCGCTTCCTCCATCAGAGTAATGGACAGAAAAGAGCACAAGGATTGCAGAGACGTAAATACAACATTTCTATTTGTGCCTTTTCCAGCTATTTTTTTTTTTTAAAGCAGACTATAGTTTTGGCTCACTGGTGCATGCATGCAATTATCAAAATGAAATTTATAAAGGTCGTTTGGGAAACAAGTACTATTTGCATTCCAGAGTAAGAGTGGGAGCTATCAGAAGCATGAATTAGTTAAGAATTTGGGAAATCATGCTGCTTTTTCCTGTTTGCTGTCTTCTTGCTATAAAGCAAAAAAACAATTGACTGCAAACTTTGTTTGCTATAAAGCAAAAAAACAATTGACTGCAAACTTTGTGTAAATTGGCATAGTTGCACTGACCTCAATGGAGCTAATATGTTTTACACCAGTCAGTGTTCTGGCGCACTATTTTTAGTGTCTTAAATTAAGACACTATTTATTTCTTACACTTGTCTATTTATTTCTTATACTTTTATGGGACAAATCCAGCTAAGTGCAGAATAGGTTTTATGGATGCTGAATACCCTTAAGTATCACTGTTTTTATTTTAGGAGTTTAGAAGAGCTGGGGCCTCATCAAATCAAGCTATAATACTTTT
>NW_017728886.1:66990215-67019597 GCF_001723895.1 Crocodylus porosus | reverse complement strand
ACATTTTCCCTGATCCCTTGCAGAGAAAACCTTGTTTTGTGGGATGTAACAACCAGCTGACCACACCAACCTTCCTTCCTCTCAAACTCAGATTTAGAGCAACATAAAGTAGGATTAACATTAACATCTAGACTGCAAGTTGGAACAAAGAATTCCTCCAAGTATGATATCTTGACTAGATAAATATCAATGATCTCCTGAAAAAGTCTGGTTTTAAAAGATTTGGGATTGGATTAGCATTGGCAACTTGCATTTAAAATTGCTCAAGGGCCTGAAAATCTAGATGGATGGTTATAGCCAGAATTCTATTACAAGTCCTCTTGAAGTAGAGGGTGTTAAGTAGTACTGTAATGGAAACTGTGGTGTAAATCAAGCAAATAGTTTTAGGCTCCTAGTCACGAAAACTTTGAAATATGTGTATATGTTGGCCAAAAAGATTATTCTAAACTATGTCTTTTGAAAAACAGGTGTGGAAAATTGTTGGAGCAGAAGTACTAAATAATATTTTGGAAGGACAGCAAGCGTTTAATATCCACTGTTAAGCTACATGACAGTGACGTTAAATTCTTGTTGGGAATAAACTTCTTCCTTTCTCTTATTTTATTTAAAGGTGATGGTGGAAGGGGTACCATTCCATTCTTACATATGTGTGATGAGGATTTAGCATAAGAATATTGTTTAAAAAACTTTCAATTTCAGTGATCATGAACAGTGCCAAACTTACAGTCCTGGTGACCTGAAATCCTTTGAGATCCCACTTACTGAAGTCAACTAGCGTTCTTTCTTCCACTTGGATCACGTCCAGATGGGCTTTGGGTCAGGTGGAGCAAGTGCAACACCAGCAGGCACAATCTTCTAGAACTGACAGAATAGTCCAGTCTCTGTTTCTGCTTGGTTCTTATTGCTTGCTGAGCGTGCCAAAAAAAGACTGCACTTGTGGTGATATAAATCAATGTGTTATGAATGTTTGGTCTGCTGAGAATTGGGCTGAGTTTAGTGAATTATGTTGGTAAAAGGAGGGGAGGAGAAAACATGGAAATTGTGTCGATTTAGAAAACTTGGAAATTTTCCACCAGTGAAACGGAGGGAAAAATTGAGAGATGGGCCCCTTTGATCAATGCTCAGATGGTAACTACTAAACTGGACTGCATTTTGCATTTGTGATGGAATGCTAGAAACTGAAGTAAAAGGGTATATAAACCATTACTAGTCACCTGGGATCCCAGTCTCAAAATACTGTTTATATCCTCATAAACTTATTAATGAAATATTCAACTTTATATGTACAACTGATTGAGATATCTATATCCTTAAATGAAATACTGGCAGCAATAATCCAAAGTGGTGTAAGGCTTTTTTAAAGAATATAAATCTGGAATTTCCTACGTGTCTTATCAGTTTAGTGTTAGTTATTTTAACACATGGAGAGAGAGCGAGAGAGAATAACCATTTAACGTATAACTTTGGGATGTTTTTTCCATTTAGACTTCCTTTCTATGTTCCCACTGAATCTGAATTGTCAGCGAGTGGAAACAAGATACTTATGGTGTTTATAACCATTTTTCATGTTGTCCATGAAAGGATTTCCCTCCTTCTTGGTTTCTTCTTTCTTTATGTGCTGTCTGGGTTATGCCTTTCCTTAAAAAGATGTTGTGGAGATTTTTTTTAAAAAAATCACACAATAGCGACAAATACAGGGAAATGAAAGGTATGAAGGTAGAAGGCTCTTCATTGATCGTGCAACTATTTTTTGTTACTCTAGGAGGAATGATTACTCTGACAGAGCTATAGAAACTAGCTCATTTTGGTACATTTTGATTAATTATTTTATGTTTTGAGTAGCACTGGCTTAGGGGCATTTTTATGTTCACATCTGGAAGTTTCCAGGCTTAGTATTCAGTTTACTGTCTCTGTCTTTGTCTTTCCATTTAGCCTTGCCATGTTATAACAATGAATCATCTTGTCCATTAACTAAACTTGGAAAGTCTGTTTGTGCACTGAATTTGTTTCATCACGTCTCCATAATAATTGATTGGAACCCTGGCAACTCCAACTGCTTTCCCATATGTATTTGGACTGGACTGTACCAAATGTTGTTCTGAGCAACCGAAGGATAAGCTATCAAAAAAATGTCTTTAGTACATTAGAATTTGACATCTTTCTCTTCTGAAAATTTAAAGTAGCATATTTTGACACTTAAAAATCAGTTACTGTCATTTTAACTAATCACACTAGATTATTATAATTCACATATAACAGCAAAAATAGGAAATGACCAATTTGGCAATTTCTGTGACTATTGCAGGCTCAAATAGATACGTTATTTCATTAACCAATTTTAAAAGCCATTTCTGGGGGTACTAAAGCAGTGGTTTTCAAACTGGCCTACGGACTCCTAGGCATCTATGGAAGATGACAGTGATCAATTAGAAATATGTGAATACCCACACTTACAATTCAAAGGGGTCCACACCTCTGTTCAAAATTCCCAAAGGGGTCTTCAGATGGAAAAAAGTTTGACAACCACTAATGCATTCAAAAACAAAGGCAAAATATAAATCCATTATTACCTTAATAATATGAATGAACATCTATGTGGCAGGAAATATGTCACAGCAAATATTCCTGTTAACCTGTGAATATGCTTTCAAACATCACCAGGGTTGACAGTTAAGCACACTTCTTTTGCAAGTAAGTGTCCATTGTTAAATTATTGAAAGGCCTTAAGCAGGCAACAAGTAGTCAGATCAAGTGTATTCTACTGTAATTACAAGTACTGCCCATTACTGGACAGTGCAACTTAGCCTTTTTTTTAAATGTTCCCCATAAAAGCAATATAATAGAGACTCCATTCAAGTAGCTGCATGAAATATATACAGTGACTTGCACTATATTCCAAGAACTTTTGTATGCTAGATTATCAAAAAGATATTCTTTTGCATTAAATTAACAAAAGTACCCTTTTGTTGAGATGCTGGTTGGACTTTTATATGATGGGAAAGTGAAACATAATTAATAGGGAGGTCTCAGTTCTTATAAAAGAGGTGATATTTAGCTAACTGTGGCAATGTCCATGGAAATATCAGTGAAAAGCTTTGAATATAATGGTTAGTATTTGAACTAGATTCTGTACTTAGTGAGGAGATTAGTACTGGGACCAAAGTGCCATTACAATATATTCACAGCAACCTATATCATAAAAGAGATGTGTTCCTGTATTTTGTTTCCTAGGTAGAAGAAATTTCAGTACTCTATGCCTTGAGGTCATAAATCTGGCTCATGATGGCCAGATCTGTGTCTTAAAAGATGGGAATGTAATCTTCAAATCATTTGCAGATGAAAGTGGGAATTCTTGGCTGTCAGGGCGGTTTTAGGCATTTCATAGCACCAAAGAGTGCAAATGGATTCCAGTAATGCAAACTAAGTTAACAATTGATGAGCAAAAGCCCTTGAGAGTGGGGAGGAGAGGTGGAATGTTATGAAAAAGATGTGGTCTATAAAATATATTTTTTCCCTAGTAGTATTGCCACAGGCAACTAGATTTAACTAGGTACAGAAGTAGGTGTCATGTGAACTTTTCCAGTATATTCTACCAGCTCTTCAAATACAAGAGAAGATGACAACTCATTGTTTTCACTTATTCTGCTGTGGGAAGAATGTTTGATTGCTCTCTAGGGGAAAACTGGTCTCACCAAAAGAGGAGCATATGGTTATTTATATGTTTTATATCTGTATCCAGCCTGAGGAGCCACCTCTGGCTTGGGGCGGGGGGAGGAGTATAAAACTTGGAATGGGTTGGAAGGAAGCTTTGGTATCTCTTGTTGGTGGCATTATCAAGGACACCAATGCATGTATACAGTCTCCAAAGATGAGTCTTATGAAGTTCATTGTTATGTTGAATTATCTCCTTCAGCTTTTCTGGGAGTTTTAAGTTTAGTGAGAGAGCCTAAATTGTGTCTGATTATGTGGAGTAAATAAATGTATGCACTTGAAAGGTTTTGATTTGACTGGATTTTTTTAATGTATATTTCTAAATGTGACCAAAACTTGCCATCCAGATGTATGTTCCCTAAGCCCACCATCTGTAGTGATTATTGTAGGGAGAGAAAGTTCTACTCCAGCAGTTTGATGTGTTTCAATGAGCAGATCAACTGAGTGACACTGGTGCCAAGATTAAGGATGGGGATGGGGGGAATAGGAGGCTTGGACCAGAGAAGCTACAAATGTGTGAGATTCTGGCTCAAAAGGAGCCAAATCAGGAAGAGCTTCAGAAGGAGTTGAAGCTCTTGCCTGCATTAGGGTTATTGGATAATCTTAATGTAGGCAGGAGCTCTTTCTGTAGCCCTTCCTGGCCCATCCCTGTATGTTCCTCCCAGAAACAGAGGCATGCAGGACAGTTCCAGCTGGTAGCAGCTGTTTCTCTAGGTTGTTGTACCACTGCTGCTGCCAGGTGGAAATGCCCTGTATAATCTGATATCTGATAACCCTAATGCAGACAGGAGGCCCAATCTGCTTCTACACATTGTGTGGGGTGAAATTCCACCTGACCTTGGTGATGGCAGAAATACCCCCAGTTGAGAGCCACTGAAGTAAGATGAGGCAGTACAATGGTAGTTCTCAACCAGAGTCTGTCAAATTTATGGAGGTGTGCCTTAAATCTAAAAAGGTGGAGAACCAACCACTGGGTTGGAAGCTGGTATAGCTGCTTGCTCCATGCTTGCTTTGGATGGAGCTGTTTAATGAGTTGCTTTCTGGGTATTTGTGTGTGTTCTGTGCATCTCTTTGTACTGTAACTTGATCCAGGAAGTGAATAGTATAACAGGGTTATGAATAGCTTGTGTGTCTGAGAGTCTACTAGTTAGCTGAGTTTGATAGCCATTCTTAACAACTCTTGTCTCTTTCCTTGTAAGACAGGACAAATCTGAAGCAATGCACCACCCCATTCCTGTGCTCTCAAGGTATCTTAATTTTCACAGTGATATGTCAGGTTAATGATAGTCTTACTTCCTTTAGCCAGTGGGGGGAAAGAGCGTTCATTCTGGGAACTTAGGCTAAATAATTGCTGCTGAAATGGTTGTCTCGACTGAAAACGGGGCAGGCTGCAAAAACCTTAGGTGTAGTCTGGCCAAAATGATTAGGGAATAAATAGAGAGGAATAAACAGGTATTCAGACCTTTGGGACCTAATATTATGCAGTGTAACTGAAGAGAGGCTGTGGGTGCATGGAGGTAAGCTAGGGTGGTGCGGCTGAAATAAATTCCATATTTACTTTAATCTAAGATGACCCTGAATTTAAGATATGAATTTTCCATATTTTAATAAAATTGTTGTTGTTTTCCATGTGTAGAATCATATTATTGGAGAGTTGTCTTTATTTCATCCCTCCAACTGCATCAGTGAGGCAGACAGTGAGGGTATATGGAGGTAAAACAACTTGTCCCCAGCTTGTGCCTGAATTCCTGCCATCTTCCCTGGGCCTCTGCTTTGTGCTGACAGGTTCCGTCTCTGTTCTGATGTGAGGCACTGAGCACATTCCCAGCCCAGCTCCTGTAGCAGCTGTGTTTGGGCTGTGCTCAGTGCCTCAGGCTGGGGTGTGGATGGAGCAAGGTAAGCGGGGGAGGGAAAGGGACAGGCAGGGAAGAATAGTCTGTATTGGTGGCGGCGAGGGGGAGATGGAATGCAGAGACTATGGGAGGGGGGCAGGGAAGCAGGCTGCAGTTACGGCACCAATCTGAGGTGGAGGCTGGAGCCTGAGCCACGGAGGATGCCTAGATCCCCTCCCCACCACAAGACCAGTGGCTTTCCCCCCATATTAAATGGGTGAGGGAGGGGGGAAATCCATCATCTTTAAAATCGGCTGATCAACTACTGTATTTACTCAACAGAATGTAAAAAACCTCATATAGATGAGAGAAACCCATCATGTGGATTCGGAAAGAGATTCTAGTGAGGTGTGTTGATAGAATGGAAGTATGTATAACCCAGAACGAGTTAAGTATAGCAAAAATTGCACACATTCCTTTGGCACCAGCCATGTTGTATGCACTTTCTCCAGCTATGCCAATATTAGATAAGTCAGGCCAACAGAGCCTTACGATCATTTTCAAAGCAATGCTATGCAGCTGCTAGAGTGATGAATCCATCTTTCCAAAGTTATGTAATCATGAACACTTGTAAGAATGAGCATCTATTGAAAGTTTCCTGAAGGTCTCTGGTGCCAGGAACCAAAATTATACCCCTACAAATGAGACAAAACTTAAAGATTTGTTTTGCTAAACCAAACTATGTGCCTGCTTGCAGACCTTGAGTACTTTAGGGTAACAGAATTTTCAAGCCATGTTAACCTAAAATATTCCTTAGCAAGAAGTTAGTATTTTGCAAAAAAACCTGATTAACTACCCTCCCCTCCCCCCCACAAACAAATTTTGCATCCTAATTTTATCTGCTTCTAATTTTATAATGAGGGAACTCTGCAAAACCTTACAGAATGCCTAGGAATTTAGTGACCAGACTATGCCCAGCAAATATACTCCAAACTTACAGCCTCCATCTGTGTCACTTCACTTAAGACAAAATCCACAATGTTCTTTATAGTCCTTCAAGATAACCTTTGCTCCATGAGTGCTGTAAGATCAAAAGAAGAAAGCTAAGTGCTTACTCTTTAAATACTGACTGCTATTCTCCTCATAACGGTGCTGATTTCACTTTTAGTTCTTTTACTAGATGGCTTGTTTCATGACTTAGACTTCCATGATATGTCAAATGACAGCTGCTACCCACTAAATCCAAATAAAAAGACACTCTATTTCTGCATATCATGGCTCTCCAGTCCCAAATAGATCACAAACCATATTTTTCAAGATTTCATGTACAACAAAAATGCTGCATTGCGGCCAGCTCTAATCATGTCTTTCAGAGTCTGAGCTCTCTGGCAACAAGCCTGGAAGCCTTGGCATCACTGGATGTTTTAGAGCTGTAGACCCCAGTGTTTCTGGTTCTGGAGGAATCCAACAATGCAGACTACCCCAGAGTCATGGGCTGCACACATGAAAGATGCCCCAAAATCACAAATGCAGGGAATCAGTCTATAGACTTCGAGTTTTACTTCTATGCTTGGAAGCCTCAAGTGCTCCAGTTATATGTAGCCTGCAATGATCTACAGCAGGTGTGTCAAACTCATCTGGCCCCATGAGTCAGAGGAGTGGTCCAGGGCTGGTTTGGCAGGCTGGATCAGGCCCATGGACCCCCACCCCGCCTCCCTGTCTTAAGGTCTGGGATGCTGGTGGGAAGAGGCCCGGCATCTTGGGCACTTGGCTGCTGCTGTGGGAGCAAGCTGTGGCATTGGGCTTCTTCCTATGGTGCTGCTGGGGCTCCAGCACCATGACCCTCACCCCTCACTAAGGCTATGGGCTGGATGACCTAGCTGTATGGGCCTGATCTGTCCTATGGGTGTATGTTTGACACTCCTGGTCTGGGGTGGGGGAGGGGAGAGCATATTGTACCCCATGTCCACCAACAACCCACCATTTCAACACTATTTCACAACACCTCCCCCCCACAAAAAGCCATATGCTGCACTAAAACAGGCAAGGCAGCAGGTATTCACGGTGGAGGTAGGAAGCAACCCCATTGAGAAGTCCCCATGGAAACTGTTCCAAGCCCTGGCAGCTTGGGAATGCTGGGAAATCTAGTCCTAAAAGCCAGAAAACTAACAGCTGCCGGATCTGGCACCACCCCTCTGCCCCACCCCCGCCTCCTGCCACTGTACTATTATTACACCATTAATTTTCAGTAAGCGTTCGTGGTACACATCTGCTTCACAACACAAAACACCCACACACTGGTCCACCTCACCACCACTACCATCTGCAATCACCTATATGCCAGGTTGGTACCACCTGATACTCTCAACCCCATATATTTGTGATATCATATCCTATATGCAGTTACAAAAAAAAATCGTGTATACATTTTCATCACTTAGTAACAAGGGGGGGGAATGGAAAGGGACAGGAGGGATGATTCACGTGGCTTGTAATTGGGTTCACCATGGAGTCACTTACTGGGAGACTGGCCTGAACCTAGGCTGGTGCAAGTGGCAGGGTTTTGGGGTGACCGTAGCCTGGTGTGGGGTGTGCATGGGAGGGATACTTAGCATGCAACTTCTGGGGGGGTGGTAAGGGGTGGGGACTGTGGAAGCCAGTTTACTGGTGAACATGTGCCTTCTGCTGAAATTCATTAGGAAAGACATTACTGGGGGTAGATTGGTATTTGGCTTCCCTTGCTGGAATCTGTGAATAATTACACACGAGACTTAAGTTGTTCAAAAGCCCATGGCATGCAAAGACAAACACAATGCACCAAAATAACCCAGGTTAAAATTTTTAAAGCGTGTTAAATTAACGGGGATCAAATGCTGTGGTGTGTTCAAATGCCCTGTCTTGCCAACTTGGGCCTCATCTGGCCAACTTCAGGGAAATTAGCCTGAAAGCCCTAGCAAGACTGCTTGCTGCAGGCATAGATTCTGGAACTACTGATGTCAGGTGGCGTTATTTCATATTTTGAAAACCTTGGCTTTTATTCTGTGTACAGTGTTGTTGAACTCATAATGGTTTGAAGGAAACATTAGGTTTGGAGATCAACGATTTATAGTAAAATCCCCCTCCCCCAAAAGCGGACAACACCAGCCTGCTTTTATTTTTGTGGCCTAAAAATAATTTTGTGGCCTAATAATAAAGTATATCTGCAGATGTATTGGCTGGTGGCTACTCAGGAAATTGATAGTTTACCAAAAAAGTCACTTGACTTCCTACCTGTATCATTAATCCTACCATAAGGCCATATATTTTCCCCAGTCTTGTGAGAAGACTGCCTTGGTATAACAAACATTATAATCATATAGAAAGACCAACTGTGTGTTATCTGATCTTGGTGATTTATTTAAAAATAGAGTAACTAATAACTTATTTCTCTTTAATGCAAAAGCTTCATTGTGTCAAACCCTGAGTAGGCTCTATATAATTTTTTTTAGTACAACTAACCATTCTTTTTCTCATTCTCTTTTTTGCTATTTAATGAATAATAATTAATATGTTAAAAATCATTATATAGAATCATGTTCAGAATAATTGTACCCATCAACTACTATTTTAATTTTCCACTCAAACCATTCAAAAGAAATGTTGCCTTGTCCCCAAAATTGACTTTTTATCATTTCATTTCCCTCACTTAATTTTTGCATTTTATTATATTACATCTGGCATTCTTTAAAATCTCAGGATTTTTATTTGATTACTGTGGACTTCAGCATGTGTTTATGTGGTGCCCAAAAATCAACATATATCTTGATTATTCTAAAACCTCCTTTCTTAATTTGTTTTTTTCCTTCAGGTCCCCCATCTGTTTATAAAGCTTTTGTTTTACTGTCTAGAATCCAATTTTGCCCCTACATTTTTTTGTAAATTGTCCAAATATAGGCTTTTAGAATATGAAAGGACCTTTTTGATATTTAAACCCGATTTCTTCATAATACATTCCCACATAAAAAACTTCACCAAGTAATCTCTGAATGAAGCCCATAACTTTAAGCTATAGGAAGACATCCCATATTGATTTAACTCAAAATGCTAGAAAAACCCACCCTCGAATAGATTGCTTAAAATTAGTTCCTTATTTCTACTATGGGGGGATGGGAGACAGGATATGATTTCAAAACACTGGTTTTTTTGTTGTTGAATAGATGGCCTGTCTAGTGTCAAGAATCTTCTCGCCAACAAAGTAGTTGTAGGCCATGATCTTCTCTCTCTTTCACCCTTATTTCAGATGAATGAATTAGGGCGAGTGGTTTTTTTTAAGGGTATGTCTATGCAATAAAATGAAAGTGCATATGCCTGAAGACCATATTCATCCTCTAAGCTCTTAGCATTAAATGAGAAGTCAAACTAGAAAACAGTCTCTTAAATCCTTTTTAGTGATGTTGCACTCCAAGACACTGCCCCTACCTGGATGACTTGGATTAGACTGGAAAAATGGTCCACAATAAACCAGATGACATTCAACAAGGATAAGTGCAAAATCCTGCACTTGGGATGGAAAAATTGCATGCACAGATATAAACCAGGGAATGACTGGCTAGGCCAAAGTACTATAGAGAAGGACACAGGTCTTACAGTAGGCTATAAGCTCAATATGAGCCAACAGTGTCCTGTTGCTGGAACAAAAAAAGAAGCTAACAGTATTCTGGGTTACAACAACAGGACTGTCACTTACAAATCAAGAGAAGTGATCATTCCCTTCAATTCAGCACTGATGAGGCCTTGCTTCATGTACAGTGGCCAGTTTTGGCTCCACACTTCAAAAAGATGTGGACAGATCGGAAAGAGTAGGAGAGAGCAACAAAAATGGTTAGAGGCCTGGGAGAGATGACTTATGACGAAAGGCTGAAACAGCTAGGATTGTTTAGTTTGGAGAAGAAAAGACTGAAGAGGGATTTGATAACAGTCTTCAAATGCCCAAGGGCCATTGGAGTGGCAGTGAAGATGGGCTTTCTCTGTGTCTGTAGGGGACAGTACTAGGAACAATGGCCACAAGGTACAGGAAAATAAATTTTAGTTTAGAGGTTCAGAGGAATTCCTACAGAATTAAAACAGTCTTTCTAGAAAAGTTGTGGAATCTTCTTATATATATGTGCAACCCCTCATTTGGCCTACATGTCAAAATCAGTTATGTTCTTTGTACACTTAAGAGCATTGAACACTTAAGGTCATTGAAGGGCTGACCATTCCTGCTGATTCAAAACAGTGGTAACTTCTATTCTGATAGGTCCGTATTTCCTCAGGTGGACACTGAGCAGCCAATGTCAAATGTAGTGACTAATCTGTTTCCAGAACCTGGAACACCCCTGCTTCTTTCTGCTTCCAAAATGCAGAAATACAGAGAAGTTCCTGCAGTGTCTAGTGGTATGAAAAAGTACATGGCAGAATACAGCTTCTGCCATTTTTATGGCTTTTTGCCTAGCTACACCATGCAACAAAGGCAGAAGTGCATAGTGAAAACTTAAGAACCTTCTCTCTCAGTGATATAAATGTCTCTCTTGTTAAGATATAACTTGGACACACTTCTGAGTTAAGAAAGATTTATTGTGTTCTTTCATTCTTCTGAAGCCTTTTCTTGAAATTTAAGATCACAGAGCCAGTTTTTTTGGTCTGGTGAAGTTCTCAGCACAGAACCTAGAGAGTAAATGGCAAAAAGAGTTTTAACCTTTAGAATTGCTGTAATTTATGACGGGCTACCTGTGATGTAAAGGCTGTCCCAGAAGTCAGCAACATTTGGAGCATAGAGATAATCTATCTAAACAGAGATACTTTAGACATTAAAAAGGGGAATTTGGCAGGAACAAGACCTAGTTTAAAAGCTACTAGAATGGTCCAAACAATTCAAATATATCCCTTTAGCAGTGGATAAAATTTTGGTCTAAATTTGCCACCAGGGAAAGCAGTCCAGTATTTGACACTTTGAGTGGATAGTAAAGACAAAATTCCCTTGTTACAAAAACATGCAATATACTTAATGCCATTGTAAAAATAATTAAACTCTCCCCTTGATAGCTTATCATGGGGGGGGGGGAGGGGGAAGAGGAGAAACCAAATCCTTGTAGCTTAAGCATTTACAATGAACTAAATATTATCTAGTCACAACCCAGTTAAAATCTCCATAACTGGTGTATAGACATGCTGCATACTGTAAGAAAAATGGTATTTAGGACATGCTACATGTTGTTTTACAAGTTTTAGCTATTCGTGTGGTTTCACCATAGAAATATATTGTTGTAGATTGTGCGCAGGTAGGGCCTAGGAGTGGCCATGTATTCCTTAGCACTCCTCTACCGTCACTTCAGGTGGTCCAAGCACCCTCGAACCTCGCCCGCCACGACTTTGCTGTTAAATGGTTAAATGGGAGGCTGCCTTTATCCGCCTGGTGACTGGTAAGTGTGTCCTGCCCCTACTCCGTATGGGGTGCCTCTATCTGTCCCCGCCTTAGGGCTAAGCGTGCCCTCTCTAGCACCCTGGGCTCCTTACCCATCTGTGGGCCTGACTCTCCGCCGCTGCACCGCTCCGGAGCCTGTACCGCGCCTCTCGCACCCGCTGCCCCGCTCTGGGGCCTGTGCCTTCTCTAGGCCAATATGGCGCTCTTCACGCCTGGGGCTCCAACCCCTGCCTGGCGAGCACTCGCTTTGCCCCCTCTGGGGCCTGGCCCTCTCCTGGCAAGTGTCTGGGCTCCAATCCCTGCCTGGCAAGCGCCTGGGGCTCCAACCCCCACCTGGCAAGCGCTCGCTTTGCCCCCTCTGGGGCCTGGCCCTCTCTAGGGCTCCTGCCATGCTTCCTGCAGCCATTGCCCAGCCTCTGGGCTTATCGCGCTCCTCGGGCTCAGGTGGCCGCAGCCGTGCCTGGCCCCCTTGACCCTTCTCCAGGTCTTCTACCTTCTGGGCAACCCCCCACGCCTCTCTCTGGCACAACCCATGCTTCTCCGGCGCAACTGTAGTGCCCTGCTGGCACTGTGCCCTTACTGGGTACTGGGGACCCCCAAGCTGCTGGGGAGCTCCCCTGAGGCCTCCTCGCTCCCCTACAGCCTCACCCGGTCCTCCAGTTTAAACTATAACTGAGACTCAAGCCATCTGGCTGTAACATAAACACCGAGTCTCCGTACTCCAAACCATGAACTCCAAGCCCCCACCAGGGCTCTCAATCCTTCCTCCTTTTAGGGTGTTCTTGTTCCCCGCATCATCGCAGCCAGCCAGCGCAACAATGGCAGCATCCACCAGCTCAGGCTACTCAGCTCTGCCACAGAGCTCCCACTCCTGTGGCAGACAGAAGGGAACTGCTCTTCAGGCTCTGGCCTGGGCTGTTTATAAAGGCCCGGCCCTGCCCCCTTCTGGCCACCTGACCCACCTGGTTGCCCTAGCAACCTGCACCTGAGCTGCCCTGGTGATTGGCAGCTCTGACAATCAGCACCTGAGCTGCCCTGGTGACTGACAGCTCACCTTATTACTCTCTTAGGCATGGAGCACCCCAGTGCCTCCATGACATAGATATACAGCACACACCAAGAGGGTATAGCCTAGAACTCTAGTGCACTCTGTGTTAGCATTATTTGTCCATGTTATTGTATCTTTTCACGTTTAGTCCCTACTTCAGCTGTTCTAAAATGTCCAGAACTAACTATGCTTTTGGAACTGTCTAAAATAGTCTATGTTAAAATATGCAACATAGTCTGTCTGTTCTTCTTCCTTGCTTATTTGCTATGATAGCTATTTTTCATGAAAATATAAAATTTCTTATGAAATCATGTAGGCCAGTATAGGCAATCCTGGACTTATGACTTTTTGAGTTATGATGAATGACACTTACGGCTTTTCTAAATGTATACCCTGTTTCGACGTTCCAGTGTGGATTTTGACTTTACATCATTCGACATAGCTTCATCCTGCTGGTAAGTCCCTTGTGGGGGGAGGGAAGGAGTGTGGGGGTACAGATCAACATCCCTGCAGTGAGAGAGGGTTTGGGGCTGGGACAGGGGCTGGGGAAAGCACTGCCCAGTCAGAGCAGGAGAAGGGGGGCACGGGGTGGGGCAGCTCCTGCTGCTGCATACCATGAGTCCAGCAGCTCTCATCACTGCTCCTGCCACTGAGGGTACAGGGGCGATGTGTGCTCATAGATCTGTGTGTGGCAGTTGAGGCCAGGGCTGTGCCAAGCTGTGATCTGGATGGGTGATGGAAGGCACTGGGAGTGGGGGCTATGTTCTTCTGCCGTGGTGTGGTGGAGCCACTGTGCTGCCTCTGGACAAGTGGCACACAGCAGCAGGAGCCACCCCAGCCTCCCTGCACCTCCTGGACAAGCAGTGGCTTTGTCCCAGGCCCACCCACCATGCCATGGCTGGGTGATTGGTGGCAGCACATGGGTGGGGGGTGTGCCTCTGGCTTGGGGCAGGGTGGATGGCAGAGTGGGGGCTATGGGGTGTTGTAGCCACCCTAAAATCTGCTGTAGCTCCCCCATATCTCTCACTGCCTGCCCAGAGTGCAGCCTGGTGCAGCCCCAGCCCCACCCACTCTGCCCTGATCTGGGGGCACAAGCCCCCCCATGCTCTGCTGCTGCTTGCCCAGCTGGGGTGGATGGGAGGGCACGGAATGAAGCTGCTGCTCGTTTGGAAGGTGCAGGGAGACCAGGGTGGCTCCTGTTGCTATGCGCGACTTGTTCAGCTGCTCCACCCCACCCCAGCTGGGTGAGCGGCAGGAGGGCATAACCCCTGTTGCCAGTGCATTTTGTCCACCTACCTAGAATGCAGCCTGGTGCAGCCCTGGCCCTGCCCACCCTGTGCAGATCCAGGGGTACATGCCCCTCCCCCATGCCCTCCCAGACTGGCAATGGGAGCAGTGGCAAGAGCTGCTGGATGAGCTGGTCCTGGACCAGCAGTCCACAGCAGTGGGAAGTGCCCCCCCACCCCAGCCCCAATCTACCCCTTGCTGTGGGGGTGTTGATCTGCATCCATTCCCTTTCCTTCCCTCCTCCCTCACCACAACAGACTTACCAGCTGGACGCAGCTGTGTTGAGCATCGATAAAGGAACCAATCCCCCTTTTATAACATTATTCCTATAGGAAAACTGGTTCTGAGTTGCAATGTTTTAACTTGACACGTGGTTTTCAGGAATCAATTGCTTTGTAAGACTGTATGTATAGAGACACCACACTTTTACCACTATAGATCATTGGAAGCTGCTCTGTACCTGTAATAGAAAAGAATTTTAGCATGTAAAACCAGTCTGTACCCATAACAGAACAGAAGTATGGCACTAGACTCATTTAAATGGCAGAATCTGGTCTAAGATTTCCTGCCCCCCTCAAAAGTGTTTGCTGCTGATCTAAACTACACCATTTACAGAAAACTCTGTAACTTAAGATTGATTCTGTCTTGGGCTTTTTGAATGTCTGTACCTAGCCCTGATCTCTTTATTCTGAGTTTGAACTTGTCATTTTTGGCTTTGTCCATCATAATCTCCTCCATGGCAACCAGTTGTGGTGCCATGACCAGAGGTTTTCTTTAGTTTAGGTGAAGAATTTAAGTGGTGAACGTGAAAAAATTGTTAAAGGGGAGCCATTTTTATTAACCAAACAGGATACTGCCAAATGTCTAACATCTGTCCATAGTGGTGGTTTGGGGAAAAAGAAATGCAGAATGAAATAAATGAATTATTTTATGGAAAGATTGTTTTTTCTCTACCTAGTGGAGTTTTTAATCCTGCAATGGATCATACTTTCTCACTTTGTAGTATAATCCACCATAAAGATTTGCTTATGCATAATATCAGGATGCAGCAAGAGCATGCATTTGCTATTCACTGGGCAAGTCTTCACATTCATTAATACACCGTAATTTTGGTGCATTAAGTTTAGTGTCTATAATAATGGGTGCATACTTTTCTTTGTGGTGATACCATGCAGTAGGCTATTTCTACTGTGCATTAGCATGGTTTTTGTCTGCCACGCTGACGTGCAGTAGAATTAGTCTACTGCGCATTTAGTGTCTCATGTAGGTGCATCTACTGGGTGTGTCTACACGTGGAGTTATGTGCGTTTAAACTTAATATGCCTTAAAGCACATTAAGGCAATTTAGGCATGCATCTACAAGTAGATGCTATAATGTGCATTAAGATGTGTTAAATTTAGTCTGCCATAGCTAAGTCTCATTAGCCCACATGTAGCCATGCTAATGAGCATTAATAAAGTGTGTGTCAATAGACACACACACAATGCATTAATATGCATTAAGTGTCTATACATGGGCTAATGTGACTTGGCTATGCAAGCTTAAATTTGGTACTTGCTTTAAGCAGGTATCAAATTTAAGTAGGGTTAGCCTAAAATTGGCATTTTAAGGTGCATTAAGGGTGTGCGCATGTAGACACACACCCTTAATGGTAATTTTAGGCTAATCCCACTTAAAAGCGCCACTGTAGACATGCCCACTGAGCATGAAACTAAACAAGTTCTACTATGTCATATAAGCTCCACCTTGCTTATCTCTATGTACCTCATAGATCTGTAGAAGACATAGTGCCCTGAATGTAGTTAAGCCACCCTTCTGCTTATGGATCTTGGTTCTCATAACCTTTTACTAGAATTTGAATGGGATACTGGGGCTGTAGCATGTTTTTTTGTTTTTGTTTAAGGAGCTCTCTCCTGAAAGGAAAGACAATTTCATATGCAATGTTGTCCTCAAACTTCAAAAAAGGTGGAAAACATGAAATGCTTGCTATTTTTTATAATGTATGCACTAAAATGTCACTGTAGTTGCATATAAGGTAATAGATCATTTCAAACATGCACATTCTTGAAGTGCATAGTTCATTTATTATTATTATCATAATTAAATCTGTAATATTAAAATGCATAATATTGTTAAAACATAACTGGTGGCAGTAAGACCAGTTTTAAATAGCATTGTAAAGGACTTGATTGGAAGAAAACTCTCTTTTTTTAATATCTAAACATTTTATTTTTCACAAACTAAACAATATTTAAAGTCTCATGTTAGTTTTAGCGTGTTTTATAGATTGCCAGTAATTTTGAGTAGGTAAGATGCAGGCCTGCATGGTTTGGTAGGTTATACATCTGATGGAGTCTGTACTAGTCTTTCCTCAGCAGCAATTTTTTTCCTCTGAAGTGTTTTCAAAACTTTTAAAAGGGTTATTGCTGGTCCTTTTTGCTATGGCTCAAATTCTGTGGCAACTACAATAGATATTCAAAGACTGTACAAACTAGGGTATCTTAAACATACATATTTCATATGTATTCATATGTCAAGAACTTTAACTCTCTGCTCTTTCCCTATAGATAACAAATGTAATGCATATAGTGTAAGAAAAGTCCTCTAACAAGAAAAAGCCAGAGGATCAACAGGGATCTTTGTTTAATATAATGCTGATCCTATGCTCCACAAAACTTGTTAACATGAGGCTACTCCTACAATATATAAAGCTTAGCATTTACAGTTCTACAACTCCAGCAATTTTCATTTACATTTCAAAGAAACAGAGAGCTCACATCTCTGATTCCAGTATTCAGTAAAGCTGGATAAGCAGTCCTATAGCCATCCAGTATGACTAGTTTTCATCAATTTCATTTGTTCCATTTTCTCAGTTGCCTCTTTAATCTCATGTTTTCTGATCATTGGTTTATAATCTGATTTGACGGCAAAACAGTGACCAAAAATATATTGATGTAAATGCTTGTAAACCAGATAGAACTGCATTTTTCATTTGGGCTCATTTTCTTTAGTCTGTGTGAACAACTTTGAAGCTCATGACTCTACTTCAACAGGCCATTTTTAAGTGTACCTGCTTACATAGCTAGTTGTTTACTTTGATTAGAAAAAGCAAGCATAGTAGCTGTTTGCTCTGTAACATGGCTTGTCATTCGGGAAAGTAACACTGTACTGCCTATATTACATAGATTAATTATTTTGCTATAGGAACTGTTACTGCTGTATGCATTTCAGA
The DNA here is from genome assembly GCF_001723895.1 of Crocodylus porosus. Taxonomy (NCBI): domain Eukaryota; kingdom Metazoa; phylum Chordata; order Crocodylia; family Crocodylidae; genus Crocodylus; species Crocodylus porosus. Next base: position 67,002,044 of record NW_017728886.1, on the reverse strand, counting down.
TGGCTTCTGACTTTAACTACATCAAGAAAATCTCTTAGCTAAAACAATGGCCCTTGCTGATACTCAACTCCATGTGATTTTTGTCTACAGCTATACATCTTTGTGAAGTGATTCCATCTTCATTTGGAATATTTTACAATCCTTTTCAGCAAAGGCTTGTCTTTGTTGTTGCTACCTGCCAACTTTGAGGCTCTATGCCTACTTAAAACCCAACTAAAGTCAAAGACCAGCTAAATGCATACTATTGCTAAATATCCTTGTGCCAATCATCCCACTTTTGAATATAAAAGTAAACATTCGGGAATATATAATATATCTTTCCAATATCCAGGACTACCATAATTACTTGGGCTGCTCCCTAGCTCTGCAGGGAACCAGAATATAGCTAGGGAATCAGCTTGGAGTGAGAGAATAGTGAGGGAATTGGTGCTGGATCTCGCTGCTCTCTGCCTCTGGACTGATTCCCATGCTGATCCTGGCTCTTTACTGGATCTTGCACTATTCTGAATCTTGCACTGCTCCTTGGGTCTCTGCCAAGCCAGGGAGCAATGACAGATCCAGTACAGAGCCACACGGATGCACAGCATGTGGCAGTGGAGGGGGCAGACAGCAGGGAAGCAAGTGGCAGGGACAGACGATGTGTATGTGAGTGGTGGGAGGGGGGGATGGGTGACATCAGGGGGAAAGGCAGAGGGGCAGACTGTCTGGCCCTCCTGTTAGCTGCTGCTGTTTCCCTACCACCAGTATCCTTGTAATGGTGGGGGGCTGAATTGAAGATGACCTTCTAATAATTAGATTATTTACATAGAAAATTATAAAAAAATATATAGAATCTAATTTTGGAGGGTTGGTCTTAAATACGAAGTTGTTTTGGATTCCGGTATATGCAGTAAATCAGTTGTGCTATATTTGATTCTAAGATTTTTCACTTATACCACACAAAGATATAGCAAGAAAAAAGTTATGTATGTGTATATCTGGGGATCTGGAGGGGTAGGGGGTTGCAGTCAACCCCTCTTCCCCCTTCCCCCCCGGTCCACTCAAAGTTTTAAAATGAACTGTCTGGTAGTACCAGCAGCATTTTTTATTCAAGCAGTAGTTAGGGAGTCACTTGACTTCGTGACTCACTGTAATCTACCTGAATTCTTCCAAATGCTTCAGCCCACAGGCATTAACTACCCTTCCCCCTTAAATGGTCTTGATGTTCCACTAATCAAGCTGTGCTTTCTTATACAATACCTATCATGCCAAAAAAGGCTCCAACCAGCTACAAAGTTAGACCTCAAAATGTGTACTAACTTTACTGCTGGTTGCTATCAAGCTTTAATTTGCATGTGTAGCAGGATCTCCTTTGCAGCTTGGAGCCCCATCAGCTGACAGGACTCCCAGCCACAGGGGTGCACCATGCCCTGCTGGGGCTGGGAGTCTTACAACTGAAAGGACTTTCAGTCCCAGTAGCTGCTGGTTCTGGTAGTGTCACATTTATCTTTAGTTGCACCTGCTTGAAGGGTGAATTATAGTATTGTTTGAACTTTTCTTTTATATTCACCCTTATTTAACCGTTGCTTAAGTTTTTGTATACCTTCATTATTGTTTGAACTTTTTCTTTTTCATTTTGCTTGTGTCTGCATTATCATTTAGCTTTGAGCTCCCTTTCACAGGCAGCTTGTTCCAGTGTTATCAACATATGCATATGAACTGTAGGTCTTGTTACAAGCTCAGGTTATCTGAATTGGATGGCTGAAATGATTGGATATGTTAATGAAAGGTGGTAAGAAGGGATTAATGGATAATGCCCAAATTAAGACACCAGTAAAAGACCAGATGAAGAGGTGTCCATGTGATGGGTCTGTTGGAACAAAGGAATATGCTGACAGGACAACATTTGAGCAGCATGCTGACTATAGGGAAACCAATCAATGGTACCTGGAAACAGAGTCATCAGAGGAGTGAAGTTTAAAGAAAAGCATAAAAGGGGGCAACAAGAAAGTTAAGTGTGTGTCTTCATTTATCCAGCAAACAACATCTGTCTGGATTGTGCCAGCCATAAAGATTACCCACCGATGATCACCCTTTACTTTCAGGATTGCTGACAGGCCCTCAGACCCTGTGGTAGAGTAAGATCTGGGATTGTGTGAGATCATGGAACCATTTCTCTCTCTATATATATACAGACGCTAAGAAGATAACATTTGATGTATTAATAACATTTACATTTTAAATTGTTGGATTATCCATTGTTATAATATGAGTGAAGTGTTTTCCTCCTTCCCTCAGTACTCCTATTTCTAATGGTTTGGAGCTATGATAACAGAAAGAAAAACTTTGCCTTGAAGTTGAACTATACTTGAAGTTGTACTATACAGCTGTGGCTCTCAACCTTTTCTTTTTTTTTTTTCTTTTGTGGACTACTTGAAAATTACTGAGGGTCTCAGTGGACCACTTAAACTTTTTTTTGTGCTACAAATCAAAGCACGCAACTCAGTTTAATATCAGTAGTCTTACCTTATGAGTACAGATATTCTCAGTTGTTCTGCAACCTTTCTGTGGACCACCTGCATGGAGCTTGTGGACCACAGTTTGAGAACCTCTGCATTTGAAAGAGGAAGTGCTTCTTAGTAGAAAACTTGACCTGTATGGTCTAAATGCAAATAATGAATATGCTGTTTTGAAGCTGTTATTGTCATTAACACTTTTAGGGGAAAATCTGCTTGGTAGTAGTGTCTGCAAGTTCGTGATCACATCTGAAAATCACTTAAAAGGTAAGATTCTGACTTGCATGTTGAACCAATAATGGAGTGAACTGATGTTAACTAAATCTTTTACATTTGATACTACATTCATCCAGGTCTGTCTTAAACTGGTTTTGGCTATTTTGAAACTGGTTTATGTGCACTGGACTTCTGTCCTGTTACAGGTTTAAACAGTTTACAATCACTTAAACCAGTTTATGTGTAATGACTGCCCCTAGCCTTGAGCAGTATCGCTGGTACTTTTGAAGAGGATGCAAGTTGTCCTCTGACCTGGGTTTGGCCTGTTTCTTTTGTTTGTTTGTTCTCAGTATTGAGAAATTGTGGAGATGAGACCACCTACCCCCTCTCTCCCAGCTTTCATACTAACCCTTTGGATACCTCATCCTTATCAAGTCTTCGAGAAGGAAGAGAGTCCTTGTATCCCAAGGTAATATTGACCAGAATGTTCAGACATCAAGGCTGTGATGGGTAAGATTCTCGACTAAAGTTAAACAGATAATAAGCTGAAGCAACTTGTTTCCTCAGCTTCATTAGGAGCATTCTTGTGCATAAAGTGAAGCTTAAGTTGGGTTACTGTTACTAGCTGGGGTCCTATGCATGCTTTCTTGTATAAATTTGGTCAGTGCCTCTCTTTTGGCCTGATCTACTTGGTTCTGAATGTTTCTGCTGAATTAAGTAGGAGCAGGTTCAGGGATATTTTTACTACAGAACTTTGGAAGGTTGTTTAAAAGTACTATGTAGTAAATAAGCATTGCAATTTTCTTATTGATGTTACTTTTTCCTTTTGGCAAGCTTTATAAATCCAAACAGAACATTTCATTCTTTGCTTGCTTTTAGAATTAATTTTATATTCATTGGCAGTTAAGATAGATGAGGCAGGAGTAAAAGAACACAGATGGCACTCACCATAGGTGAATACTTAGATTTTGAAGAATCCCACTAGTATATAACAGTGCCTGACTGACCATGAACTAGAACAGAATATTCTGGTAGATGAAAATGATGGCACCCTAACTGAGAAATGACTGTGAAATGGATGTTATGAGAACAATACAGTTGCAAACCTCAGAGTTGGAAATTAAAGCAAATATATAAAGCTCCATAGTCTTTGCTGTTATGTTGTTTGGTCCTGTAATTAGCCTACACATGTAGATGGCATAACATTATGTGAAAGACAGAAGATGAAATTTACTTGAAATGCACTGCATGAGCTCTCTTGGGGGCTTATTATTAAAACAATAACATTTCATATTGAGATTTAAAAAGTAATGATGTATTGGGATGTCCCAGATGAAACAGACTATAGCATGATGTGGAAAGGAATACCAGAAATTCCAGTACAAAATTGTACCTCACCATTTTACACAGAGTTCCCTCTGGCAGGGTACCTGGGGTAGGAGGTAGTTCTGGAGGGACACAAGAGATGCTCATATGCAATACAGAGCCTTGTACTGGGGAGTGGCTGAATGGATCACCAGAGAGTATGCTATGTTGTGTTACAAACTATAATATTTGGAGAAAAAGATTTGAACTGCAGAAGAGAAGGCAAGGCACCGGGAAACCCGTCTGCATTCATATAACTTAAATGTTACCTACAGTTACAGCCAGCTATATTATGACAAACATGGAATGCTGTCCTCATTATCCAGCATCTGAAACATGATGGTCCAGTGGTTGGTCCAGTAAGTCTAGAAGAGTAGCACTTAACCCATCTGGCCCTGTGGGCTGGATCTGGCGTGCTTTGGGTCCAGCAGCATCCTGACACATTCCCTTCAGCATACACAAATAGGGTACATACAAACATTCATGGAGGTTAGGGGGAGATTAGATCATGTTAAAAATAGCCACCCAATTTAATGTAATTTGCACAGGTGAAGACCTTGTACTTGTATCCCTAATTAAGTTGATCTGAGTGCAAACTGTACCAAAGTTCAGGACAGTTAGATTGGTCAAAAAAGCTGCTCCTGGTGCTGGTTTTACTGGTGTTCACCTGTGCAGGGAGCCAAGGAAGTAAGTTGCAGAAGGGAGGAGAGCCCCCCTATGCCCCCAAACTGCCCTACAGACCCTGCTAGCCCCCTGATTCCACCAAACACTTCTGGACCCCACCTGCCCCTCCAGTCTTCTGAAGCCCTCCCTGTCCCCCCCCGCAGAAAGCCCTCCCCATCCTGACACCTTTTGACTGGGTGGTCATTTCTGTCAAACTAAGTACATATATATTTGGGAAGGTTGTCCATAATTTTGCTAGTGTAACTTTGGAGGCATGAGACTTATGAATTAGCAGTGGGATCATTTTGTGGGACATGATGCCAGCTTACAGGAGAGACTGAAAGAAACGAATATAACTCTAAAGAAACCCCTCCAAAAACTAGAGCAATTAAACTATTCTGGGAAGGAAAACATCAGGACAATGATTGCAACTAATGTAGAACAGGTATGTTGACTCATATTAAAGGAACTTGGATGGCAGGGGAGAGAGAAACCAAATTGAGAATGTAGTTATTGTCCAGCATATATAGCATGGAAGACGGAAGAAGATGCTCAACCTATGGGCAATGGTGGAATGCATGTAGGAAAGGGACCACTTCTGATTCAATACCTCATCTAACGCAGGAAGTAAAAAGCACACGTATACATAGTGATCTAGGATGTAGAGATTTTTGAATGAAGAGGAAGATGATGTCTGAAGAAAATCTGATGACCATAGAAAATCTGAAGATTCAGGATACATGCACAATGTACATGTAGAGAAGGTAGCCAGCTAATCAGTGTCATACTTGCAGTTATGCAATTGATTCAGTAAGTAGGTGGATTGCAGAGTCAGCTACAAGCTAATCCGAGGAAGAGTGATGGAGAGATTTAGACTGGAGACAGGTGACCAAGTGCTCATGATGTACAAATAAACCCATTCTGAGACCAGTGAGAAAATGTAATATGTGTATGAAAAATAAACTTACAAACAACTTCTCACTTGGAGTTGACACACAGGAATGCTAACCAGTGCTGGGCAGGAAGGCACTGCATGCAAATATTTTTTTCTTTCTGTACAACCTCCCTCCTAAACATTGGACTGGAAGGAAAGGATTTGCCTTGAGCTGTGTTCAATTTTTTAGTAGAATATAAAGAAATATTTTAAGATAATGGACACCTTGAGGGCAAGCTAAAGTTAGAAACAAATCCCATGTGCAGCTGGTGACACTATTGAAATACAGCATTCCACTTGGACTGGCAAAGCTGCTAAAAGATTTGGCAAACTTGCAACTGTGAGGAACATTATTTCCACTGTTAACACAGAGCATTTCAGCAATCTGGTAGTGGTGAGAGAACAGTCATGTAAACTGGGTCTCTGACTTTATTCAGAACTTCTCAGAAGTGCTCAGAAGAGGATGAGGAGCTTCACCAAAAGAGTGGAAGTAGTATTTCCTGTTCACAATGGCGCACTACTGAGAGAGATGGGTCCAAGAATCAAAAGTTTACTTCTGAGGCTTAGTTTTCTTCAGTTGACTTGATGGAGCTGAAGGTTATTAGTAAATAAGAATATGAGGGGTAGAGGAGATATAGGGACATGGGTACGTACAACTAATACACCAAAACAGTTAAAAGACAGCTAAGCAGGTAGTTAGCTAAAATAAAAACCCCCTAGGATTTAAAGCCATTGCACATGGGTATGTGTTTTCTGGGTGCACTATGAAACAACTTAACAAAGCAATAGAATAGCAAAATGTTAATAATAAACAACCTAGGTTTCCCTAGCACATGAGTTATGAAGTAGCTGCAAACTTAGGACAAAGATGGCAGTGAAACTGTGGATAGGTGCAGATGACTAGCATGCTCAGATTGCTGGAGTAATGGCAATCAGGAAGACTTGGAAAGAAGCCTCAGCTATCGGTCATTACAAAAGATGTATATAAATAAACTGGAGGACTAACAGAATACAAACCTGTGCCCAGCAAGTTACCAAATACTTGGATGAATGAAAACAGTAGCAAGGCATCCCAAACTGTGTGAAACACTGGAGGAGGAACACAGTGCATAGGAGGGGAGATGGGTTTGTGACCCCTCTCCCCCAGTCGAGATTACAAAATTAGCTGATGCGTGTACTTCAAGTGAAGTTTTTACACACTTGGAATCCTCTTGTGTTGCTGCTCAGCATGTGGTACAGAGATCATCCTGGTTTTTATAGTCCTCTTGTAGCAAAACGTCCAGTTGTTTTTTTTTTATTATTATTGCAATCACTCCCCTTCCCCAACCGTTTCTGACTTTTTCTCTTCCTCTCTATTCCCTATAGATAAGTGAGCTCAAACTTAGGATAAGCTTTAAATTTTTTATTTTGGTAGCAAGATTTTGGTTTTGGATATCCACTGTTTTATATTGTATTAGTATTAGGTTTGTATTGATTTTTACTGTTATATATTGTATTATTATCATTTTTGTATTGATTTTTATTGTTTCTTATGGATATTGTATGGTTTAGGCCTGTGTTTGTAACTGAACCAGTCATGTCAAGTTTCCATTTTATATGTCAAGCCTCTATCTTCTGTCCTCTCCCTGGGCATCCCATGTTGCAACAATATGATTCATTGTACCCCTCCCATGTAAATTGGTTCCCCGATGAATGAGAATAATTGGGCATGACTGAAATACAATCATAGCAAGCCTCTACTGAATGGCCTGTAATGACTGGGCCATCACCTTGCATTGATTCATCCAGGAATGAGGGACCTCACCCAGGAACAGAGAGAAGACCAGCATTTGCAAAACAAAAGACCTTGCAGAACCAGCAACTCTCACTATTACAGATACTCGAAAGTGCATATCCCTGCATGGAGAACACATGCTTAGTACGCCAGGGGCTGACCTTTGCCTGGGCATGCCTCCTGTCACTAGGATCACACACAGTCTGCCCCTATAAAGAGGGGCAGTGAAGACAGACCCAGTGGGAATCCCATTTCCATCTGGACCAAACCAGCTTCACATCACCTGTCCACCCCAGAGGCCCCGCTGGCAACCCCCTCTGGACAATATCTACTGGACAAGGACCCCTTCGAGCCTAGATAGGTAGATATTACCTGTAGACCTCCTTCTACAATTTGGACTCTCTCTCTCCTCCTGGACTTCAGTGGACTTCAGCCCCTGCACCAAGCCTCTCTAACCCCTGCTGTTGTTGTGTGTGTGGTGTGTGTGTGTGTAGATGTGTGTGGGTGCAAGGGAACCAATTTGGCATTGTGTCACCATCTCCCCTGTTCAGTAAAAGCACTGTCGCTTGCAACCCCGCACTGGGTCATGTTTTACTGAATCCCAGTCCCTTCCCTATCTTAAATTCCAGCCTCATTCTCTCTCTCTCTCACATCCAGTTCCCACCCTCTCTGCTAGTTTCCCCATTTCCTCCCAATTCCATCTCCCTTTGTCTGCCACCCCTCAGCCTCTCCTTGCTTTCCTGCTGTCCCTGCTGCTCTTCCTGTGATTTTCTGCTGCCCATCTCTCTGTTTTCGGGTCCCTCCCCCGCACATTCTGTAATCTTCCCCCTCCCCCCCACAGCTTCCCAGCTCCTATTAGCTGTCCTGCAGTTCTCTCCAGCTTCCAGCACCTACTGCTGCTCTCTGCAACTTCTCTAGCTGCCCTGGAGCCATCCTCTGGCTCCCCACACCCAGAGCCCCTCTTTAACACCCACACTTTCCCGTAGTCGCATTTTTCCCTCCTCTCCCTATCTACCTTTTCAGCTCCCCCGTAGCTCTGGCTCCAATCCCAGAGGCACGCTTCCCTGTTTTGCAGGCTTTGGGCGTTGTCTTTTAATCAATTAAGATCAATTAACCTAAAGTTACCCCCCCCAGTTCTTCAGCCCAGGCCCCTGTAGTCTACCAGTTCTAATCTCAGTCCTGGTTACTCCAACCCCCTACGCTTCTACTTTCTTATCTTAACCTTTCTCTAGGTATTCTGAGTGCACAAGCACATATACACGTACATATCACAATTCCCAATTTAGGAACTCACTTGTGTGTGTATGTGTAGGTGGTGGTATATGTGTAAATTTAGTGAATACATATATATATTTATAGATATAGATACTCTGTGTGTGTGGTATATGAATTAGTAATCCTCACAGGTGTATTGAACGTGCAGGTGTTGATAACTGGTAATGGATTCTGTCTAAATTTGGTGTGTGTAGTGTGTGTGAACTTAGACTAATTATTTTGAACGTATGTGCCTGAGCTGGTAGTGTGAGCATGTATGCCTAATAGGGGTGTACACACCTAGTGAGTGTGTGCTTAATTGATTTTTATGTGTCCATGTGCAGTTGTACACCACGCCCTCCTGTCTAACAGCACAATATTGAGATCCTGAACGTTGGCCTGACCCCTCAGGGCAACACTCTAACCTTGGCCCTTTAGCCTCCAGGAAGAGATTCCCATACACTTTCCACAGGCCATCTTATTGTGTTGATTGCAAAGACCGGATACAAAATGTTTCACTGTTGTTCCAACAACTTTGTAGAATAGTCAGTTATGTAGAGATTAGTTACTTAATATGGTGTGTAGCACAAGTGAGAGCAATGATAACTAAAAGAATACTGTTATGATTATTTTAATATTTTTCCTCTGCAATCAACAAAAAGTGTAATTTATATAGACATTTTATGTAATGCATGTTTCTTTAACTAAACTACTTAATTCATAATATATTTGTTCCAATTGGTTCAGATAATTGGCTCTCTGTTTTGATAGTGAATGTGCATGCATGAATTATTATATAATGTTTTTAGGGTCACAATGTCAAGCAGTTAAAAACGGCGATACTAGAATTAAAGTTCTTTGGAACCTTAATTCAGCCTCCTTAGTGCATATGCATGATATTGTAAGTATGGCATTGCATATAGCTTTCCTGGAGGACCCATGAAGCATTCAATACACAGAACTGATACTTCTCATTTAATAATTATCTATCTAGCATATACCCTCCTTGGCTGTGTCCACATTAGCAGGGGTGTGCCTTTTCAGCAGCACGAATAGTAGTGGCACAAATTTGTGTCTCTACTTTCTGCTTCAGTACATGCCCCACCTGCGTGCTTTGTAGTGTTCACATTGCCCTGCTGGTCCATGTGCGGGTGGGGAGAGAATCACTGGGGCATGGCGTACCTCAGCAGGGGCTAGCCTGCACTGAGCTGACTGCTCCCCCTTCTCAAGGCATGCTGTGCCCCTGCCAGCTGTCTGTGGCTGGCTGGGGTGTGTGCCTCAGCATGGGGCTCCATGTGCCTTAGGGCAGGGGGTTTGTCAGTAGAGCCCCATGCTGAAGCACATGAAGACAGGGAAGCAGACATTCCAAGTCTGCTTGTTCGCCCATCTTTAGGCACCCTGCACCCCAGCCAGCAGGGAAATGGCTGGGTGGGGCGTAGTGTGCCTCAACATGGGGGTTCCAGAGCATGTGGAATTGCTCCCCCGTCTCTGCATTTTGTCCCAGTGCCCACCACTTTGGTATGGTTTGTGCCACATTTATTTATTTATTTATTTTTGCTACTGGGAAATCCCGGTAGCAAATTTTGTCCTGGTGCTACAAATTAGCAGCACTGTGCACTGATTAAAGTGCAATGCACACAGTTTGTGGCACTGCAGAGATTTGTAGTGTCACAAACCTGACATGCCTGTGCATCTGGATTTAGCCTTTGTGTTCAACATGGGGCCCTACACATTATTTTGCTGCCTCTATTCAGCGTGTTCTGGAAATCAAAGTGGTCATTTTTTACCTGGGCTTCTCTAAGGCACTTATGATGAATGCATTGCAGATATTGATCTTTACAACAGTATTGTAAAATAAGCATGTGATATCCCTTTTTACAAATGGGGAACAAAAGCATAGAGAAAGCAAGGTGAAAAATAAGTTATGGAACAACTGCCCAAGCTTGGTTGTTTGCTACCTCATTTGTCAGAGTATTTAGTATTGCATAAGTTTGTACGCTTAAGTACAGTACCCATTAATTATATACAATTATGTTTTAGTTGCAGTTGAGTGCTGAAAACTTCTCTAGATTAGGCCACAGCATCTCAAATCAGGTATGCAGAAAATAAGGATGTGCAGTTAATGCATTACTGAAAAGCTTGATTTTTAAGTCACTTGCCTACTATTGCCCTGGAACTATGTGGAAGAGGCAGGAATAGAAGTTAAAACCCCCCCAGATATTTCATGACAAAAAATATTTCTTTCAATCCATCAGTTGGCACCACCATTGTTTACAGAGCATAGTATATGCCCCAATGAATTTCTTGGCTGCAGTCCAATGCAAGAGTGATAGTCCTACCCACAGGTAGGGCACACCCACACACTAGCAGTGCTTTGACTCTGACCAGCATAGTATGTGATCATGTTATTTAAAGACCATATGTCTAAGTAGATGGGGTGAAGTTGAGTTTGGACAAGGACCTTAATATGGTATTGCTTTACGTGGCATTTTAAGTTTGCAAATAATGTTCTTTTAACTGTTGGCTTTTTAGAAAAGTCAATTTAGGGAAACACTACTGTGGGTGCAGACAAAAGTGACAATTTTCACTCGATCTGGCCACAGGAAGCAGTTCAAAGCCAAAAACAAAAACAAGTGGCCAATGAGGTATTGGATAAAGATGTTTAAAAATGTAGCGTCTTCTGTAACTTATGTCTGTGGAGCTCCTAGCTTATTTCTGTTTTCAGAATGGGAGGGGGAAAGGGAGCAGAGGGAGTTCAGTCTGGGGTTTTTCCGGCCCTCCTTGGAGGATGAGGCAGGTATATTATCACCCTCCCCAAGGTGAGGGGGGCTCCACCCACACTACCTCACCCCACCCTTCAGCACCAGCTGGGGTGCCCCAAGAACAAGCTCCCTTCACTGCCTTTTCCCTCCTCCCATTCTTAAAACAGTGAGTACTGGTAGAAAGCCACGACCATTGCTATAGGAACCTAGCTGCAGCGTCTCAGCCCACAGCTGGATTCCCTTCCCTGCTGGAATCAACAGTGAACCTCTGTTTGGTTTGGGGTAATGTAGTTTCATAGTTTCTAGGGTTGGAAGGGACCTGAGCAGATCATCTAGTCCGACCCCCTGCCATGGCAGGAAAGAGTA
>NW_017728886.1:66986062-66989890 GCF_001723895.1 Crocodylus porosus | reverse complement strand
GTGGTGCCCAGAACTGGATGCAGTACTCCAACTGTGGCCTGACCAGTGCCGCATAGAGGGAGAGGATCATCTCTTTGGACCTGCTCGTGATGCATCTGTAATGTTCTGTAACTCAGAACATTACAGAAATCATTCCGAGTTACAGCTGGGAGCTGTACTGCTGTGTGCACCCTATATAGGATCAAATTGATATTCATTGAGTTAATTTTAAAAAGGTCTGGAACTTTGGGGGCAGCTTCACAGGACAATGAAACAGTAGATGTAATGTAAATTTGCTGCTACTGAGATTGGGGTTCCTTATTTTCAGGCTCTTCAGGAGACTGTTTTCTAGTTAGCACATGGATCTCTGTCCTTTTTTTTTACATAAGTTTCCCTCTCCCTCGTGTCTAGCTTGCACCTGTCTTGGTCCTGTCTGCCAGTCTTTTTGCCTACCTATTCCCAGTCTCTCCCTCCAGGCTTGCTCAGTAAGTCCCAAATATCCCCTCAACTCCCAATTTCACCTTATTCACAAACTGAATCACAGACTCTTTGGCCAGCCAATCCCAGTTGCCATCTCTTGGCTCTTTGGCTCCCCATTCAAATGTGGTCTACCTGGCAACCTCTTGTTGCTTCTTGCCCTAGTTTTCTTTGCCCAGCCATCTCAATTCTCTTGTAGTCCAGCTCTTGAAGAACATAAGAACTCCCATTCTGGGTAAGACTAAAGGTCCATCTAACCTGATTATTTTAGTACTTGGAAGCTAAATGACCCATCTTGAATGAGGCTGTAGGTTTTCCACGCTGCCCCCTCTCCCCCCAGTATAAGATTCATAGATGCTAAGGTCAGAAGGGACCTCAACAGATCATTGAGTCTGACCCCCTGCCTAAGCAGGAAAGAGTGCTGGAGTCAGATGACCCCAGCCAGATGTTTATCCAGCCTTCTCTTAAAGACCCCCAAGGCAGGGGAGAACACCACCTCACTTGGAAGCCCATTCCAAATTTGGGCCACCTTTACTGTGAAAATTGTTTTTCCTGATATCTAACCTATCTGCTCTCTGTCAGCTTGTGGCCATTGTTTCTTGTTACCCCAAGAAGTGCCCTGGTGAACAGAGCATCTCTGATCCCTTGCTGCATCCCTCGAATGAATTTGTAGGCAGCCACAAGATCACCTTTCAGCCTTCTCTTGTGGAAGCTGAAGAGGTCCAGGTCCCTCAGTCTCTGCTTACAGGGCTTGTCCTGTAAGCCCCTAACCATACAAGTAGCGCTCCTCTGGGTCCTCTTGAGTCTATCAGCATCCTTCTTGAAATTCAGCACCCAAAACTGCATGCAGTATTCCAACTGTGGTCTGACCAATGCTGCATAGAGGGGAATTCTTTTTTACCTGTTCCAGTGTTTTACTGCCCTCCTAGTGGGAAAATTCTTCCTAATATCTAACCTAACTTCCCTCGCTTGAACTTGAGGCCATTGCTCCTTGTTCTGTCATCTGCCATCATTGAGAACAGTCTAGCTCCCATGCTCTTTCAAAACCCAGTTCAGATAGATGAATACTGCTATTAAGCCCCCTCTCAGTCTACTCTTCTCTAAACTAAATGAGACCAGTTCCCTCAGTCTTTCCTCATAAATCATGTCCCTCAACTTACTCACCATTTTTTTTGCCCTCCCCTGGCTTCTTTCCTCTTTGTCCACATCCTTTCTGTAGTGGGGGGCCCAAAACTGAACACACTACTCCAGATATGGCCTCACCCATGCTGAATAGAGGGGAATAATCATAGATTCATAGAATTGAACATATATTTCAGAATGGTGGCCCATCTGTTGTTATCCCATCCCATATAGCTTCGTACATTGACTGGTCTATCTGTTGATGTGTGTACTGTCTACATATGCAGCCAAGATGACCCTGGATAACATTTTCCAATTTAAGTGCTGTTGCACTTTTAGCTTGACATGTTACCCCCACACATGGAGTCATACATTCATTATAGTAGTTCAAATCTGTGCTTTCATATGGATTCATCTGGGGGTTCTGGACTGATGCCTCTACCCAAGGAGAAAATGTTCAGAACTACTTGAAAGTCCCCCAAGTGGACACTTCTGTGCCTATACGCAAATGCCAGGAGCTTGGGGGATAAACAGGAGGAACTTGTCTTCCTGCTAAACACAAATAACTATAATGTCATAGGGATAATGGAGACCTGGTGGGACTCTACCCATGGCTGGGCCACAGGTATAGACAGCTATACCCTGGGCAGGAGGCATTGAATAGACAAAAAGGGTGGAGGTGTAGCTCTCTATGTCAAACTATGCGTGCCTGTAAGCTGACAATGGCACCCACGGTGCATGACTTGAGACTCTGGGTTAAAATCTGTGGGGAACATGGCACAGGGGATACTATGGTGGGATCCCCTACCCAAGATCAAGACCTTGACCAGGAGTTTGCCAGGGAATTGGCTGAGGCTGCGCACTCCTGGTGGATGATTATCATGGGAGACTTCTCAGCCATCTTGTGGGAGGAGCGCTCAGCCAAATCTGAGCTGTTGCAAAGCTTTCTCTTGTGTGTGGATGACCTCTATTTGACGCAGGAAATCTATGGTCTGATGCGAGGTAAAGCGCTGCGTGATCTCATACCGGCAACCAGGGATGACCTAATCAGTGACCTAATGGTTGAAGGGAAGCTGGGTGACAGTGACCACGAGCTGATCAACTTCACCATCTGCTGTAAAGCCAGGAGGTCAGTCAGTAATACAGAAGTCCTTGACTTCAGGAAAGCTGAGTTTGACAAGCTCAGGAGGCTTGTCAGTTTTTAGTGCTAAAGGGCCACAACCCAAAGGGGAGGGGAGTTCAGGACAAATGGTTGCTCCTCAAGGGAGCAATCCTGGATGTGCAAGCAAAGTCCATCCCATCTCGGAGGAAAGGCAGCAAAAGGGCACAGCAGCCACCTTGGCTCTCCAGAGAACTAGTGGACCTCCTGCATCTTAAAAGGAATACCTACAAAGGCTGGAGGACTGGATCCACCACCAAGAAGGAACACTCTGCTCAGGTCCAGACCTGCAGAGAGCAAACCAGGAAAGCCAAGGGTGGAACTCCAGTTAGCTAGAAATATCAAGGATAATAAAAAGTCCTTTTGTAGATATATGGGGAGCCAGAGGAAAAGCAAGGGCAACATTGGACCTCTGCTAAACCAGATGGGGCAACTGAAAACTGATGCCCAGGAAAAACCAAACTTGCTAAATGGGTACTTTGCGTCAGTTTTTCACCAGCCCAATGGGATGCCCCTGCCCACTGTGGGTCAGGGAGGCCCAGGTGAGGGAGATTCCTTAGCCTCCATTGAAGCTGACCTCATGAAAGAACACCTTGACAGGCTGGATACCTTCAAGTCAGCCGGCCCTGATGGGTTACACCCAAGGGTACTCATAGAGCTAGAAAGCATCATAGCTCAGCCCCTGGCACAGATCTTTGAGAACTCGTAGTGCTCTGGTGAAGTGCCTGAAGATTGGAAGGAGGCCAATGTCATGCCAATCTTCAAGAAAGGGAGGAAAGTAAATCCAGCAAACTACAGGCCCATCAGCTTGACCTCTATCCTGGGGAAAGTCTTGGAAAAGATTATCAAAGAGGCCATTCTTAACAGACTAGCTGACAGCAATATCCTGAGGCATACCCAGCATGGGTTTGTTGCGGGTAGGTCTTACTTGACCAATCTCATTTCCTTTTATGACCAGGTGACCTATCACCTGGACAAGGGAAAAGAGATTGATGCTGTATATCTTGACTTCTAAAAAGCCTTCGATCTGGCATCTCATGATCACCTCTTGGCAAAACTGGCTAACTGCAGCCTCGAGCTCACCATGATCC
>NW_017728886.1:66979162-66985747 GCF_001723895.1 Crocodylus porosus | reverse complement strand
ACTTGGCCTTGGTAAGGCCGCAGCTGGAGTACTGCATCCAGTTTTGGGCTCCACAATTCAAAAAGGATGTGGAGAAGCTTGAGAGAGTGCAGAGGACAGCCACCCACATGATCAGAGGTCAGGAAAGCAGACCTTATGATGAGAGGCTGAGAGCCATGGGACTCTTCAGCTTAGAAAAGCACAGGCTCGGGGTGAGCCGGTGGCTACCTATAAGTTTATCAGGGGTGCTCACTAGGATCTGGGAGAATGTCTGTTCACCAGAGCCCCCCAAGGGATGACAAGATCAAACAGTCACAAATTCCACTGTGACCAATTCAGGCTGGACATAAGAAAGAACTTCTTCACTGTCTGAGCTCCCACGGTCTGGAACAGACTGCCGCCAGAAGCGGTAAGCACCCACTTTGAATGCCTTCTAGACCCATTTGGATGCTTATCTTGCTGGGATCCTATGATCCCTGCTGACTTCCTGCCCATGGTGCAGGGGGCTGAACTCGATGATCCTCTGGGGTCCGTTCCAGCTCAAATGTCTGTGACAGGGGTTGGCAACCCCTAGCACGTGTGCCGAGCATGGTACGTGAGGCCATTTTGCTTGGCGTGCCATGGCCAGCCCCAGCTCCAGTAAGCTGCTTCCAGCGACGGAGCCAGGGCTGCTCCGAGCAGGGGTTGCAGCATCCCAGCTGCCTGCTGAGATCAGCCTGGTCTCCTGGCTGGCAGCAGCTCCTCAGATCCACGGCTGGCTGCAGCTGGGAGGCTCCAAGCTGAGAAATGAAGAGAAAGTAAACAGTTTCAGTTCATTAACAGCTGAGGACTGATTTGAACCTGAATATAAAAATAACCATTGGCCCATCCAAGATCATATAGCTTTTTGTTACTTGAGGGGGGGAAGGGGGTTATTTTATTTTTATATTGTATGCTGTGCTTTCAATCTTTTAAAGAGAAATAGTACAGTTATATATCTGAGAGCATCTGATATGATATCCATGATTTTGGTATTGCCAGATGAATGCCACAGGGTAATTAGACTGCTGGTGTTTACTAAGCAGGGAACCATTAAGTACCAGATTCTGATCAGTGTGTGAGAATTTTCTTTGAACTTGCTTGCTAAGTAGAGACAGTCAAAAAACCTGAGGCTGACTTGATTCAATCTTTGCAGATTACTCTAAGCTGTGTAGATTGAACTGATAAGCAAGTGAACAGAAATTCACTTTTGATTCTGGAAATGCTCCACGTCTGCTGTAGTCCAGGCCAGAAGCCAGGAGGTACTAGAGCATGCTTGTCACTGGAGCAGACAAATGGGGCCAAGGCTAGCCTACTTTCCCTGCAAAGCAGGGTTTTCAGGGGAGGTGCAAAGCATCATAGGATGCTAGGGGACTGAGTTAACTTGAATGTGAAGGGGATCTGGGATAGAAGTTCAATAAACCAATTGAACCTAAATCAAGTCTGATACTACATCAATTCAGGTTTATCTTAAACTGGTTTTGGCCATTTTGGAAGTGGTTGATGTGTACTGAACTTCTGGTGTGTTACAGATTTGAACCAGTTTCCAATCACTTCTCCAGGTTTATGTGTAATTTCTGTCCCTGACATGTTTTAGATGCAGATGAAATAGGCTAAAGGATAAGTCTAACTAAATATTATTGCAATCTGTTTATTTCTCCAAGCAATCAAATACATTGCTACCATAATTATACCAGTGATATTATTTGCAAGTGCAGAGGTAAAATAACAGCTAACGTGTCCTTATGTCATTCAGTGTCTTAGCGCAAACAGCTGCTTAAGCCTATATAAAAAAATATCCTAGTCACCTTGCTCTTAGAGCTGTAGTTCAAAGCTGCATTTCTTACATAACATTTGTCACTGCCAGATGGATATAACAGATAGACTGAAGTTAAAATTGATACTGGGTTTTTTTTTTTACCTTGAAGTCATGATTTTTGCAGAAACTATTAATTTAAAAGAATTGTTTTATGTGTAGCAGATAAAGAAGCAAAATCTATTTAGAATGAAGAAGTTGTGACTGTGGTAATAAGGAATTAAGTACTTGAGTAAAAGATTTGAAAATTGTAGTCATCTCAAAAGAATTTTTATTCTGTGACAATATTTATTGTTTTTAGTCACTGTTTGATGAGGGAAGAACCACCTTTCTGTTGCTATCAACCATGAAGTGCGTTTCCTTATGGACTGCTTCAAGCTTCAGTTATAGGGAATCAGCATGCTAATTTTAGTTAAACTTGAGTACATTTAATGCTTTGATTCTTCACTTGGTAGATTTTAAAACATTGCTGTAGTGCTTAAATAATTATTTAGGAAAAAAACACTCATTCTGGGACTAAAATCTGTTTTCTAGAAACAAAGGTAATGATAAAGCCCAAATGATCGAAATTGCTGTATAGTTTCATTTTATGCTTACATTTGTGGCAGTTAACATTAATCTTGCAGGTTCTCTAATCTGGGGTTTAGCTATGACATTTAAAGAGTTATTATTGGACTTTTTAAACCTTAAAACACACACAAGTAGGGAATGGTGGAGTTCATACCATTTTTTTCAAGCAGCAGCTCTGAGATTCAGGAACAGAACAGTGTATTGACTTCTCTTGGTTCACATTTATAGATGGCTTTTTTAAATGTATGTGTTCTAGAACCTTACTTTCACTTAAAAGCTTAGATTCTGGTTAATTTTTAATGTGCTATGAGGGCCAAATACAGTAGCGGGTTGCATCCATCCTGCAGATAAGCAGACTTGTTATTCTGGACAAATTCCTATATATAAGAATAATTTAAGAAAGCCTGTTTTATTAACAAAATAGAGTTCTTTCTGTCTGTAGATAAGTACAAGTAGGTGGCAATTTGCTATTGCCAGAGAAAAAGTAAGCAACCCTTCATACCATGTGCTTATTATTAGGTCAAAATGTTTCTAACACAACAGTTTTCCTTTGGAAAATGGGCTTAAAAAATGGGCATCAGGAAAATTCATAGATTAATACTGACCTGACCACAAGCCATGTTCGGGGGTTTGTTTAAGGATATGCTAAATGTTTTTGTTGGACTAAGCCTCAGAGCCTTTTTTTTTTGGTGCACAAAAATATTTCCTCCACAAAAATATTTAAATCGACAAAACTAACTTTTAATTAAAGTATTATTAACTCTGTGGCATCATATATGGGATATAGTAAAGCAATTTACAATTTTTTAAAAGGTCACATTTCTTGTTTCAAGTAGGCCAAATATTCTTTAAATAGTCAAACTTAAACATATATTTGAGAATTATTTTAATCTGCTGTTTTATAAACTTATAACCTAATTTAATTACTCTTAACATCACCACAATGTTCACATTTTTACTTAAAGGAAGTTTGTGGAGTACCAGTCTTCATCATTCTATCTCTTGGAATGCACATGATGGGATAATTGATTGGTTGCAACAACTAATTATAAACTAACTACTTCTAGCACAGGGGTGGGTAAAATGCAGCCCGGAGGCCAGATGTGGCCTGTCAGGCCATTCTATTTGGCCTGTGGGGTTTCTAAAACATTTAGAAAATTAATATTTATCTGTCCTGGGCTGTCTGTCATGCAGCCCTCGATGGCTTGCCAAAACTCAGTAAGCGGCCCTCCGTCCAAAATAATTGCCTGCCCCTGTTCTAGCATAATTCTGTTTTACCTGGTCCTCACATAGTCTTTTTAGTATTTTCACTGACTTATCTTCAGTGATGTAGTTAACCATTGCAGAATCTGTGTCTTTGCCTCTTAATATGTTTCAGGAACTCCTCTTGCTGAACTTTTTGCAGCTGCAGCAGCTCTGGCCCTGGCTCTGGATGCTACTGCCACTGTGTCTAAGCAGGGATTGAGACAGCATATGCTCCATGCCCTGTGCTCTGGGCTGGAGTGGGGGCCCAGCCAGAGCTGGAGTCCTGAAGGGAAGGTAAGCAGAGCCAGGATGAGGCAGTACAGGGGGCAGGCAGCTGCCAGGTGCAGGCATGGGGTTGGGGCAAATAGCAGGGAGAGCAGGCACGGGGGAAGAGGAGGCCAGGTGGGAGGTGGGGCAAGTGGCTGGGAGTAAGTTGCAGGGGTGGCACCGGTACCATGGGGAAGGTAAGTGGCAGGTGCAGGTGACAGGACATAGAGATACTGCATGGGACCAAGTGGTGGTAGGGAGAGGGTGCAGCAGGCAAGGATCAGGCCACTTGACTCCCCTGCCCCCTGTCATTGCTTGCCCTGCTACACTGGTGGTAGGGAGGACTAGTTTAAGATGATCCCCCCCATCAATAATTAGATTTTATACATAGAAAACTTAATAAACTTAAGGGTTTTTTTATGTATAGAAACTAATTATTGGGGAGTTATCTTCAACTCAAAGTAGTCTTAGATTTGGGTAAATACAGTAATATCTTCCCAGTTTCTTGGCAGAGTAGAAAAACACTATTTTGTATTGTTAGTAAAACAACACTAACAACACAAGTGGCAAAATCAAAAATGGGGAAAAGAGAAACACAACTTTAACTTCAGTCTTCATACGCCTGATTCCTTGTTAGTATTTGCGTTTGAGTCACTTGACTCCTGTGTTCACACAGAGCTGTTGGGACTCAGTCGGTGTAGCATTCTTCCCATGTGACATCCACAGTATGATTGAAACCTAATTAATTTAGGTTTAATATCAATTTAATATTAGACCCATGACTAGGCCTGTTGACTTCAATGGAACTATTCATGTGAATAAATGCAAGCTTTTTAAGGCATATTAGTAGAGGACAATGTTGGACAAAGGGATTGGGTGAGGTATGTGCAGCCGCAATCCCTTTTTGGCTGTTCTGTGCATGCACAGTGAGATCTGAGCTTACCACCTGGTCAGCATGGGCTTATACTGGAGCTCTGCATATACAGTAAGCTTTTGCATGGCTCCAGAGCCCAGGGGATGAGCACAGCTGCCACTTGTCCCCTCTTTTCCCTAGCCATTGAATTAATCAGGGGAGGAGGGTATGAATAGTAGTGGTGCTCATCCCCTGGGTACTGGAATCATGCAAAATAGGTGATTGTGGCCAGAGCTTGCTCTGACTAGGTACTGAGCTCAAAACTCACTCCACATGCATTGACAAAGGCAGGTGCCACTGGACCCCTTGGGTCTGCCAATGACAGAGCCCTGTGTTTGATGTTTGGGCAACAAAGCTCAGCTTTCGGACGGCTATTTCCATTTTTAAAATAGTATTGCAGTTTTAACCTGGCTTATCAATAGCCCATTAACGAATTCCATGTACCAGTATTTTTCATGCTTTGCAGATGGCTAATAATTTTGGTTGGAAAAAGATGTGCTTAACCTCCCATTATTAATCACTGTGAGGCTTTTGTGTATCTTTTAACACTGAGATATGCATCAGTCCCTGTGGAATTGACTTCTCCTCAGTTTGGTATCAAGCATCACTATAAAATGTGAAATCAAAAGAAATTGCAGTAGCATAGTTAATTTTTTTCATAATTTATTGTGGTAAATAGGCAATCCTTTTCAAAAGCTTTGCAATGCTCTGTTAGTGTGTGAAGGCAAACAGCTAAACAAGCCACATGAATACTTCACATTGCACAGCTCCTATTTCTTCATTGTATTAAAGAGTTGGTTTTGTGGGCTACAGGACTCCCATCTTGTATTGGAGGAAGGCAGTTGTGATGTGGAGCTTTAGGAAGATAGGTGGAGGCATTAAGGGGTGGAAAAATATTTTTCCATTGGGAGAGAAAATAGTGTTCCAATATCAGTTTCAGTGGAAAAAATTACCCAAAGGACCTCTGTTAATCTGGAAAAAAGGAGGCGGGGTGAGAAACCCTTGCACATTTCAACCTATATATCTACTTATAATTATTACAAATGCCCCCAGTCCTTTAAAAACCTGAGTAAGTACTTCATTAATGGGAGCAGTTCCATTGAATTTAAAGATAAGCTTGAATGTTAGTTTTTAGAGGATTGTGGTTGAAATTGTGACTAAAAGGGTTAAAGGAAAATTCACCGGTGTGTCTTTTAGTTGGCTTGTTTTGTGTATGTGAGAGTGCCTTATACATAATCATGTAAGATCTTTTATTGATGATCTATTCAACTTCCTATGTCATGCATTAAGATGCTGATACCATTCTCATGTACCATGATGGAATAATTTATGAATTAGCTATTTTTTAGGCTCTTCATGAAAGTGTTTTTCCTTAAAAACTGAAACTAAAGAGGCAGGAAATAGTAATGGGACTACACATTAGATAGTATGGTTGTTGCAGGACCTGTCCAAAAAACTTCCCAAATAGCTGTAAGACAGCAGGTAAAAAAACAAAACAAAACAAAAAACCCCAATCAAACAAAAGAAAAAGCTGTCTTAAAAATGAATAATCCAGAGAATCATTCGGCTAGGAAGTCCGATCAGAAAATTTACTTTTTGAAATGATTAAGAACTCTGCTAAAATTCCTGTTTATAGTATTTCCTATAAGCTGTGGTTTAGATTTCATAGACATTTCATAGACATTAGGGCTGGAAGGAACCTCGGGAGATCATCGAGTCCAGCCCCCTGCCCAAAGGGCAGGAAGTCAGCTGGGGTCATAGGATCCCAGCAAGATAA
>NW_017728886.1:66956709-66979151 GCF_001723895.1 Crocodylus porosus | reverse complement strand
AGGAGTTAACCCCTTCCCACCACGAGCCCGCTTACCTCCAGCTGTGCTGGGGCTCAGCAGGGGGCTCGGCGGCTGCTGAGGGGGTGTCTGGGGGGCTTTGAGGGTTCGGGGGCACAGCGGGCTTCACCCACATGTCTCTTACCACTCTGGAGCCTACCTGAGTTTTTTTTTTTTTTTTTTTTTCTTCTGTTTGGCGGGCCCTTTTAAACTGCGTGCATGCACAGTGGGCCTGCCATCGGGGAACGCTGGTTCTTTTTTTTTTTTTCCTTTTTTTTTTTTAGCTTCAAGCGTTCTTTCCTTCCCCCTAATGAAAAGATATGTATTTCCCCTTTCTAGTTACATAGGTATGACAGGTTGATGCAAGTTAATTTTTAAACTTGAGTTAAACCTGAAATCTGTGTAATTTAGGAGGAAAACTTCAAGCCTGTGAGTGTAGTGAGGAAAGCAAAACATTTATCTGGCAGTTATTGTGTGTTTTATATATATATAATGTATGTATGGGTCCATAAGCTGCTCAGAGGTTTGGACTCTCCACTGTAAATGCAGATACGCAGGTGAGGTTAAGTTCAGTTTCTCAGGGCTGTGCATTTTACCGTATAGGTATCAATACCACGTACAATCTGTGTATTTCTTTCTATATCCAGCAATGGTACAGTATTTTCTAACTTCGTACACAAGTGCACTTGGCTTGAAATATTGACATTTTTCTCTTCGTACCTGGCTGGGGAGACATTAAAGTCTTAGGAACATAAAATGTCCCTGTTTTTCTCATTTTATTTGCCAGAATGGTAGGTGCAATAGTGTGAACTTCAGATATTGTTTACAGGTTCTTTCTTTTAGCGGTAGTTACTTTAAGTCTTACAATCCAAGACTCAATATTCCCTTCAACAAAAGTCTTCTGCCAGAGATACGTTACCAACCATAAATAACTTTGCAAATGAATATCTGAATTAACAATAGAAAATAATAATAATTGACATTCCAATATGGCTGTAAATGGCTTAAATCACAATTTCTTTACCTGTCCTTCCATTTCTGCTTTTGTTTTTCATTTATCTCCCTACATGGAAGACCATGGGAAAGAAACTAGCCTTCTAAGCCTAACAACATATAAAGGAAATGTCTAATTCAATGTCAGTTTCTTTTTGTAAGCACAGTTGAGTTTAAATGTCTAAAAATCCAACTCTGGTTATAATAAACATTTAATGGATTAGGTGGCTCTTCCTTTCGGCTCTGGGCATATAAACCCACTATTCATTTGAGATTTAGCTTGTCCCCTAATAATGGGGAATGCAGACATTTTGGGTGTGTACAGACATTGGAGTTAGACTGATCAAAGTGAACGTAGGGCAGTCTAAACCGTAATTGTACAGAAGTTTGCACACTTCCCTCCTCCCCCCACGTCATTCCTGATGGGCAATTGGCTAGTACATTTATAATCCTCCTCTTTATTTTTGCTTGAATAGACCACTGTATCAGGGGTGCCCAAACTTTTTGCCTCATGGGCTGGATTGGCAGTGTGCAGTCTGTTTGTGGGCCATATCCAGCCAGTGCTTCCAATCTGGTGTGGGCACAGTTGACACAATGTGGCTGCCTGGAGGATGGCATCAGGTCACAGCAAGGACCTTTATCTAGCCTCTGAGGAGAAGAAAGGGGGTGTGGCCTGGCTTGGGGAGGAGGGGTGTGGCCAGGCCTCAATCCAGCCCCATGAGGGGAAGATGGTGTGGCTCAGCCCCAAGGGGAGAGAAGGGCTATGACCCAGTCCTGGGGGTGAGGGCCAGGCCCCTTTAGGCCCCAGGGGAGGAAGGCAGCATGGCATGGCCCCAATCCAGAAGCAGGGGAGCATGACCCAGCCCTGCAGGGGAAGGGGGCTTAATTTGGCTCTAATTGGCCATGCAGGGAATGGTGTGTAAGGATTTGACAGGTGGGTGGCTGGCCATATTAAAGATCACTGCTCCCCTGCTGCCAAACTCCTGGACCTGTGTAGAGCCCTGCAGGCCACATAGGATGGCTCCATGGTCTGTATTTGTCCTGTGGACCAGGGGCTGAGCACCTCTGCACTGTAACTATAGGAAAAATCAAATAACTTAATAATTCCAAGCTATTGACTAATAGTTAAACTAACTGATCTTTTTTTTTTTCAAAAGACAAACTACAGAAAATTAATCAAGAACAACCATTGATTGTGTTAATTTGAAGCGAGATGATTTTTTTTAGAATTTTCATACTTTTTTTACTAAGCAGGGAAAGAGTTCTGATACAAAGAATTCTGAAATCAGTGGAAAGACTCACAATGGCTTTAATAGGTATAAAGCAGCAGACCTGAGGCTCATCCAGTAGTCAGTTTTTCTTATTGTTTCACTAGAATCAGCTGAATGTCTTGAAACTGCAAAAGCATGCAGCAGTATTCTAGTTTATCCCTACGTTCTGTTAGTATCTTACTTGGAATACACAATGGAAACATTGCTTGATAGTACTCAATTCTACTCTTATAACTGTGATTAATGTACATACATAATGCAGCCTTGAATTAGAATGTGAATATTGTTTCGTTTTTTTAAGTAATAGGTATTTGTATAAAACATTTGGAGCTTTTAAACTGTTTTTAAAAGTTATAAGAAGGAAGACAAGTTTAAGGTAATTGTGTTCCTGTAACAATGATGTGGACTGAGAAGATGGGGGAAGGTGGATCTCATTTCCATGACTCGTGGAATGTGGTTCATCTGATGTTCTTTATATATTATTCTTTTTCAGTGCTGTGGCACTTCATTGCTTCCATTGCACCAAGGACTTTGTATAATCCTAGTGTGGGCTGGGAAGGTTTTGTATGATGATATTTTGCTGATTAGACCAAATGAGATGCACATTAGGGCTGTGTGAAACAGCAGCATTTCATTTTGATGGGACAGTGTTTCATTTTGAATTTCATTTAGTTTTGAAGCACTGTTCTGCTTCGTTTCGTCAAAACTGTTTGGACATTTCACCCATAGGCTATAATGGGGAGCACAAAACTGCCTATAACTTTGTCATTTTTTGGAATATTTGGATGAAAAGAGCAGGCATGATAGCCCCTACTGAGGACACGAAGCCTGCCAGGTTTCAAGGAGATAGGTGCAGGGGTTTCTGGGAAACTGCATCTCAAGCTGCTGACAAGCAAAACTTGTGATGTGTGACTTTGTGTGTATGTTAAGGCGTGCCCTCACTGCCACAGGGGCCTCTAGACAACATGGTAGTATGCCCCAATGAAGCCTCCTCCTCTCCTACAGCCTCAGCTCAGTCCACCACTTTAAATTACAACCGGAAAAATAATAACTAGCAGCATCTCAGGCAGCCAAACTGTCAGAGCCTTTCTTTCCTTTCCTACAGGAGCTTCTTCTCCAGCAGCTGCCAGAGAACTCTCCCTGCCAGCCCCAGCCCTGGGACTTGGATGTGTCCAGGGCCCTGCGTCCTTCCAGTCAGCTGACCAGGGACAGGTGCTAGGTGTGCTAGTCTAAGGAGATGACACTGGCAGACAGGGTTCTTTTTGTCAATCTAATCTGGTATCTTTTAGCAAACCAACTGATTAGTTACAGAAATAAATCTTAGCAAACTTTTGGTTTGAAAAACCCTTTGTCAGGCTGAGGAAGCACCTGGAGTTGGTGTGTGTGCTGTTCCTGGGTGGAAGGAATAGTAAAGAAGCCAGAGGCTGGCATGCGATGCAGACAAAATGGCCCGTCAGTGAAAATGGAAGTGGAGGTGTCAGGGGGTGACAGAAAGGCTGAGGTGGGGGGGCCGAAGGGGGATGTAGCAGTGCAGGTAAAAGTGTAGAGGTACCTGGGGAGTCAGATGTCTGGCAGGTTGTAGTGTGTCAGAATTCTAATGTCTATATTGAGTCCATGAGTTTCTGTACCTAGGAGGTTGATGAAATGCAGTTCATAGGCTTGTCTGTGAAAAGTGGTTTGTAAATTCATACAAGCACTGAATCTCGTTAACCTCATCACCAGAAGTCAACTTCCTACAGGCCGTGCCATGACAAGATGTGCAAAAGAGTGCCTTGATGGAAAAGACGTCGAGACACCAAGCAACAACTGCACACCAGAATGAGTGCACACCAAAAATCCATCAAAGACAAGAACAGAACACCACCTGTCTCCAGTCTCTCAGGCCTGATCCTCAAAGGGAATTTACAAACCACAGCTACAGGAGGAGTGGACTCAGCTGAGCTTCTTGCCTCTACCTCAACCTCGTCTGAAGTGCCTTCTGGGGAAAGAGACCTGGGTCTAGGGGAAACCTGGGTGGTGTGGAGCACAAACTCAGAGTATTCCCACTCCTTCTCCAGAATTTCCCTTCCTATGGCACTCAGATCCAGATTCAGCTCTTCCCCTGTCACTGGAAAGCTCAGCATGGGAAGTTAAATGGAGGTGGAGGAGACTGTCATGCTGCTTGTTGTCATGGTGGTGGTGGTGGGGGGCGGTTATTGCTGGTGCTCTTGGAGAGGATGCAGACTCAGGCACAGGCAGGGGCACTGGCACTCTTCCCCTCCCTCTCCTTACTTTGTTTCCCTGCAGGCAAGCCTAGCTTCAACTTCAAAACTTGAAATGTTTTGACTGCCCCTTGTTTTGTTTCAAAGCTGTTTTGAAGCCCTTTGTTTCATTTTGATTTAGGTGTTTTGAGCTTGAAATGAGTCAAAACAGTGTCGAAATGAAACAGACAGTGAAATTTCACATAGCCCTAATGCACATATATTGGAACTCTCCCATGTGCTGTGCTAACCTGATACCTGGGGATGGGGCAGGAAGTGGCAGCTGGGGAAAGGAGTGGGGAGCCCAGAGCCCCCATATATTGTTACAGCCAGAGTTGTATGGGAAAGGTGGCTGAACATAAGCCATAAGCAACCCAAGGGCTGTGGCTTAACCCTTTACAGGCTGCATGTTGCTTGTGGACCACCAGTTGGACAGCCCTGGTCTAAAACATACTCTTCCACTGTGGCTTATCTGGAACATAGCCTTCTAGTTGATACTATGTTAAATCACTGGATAATTTCACTTTTCAGTTGGTGGCACCTGGCTAATTGCCAGCATGCAATTTGACTCTTTAGGCTTTTGCAGCTGGATCTTATTGACTGCAGTGGGTATACTGATGTCAATTGCTACTAGATCCCTGTTGAGCTCACCAGGATTTCTTTCAGCAGAGAATGTTGGCAGAGCCATTTATCATCTGACTAAACTCATCAAGAGGAACAAGAAAAGAAAAGTTTGGCCTATTTGTCCATTACAAGATGGTTATGAATTTGCAATGTAATGCAGCTGTAAAACAGGCAAATGGAATACTAGAGTGCATCAGGCAGGGTGTTTGAAATAGAGATATTGATTGTATCTCTAGGTCTCATGAATGCCACTGAAAAACCCTTTAGTGAGACCATACCTGCATTATTGTGTACTGTTCTGGGCACACATATTCACAAAGGATTAATTAATTAAGTAATTAATGGATGGATGCTTATCTTGCTGGGATCCTTTGACCCTAGCTGACTTCCTGCCCCTGGGACAGGGGGCTGGACTTGATGACCTTCAAAGTCCCTTCCAGCCCTAACATCTATGAAATCTATGAAACTTGAACTCAGCAGTGTCATTCTGGAGTTCCCCCATCTTGTGAAAGGAGGAGCTAATGATGTCTATCATTAGTGATGTCACATTTCAGGTAAGCACCTTGTTGCAAAACTGTCTGCTTTCTCTTACCCACATTATGACCAGAAATTTAGTTCTGTTCCTGAAAATCCTTTTTCTTGCAAATATTGTCAGAACTGGTACTGTTCTGTATAGTGTTGAAAAGCTTCTATTTTCAAATAAAAAATAAAAAAACTTAATAAAAATGTCCTAATCTGCCATATTGGAGAGAAGCTGTCCTAAAACATGCCTTTGATTATTCCAGGCTCTCGGAACTTGACTATTGATTATATTTATCCAACCCAAAAAGGGCAGAGCCTGGATATAAACATATGTGATCATAGTAGTGTTATGGGACAACAGAATCCCTCTGCTTCATCCTTTGCAGTCATGAGAACAATTAACCAAGACAGACAATAGTCTTTAGTAATTGCTACTTGGCTCTGCTCATTTCACTGTCGTATGCCAATTTTAAAAATGGTATAATTTAGAGCTGAGACTCCTTTTAATTTGTTTTAGAGACTTCTCATGGTCTACATTATGACACTGAGATGCAGCTAAATTAAGTGACTTGAGGAAAATTGCATAGAAAGTCTGTGGCAGAGGTAGGAATGGAATTTGGGTGTTTCCAAGTCATTGGTTAGCCACTTAAGCCACTGGCTGTTCTTTCATTTGTTATTCAGCATAAGAAAATTGTTTCTGTGAAACAAGTTCAAACTTTTATTATTTCAAATGTTAATATCATAGTATACATGCAAAAACAAACAAACAATCTAACCCCACCAAAAAACAAAAAGCTGCCTAAAATCCTACACAATACAAAGTAATGGTTAAGCATAATGTATATCCAGGAGAGACCTGGGTGAACATCATGGGGGGAGAGCTATGCTTATGAGTTTGCATTTTAACATGAATTAACTTACATTTTGTAGACAAATGGATTTATTGGTAGAAATGTTTGATAAAACCATACATTTTATGGAAATACATTTCATAATGTTCATAATTTAAAGCAAGTTTCTAATTTGAATTTGCAATGGATACGTAGTTTTGTAAAACAAAGAAAATTGTGTTTTCTCAGCTTGAAGTAATTCGCTCTCATTTCTTAGTTTATTGTTGCTTAGTCATATTAGGTCAGAAATTTTGGAGCGACTGAAGGCAATCATGAGCCAGGCCTTCAAACCACACCAAAATTGACTTTAAAATCCTCCTAGTTTTGCAGGTGTTGGTTGTATCTGTGTTGGTCTAAGGACATAGGCAGATAAGGTTCTTTGGGTAAATGTGGTATTTTATTAGAATAACTAAATAGTTGGAAAAAATTGTTCTTTGCATGCTTTTGGGTACAAACACCCTTCTTCTGTTTGAATATAGGCACAAGAAGGGTGTTTGTACCTGCAAGCTTGCAAAGAACGATTTTTTTTCAACTATTTATTTGGTCACATTTACCCAAAGAACCTTGTCTACTTAAAAAATCCTGGAGTTCAATGTAAAAAACTCCAATTGTTTTGGCTAAGGTCAGGATTTCATCCCACAAGAGTTTAAGGAAAATAATAAACTAATTGGGGTTCATTTGATTTACCTTTATAGTATTAGAGCATAGTCTGATCTATTTTTGCAACTGCGAATGCAAGTTTTAAAAAAATGAAAGCTGAAATTCTTATAAATATGTGAGTTCAGGAGCTGCTACCCTAAGAATGTCAAGTATCTCAAGACTTGCAATGCAGCCTTTGAAGATATGAATTGATTATAGATAGATAATACTGAACGTGCTCTAAAGTCATTTGGGTCTGAGTTCCATAGTACCTGACATTCTACTGGAAATTCTACTGCATCATCTCAATTTTTAGAGGGTGTTTAAGGAGTTGAATACAAAATCAATATTATACCCTCTGCAATATTTATGTTTTGTCCAACTTCTATTTTCCATGTTCCAAAACTTTCTTTTTATTGATTCTGCATAACTGTATCAGAGCAGCTATCAGGTTTAAAGCTGGAATAATGGAGTGGAAGACACTGGGAGCTTATTTTTCTTTTTGGTTTACTACCTCCTTTCACTTCCATTCTCTGTTGCTTCTTGTCCTCTTCTCACAGCCCATTGTACTCTCTACCAAGTGGCTGTTAGCTGTATAATAGTTAGTAGCTAACCACAAGAGAAGACAACTGGGTTTTTTCCCTTCTCACTTTGTCTCAGAGCCTAGGAGACTTTGTAAGGATCACACTGATGCTTTTTGGTTCAAGCACTTGAAGTGGCAAGGAGAATTGGCAAACTAGTTATGCTGGAAATAAGAATACAGATACAGGGGTATGTGTATGTGATGACTGGAAACAGGTCCCCTTTTCAGGATTCTGTCACTTGATGAGTTTGACATATGAGAATGGCAATGTATCGGTAGATTCTGGTTTTTAGAGGATGAGAATCTACTAGTAAATCCGTAATTAGGTCCATAGGCAGCTGCCTGCCCCATAAACAAATAAATAAAGTCACATTTCTGTGTTTCATAGCGCGGATCTGATGGTAGCATATGGCCCAGAAGCTTTTAGGATTCTTTTCTGAAAACATTTATGCATCATTAATATTCAGCCCTTCTGGTAGAGAATAAACCAGTGTTTTGGAGCATTCCTTTAACCATTGCCTTTCCTGTCTATCTCACTTTCCGTATTCCTTTTTATTGTCAATGAAAGTGACATGAAAAGCAATCCAAGGTTATTTAGAACACTCATTTTAAATAATGAGCATCCATCCCATTACATTTTTTTCCCATTACAAAATGACATTTGCAATCCAGGGGTTATATTTCACAGTGAGGCACAGGGTATTTATGTGGATCACTGCCATTCATACTAGCAAATACCTTTGTGAATCACCTTTCACTTTAACCATCTTTTAAATATCGATGGATCGGTAGGATTCATTAATATTTTAATGGGCAGTTGGGCTTCTATTTGGGATACTTGAGTACCTATATTCAGAGTTGTAACTGGCCAGTAATATGTCCTGAAGGAGCAGCAACCAAGGCTTGTTGCTGGAGGAGATGTCACCTGACATGCGAGTTGAGCAGCCAAAAGAAAACGAAGTGACATCATTGGTTTTTGGCAGCAAAAGAAAACGAAGTGACATCACTACCACTAGAAGTGAAGCACTGGATGATGCTCTTGCCTTGCATGTCGCAGCTGTTGGAGTTGGAAGAAGAAGGTGTGTGGATATGGGGGGGTATAAGCACCCCATACTTCCATTCTGGCACCCCCCCATACTGTTACGCACCACCCAGGGTTCATGCCCCACTATTCATTGCTATGCTACTGCCTGTGTTTCCTTTTGTACATATGCATCTTTACAGAGTTACAAAATAAATGTGTGCTATAAGTGCAAAAATAAAACTATAAATATTCATATTATGCATGCTTGTGTAGATAGTTCCTTTAAAAGAAACTTTCTCCCTAACTTACCTTTTTTATTTTTAAATATAGTTGAGAGAAACTATTTTTTTTCATACTTGGGCTGGTTATCCCCTTTAATTTCATGGTTGTAGAAATTGTTGAAGAATTTAGATTTTCTTCCTGGAAATTCTTTTATAAAATTACATTTTAACGTCCTCCTCAATTTCTCTGGATTTGTCTCCTATAAGGGTTACATTCATCCTAAAGCAGTGATTTACTGCTAACTCTGTACCTCTAAAAATTTGTAGCTTATTGGTGTGGTGTATGCTTGGATTTATCCCTCTACAGCATACTGAAGGACTTCTGCCAGTGTGAAATTGCCTATTCCAATTGCCTGTGCCATGCAGATGGCACTGCTGGACTATAGTACTCCTGGCAGGAGCAGGAAAATTTTACATTATTATTATTATTATTATTATTATTGTTTTTGTTGGCAGAAAGAGAAGCTTATAGACAAAAAGTACAACCACCAAACATATTTTTTTAGTCGAAGTTTAGTTTGGTTTCTATAGCCAATTATTTCATGTTTCTTAGAAAGCTTGTATCAGTTTAGTGGCAGGTTTCTTGGATACTGCAGCATTCTGTTGTGATGGATTGGAAATTCTGCTGCAGTTTCTTTTGAAAACATTTCATTAATTAAATATGGAATACAATCCATGCACTACCCTCTATTCTTTCTTTTTATATTAAACTCTATTAATTTTATGTTCTTCCCTCATTTTCAGTTTCCAAATTGTGAAAAACATTTTTATTGTTATAACAGCATGACAGTATCATAGAGATTGTTGGGAATGAAGCTGGATGTTTTCACTGCCACAAAGGAAACATTTGGGGCTTTTGGCACCTGGAGAGGTATTGGAGGTTATTTGGACTTCTGCAATAAGCCCATTATGGAAATGTTTCTGCAGAAACGATGAGCAGTTAAAGTTAACAATACTGACATTTGAAATTAGTCATCTTTGGGTTTCCGACTTGAGGATGATTCAAGGGAGTTTCTTTTTTGTACCTTGAAGGCACAAGGTTGTCTTGTGTATGTATTCACAATGGGTGCACGTTCATGTCTAGGCAGTACATAGCAGAGTATTCATACAAGCTTATGAGCCCATGTTGTAGGGATAATGGAATTGCTACCTGTCCATAAGTGACAAAAACGCCACTTAATGTAGCTAGAAAGTTGCAATTTGAGTGCACAGAGTGAAACAAAATTCTACCTTCACTGTGGAAAAACATGGGGTCCAGGAATAAACCAGAAACTACCATTATACATCACCTTGCTTTTTCCCACTAAAAGCCTGTACTTGGAGCATCTTAAAATAAGAGGTTGGCCTCTTGAAAGATTGTTAAAGTGATAATCATTGTTTTAAATCACTTGGAGGATAAATGAGGAAAGAACCTTCAAGAATTATGGTTGACAAAACATATACGGTAGTCTCTATGTTCAGAAGGATGCTAAAACCTTTCAATTTTTACTTTGATGAAGCAGTTTGAGGTTTCTTACTTCAGCTTTCTTCACAGGGAAAGAGAAACTTTGAGGACACACTACTGAGATGCAAACCTCATTTTCATGAGGCCTTCATGGGTTCTAGTGTTGCTTGAGCATTCTTCAGCTTAGTATTGTGCAAATAGTGTTTTCTGAAGAGATTTAAAGTGCATGAAACCCACTATGTACTTCCCTATGTGCTTTTGACAGGACCAGTTAATTAAATTTAACTCATCAAGCTTTCAGGTTGCTTCAGAATTCTTCTGTACAGTACTTCTATGGCTCTTTACTTTCAGTGTAAGACCCAGTTAAGCAAGCCTTAGATTGAAAGCATGAATACCGGTAGGGCTTAAATATACCTGTAACCCATGCCAGCACACTAGGCTGGGTGATGCACTGGATTTTGGGTCCTCTGAGTGCCTGTAGCCCTGGGAGCCCCGTTGGGCAGATCTTCTGACTGAGGTGTCCCATGGAGAAGTGTTCCTCACCACCCAGGAATTCATTCCAACCCCAAGGAACACATTTGTTTCTTTAACATGTATAACCAATCTATATACAGGAAAAAGAATAAATGAGCAAAAGGAAAAAAATATAATACCAATAGTTAATAGTAAAACTAACAATTTGGATAAAATTTACAACTGCAACATTAGGTAAATAATTCCAGCACACTGGGTGGTTCCACTTATGTTAAACAACCTCAATAAATACATTCACCTGGTATTAACTGTTTATACAGTTCCCTTCCCATAATTCACTTGATTTCCTTCTACTCGTAATCTACTTCCCATAACAATAAATGGCAACACAGCGATAACTATGATCCACCACCAGATGGTGGAGGTGAGGCTTCTGCTGTTCTGGGGAAAATGGTCTCCTTCCTGGTAGCACAGTGAAACAAGCTCTAAACAGCAGCTGCAGGCAATGGTCTCCGTTTGTTTCCTTCCGGAAATATGCTTCCTGCAACACTAGTGATTAGGTGTCCCCTCAACCACCCCTGCTGGTTTGTTTTCTTATAACCCACTCCCTCTTGGGGCTGTTTTCACTCATCACATTCGCCCTTGGACTGGCATCCCTTTGCAGGTCTCTGACCCTGCAGCTCCAGCCTTCCCAGCTCAGATAGGGGCTTCCCACTGTAGGACTCTGATGCTTCTCCCAGCTCCAGCAAGCCTACCAGCTTGCTTATCAGCCCCTCCCCAAGCTTTCTCTGGCACCTATGTCCTTGGTTGCACAGCTCCAAACCTGGTGGGGAATCAGCTTCTCATGGGATGACACAGGGTCTCCCCTGTCTTGATGTCTGCTCCCTGGGCAAGTTTTAGCTCAGTCGCCCTTGGCTGGGGGCTGAGTCTGTGCCCCCTCTTGCCAGGGCTGGAGATGGCTCCTCCGCAGCTGTTTCTTCTCTTTCCCCTCCCTCAGCTTTTTCTTATGGCTCAGTAGTAACCGATTAGAGCCTCTGGCTTAAAATGTGGGCTCTGGTCACAGCTCAAGTGCTCCAATAAAAAGCATGCACTGTGCACTGCATACTCTCTTGTCTGGTAAAGTTTATGCACCCTCTGCAAAGTTGCTGCCCTTTTCTTGCAGGGCAGATAAGTACAGCTCACCCACTCAGCTTGCAGCCAGGAAAGCTTTGCAGCTGTTAAATACCAATATGGTGATACAGCAAAACCTGTGTTATCCAGCACTTTACCAACTGGAAAGCTCCACTAACCAGCATCTGTTAATCTTCTGAGGGATGCGGCAAAGGTGAAACCGGAAGTCCCACTTCTGGTTTTGCTGTCGCGAGCTGGGTCTCACTTCCTGTGATTCTTCCTTGTGTACCCCAGCCCAGGGCAAAGCAAGCTACATAGGCCCCCCCTCCCTGTCCCCTGGCACACTGACGTGAACACATAGTGCACTGGATGCGGCATATTTGATTAACCGGCATATTTGATTAACCGACATCCTCCATTCCCAGGGGATGCCAGATAACAGAGCTTTTACTGTATATACAAAACAACCTTTATAAAAACCTAATCATCACTAAATTTGCAGACTTCATGTATGTGTCCAGATGTAGTAAGCATTGCACTCGGTAATAAACTGTTAAATAAAATAAACTGTAATAACCTATGTGTATTCATGGGATATTGGTTCTCCATCTGGTATTTGAGCCTTCTCATGTATAAGTTGTTTGTACAGTTTTAATAATAAGGGCTTATTTCTTTAGTACTGAAAGTCCTGAATTCAGTAACCTGGACAAGCAGGGAGACTTCATGTGGCCAGATACAAATTTGTATTGTACAGTATAACCACACAAATTCAGAAAGCTTAAGACTGAGCACCTGCTGGAAATTTGAAAATTTCCAGCAAAGTGGGGTGATGGATGGTGGTGGCAGCCACCATGTGCAGGCTTCTTCCTTTGCATCCAGAGAGGGCAGACGGGAGTGATGACCAGTCCCGGAGCAATGGCTGCACGTGGAATGGGGTAGTGGATGGCTGCAATAGCTGCTGCGTGAAAGCTTCCCCCTCCACGTTGCAGGTGTGGGGGGAGCAGCGTCCGGTCCTGAAGCAACAGCCGCACACAGAGAGGGTTGGTGGATGGCGGTGGCAGCCACTGCATGCAAGCTTCTGCCTCTGTGCCTGGCAGTAGTGTATTCTTTAAAGTGTCAGATTTTCAAGAATTCCTATTTTTGAATTATGAGGTTATACTGCATATATGTCTTTTATTACATATTTAAAAACACAGCAACTTGTTCTTATGCTGCTAAAGCATTTGAAACTCCTTTGCTTCTCCTTTAGAAGCCAAATGTAATAACTAGCGATACATTTAGGATGTTTGGAGAAACATCCAAATACTATATAGAGGTTTATCATACTGACAATTTGACAGTATTCTTGATGGAAGATTCTGTTTATCCTTTTAATATATAAAAGTATCTAATATTAGAGTAATGGTTTACCCATGATGGTCCAGTTAAGGATTTGTGTGGATGATATATTTTATTAAAACAACTGTATGGTTGGGAATAGGTCACCTGAAGAAGAATTCACCGCATATACAAGCTTGTCTAGGTCTATCCCAAATGTAATGTTGGTTCAATAAAAGATATCACCCACAAAACCCCCTAGTTCATGCTTATTCTGTACATTCTTTTGGGATTATATTTCTAGGGTTCCTTGCAAGTCACCATAGCTATTAGAATTCTGTTATGGAAATGGAAATGTTGCAAATGAATGCATGCTTAATAACATTTTTATTAGCGTTTTAGGCATGTCACACTTAATGATGCCTAGTTGCCCTCTGGTAAATCATTTTTTTTGTCTCACACAATGAAAAAGTGGTTTTTATCCAATTTAATGGCTTCATGTCTTACAGAGAATGAAAAACAAAAATAAAAAATTCTCAGAAATTCACAGTAAATCTCCCATGCAAAAAATGGGAGAATGAACCTTTAATATTAAAAAAAATTACCCCTCCAGAAAGGGTTTGGAAGCTGCTCCAGATATAGGAATGTGTATACAAAATGACAAACTTTTTGAGCCTTTCCAAGAGAAAGAAGAAACAGAAAATGGGACAACTGGAGCAGTATTAGTAGAGACTTTAGGAGTAGTCACTGGAGGACAGCCAGGTGTTTGTTGTCATGTTAGATTCTTTCCTTTTGAGGACAGAGTTATTTGGACTTGCTTGGTAGGAGAGTTAAGGAGGCAGACAGTTGACTTATAGGCTGGTGGACGGTATGCTCTAAAATGCACTTGATGGTGATGGGTGTAGAAGGGTTAATCAAGGTTTCAGTTCACACCTCAGTAAGAATTTATATCTTAGAAATTATACTTGACTGTAATTTTCTTTGGAAACCAATATGACAACCAGGGAACCATTACAACATTAAAGACATGAAAATGGAAATCACTAAATTATAGTTTTCAGAGTAGCGATAGAAAAATGTATTGCAGAATGATAAAGATATAAGGTGGAAGAGTATGGCTTCTCAACTTTGAATCAGAAGAAACTAGACATGCATTATATGAAAGTGTATGGGGACCATTTTGGTTAAAATAGCCTTTAAATTTTTTATTGATGAATCTAACTCCTGAAGCAGCTTGAAATAATTCCCATTGACAGTCATGACTCTTTAATTATGAGGGCACAGCTAATCAGCTGAAAGCTGCCCTCTTGCTGAGTTCTGTCAAAAAACGGTCTTGACATCAACGTATTTTTTTTTCTTTCTTCTTGTAAGCAGCCAGAACTATGGAGTTCTCATTTTCTTTTCTGGGCTTGGGAAAACTCAGTGTTATGATAGTTCAAGTGACTTATTTTAATGCCAAGATCACCAATCAAGCTGGTATTTTTTGGAAGGGAACTAAGTTCGGTAGTAGTAGGGCATATTTTATATGATATTTGCTAGCTACACAGGTGGTGAGGACCCACCCTTGCTGTACAAATTTATATAGCCTTTCTTTGTTAAATACAGTATACATTTCATACAACTTACTGTATAATTGCCTTGATTATACAAGAAAAAAGTGTCTGGGATTAATCAAAGCACTCCTAACTCATTGATTTTAATAATCATTATTTTCCCCCTTACAAAGTGCAGGTGCTTGGCTTGAGTGTGAGAATAACTATGCTTATCTTCAAGCTTTGATTAATATCTAATTCTGTTGCATCATGTAAAGAGCTAATCAGATATTTAATTTGGTAATCAGTTTCTCAATTTGATTAGTGACATATTAATCACTTAAGTATATGGCATTTTTAATTTTAAGTTTGTGACTTTATTGGCACAATTTACTTTGGGGCAGTGGGGAGAGGTGCAAGTGCTCTGTGCTTCCTGATAAGAACTTATGGAAGCATTGTGTCTGAGGCAGGGGCAGTGTCTTCGAAGAGCCCTGGGGAGAACATGCACACAACAGAAGAGCAATTACTTATACAATACAACGTGGGTTCTAATGTTTTCTTTTCTCCACTGGATGGTTCAAAATGGTAGGGAGGGAGAAGCTGTGATGCTTTCCCTACTTCTTGACTAGGAGTTCAGTGAGACTCCTGTTCAGCAGGTGTTTTGCAGGTTCTGTTTCTAGAAAGCAGTATTTCCCGAAGTATTGTGTACCAATACATGCTGGTTTGAATCAGTAGAGATTGTGAGTGACCACCTCTAAAAATTAAGATAATAGTAATTAATGTGTTCCAGTGTTTTACCCTGCAATTAATGAATGTACTATTCTGATATTGTGTATTGTGATCAAAAGTGAAATGCTTATCAAGGGGGCCAAGATTTCATTTTATACATAGACTACAGCCATTGTTACCATGACTAGTAGAACCTTCTTGTAGCCCCCATGGAAGTGTTCATAGGCTGCCTGTCCAAATATGTCTCCCATATATTCTTTTATTCCGTGATTCTTACTGCTTTTTTTTCTAATGAAACAATCAAACCTTACTTCATCAACTTGCTGCTTAATGTCTAGTCTCCACTTCTCTTCTCCCCTCTTTCCTTTTCTGAACACTTCTTTACTGCTTGGATCTCAAGGGCTCTTACTATGCCTGGTGTTTATGAAGGATTAGGAGAAGACAGCAATCCCAGAACCACAAAGTTAGGTATTGTGTGACCTTTAACTGAAATGATACAGTGTCTGAGAGGCATAAATGGGGTCATGCGGAGGAAAAGTTTGGGAAGCACTAGCATAGAAGAATGCTAGCTGTCTAAATTTCAGCCCAAATACAATAGAAGTACTTTTAATTGTGGGCTGAAGAAAACAGCCAGAAGAAATGGCAAGGGTAACACTTGGCAATGACTGTTTAATGTTTCAGAGGGTTGACTAAGTCCTCATCTGCTTCAAATAAACTAGGTATCAGCAGTAGCCAAAGAATACACTTTTTTTTCCATTTGGGCTTTGCTAGAAGTTGGCAGTTATAGATCTTGTCACAGTTTTCCAAACAATAAAGTCCATGCTGATGATAGGTGATGAAGCTGTTTTTTGCCCTTTTCTCCCTGAAACTGGGATGGGTCTGAGGGCATGGCAAACTCCTAGAGATGTAAGTCTGAGGGCTGGGTTAGGACTTCTTACTGGAGGGTTATAGACCCTGTTTTTCCTCTTGGTCTGAAAGTTCGTTGTCCAATTGTGTCTCAGTGGTCATGATTATTCTTAATGAATACAGGTATTTCCTAAAGTGATGGCACTGAATTTGTTTTTAATTGGTTAGAGAGACTCTGAGTTGACTTCTCAATATAGTCTCAATAATAATTTTCTTTTGTATATATAAAAAATATCTGTTTCTGTAATTCCTAGATGCTTCATATATACAAATAGAAAAACCTGGATGAAGTCAATAAGAACAGAGTCAGTGTTTTGTTTTTGTTTGGTTTGGTTTATCTGCCCAGTTAGCCCTAGAAGTTTCTAATACAGGGCCAGTTTGGGCCTGTGTTAGTGAGGGATTGAGTGAGGTATGGTAGAGGGGCCCCTTCAAATGACACAGACTGCAGGAATGCTCTCTGGGGGAAAAATGAAGAGGGAATATCCCAAACTGTGATATGTTAATACCTACAAGGTGGCATGAACCTGGTAACAAGATGCAGTTTGTAGTCCCTCTAGGTCTGGCTGTGAGTTGCCAGCCAGAAGAGAAGAGGGTAAATGTTTCATCTCATTCAGTACACTTGAAGTCTTGGTGGTATTATTACTCATTTAGTATCAATAGTCCAGGAGCACAAAAACTGGAATTCTGCCTGCTTCCTGAGTGTCAGAATGGGAGAAGTCCCTGAATGCTTCCCTTATCTACTCAGAGGCCACCAGAAGCTGTGGAAAAGCTACCGTAATAAATATTTCCATTGAATACTACAGGTATTTTTGTCTTCCAGTAAGCATGGATACTTGCTTATGCTGACTAAATGAGGTATAGTGATGATTATTCATGCACAAAAGGGAATATTTTATCAGCCCTCTTAATAAATAGGTATCTTCTAATAAACCTAATGTACTCTAAGTAATTAAAAGCATGCTGGAAGAAAATATAAAAAGCTAGTTTTTAGCAGTGGTGTAATGTTTAAAATAACCTGATACTTTTATCACATAATAGATAATTTTGCATCTTCCTTATAAAGAACAAGCTAAAGTTATAAGCTTACTGTAAAGACTATGATAATGGCATGCAGAGTGGCATTGACATCAGCCTGGTGGCTCTTGTCATCACTGGAATCACACTAGTAGTAACTATTTAATTCTAATGCAGTAAGATAGCTTGGAAGTAAATGATACATTTTTTGTTAGCAATTATTTAGCACAACCCCAAACTACAAACCAAATTTACATAATAATTTGTCACTTGTATACTTATAGGGCGTGTAAATGGAAATAAAGGGAAGAAAATGGTTTTAAAAAGATGGAATATTTGCATTTATTTCAACTATTAACATATTAAAGGCCTTTAAATAAAAATAAACTATAAACAGATTTCAGTTTTTAAACATTAAGTAAGTTCGCATGCAGTATTATAACAATATTCCATCAGAGCTATTACCTGATGTAAAAGAAAGTAGATGAATGGGAATACATTTTTCTCAATACTTAGGTATGCAAAGCCTTTAAAAAAATAATTGAACATATGCAATGAATTTTATGTAAAAGGATTTGAGCACCAATACACTGGGCCAACTGTTCTGCTGTAGCTCTGTTTATATCAATGTGAACGGAGTCTGTGATTCAAATTAATGTGTGCCAGGGATGAATTTGGCCTCTTCCCTGAGGCAGTAAATCAAAAAAAAATCAATTAATTACTTTTTAAAAATAAAATCTTTATGAATCAGTGTTGTATAACTTTCAAAACATTAGCAGCTGACTGAAAGTAGAGCATTTCATAAGCAACTACATGAATGTATTTAACTTTGTTCTTTCTTTTTTTTATGGGATAAAGATGATTAGGCTTCCTAATCAAATGGCACCATTTGGTCACCTTTGCACTCATTTGCTGGATCATTGATAATACTCTAACTGCTTTATCAAATAATGGGAATGCACTGGCAAGCTTACTGCAGGAAATCCAGTAAATTACTCTCTCCTGACAAGAAAGAATGACAAACTATGGAAGCCTTACCATTTAAGCCTAAATTCAGTTACTTACGTGTGTGTGTGTGTACATTTTATATATATATATATATGGCGAACTATATTGTATATAACCAGTACAGCTATCTTTAATTTAATCCCTAAATTAAAGTGTTGCTTCTCTCTTACTTAATCTCCTGAATTTTCTAAATAACCCATTTCCCAGTTCATTGTTTGACTCCTCCAATTTTGTCACAGTATGTACTGGTAACATCAGAACTGCAGTGATGCTACTACTATTTTTCATGTATCACAGTTCTACAGTGTCAAACATCAATTCCACAGTGTATATTAAACAAGATCACTTGTTTTTATGCACTGTCTCTAGGAAGGAAGTATTGCTGTCTGATAACCAGATCCTCAGCCTGGAACAATGGGCATTTTTACACATGCAAGTGCCACAGTGCTGGGCACTTGGAAAAGCGCCCAGTGCTGCATTGCTTGCAATTGTATAAGCGGTAAAATGTGCATCAGTGCTGAGAAAATGATGAAGGTGTGCTTTTGAAATAAAACACATAGAAGGTGTTTTAGTTCAAAAACACACTGCTGCCATTTTCTGTGTGTTTGATGCACAATTCACTGCTTACACAACTGCATGTGTTGCAGCACAGTTTGCATCAGCTCACGTGTGGAGCAGATTCAATTAATTGAGTCTACTCCAAAGCGGTGGATCTCTGGTGTCATGGGACAAAAAGGTATGTGTATAAATTCCCTTAAGACTAGGGACAGAAGTTACACATAAACCAGTTTAAGTGATCAGAAACTGCTTTAAACCTGTAACAGAACAGAAGTTAAGTGCACATAAACCAGCTTCAAAATGGCAAAAACTGGTTTAAGGTAAACCTGGTTGAATATAGTGTCAGACTGAACTGATTAAGGTCAAACCAGTTTATGGAACTTCTGTCCTAGACCCCTTCCTGGTTTAAGTTAAATCACAGTCCTGCAGCATCCCAGGATACTTTGCAGCCCTGGGCTGAGCTGTGCTGTCTGCTCCAGCAGAGCAGGGTTGGCACTGCCCCTCTGCTCTCTAGCCAGAGCAATGAGGGCTGGATGACAAGGGGGTGGGGGTGGGAAACGCAGCTGCAGACACAGCCTGGTCTGCCTGGTCTGGGTAGAGCAGCCCCTGCCAGACTTTCTCCTGCTGGAATGGAGGGGTGGGGTTGTGGGCCACCAGGCTCAGGTGGAGGGCAGGGAGACAGGTTTAAATCCTCTCCATGGCCCACTGGACTCCAGCCTGGGGCTGCTGGGGGTGGGGCTGCCATGCTTCTTTCCCCCTACATTCAAGTGGTGGAAAGGGCAGCCTCTACCAGTGTTTTCTCCCTCTCTCCCATCTTGAACTGAGAGCAGGAGGTGTGGCCACACCCTGGCTGGGACAGGCAGGGTGATGCGGGGAAGTGGGGTTTAATCCCCACTCTCTCCACGCTCCCACCAGCATTGGACCCCAGCCAACATCTGCCACAGCAGTCCCTCCCAGGCTCCCCACCCTGATCACTGCTGAAGAGGCAGAGGGCATAGTCAGATGCCAGCTCCAGGCCAGCAGCCTCAGATGAAGGTGGGGGGAGGGTGGTTTAATCTTCCCTCCCTCCCATCTCCCACCGGTGTGGAACCCCAGTCAGAGTTAGTTTGGAGGGGGCAGTCCCTCCCAGGCTTTTGTCCTCACTCCCCACTGAAGCAGGGAGCAGGGGACATGGTCATGCCCCAGCCATGGCCAGAAGTTTGAGGTGGGGAAGGGGGGTTTACCTCTCCTGGCCCCAGACCCAGCCAGGGCTTTTGGGGGGGGCAGTCCCTCCCAGGTTTTTGACGCAGCCCCCATTCCGTACTTGAATGGAGACTGGGGGCTTGGCCACAATCCAGCTGGGGCCAGCAGGGGGAGGTGGGGAAGTGGGGTATAACTTGGGCCCTGGACTCCAGCTGGGGTTTGCTTAGGGAGGCAGTCCCTCCCAGGATTTTCCCATCCACTTGCCATTCAAGCAGTGGGAGTTGGGGCATGGCCAGATACCAGCTGGCAGCCTGACGTGAAATGGAGGGAGGAATGGGGATTTAATCCCTCCTCCCTCTCATCTCTCACTTGCATGGGACTCCACTC
This sequence comes from Crocodylus porosus, assembly GCF_001723895.1. Taxonomy (NCBI): domain Eukaryota; kingdom Metazoa; phylum Chordata; order Crocodylia; family Crocodylidae; genus Crocodylus; species Crocodylus porosus. The sequence goes on along the minus strand of NW_017728886.1, from coordinate 66,958,426 downwards.
TTCCTCCCCCTTTTCACCTCACACTGCTGTCCTGGGGCTGGCATCTGGCCATGCCCCATGCTGCCCAAGTGGTGAGTGGAGGGGGCCTGGGGCCAGAGGGGGGTTAAACCTCCCCTTCCCTCACTCACACTGCTGGCCATGACTGGGGCATGGCCACGCCTCCTGCTCTTTGCTCAAGTGTAGAGCAGGGGTAGGGGTGGCAAAAGCCTGAGATGGACTGCAAGTGGAGGGAAAGGGATTAAACCCCACTTCCCCTCCTTTTGCCTCAGGCTGCTGGCCTAGGACCAGCATCTGGCCATGCCCAACGCATGACACTAAGATGTGGGGTGAAGCCTGGGAGGGGCTACTGCACCCCTGCTGACACTGCTGGTGGCTCATGAGTGTGCTCGCCAGCCGTGTCCCAGCCAGCGGTGGGTTATGAGGGTGCTCGCTCCAGTCCACTTTTAGGTCTGCCACAGAGCACACAGGGTTCCCCCCATCCCCTAGCTCAGTGATTGGTACCTTCTGGGTGTGGGAGGCACTTGCGGTCCCCCTGCAGCTAATCACTGAGCCAGGGGTACGGGGGGAGGGGGTCCCCTGTGTACTCAGTTGTGGACCCAGAAGTGGACCAGAAGTACTTCTGACCAACTTCTGGGTCCGCCGCTGAGCATGTGGGCCCCCGCCCATGCTCCTGTGGGATGCTCCATCTGCCCCACCATTGCAGCATTCATGAGCTGCACCTGGTACCTTGAAGTAATTAGAAAAAAAATGTAAAGCTGTTTGTATGGCAAAATTGCTGATTCTCCGAATCAGCATCAAATCTTCAGATTCTGGTTCAGCTGAATCAAATCAGGACAATGAGCCAAATCAGCAGATCGAATCACTGTCACCTGATTTGGGCTGAATCCGAATTGAATACAGCCCACCTGTGCATCCCTACTAATTATGCCACACTTCAGTTACAGAAGAGCCTTTTTATATCACAGGGATAATGTGATGAGTTGCTGTTGGATAGATAAAAAATATGTTGTACTCTTAACAATGGAGGGAAAGTTCAATACAATTTGCAATTTTAAAAGAAAATTTCTTGGCAAATGGTTCTGCATAGAATGGTTCTGTTGACCCAGAATGAAGGAATGACTTGTATCTGTCTAGAGCAATTTAGGCATCATCTCAAGCTGATGTAAGGAGAGAAACTAGGAAAGTAATTTCCTTTTCCTCAGTATTATATGATTGTAGAAATTGCATATGACAAACCCTTCATATTGGTCATTTATTTCATTGGTGATATTTAAAATTTAATTCTGGAGTAGTAGTATTTTTGTCACACTTAAAATATTTTAAAATTGACTCTTGTGCATGGCGATTTTATGTTAGAGAGCAATATCTTCTAATGTTCGTTTTGAGTGACCCTGTTTTATTTCCAGTATAACTTAATTTCATAGTTTCATAGTTAGTAGGGTTAGAAGGGACCTGAGATCATCAAGTCCAACCCCCTGCCATGGCAGGAAAGAGTACTGGGGTCAAACGACCCCAGCAAGGTGATTGTCAAACCTTGTCTTAAAGACCCCCAAGGTAGGAGTCTGCACCACTTTGCTTGGATGTTCGTTCCAGATCCTAGCTGCCCTGACAGTGAAGTAGCGCCTCCTGATGTCTAATCTGAATTTACCCTCTGCCAGCTTGTGACCGTTATTGCTAGTCACTCGGGGTAGTGCTCCGGGGAACAGGGACTCCCCCA
>NW_017728886.1:66951083-66954254 GCF_001723895.1 Crocodylus porosus | reverse complement strand
CCTTTTTTGAAGATGGGAACCACATTGGCCCTCTTCCTGTCCTCTGGCACCACACCAGAGCACCATGAGTGCTCATAAAGCCATGCCAGGGGTCCCACAATGAACTCAGCTAATTCCCTCAGCACTCTAGGGTGGAGATCATCCGGACCAGCTGATTTAAATACATCCAGTCCCTCCAGAAGTTCCCTGACTATATCCTCACTAACCCTTGGCCTAGGTGCGCCTCCTCTGGGGCCTGAGGGGGGCCCAGTGGGGGGTGCTGATTTGGTCCCTGCTCAGGAAAATGGAGGCAAAGAAGTTGTTAAATGGGTTAGCTTTGTCATCTGGTGTGACGACCAAATTTCCTAGTGTGTCTTCCAGGGGCCCCACATTACCTTCTTTTTGCTCTCTATGCATTTAAAAAAGGACTTCTTGTTGTCCTTGATCTGGGTAGCTAGTCCCAGTTCCATCTCTGCCTTGGGGTTTGGCACTCTACATTAAGGAGTAATGCAGTCTGCCTGACTGCCCCCCTGCATCCCTGAGCAACCGCAGTATAGTCCTCCCTGGTGATGGCCCCTCCCTTCCATTGGGTGAACACCTCCCTTTTAGCTAGAAGACATTCCTGGATGCTTTTGGTGAGCTATGGGGGCTTTTGCACCCTCCTGCTCCCTTTGATCCATGTTGGGATTACCTCCCTTTGGGCTTGGAGGATCGTCTTCTTAAGAAGCGACCACTCTTCTTGGACACATGGCTCCCCTCCCCCCTGGGACCTCAGTGCTTCCCGGACTATTCTCCATAGCTCATTGAAGTCTGCCCTCCTGAAATCTAGGGCTGCTGCCTTGTTGCAGACCTTTGCCACCTTGCTCTGGATGGTGAATTCCAGCAGGCGATGATCCAGGTGGTCGAGCATCCGCAGCCCTCTCACCAGGTCGTCATTTGTGGCCAGCACCAGGTCCAACAAGGCATCTCCCCTGGTGGGGCTGTGCACCTCCTGGGTTAGATGGAAGTCGTGCATTTTAGCTAGGAACCTACATGAGTGGTCAGACCCGGCTGACTGCTTTTCCCAGCTGATGTCTGGAAAGTTCAGGTCACCCATGATGACTGTGTCCTTTGACCTAACTACCTCCATGAGCTGACTTAAGAATTCCTGGTCTAGCTCTTCCCCTTGGTTGGGTGGTCTGTAGTAGACCCCCACCATTAAGTCTCTTTCCCCTCAACTGCCTTGTATTCTAACCGAGAACACTTCAGTGTGCCCCTCCTCTGACTCTGTGCTACTTGATGAGGATGTGTATTCCTCCTTAATGTAGAGTGCCAAACCCAAGCCTTTTCCTCCCTGTCCTGTCCCCCCTGTACAGCCTACAGCCTTTGATATTCACCGTCCAGTTGTGCATTGGGTCCCACCACATTTCAGTGAGCCCCGCTATGTCTGGGTTGGTGTCAGCTAGCAGGGGGATAAGTTCCTCTTGATTGTTTCCCATACTATGAGCGTTTGTGTAGAAGCATTTGAGGCCTCCTGAAGATGTGTGCACTGGCCCCCTAATCTCAGCATTGCCCTGGCCCTTGTTGCTTACCTGTGTATATGTTCCGTTTGTCAGTCTAAGGTGGGCTGTACTTCTGGGTGCTGCTTGGTTTAGCGGTCCAAGGCTTCCTCTGCCCTCGTCTTCCCCTTCCCCCGCCGAGCCTAGTTTAAAGCCTGCCGGAGGATATCCGCCAACCTAGAACAGAACACATGCTTACCTTTAGGGGAAATTTGAATGATCAAAAGAAGAGCAACATTCAAATATTTGGTTTACAGTGACAGCGATTTACAAAAGATGTGCGAAAATCTACCAAGTTCAATATTGACTTGAAATGGTGTATTCTGAAGTAATATATTAACTGCCCTTACTTTATCAAGTTGTGTGTGTTTTTTTTTTTTTTGGTGAAGCTTCATGCATCATCTGCTATTTGAATTGAACTTTGAATTTAAAGTCCTAGAAATTTAAAGTGTTAAATTTTGCTATTCAAATGCATATTGAATCTGGATTCACATCAAGATGCCCTACTGACTATCGACCGATGGGTCTCCTAAAAATCTGATATTTTACTGTATTACAGAAGAAGAGTGCATCATTGTGCCCACAGTAAAGAAATTCAAGCATCTACATCATGTAATGAAAGAGCACTTCAGTTACAGTTAGCTCAGGGTCAGGAAAAATATTTCCTGCCAGGAAATTCCATCCAGCTTGTGGGGCCCCTCCAAAAGCCCTTTGTAAGCCTTGGCCCTCACTGCCCCCTTGTAAACTGGTGCCTCCAGGCTGGAGGTGCAGTTCTGGTTGCTAAGCAACCATGCCTCCCACACCAGCCTGGCCTGGCCTGCCCCCAGCCCTGAGCTAGGGGGTGTTAGAGGCAAGAAGCCTCTGCCTGACAGAGGTTTTCCTTGGCCATCCCGTGGCTGTTCCTGGCTCTCCCTGCCTGTGAGTGTGGGAATCCAAGTAAGTGCCCCACTGGGCTGGGGCCAGAGACTCCCACTAGGGGGAAAAAGGGTGGGAGCATGAGGTGCATGTGCTATGCAGCTGGGCTGGGTTGGCCCTGCATGCTGCTGTTGCCCTGTGGGGTCAGGCCAACTCTCAGGATCTGAATATTGCACTCTTAGACAGGAGGGTGTGACACCGTTGCACACATACAAACACACAAATCAATCAGGTGCATACACACACGCTACCAGCTCAGGCACATACACATCCAAACCAGCCTAGGCACATGCATACCTATTACCAATTCAAGCACATACACTATATACCCGAGAAGTTAGACACAGATCACTAATTAGTATATCATGCACACAATGCCATACATACGTGGTATACACATATGCACCGTTCACACTAACAACTCAGGTACACACACGTTCAAAATAACTAGTCTAGATTCATGCATACCTATCACCAGTTAAAGCCAAACATGCTACACACACCAAATTTAGACAGAATCAGCTACCAGTTACCAACACCTGCACATCCAATACACATATGTGGATTACTAATTTATATTCCAGACACACACACAATGATATCTATATTTGTGTGTGTGTGTGTATTCACTAATTTACACACATACCACCCACCTACACATACACACAGGTGAGTTCCTAAGTTGGGTGTTGTGATGTGTATGTATGTATGTGCTTGGTGTACTTGGGATACCTGGGAA
>NW_017728886.1:66850259-66950983 GCF_001723895.1 Crocodylus porosus | reverse complement strand
ACTTTGGTTCACTTACAAACACAGGCCTAAACCATACAATATCCATATGAAACAATAAAAATCAATACAAAAATGATAATGTACAACAGTAAAAATCAACAAAAACCTAATAATAATACAATATAAAACAGTGGTTATCCAAAACCAAAAACTTGATACCAAAATAAAAATGTTTAAAACTGATCCAACATCTTAGCTCACTTATACTTACCTATAGGGAATAGAGAGGGAGAGGAAAGTCAGAAATGGTTGGGGAAGGGGAGCGAATGCAATACAAAAAAAGAAGAAAAACTGGGGTTTTTGCTACACTGGCACCATATGCAGCTGAGGACTCAGGCCCCACACACACTCACAACCCTCACCACAACCCCATAGCGCCCCCCCACACTCTTACACACACACCAACACCCTCCTACACATCTCACCCCATCATATCCCCGAACACACGATCTCCCGCAACCCCCACACACAGTCCCACCCCAACCACATACCTCACATCCATCCCTCTCCCACCTCCCCCCACACCCACTTCCCAACCACACACAATATACAAGAGTAAAGTGTATTTTGCACTACTATACAATTGCCTCTAGATGCACTATGCAAACAAATCAGGACAATTAAAAACAAATTAAAATAAGTTACAGTAGATTTTTGTTTGTTTTTTTTTTAGTAAAATTTTTTTTCCTGTTTCAGGAAGTACAAAGGACTACTTCTGGGGCAAGGAAAGGGACTTTTGGTGACAAAGGTCAGGGATTAGGTGGCAAGATTTCTGGTCCCAAGATGATGACCAGGTGTTGGTGCACCTGTCAGGGGGTGGGGCAGCCCTCCAGCCAAAATAATTGCCCACCCCTGAGTTAGCTGGACTGTCAGTCATGTGATTTGGTAGTGCAGGATCTTTTGGCTCTGTCTTGTTTCCTGTGTGCTGCTGAAGAGTAGGGGAGAGATGCAGTTTTTTTTCCCCAAATGCCCTGTGAGCAAGAAGAAAAACCAGAGAATGGAGGCAGGGAGTAAATAGGAGGAGTCTTGGCTATGCCGCATTGTTCACTCACCAGCTAGAATAGATGGTTAGGTGTTTGAGTTTTTGTGTGTAAAATCCTCCAGAAGTTTGGGGTCTTTGATGGGAGTTAGAAATTAAAATATCTTGGAGGATGTGGGCCAAAATGACACATTTTTCCCATAGGAGAAAGTAAGTGCTTGGCAAAAAGTGTGATGGAGTTGAGCATTCCTTTATTTCCTGTTTTGTTCTTGTAGTACAACTCTGTGCTGTCATTCATGCTGAAATTTTAACATCTTAAATGTCATTCAGCTATGTTAAGAATAAAATATTTTGTTCTAACTAATCATTGATCCTCAGAGTAACACAGCAAGTCTGAAATGTCTCCTCTTTATCATGGCTATATTATAGAGTGATTAAAATTCTTGTGCAGTGGAGTTGGACTACCTGGCTGTCTTTCCCTTAGATGTTGCAACTTGATCTCTGATGACCTAACAGAACATTAGACAGCTTGTTTCTCCTGTAATATAAAGCTAATTTGAGGCCCAATAAAACATTTTTAAAATGACGTAAAATATGTTACCACTTTAGACGTGATTTAAAATAGAGTATACAGGGAAAAGCATGGGTTTTTTAAAATCAATTACATGCTTTACTGCTTACTGGTAATGGTTTCATAATTAGAATGAGCAAAGTGTGTTAGATTTGTGGTGTATCTCATTGCTCTATTTATTAATATTTAGTTACACCCCAGTATGCTGAAATGTTCAACAGAAGTGGACTGGAGAGCTAGATTGTTGTGAAATGTGTAAGATGTAAGTATCCCAAAAGGGAGCTTTGAAAATAGTCTGAGGATGAAATTTGCCCATGGTACAAGTAGTGAATGAAATGTAGGGTCTTTTATATACTTGAACCACAGATGGGGTTGGTCTACAATGCTGTCAAGATGGATGGTGGTGCAGGGGAGCTTGACTATGTCCAGCCCACATCCCATCCCTCCAACTTTGTAAGTATGCTCCAAACTGGAAATAGACAGCAAGTTGGTCCCAGGAATGAGCCTGGAGTATCTTCACTAGCAAAGATCTAGTATTAAAGAATTTGAGTCTGGTGCTCCTTGAGCTTTCAATATTGGAATCAATCCCTTAAAAGTCTCCATACAGACTTATAGTTTAAGCCATCCTAGGGAGTGGGAGTAGCAGTAACACTGGGATTCCTCAAAAAATTCTCAGAATTTTGGTTCACTAGGAGGTTCATTAGTTTCCCTGGCGTGGACCGATTGACGTTTGGTACTGATGGTTGGTGCAATATGAATGCTGATCCATTGCCAACCTGTAGAGATTTGTGTATACTGTCAACACTCCACTGACCATGGGTAGGGAAGAGCCCTTATTTAAATATTTCCTTAAATTTTTTCTTATCACTTCTACATACTAGATATTACCAGTTTAGCAAACAATGTGTGTATGGAGAGAGAAAACCTTCCTTTATAGAATCATAGAAAATTAGGGTTGGAAGAGACTTCAGGTGGTCATCTAGTCCAACCTCCTGCTCAAAGCTTCACTGGAATTACTGGAATGACTTTTTATTTAGATTAATGTACCTGACACCAGTGTTTCTATTGAATTTCTATGTCCCCATATTGGGAACATTAGACACTTGAAGAGCTTTCACCATTTTCTTGGTCAGACCATCATCAGAATGCATAGTAGTTTCATCTCTGTCTCCTACTGTGGAGATTTTCCTTTAGGCAGAATACTGAATCCTAACCGTATGGCCTGTCAGTCCTTGCAGATTCATGGAGGTCCAGGCTTGTTCACAATAAATTTCTACTCTTTTTAGTTGACTTTGAGTCTCTAATATTACTACTGTAGCAGAAAACTCCAACCGAACCTTGTTGGCAGGACTCCTACAGACTTGAGAGTCCTTTAGAGTAGGACTTCCATGGTGAGAGGTGAAGCGTCAAAACATAATAAGTTAGAAGCTAGGAACTGGACCTAGTGATGGACATTCCTTCCCACCTCACTTGTTAATTGCTGCTGCTCTCTCCCTTGTTTTGGGGATAGGAGAAATAATTTGAAAAATACCTTTTTTTCTAGGAGATGCTCATTGATCCATTTGTGAGCAAATCCTTCAGACTGGAATATTAGAAGTATGACTTGACCTAATGATGTGAACCATCAATACTTCTACAAATGTTTACTCTTCATTTACAAACTACAGCAGTTTTCTGTGCTGACATCAGCTTTGGACTGTTGAGAGTTCAGTCATTTAAAAATGCATTTTGTCAAGATGCCTATTAACTCTGTTGGGATGCTTGCTGAGATTTTTTTTTTCTGTAATTTCATTAAGTGGGTTCTCTTAGTTATCTTCAAATATAATTTTTTATTGATTTTTTGTTAAAGGAATTGTGCCTTTTTTGGTATTTGAAAAGTGGAAAAGCCTCTTTGGCTTTCAAAAATATATATATATTTCAGTTTATGACATTTTATGTCAGGAGTCCTGCAGTTTTTTTTTTTGCTAGTTGACTATGTGTGTTCCTATAACTACCACAGAGACTTTTCTCCCTATTTTTATTTTCTTAATTTTTGGCAGTGATTGAATGCTTTTCATGCAACTCAAATGGAATGATTTTAAAAGATATTTTAATTCATTTGGCTAAACTTCAGAAATAATGCTGTCAGTCACAGAAATATTTTACTTTGTCACTCTTTTTTGAAAATAAATGTTGCTATATTTGCTATATTTTTCCTTCAGAAATGGGAAAAGAATAAGAAATGAGTTTATATGGGACTAGATATTAGAAGCCAGTGCTAGTACATTGATCTTTTAAAAGTGAAAGCGGTATACAGAATTAGTTTAAATAAGTTTATTTTTAATTGAACATTAAATTAAAGCAGAAAAGCAAATGCAAATTTAGGCTGCATCAACAGGAATATTAAGTGTAAGACAATGAATGTGATAGTGCCATTCAGTACTAGTTAAGCTTTATCTAGAATATTGTATGCAACCCTGGGCTCCATACTTTAAGAAGGATGCAAAAAATGGTGACAAAAATGAGAGGCAGGTGACAAAAATGATAAGAAGGCTGGAAGCCAGTCATACATGGAAAGGTAGAGAGAACTAGGCATGTTTAGTTTGGAGAAAAAGCAATTAAATGGGGACATGATAGCAGTCTTCAAACTTTTGAAAGGCTGCTGTAAGAAAGTTGAACATCCTTAGAGGTTTTTTAAGACTTGGGTAGACAAAGCCGTGGCTGGGATGATTTAGATGGGGGACTAGATGACCTCCTGAGGTCCCTTTAAATTCTAATTTTCTATGATTCTATGAACAACTTTTCTCCCTTGTTGTAGAGAAAAACTGCAGTAAAGTTGATTTATATTAGATAACAGGAAAAAAGTTATTGTTAGAACAGGTCAGCACTGGAATAAACTACCCAGGGAAATTGTGGAATCTCCTAAACTGCAGGGTTTCAAGAGGAGACAGATTGAGCATTGGAGAGGGGTTTTTTGGAAGCAGCATTCTTATATTTGAGCAGGGGGTTGGATCAGAAGACCCTTGAAGTCCCTTTAAGTCCTATTATTCTATTGTAAGGTTTGCATTTATAGGGAAACCCAAATCAAGCATTTAAGTTGTTATTACAAAGTTTCAAACTGCTATAGGAAAAATGAAATAAGTTATAAAAGACCTCAACTCTTCAGGAAATCATGATGCACAACTGTTCTTCAAATGACATGGAAGTTCAAAAGAAAAAGAAGAAAAATATCTTGGCAATGAAATGATTCAGTGGTGGAAAGTGGGTTTGAATGAGGAAACTAAAGGAGTAGCGTAAGTGAGGGATGTGAGAATGAAGAGAGAATGTATTGTTCCAGTGCTGGGTGGACTGCACAAGCCACTTGAGAGCTACAGATGCATATTGATGAAGGGAAACAAAATATCGTGTGTTATAGTTGTACATAGTCAAAGTTTCAGGGTAGTGCTAGGAGTTAGTTGTTGGTGAAATAAGAGAATTTAAGACCCATCAAGTATGCAGAAAGGAAATATGTGAAAAGTTGTAGACTCCATATTTTACTAATGTAAATCAGTGAGAAGAGATGTTTTCCTTTTTCTTTTCTGCTTTATCCCTTGCTTGAGAGCTAGTTCTACGATATCTTAATTCCTGCAGATGTTACATAAAATTACTGGCAAAAACCTAAAACTTTAACTTGGACTTTGCAATGAGATATAATTAGATATTTGACAAATAAGTACCTTTCAGAAGTAACACTTGTTTGTTTTATACATCTGCTTCAGGCACTAAAAGCTCATGAAAGGAAAAGTACTGTTTCTACTGCACAGCTACAACAAATGGACTATATACTGGGGGTGATCTGTGGGGACTGAAATGGAAAAGCTGTCTTATAAATACCAGAACTGCTTTAAGCCTTTTACTTCAATCTGGAGAACATAGTTGGTTGGGAACTTTTGACAAAACATTTTTCTGCTGGAAAGTAACAATCCAGCAAAACAAAACCAGTCCTGGTATTTGGAGGTAGGAGATCCAAATTTTAAACCCTTCTCTAAATAGCAGATGTAGGGATCTACAGTGCTTATGTATATAGACCACATGTAATTTCAAAAATCTATTTCGTTTTAGGTAACTGAGCTGGATTGGTACTGATGCCTCTAGCCTTCTCCATCCCCAAGCATGTATGAGGAGTATACTTGCTCCCAGTGTAGCTCAGCTAGCAATAGTTTCCTTTTATTACTGAATACCAAATGAGCCTTAATTTATTTTGAAAAGAGCATCAAAAAGGATATTTATTTGGATTTAACTAGTTTATTGGTTATTTAGCTTGTCTTCTCATTTCCAGAAAGATGAGTCTTGTATAGGCAGCAAGTGAATGTTTTTTCTTCTCATTTTAGTTTCCATGTACATACCATGCAAAACTACTATATAACTTGTGCTCCCTAAAGTTGGTGCTGAAAATAGAGAAGCATTATATTGGTATCTGAGATTGTTGATTATTCAGATGTACTTTTTTAATGATGTGATCATAAAGAATATGTTTTAAAGATGAACTACAAGGAAAAAATAGTCAATGTAAAAAGCTACTGAGATAAATTTAGCCCTAATAGAAGTAGGCATATTTCCAATTAACTTGTATTGGAATTGTACCTGTTTACACTGGGACTCAATTTTTGGATTGTATTTTAGGTTCTATGGCTTTGTAATTTTAAGTTTTGTTCATATTTTGGAGGAAAGATACACATTTGTGAATGCACGTGTGTGTTAAAAAACAAGAAATTAAGCAAACCATGTCTCCTATTGTATGGTAGTATTGGAAACATAATGCATAATAATGATTGGACTGACAGCATGATAATGTTTCTCATAGATGTTTTGTCTGTGAGCAGTCAGTGCTCTTTTCTTCTGGTAGAATAATGTCTTTGTTATATATTATTTCTTGTCATGTTCTTCAGTTAAAAGAGGTTGTTTCAGTAAATACAAAGACAACACTAAAGATCCTATTGATGTTTCCTGAAGACAGATATAGTGTATAGTCATTAAAGTGATATTATGGTTCTTAAGAAAAGTTGGGTGCTGAATATACACAGCAACAATTAAAAAAAAATACAGGTTGAAATGTACTCTTCACAGAGGTCTAATGCCAGAAATATATCTTGATTAAATGGCATTTGCTAAATTCTATAAAATACTGAACTGCATCAACTTCCAGTAAGAAACAATGGGAGATGAAGCTCCTTGTACTTTGCATAAGGAGCTGAGTACCCATCACAATTTGGCCCAAACTGTGTTGAACTGAATGGTTTAAAAATCAGTATTGGGAACTGAGATAAATATTTCATTTTGCACTTTTTAAAAAGAAAACTTTGGAATTGTTTTTGATATTGCCTTTCAGTTGTACATAGATTTACATACAGCATCTAGATCTGTGTGAATAGAAATTCTCACTGCTATCAACTGGGCTAGCGAACCTATTCCCAAAAGACTGGTGCACCATACAAAGCATTAAATGTTTTTGCATATAGAGCAAATCTCTGATATTGCATGTCTTTAGATCTCATTTCCTGCTCACTGTCTACTTACCCAGAGTGTAATTTGGAGAGCAGTTTGTCATTGTGGTGACATTTGTTTATAAACATGAGTGTGTTAAATGCAAAATAACTACATTAATGAAACATTGTGGCTGATATTTACACACACATAAGTCAAGACATTCAAAATAATGATTCCCACAACTACCATAACTAGTTTCTTGGCTTATGCTGGGAACAGTAATTTGTATTACTCTCTATGTAAGCATTTATGTCTAATTAAGCACTCCTGGTATTAAATTCTCTGGTAAGATAACCTGTTTTCTGTGTTACATGCAGTATGAAGTTGTGCTGAAATTTTAATGGAATTGTAATTTACCCAACAAAGCAAGTCAATATCTTACCACAGTGGTTCTTAACCTTTTTAGACTCAAGTCACCCCTCTTTAGACACAAAGCACCCCTCTGTAACTTGTATGAATTGAGTGAAATTGCATTTTGAAAACTACCTTATTTTTTACAGTATTAACCTTCTTGGAGAGGGGCTGTTCAGTGGGGCAGGGGAATTGCCACGCAAGGACAGCTCGAGCCTGTGCTGCATGGGGAACTTGATGCAAGTAACTCCTGGTGGGGGAAATAGTGTAGCCCTAAGGCTGGAACCAGCAGTTGAGCTTTTCCAGTCCTGGGGCTGCGCTGTGAACCATGTAAGCATTCAGGAAAATATGTTAACCCTTTCCAAGTTTGGGTTAACACAATCTTGATCTAAGTTAGTATGCCTCAGGATCTGCACTAACATAGATTGGGCTGCCATTTCAGGGGGCAATTTTAAGCCCTTTGTATTCCTACATTATTGGGCATTTAGATAAACCTACCCTGGTTAGGTCAATCTAACTGTACCATCCTGCCTTACCATATTTGCTTTACTGAAGTTAGGAAACCTGTCAACTCACCTGTTCCCTGTCCCTGCCCACCTGGCCTCTCAGCACTTATTGACGTGCATGAGGAAATCCGTCCGTTTGGGTATGATCACCTTTACCTGATTAGGAAATACTCCTTTAATTGACACTTATACAGAAGTTGGGGAAGAACTGCTAGCGTTAGTTACTATACTTCCTTTGCAGACTTAGCAGCATGAGGCAGACAGTTATGTATCTCTTTTCATGATTTTTCTACCCTAGAAGAGTGTCTAGCATGATAATTGTGTCAATATAGCTGTGTTCGCAGAGCACATTTGTAGAGGACATGCCAATAGAATGTGTTTTCCTACTGATATAGCTGCACCATCTCTTGGAATAACATAAGCTAAGAGAAAGAAAATAACTCTTCTGTTAACATGGTGACACCTACTCCAGAAGTTTTGAGAATCTATTTATGTGAGCTAGAGGATATAATTTTTCACTTTCCTAACTGTATTTCCAAACAGTTTCCAAAACTTTGTACTGTAAACCTAACCTCAGACTACTCAATAACATTTTGCAAGATCAGAGAGATGAGTATTTGCAGAGGCAGACTTTGTTTATAAAATGACAGCAGTGTAATTAGGGCAGGGTTACTGAGGCACCAATCTGGGGAAGAGGGAGAAAAGAAAAAAATACTTCTGCCGCAGCTGTACAATCACACTGGCAGCCAGAAGTCATCCCTGTCCTGGGTGCCTGGTAGGGTTGTGCAAAGCTTTGGCCCCTGATTCGATTTGGGGGAGATTCTGCTCGATTTGGTGGCTGAATCTCCAAATCTGAATTGAATCAGAGGACCTTTTAATCGCTCCAAATTGGATTGGAATGCTCCAAATTGATTTGGAAATTTGGACATAGTCAGCTTTAAATGTTTTTTTTTTACATACCTCTAGCTAGCAGGGGCTCAGGAATGCTGAGATGCTGGGGTGCATGGAGCATCACACAGGAGTGCAGGGGGCTCCCCAACAGTGCTTGACAGCTGACCCTGAAGTGGACCAGAGGCACTTCTGATCCACTTCTGGGTTTGCAGCAGAGCACGTGGGGGGTCCCTGCTGCACTCCTGTGAGATGCTCCATGCGCCCCAGCATTGCAGCGATCACGAGCCATACTTGCTTCCTCAAGGTATGTAGATGAAACTTTTAAAGCTGTGTCTATGTCTGAATTGCTGATTCTCTGAATCAGCATTGAATCTTCAGATTCAGATTCGGCCAAATCAAATCAGGCATAGTGATCTGAATCAACGAATCAAGTCACTGTCCCTGATTCAGGCCAAATCTGAATCAAATAGGTAGGGCCTGTTTCGCATACCCCTAGTGCCTGGCTGTGTTATGCCTCTGCAAAATTATGTAGGTTTTGTGCAAGTACAAGGTAATGAATGCATCATGGGCAAGTTATGGTGGATACAGAATGAGTCCTTCGAATATTTTGATTTTTTTTTTTGTATGTTTAAAATTTCACCTGAATTGTTCCAGTAATGCCTTCTTTGCATTGTGCATACTAGGTCTTCAAACGAATGCAAAGACTGTAGGCACATTTGCCCAAGGAGATATTTTGTTTTAGTTATTCATTTGGATTTATAAAACACAGAGGAGATGATCACACAGTATAACAGAGTATATACAAGTACCTCTGTCTGTTTATAGAAGAAGGGAAAAAAGTGCAACCCCCAGAATACCAAAATCCTTTAGCAAGTACACAAAGGGAAAAAAATGCATTATATCAAATACTTTTGCACAGATTCCATCTATATGTATGTGTGTGTATGCATTTGTATGTACACAGTTTTTTTAAATTCTAGAATTTAACATTCCAAGAGCTCGGTACAACTTATCATTTTCCTTCTAGTGGTTCTGTTTAAAAGTCCAGAATAGCTAACAAAACCTTTTCCTCCCATTTTTTAAAAACCAGATACAGTTAATTATTTATTAATTTTGTACACTGTGGTGAGTTATCTGGCTGAATATTGTAAATGTGTACATATTTCTACTTAAGTTAAATCTTCCTTGAATAAATTTTTGTTTAGAAATGTTGTCTTGGGCATTTCATCTCATTGAGTAAACTACATTTATAGCACATTTCAACTTTTTACATTATTCATCAGCGCACACAGGCTTAGAAAAAAAACTTAAACAGTGAAAAATACTCTTTAATCCAAGTTCAGATAACTCAGAAGTAACAAAATGAAATTTTAATAAACATTTTTCAAGAGAATTCACTGTTGTACTAAATAGGTGCTGGAGGTATGTCAGCACAAATGGCTATTTCTTTTTAGAAAGTTACCAGTGTGACTCATTGAAAGTTCATCACATCAGTTCTTCTAACTATTGCTAGCACAAAACTAGAATGAAGTCTGCATTCTGTATGTAAAAACTACTGTCTCAAGTAGCTGCCAGGTGCTTTAGCTTTGTCAATTTAACAGAGATTCGTTGCAAGTGAAGCTGCCTGCTTCATAAAAGTTCAGATTGAGCCTTGACACTTAATCTAAATACTGCAGCTACAGGGATTTTCCTCAAGGTAATTTAGAGTGATTATTAGTTGATTAAAGTGGTTCTCTGTCAGCTTCAATCATGATTTTGTGTCATGTGGCAGTCACAGTTGATCATTCTGATTGATATTGGTGTGCAATTGAGTGTTTTCCACATAAATTGAAAAGAGCAGCTTCATAATCCCCTCTCGTGTTTTTATAACAAAATCTTCATTCTACGGAATAGCTAAATGTTGCATCAAAGTACTGCCCCACTCACCTGCTAATTTAAAAAAAAACAAACTTAGAATGCCATATGTAGAAAATTCTTAGTGTGCTGAGTAAGCTCATGAAATATAAATAGGCATTCTCCAATATGCTTTTGATATATCTAAAATTCCAGTAATATAACTGAGTTGAATATCATCCTACTGACTATAAACAGTAGAGCTGAATTTAGAACACACTAGGTTATTTTGAATTTACTGTACTGAAACCAGCAGTCTATTTCACTTTTAAAGGCAATAATCATTGTAGTAACAAATAGCCCAATGACTGGTGTGCTGTGCTGTAAATACATTGGGCTTGCATTCACTGTAGCTTCCCACTTGCTTCTATTATTATGGTGATCTTGTCTGTTATTCTGGGTGATGTATCCTATTAAAGATTAACAATAAATAAAGGTTAACATTCAGGCTTTCTAATGCATGTCTTAACTGCTTTTCTGAATTAGCAGTGCTTTTTTCAATTGAGGATAAAATGGATAACTTTTACTTCACATTTCAAAATGTATAATATAAAGGTTAATGGAGCTGATAAGAACATTCATCTTATAAACAAATAAAAATTGACTTCAAAATTAGGACTATAAAATGAGTTATTTTTGATGATATTGCCAGTTAAATCTTGAAAATCCTATTTGTAAATTAATTCAATAGTCTGAACTCAAGCCCAATTTTTTGTGGTTAATAGGATATAATTACTAATTTGTGAACATTGGGGCAGCTATATGGAATTCTCAAGTTTTCATAGGTTTTTAGCACATTATTTTGTATGAAAAGATTGTCAGAGTTTAGTATTCATTACTTGTTATGTTCATCTTATAAAATATCCACTAAAGGAATGAAGGCAATATTATTGTATTTAGGTGACCAAATACCCAACATAATAATGAATTGTGCAAAATCAAAAAATTGAAAACAGTTCAGTCTGGAGGTATGTATTTTAAAAGTATGTGATGAATATTTTTTATTCTATAAAGAGAGATCTCAGGCTCCAGGACCCAGGAGGTGGGAGGTGGCCGGGGAATAGAAACTAGTGGCAGCCATCAATGACAAATCTTTGCCTAAGGCATTATAGTCAGAGAAGATCCCAAGAAATATGCTGATTCAGTATTAGAAACTTTCTGGAACTGTAGACTTTCACAATAGAATTCCTTGGGAAGCATGATGGTAATATTTTTGCTTATATTATCCTATATAACTACCCAGTGTCACAGTTCTCAGTAAACAGCACTCCATCGTGTCCATGGGACAAAAAGGCAACACAAATGTAACAAAAAACATAGGAATTATAAACTAAGCAGGTTTATAGGCGCAGAGCAGAATCTTATATCACTTTACATGCCCAAATGGCACTCATACAACTGTGCTGTTTTAGGCACTTATTTAGTTCTTGATTCTCTTCTAGTTAAGCATTTACAGGGCTGATGTGTGCTTGCAGTATGATGTACTGTGATCAGGCAGGTACACAGCTCTGTATGCACATATATAATGGGAAAGTACTCAAAATTATAGCCAGGCAAAAATCCATGACTAGTGGGTGTTAAAGAATGGTGGAGAACAGTCCTCCCATAGCCTAATGGCTAGAACATTTACCTAGAATGCAAGAGAGCTGAAAGTTTACAAATATATAATACTAGGCCCACTTGACCCTAGCTTTTCTACTTCCAAGCTCAGTCCTTCAACCATGAGGCCTCAGGTTAGGTAGTATCCAGCTATTCTCCTGTCTTTGCATCAAGAGGAAGAGAACAAGTGAGAAGGGTGTTTAGACCTGTGAGATGGCTGATATCCTGGAAAGAAGGGGACCTGGAATCTACCGATATGGCAAAACCTTCTGTACTGCTCTCTATCTGCTTTAACCAGTGACTACTGAAAACAAATTGCAGTGTTTCAGCTTGAAGAGGAGAACAGGAGAGGGCACTAGTTGCTGAACCTATGAAGTGGTGGTTACATAAGTGTGCTAGGAAGCAGGAGATAAAGATTCAAATCCTGCTGGATTGGGTAGAACCTGTTTCCTGTGCAAGTGCCATATATCTTGAGCTAAGACATAGGAGGGTCGTCATCTTCCTCCTCTGGTGTCCAGTGCCCAGCTACAAGTTTGGAACTTATCCATGCATGAACATATGGACCTGCCTAGCCCAGATGCAGCCTACTGACCATATGCAATAGCCACATAGATACTTGTGTGTTCACACTGCTTGTGGGATAGGTTTACAAACTTTGCATAAGAGCCAAAAATAGCACTAATGCTACTAAGTGTTGTTTGGTGGCATAAAGTTAAATGGGATTCTGCCCACAGCGTCCATAGAGGTAAGCCAGAAAATCTGTAACACATAGACAAAATTGTTTGGGGTCTGCTCATTTTGTTATTGGTCAAAAACATTTTTTAGAGTGGCAAAAGTAGGAGTATTCATTAGGAGTTAAGATGACTGGGGCTAATGTAGTGATGATGTTATGTAAGTAAAAGACATATACATTAAGTATCTATGCATGTCCTACTAGTAAGATGGATTTGTATCTTTGTTTTTGAAGTGTTCCTGTGCATCAGGTACTTGATATAATATTCTATGATACCAGTGGAAAGACCCACCTTCTGAATTCAGTGGGCTTTCGATGCCTGAGTGAAGAAGCTTGTAGGCTGCTTTGATGGGCTCTTTTGGAAGGAGGCCTCCCTGGTCTTCTAAAGTTCTAAAATGACACGTCATTTCCCTTTTTTCTAAACATAATTCTGGAATTGTTACTCACAAGAAATTTCAACTTTTGTTTTTCATTGAAATGAAAACTTTTGAAATTTTAGAATTTCCTCTGGAACAAGAATTCCAGTTTCTAGCAGGTGTACCTATAGGTCTACCTCTTTCATGAGTGATTCCAATGAATTTTGAACTCAGAAAATTGTCCAAGTAGTTAAATTATTCCTATATGCATTGATTTTCTTTATTGACATCAAATTTCATGTCAGTTGCCCATTGCTTACCTAGTTTATAGTTCTCTCAAGTTCTACACAGTACTGTTTGGTCTGACCTATATAATGGGTGTCATTTGCAATTTTTGCCGGTTTTTGCAACATTTTCAGGGTTTAGACAGTTATAGGCAATATTTTCCTTGTTTTAAATAATTATCTGATACCACACTATTAATTTTCTTACTGTTACAAAATTGATAATTTAGTCCTATAATCCCTATATTTTTTGTCTAATCAATTTCTGACTAAAGCAAAAATTTACTACTTCCTCAATTAATATTTGATCTCAATAAATGTTTGACCTAGAGCCCTAAGTTTGTCAACTATAGTATAGTCCCTTTGTAAAAAATGCTTAGTTTTTACTTCTTTCTTTATATATTTGTGTGTTATTGTTTCTATGAGCTCAGCTTTTTCTAGTTTGTGCTTATAGGTATTCTCTGGCACCTGTGTGGATGCATTTTAATGTTATCATTATGAAATACAACTGAAAATAAAGCAATTAATTCTTCTACCCTTTTTTTCTTAGTAATTGCATAATTTTTTACTTTTTTGGTCCCATAGATTGTCTTTTAATTCTAATTTCTTACTTTCATACTGTCACTCAATATAAATTTCATATTTTATGAAGTTGGCTATGTTTGTAACTTATGATTTTTTTTCATCTTGAAGTTTCTGTGAGAAATGAGTTGCAGGTAGGTGATCCAGGTTTTTGCACTGGTGTGAATATTTGGATATTCAATACATTTTGTTTTTCCATTTCCATATTTTTCCATTTTATATGTTCACACATGAGTGATCAATCATGGCCAATTTTGATGAAGGAAGAAGGATTTGCTGAAAGACTCTTTAAAGCATATTATTGTTTAGAGATTCTGATTTCTTTACAAGTTTTTATGAGCTCTATTATCAAGAACCAATAGACTGGGACAGGCCACTGTGAAAATAAAGAAAAGAAAACAGATTATTAAAAAAGAAGTCAAATAACTTCTAATCAGAAAATGTCTTAGTTTTTTTAACCAACTGATATATATATAGAGAGAGGTTGGCAATTTAGCTGTGCATTGATAAACTTCATTATACAGTATTGTTGGTGCAGACAAGATTTTTTTTGCATAATCATAACACCCCAAAATGAGGCAAATCTGCATATTAACATTCCCATCACCCCTATGTACTGTATAAACTCATTGTAATGAATCCCCATGGAACTGGGAGAAAAGTTGTAGTTAATGTGTTGCATATTATATAATGAAAAAATTGGGTCCTGTTGTTGGGACCGTTAAAAGTATAAGTATTAGATTTGGAACCCTGTGATGAAGGATTGATTGTACCTTATTTGAAGCTATGCTGCCCAGAGTGCCACTACATCAGAGTTCAGTCAAAGATTTTAAAAGGAATAACAGAGTATTGGTATGCGCCAGTTGTTGGGTTGTCTAGGCTGAGACATTTTGAAGCAACATGCTGTTTCAGAATGTAGAAGCTCAGCACTTTATGAATACGTGGTGTCTCAAGTTCAGCAGAATCACCACTTACATGAAGGAAAAGATTTTCTGAGGTATAACTAGTATGCTATAACTGAGGCAAAGGAAGAGAATGTGGGGCAGGGCATATTATGCTGGGCAGGTTGTTATAAAATAGCTAATGCCCATCTCTGCTGTGTTGTGCTTACAGAATCATAGATGCTCAGGGAAGGCCTCATATGTATTCTGTTTACCATGATAAATGTCATGGGGTGGGGCCCCGCGAGCGGCCGTGAGCTCGCTAACGCCCCTTTGCCATGCCAATTAGGGTGATCTGGCACCCTCTACTCGCCCGCCATGTCTTTGCTGTTGAGGTTCAAAATGGGAGGCTGCCTACTTACACCTAACGACACTTTGCTGGTATCACCTCCATTCCAAAGTGGGGGTACTCTCACCCCAGCCTTATGGGCAAATGTGTGCCTCCAAACCTCCCCTTTAGCACACCCCAAGTCTCGCAGCTGTCCCGGAGACGTTGTACGGTCCCTCGCCCCTCTGGTGCCCTCTCTCTCTCGGGCACCCTGGGCTCCTCGCCCACCTGGCGCCCCCTTGGACCGGGTTCCTAGCCTCCAGCCTGCTCCCTGGGCCTGTCTCACCGGCGTCCGGCTATTGCTGGCGCCCCCCGGGTCCAGCTCACTACCACCGCCCTACTATCGGCACCCTTGCCAGCATTCCTCGCCTGATCGCTCTCTCTCTCTGTCTCTGCCCCGCTCCGGGGCCTTGCCCTCTCTGGGGCCAACACTGGCCCTTTCTGGGGCCAGTACCGCGCTCCTCACACTTCGCCCTCTCTGGGGCCTCGCCCTCTCTGGGGCCTGTACCGCGCTCTCTCTCTGGCCCACTCTGGGGCCTTGCCCTCTCAGGGGCCGCTACCACACTCCACACGCTAGGGGCACAGGCAACCACCGCCGTGCTTGTCCCCTTTACTCTTCTCTGGGTCCGGTTGTCCCCACTGGGCAAAACACCACCCTTATGGGCTGGGGTCTGCAACCCCGCACACCGCGCCTCCCTGGCACAATACGGTGCCTCTCCAGCACAGACAATAGTGCCCCACTGGCACTGTGCCCCTACTGGGCACCTGGAACTCCCAAGCTGTTGGGGAGCCCTGCTGAGGCCTCCTCACTCCCCTACAGCCTCACCCGGTCCTCCGGTTAACCATAACTCAAGCCAAGCCCAAATGGCTGTAATGAAACCAACAAAGAGCCTACCTGCTCGTAATGTAAACTCCAAGCCCCTCTAGGGCTCCCAACCCTACCTCTCGTCAGGGTGTTCTCATCCCTAGCATCATCGCAGCCAGTCAGTAAGGTAAGGTAAGGAGCCCCCAACTCTGGCTGCTCAGCTCAGCCACAGAGCTCCTGCTCCTGCGGCATCCAGAAGGGTACTGCTAGCTAGGCTTTGGCCTAGCTGTTTATAAGGGCCTGGCCCTGCCCCCTCCTGGCCACATGACCTGCCTGGTTGCCCTAGCAACCCCCATCTGTGTTGCTCTGGGGCACTTCAGCAGCCCTATTCCTCCTGCTAGTAGCAGGCACCCTGGTGCCCTGCTACACCATAGTTTCAGAGCAGCAGAGGTCTAGCCTCTTTTTCCCTGAAGCAAAACAATAAAAACTCTTAGGGAGGGGTAATCATTTCATGTGCAGTGTTTACATATCAGGTGGACACCAGTGTTGCATGTCACATTTGCAAATATTGGTCTATACCTGGGGCTGTCAACCAGGGGTATACAAGAAGGCATAGACAGGCAGAGTTGGAGTGCTGGCACACACCATCCCATGCTGCCATGCAGGCACCACTTGCCTGACTGGATGCGGGGGGCGGGGGAGGGTTGCATGTGGTGGCTGCCACTGCTCCATGTTCAGCTGTGTGCCACCCCCCACAGCTCCACATCCAGCCATGCACCACCCCCTCAACCCCTGCCCCATGTTCGACTGCTGTGGGTACACTGATCCAAAAAGGTTGAAAACCCTTGGTGTATACCACTGCCACAAGAAAGTGAAAATGGCATTGCTTTGTGTTCCAAGAGAAATGAACCTAATTAGAAAACTCTGCAATTTTTCTGGGAGGATGGAGTTTTGATTTGCAACAAGGTCTTGATCGGTCAAGGAACAAAAGGAAATTTTATAGTCACTATGAGCTGAAAAGCAGATTACTTCTGAGGTATCAGGATTGGACCAAAGTAAATAGACTGGGATGTCATAATAGGGTAAGTGCAGGAAAAAGCACAGTGAGCTCTAATATGTGACCCCCACAGTCGCACTTCTTGCTGTGCCACATGTGCACAGTAGGTAGTATAATTGTGGGATCATGAGTTGGATCCCATTACACCTTATTGCTGGTGCAGATGGAGCCTGGGCTCCCCATGACTGGCATATGGGTTCAAATTACATGGCAGCGGGGGGGTGATCCCCCCCATAAGAGATGAGAGCGCCCCCAGAAGAAATGAGAGCCCCCAGCCTGCTCTGCTCCTGAAGTGGTGGTGGTGGTTCCTTCCAGCTTCTGGCTGCCATCACCGCAGACCCCCCACAAGAGTTGGAATGTAATTTGAACCCTGGCTGGAATATTGCAGAAGCTGCAGATATGCTGGAATGCCCCTATGGCAGGGATCTGTATCATCTGGGAGCTCTCAGTCTCTGGGGTGCATGTGACACTCCCTTCCCTCCCCCACAGAGCTGGGAGCTGAGATCAGCTGATGGGGCTCCCAACCAAATGGGCCTGTGGCCACATGTTCAATTAATGGTGTGATAAGAAGCAGATACAAAGATATTACATAAATATTGTTGAATAACTTTGTAGCTTATTTCATTTTTTATTATCTCATTAATTGATTGAACATATGTCCAGGTGACCACTTAAGGTATAATTAACTGGTTAATTACTCCTTAAGGGTAATGTGTAGATGGGGCTATAGGAAAGCAGCTGAATTCTTGTAGCACACTTTTAACCTAAAGTACATATTTAGGTCAAAATTAGTTTGTATGCTCGATTTTTCTATTATTTTTGCTTTAATTTTTTTAAAAATTGTGGTATATCAGAAGAAACTTAATTTAGTTGGTGTTGAATGGCAGTACTTGTCAGTTGGTGAAATGGATATGTCATTTTGCTCTAGACAAAATGATTTATTTTAAAAATGCATTGAAAATTCAGCCTGGCTAAATAAGTGTTTTCCTTCTTTAGAAACATCTGCACAAAGTCTCCTGCTAATGAATTACTGTCTTTTAATTTTTTTAATTTTGCTTAGTGACTTTCTTTTTTAAAAAAGGTAATCTCCATCCAGTCAGACCGAAGCAGTTATAATTGTAAAACAATACATTTATTCCATTTTATATTCCTAAAGTGAGATATTCTACAATGATTCTACAAGTCATTTTTATACTTTTAGGGTGAAGTCTGGATGTTGACTTTTCACCATTATTCTTTGAGATGCATTTTAATTTAATTTGGTTTACAAGAGGAATATTTATGTCTTCCCCTGGTTTTCAAGCTGAAATTGTAGCAATTTTATTACAAAATCTGCCTTCAAATTTTACACACAAATCAAACCTCCTACTTGGTAGTCTGTCATACGAAGTTGACACACAAAAATGTTCCCACACAGAAAATCTTCAAAATATCAGCATATTCAAATATAGAACAAGATAGGTTCTTTAGTGTGAAAAAATGTGGAAAGAGAAGGTGAATGGACAAAGAACTATCCATACTACCCTGACAATTCAAAATATTGTGGAAAAGAACAAGGATTCTAGGTTTCCTCATGTAAAAACAATTCATAAAGATTGAGCAAGTAGATCAAACTTTCAGTTGCTGTAAATTAGAATATTTCCACTGATTTTTTTTTTCTTTTTTTTATTGGTCTCATGCCATCTCATAGGATCTGGGTGATGAATTTTATCTCTTAGGTTCTTGGAATGCTTTTTGGTACAGGTGATGGAGAGACCAACTAGGAGGTATACTCTGCTCAATATGCTGGGGCAAACTATCCAAATGTAATGGAAGAATGGGAAAAACAACAGGAGTCCAGTCTGGCTAGACAGCAGTTTCTTCTTTGAGTTGAAACTCAAAAAGGATTAGCCAGAGACATAAAAAGTAATAAAAGGGAACTCTCAAAGTATGTCAAAAGAAAAAGTAAAACCAGAGAGTGTAGGTCCCTTTCTAAACATAGAAGGCATTTAGTACCTTTTTAAATTCAGCCTTCACTAATGAAGTCAGCAACCAGATCATGAGTGCAATTGGCAGCAAAGATAAAGAGACAAACAGCTTACAGTAGTGGATGAATGGGTTAGGGATTACTTGGAAAAGCTAGATGGCTTGAAATTGACAGAGCTATATGGGGTACATACTACGCACTGAAGGAATTGGTAAAAGTAATGTATAGCCAGTGGTTGACCTCTTTGAGAATGTGAAGATCAGGTGAGGTCCTGGTTGACTGGAAAAAGGCATAGTGCCCATCTTTAAAAAAGAGAAGAAGGAGGATCCAGGGAATTAAGTAGATTGATTAAAAAATAATGCATAGAGATGGTCAATCCACCAGGTAAAAAAAAACTGATGACCAAATTATATGTAAAGGTGTTAGTTATTTGCAAATTAATAGAAGCAAATAAGAATCAACCTTTCTTTAGGAAAATAACTATGAAGTACAAATGCAAAGTGAGATTAAATTAATTAATTAAATCCAGAGTGTCAAACTGATGTTGTGCCCTGGGTTTGATCTGGACTGCATGCCTCTCTTTGTAGGCCATATCTAGCCCAGGGCATGAGGAAGTGGTTGTCATGGTGGCAGCTCTTGGTCCAACCCAGAATACCTGGCGGCAGCTTCAGCTCTCGCTGCATGCCTTCTGCCAGAGGGGCACCATCAAGCACCCTTTGCTGTGGCAGCAACTCTAGGTCCAGCACATCATGTGGCAGGGGCCAGTATTGATAGACTAGGGCAGAAGCAGTTGTGATGGATGAAGTGGCTCAAGAAGTGACTTGGGCTGTGTTAGGCCTCACCTGCTCACCTGCTGCAGATTACCATGTTCACAAGTGCCTTAAAGTCCTAGATTCTGCAGCAGGCCACTCCCCTTGCCCTGCTCCCCTCCTCCCCACAACTTCTGGTGGCCTGTCTGTAGTTCAGTGGGCTGGATAAAGCACAGCTCTGTGGGCTGGATGTTTGACCCCACCTGATTGTAAGTAAATTTCAATTAAATCAAAGTAGTTTTAGTCACTCATTTTAAATCAATCTATCATTTAAGATCAGCAGTTTTTGCAGGGTTTTTATTTTGCAGCTCTTCAGATTTAAACTATTTCTCTTAAACTTAATGAACTTCCTCAAAGGAAATATAATTGCAAAGAATTCTATTGGCATCAAGAAACTTATTCCAATTTATCATAGTGTAAATGAGAAAATAACAATTCCCAGTATATATCTGTAAGGAACAAGCCCCTTGTACTCCATGGTATGTCTGTATTTTTATAATGCCTCTTGTCTTATAATTAGATTTCATAAGCTTAGAGTTAGGGAGCTTCTTTTTTGTTCTTCTTTTTAAAGTACATAGCAAAATGGAATTTTGCTAAGTGAATAGTACAATGGAAACTTGCTCAATGAATCTTGAATCGCAATAAAGCAGAAAAGTAATATGGTATTTTATGAACTTAGTTAATGAATACAGCTATATTCTTGTGATCTTAGATTCCATAATTCCTAGTTACTCCACTAAGGGCACTGAGCAAAGTCCAGTTATTGGATTTGGAGGGTGGAGAATTGAAACCAATTTGGAGCCAATCCAGGGAGACAGGCTGCATCTTCCTCTGCTTTTCCTTGTCTCTCTTCCTTTGGCTTTGCCTCCCCTCTCACAGGTCTGTTGCTGTCTTTGGATGGGAGTGGAGGGAAGATGGGGAGGTAATTGGAGTCCACCTAAGGCAATGGGCTCCAATCCACCTGTTCCCCCTACTCCAGCAGGGTTGAGAACCTCAGAAAGGACCCAAAAGAGGTCCCAGAAGTGACCTCCCTACCCTGTCTTCTCCCCCTCCCATCTAGAGCCAGCGGCATGAGCTGCTGCTGTTGCAGCTGGAACAGACAAAAATTAATGAAGTCCCTCCACTTAGAAATGGCATCATTTGAAGCTTCATAGAATAATAGAAAATTAGGGTTGGAAGGGACCTCAGGACGTCATCTAGTCCAACCCCTCCTCAAAGCAGGACCATTCCCAATTAGATCATCCCAGCCAAAGCTTTGTTTGGGTAACCTGTTCTAGTGTTTTACTACCCTCCTAGTGAGAAAATTCTTCCTAATATCTCACCTAAACTTCCCTTGCTACAACATGAGACCATTACTCCTTGTTCTGTCATATGCCGCCACTGAGAACAATCTAGCTCCATTCTCTTTTGAACCCCCCTTCAGGTAGTTGAAGGCTGCTATTAAATCCCCTCTCAGTCATGTTCCCCAACCCCTTCACCATTTTTGTTTCCCTCTGCTGGCCTCTCTCCAATTTGTCCGCATGCTTTCTGCACTGGGGGGCCCAAAACTGAGCACAGTATTCCAGATGTGGCCTCACCAGCGCTGAATAGAGGGGAATAACAATTTCCCTTGACCTGCTGGCAACATGCATACCATTGCAGCATAGTATGTTATTAATTTTTTTTTGCAACAAGTGCACACTACTGGCTCATGTTCAGCTTATTGTTCACTGTAACACCCAGTTCTCTTTCTGCAGACCTGCTGCCCAGCCCATCAGTCCCCAGCCTGTCCTAGTGCATGGGATTGTTCCGTCCTAAGTGCAAGACTTTGGCACTTGTCCTTGTTGAACCTTGTGAGATTTTTTTTTTCCACCCAATCCTCCAATTTGTCTAGGTCACTCTGAATCCTAGCCCTATCCTTCAGCATTTCTACTACTCCCCCCAGCTTGGTGTCATCTGCAAAACAGAGGGTGCACTTTATGTCATCTTCCAGGTTGTTGATGAAGACATGGAACAAAACTGGCCCCAGGACTAATGCCTGGGTCACTCTACTCAGTACCATCTGGCAAATAGATATGGAGCCATTTATTACTAACCTCTGAGCCCCATGCTCAAGCCAGTTTTCTATCCACCTTACAGTCCATCCATACAGCCTGTACTTCCTTAGCTTGCCTGCGAGCATGTTGTGGGAGAGAAAAGCCTTGCTAAAATCAAGGTATACCACATCCGCTGGTCTTCCTGCATCCACAGAGCCAGTCAGCTTATCATAGAAGGAAATCAGGTTGGTCGGGCATGACTTGCCCCTGATGAATCCATGCTGATGGTTCCTAATCACCTTCTTCCATTCCAAGTGCTTAGAAATGGATTCCTTGAGGATCTGCTCCATGATTTTTCCACGGTCTTCAGAACCTTTCATACAATAAGCGTTAATTTGTCACAGATCGGAAGGCTCCCCAGTCGTTCTTTTGGTTGGGCATGGCTTTAGTGCAATTTCAAGCGGCTGATTGCACTGATACTTCATTTCTGTCTGCACTGTAAATTATTCTACAACTTTATAAAACAAACTTTATTGGTTTAAGTGGAGGGAAAAACCTTTTCTTTCTTATACTCTGTCTCTTGAAAAACAGTATTCCTCAAATTACCAACAAGCTGTCCCCCCGAAAGCGTTCCAGATATAAAACCTAAATGACAAATACATTGTGAGACATGCCATGATACTTACACTCATCCTTATATATGCTGGCATGTGTCAGAACAGAGATATCAAGGAATATTTAGGAAATTGTTCTGTTTAGCCCATCATGTAAATCTAGCACGGTTGTCAAACTAGGATTGAGGGCTACTAACACAAGATCAGGCTCCTTTGTCAGTAAATGACAAGATATGGGTCAAAATACTGATTTTTTTTTTTTCTTTCTCTCCTCACAGACAGCAACACTACTTTTTAATACAAGTGTAGTTGTCATTGCACAGTTGAATTCAAAGGAACTGCAAGAGGTGTCCAGCAGTCTGAGATTCAGTTTTGTGTCTATAATTGATTAGACAAACATCAATTTCTTTTGGGCCTGTATGAACATACCTAAATGGGTCATATTCATGTTATCAGTTCACTGAGAGACTGTTCCAAAACCCACTGAAGTCGGTGAACATTAGATTGGGCTTAAATGAGCTGGTAGAAACTGCAAAATCTAACTACAATAACTACAAAGTTTAGAATATTTGCACATTTCTTACTTCAGTCATTTTTATGTTCATCAACTACAGTGCCAGATGTTGACTGCTCTTCACCAAGCGCCTCTTTCCCCCAACCTATAACATCCATGAAGGGAGCATCCATAATATGGCTGCTTATGGTTCAGTATAAAAAAGGCTACACATTTGTACGTCTAGCATTCTTAGTACTAACTTAGACACCGGAGAAAATGTTCCTGTGCTCTAATCTTCAAGAATTCTAGTCAGCATTGAGAGGCAACAGATGTCAGGAGAGCATGATGCATCTTTAAAAAATGTATAGGAGGAGTCACAGCTAACTAAAGTCATGGAAGAGCAGAAGCACTCTTCCTATTCTGATATGGATTCGATCAATTCAAACCACAGGAATGAATTTGTCTGAATGTCTCCAGTCACTGTTATTTAGGTGCTACAACTCCTCACCCTCCCTACAGGCTCTATGATGAATACCCCAGTACAGAAGTACACAAACAGGTTGCTCAGTGGTAGCAAAGAGATGGAAGCTATAATTCTGGGCATCTGTGTATCTATAAACACCTAGATAAAACAGAATAAATTTTAGCTGCTGTTTGTGGCTTCACTTTGGTCCCTATTACTGTTTGTTAACTGTAGCTGATAGGATATGTGGTGTTGTTAGTAACTCACTGGTAACCCTTAGGATGAACAGTGGTGCATGCAGTGTGTCAGCAGAAAATATTTTGAAGACTGATACTGAACCTTCATCAGCTTCTTATCCCTAGTGCAGATATGAATTGTGTCTTCTCTGTCCCTGTAGCACTATACAAGTGCCAGTCAGGGAAAAGCTTAATTATTGCTCTATCTTTACTAGATTAAAGTGGAAAGTGCCAAGAAAAGAACATGATTCTGCAGCTGTTTAGGGTGAATTCCTGTTTTCCAGTTCCCCATATTGTTTATGCATCATATTTAAACACCCATGGGATTTTAAAAAATCAAACAAAACAAACAAACAACCCCCCTCCCCAAAGCCAGAAATAACCCCAGGAACAGAAACCATTTGAGGCATTTGTCCTATTTTTTCCTCCCACAGGGGAGCCCTTGTCACAGCGGTGACAAGCAGCCATATCTGGTTGCCTTGCCACTGTTGCAAAGTTGGTTGTTCAGCAAGTATCTCTCTCTCCTTACCCTTTGCCTTACTTGAGTTGTCTCAGCCCATATTATATAGCTTTATTTGCTTATTTTTTTGAGATGGCCTCATACCTTGTACCTTTTTAGACTGCTCTCTTAATTGCAGTAAAAATGGCTATCATTTCTACCTTATGTTTTGACATGAAATAGGTTTAAAAATTCCATTTCAACATTTCTTAAATTCCAAAACAGTTTGTTTTGAGATTTTCAACTTAAATAAACCAAAATAATATTTTTTTCCACTCTTCAATTTAATTGTCTTGACATTTGGTTTTGTGGAAAAATTGAAAATTTAAGATGAGATTAAAAAAATTGAAGTTATAATTTTATTCATGTAACACTAATTCTATTTTTGGCTCTGGTCTCTGCTTCAGTTAAACAAAGATCCTTGCAAACTCTCCCCAAAAGTACTTTTATTTCCAAAGATACCTAAGAAAAACCAGTCTTTTGTCTTCAGTAAAATCTGTTTTGCAGTATTAAGGGTTCTATAAGAACAGTATAAAGATAAATCTAGCTGATAACATGTTTAATTCAACCAAGGAATGGCAGATACACCTAAAAGTAACTAGAAATGAACATTTGGGTATTTAAAATACAATAGATCAGTACTGTTTAAATTGAACAGAAGACTAATAATATATAACAGTGCCTATACTTCCATGTTCTTTCTCACATTTATCACATGTATACTGTGCCAGAACGTCTGAGCTCTGTAATACACATCTTAAGACTGCACAGAACAGTAAGTACCATTCTGCAGCAAAGAGAAAAAGTGAATCCTTCATTACAGATATGTAATATCTGACATGCTCCATGACTCCAATTCTGTGCTGATTTTTTTTATTAGTTCTTTTCCCTATTTTGTTTTTCATCCCAAGCGCTTGTTGGAGTTGTGTCATGCTGAGGCCTCATGCTTTCCAATGCCTTTATCTCTTCTGAATGCCTGTTTATAATTTATGTACCCAGCTGTGGTGAAAGCATATGCTATTAAGAGGCAGGAGGAAGGTGAAGCTTCCTTGCTGGGACAAACTACTTGGGAGGAAGAAAACAGAGCATTATACAAAAAGAAATGTACTTGGCCAGTATTTTTCTTCAATTATCAACAGTGTGTTTAATAGGTGCTTTCTTCTTCACAGTCGAGATTCTCTTACTACTTGATCCTGTAGTAAAGTCAAAGTCCTGTGTTTACTACATAAGTCTCTGTAGGGCTTTAACTTCAGCATCTGCTCCGTGTAGGGGTTCTTTTTTTCCAGACTATCCTCCATCGTAACACTCTTCGGCTTGTATTCTCAGCATGTTGTTAAACCCACCTTTTGTACAAGCCATCCCACAATAGGAAGTAAAAACATGAATTTAAAACAAACATGATCTTACCATTGGGTATGGCAAGATAAGAGTTTACTGTGCAAGTCTGGAAGAGAAATGCAGTGAGGGAGGGAGTACGATAAACTGTCATGACCCTCAGATGATCTCTGGCAAAAAGGAGGCTTGAGTTGAATGGAATTAGAACAAGAACACAAGCAGATGCAGATCTATTCTGTTCAAAATCTTATATTATGACAGGAGGAATTCCTGCAAACATATGCCTGGGCCCCAGAGGAGGCCAAAACTCTTTTTTCTTTTTTTCTTTTCTTAAATGTCCCTGCCAGATATACGGGACTATAGAACTGTTTCTATATTTCTCAGACAATGTTTTCATGTCAAAAGGTGATTGTGACATAATATTACGGTGCTCTCTGAACCTTCAGAGCATGACTGTTCTTGGATTGTACATCAACCTTCTCGGAGATAGTGGGATTAAGGTCAATTACTGGCATGGTTGTATTTACTTTTTTCCATCTTCCATTTCTTTCATTTTTAATCTTGATGCCCATTCCCACACACACATAAAGCTGAAATTTGAAAGGGTCATTTAAGTGGCACTACATCCAGTTGTTGGCACTGTTGGAAAACTTTTATTACCTGTGTGGGGGGGGGGTAGGGGAGAGAGAAGAACTAGATACAGACATATTGAGAGGGGATAAGTCAGAGTTCTTCTATTTGGGGGAGGAACAACTTGGAGATGGAATTGAGAATGGAATTCTTGGATTTAGACTTAGCTATAGTCAGTGCAGTTACTTTTTTGTGAAACTGAAGTAAATTAGAAAATAGTCTTTGTAGTTCATGCTGGGATCAAACAGGGAAAAGCTAAATGGAGAGGAAACAACAAACACAAAAGGTAAAATTCTTCTCCTTTTGAACTCAAGAAAAATTCTGCCATCAACTTAAAATGGAACCAGAATTTACCCCCAAGGATTAGATAACTTGAAAACTTGCTGTAAATGTTTCAGAGTTTTTTAGAAAATGATCTTAAATGCTGCTGGAAACATACTTAGAGGGTGTAAGGCAACATTAGTACTGAGCCGTGTTTTAGTAGTTGCTTGGGGGAAGTATAAAACATTGTGCAGTAGTCGCCCCTACTGCAGTGTATGGGTAGCACACAGTTAGATTCGTTGGCTATGGTGCTGTAGCTCCACACTATAGCTGGGCTGCGTGCTGCAACAGCAACATAGCTGGCGATTATGTGTAGACCCACGTGATTGTATGTCAGTGTAGCATGCTATACGGCAACACAGAACATTGTTACGTTGACATACAAATCACTTCATCCTGCCAGGTAAACAGACCAAGGAAGAGAATTTAGGTTTTCAATACTATATTCTCACTGGTAATAGTGTCAGCAAGCATGCCAATGAAATCTTAAGCTAAGACACTTATCTATACTGTTCCAAAGTTTATTACTTTTTCTCAAAATAACATTTGTCCCTTACTGACCATGGACAGTAGTGGAATCCCCAGTGAATTGTCTTTTATATTTACCATTAAGAGTCTACAGTATCTCACTGTTTAAACGTAGTTGAAGTTCTATATTTACTCATGCATGTTAAGAATAGGGTTTTTTGGTGAGATAGGAGAGGGGTGCCAACTGTATTTGAACAACTTTCATAGACACTAGGGCTGGAAGGGACCTTGTAAGATCATTGGGTCCAGCCTTGTTTACTGGAAAATTTTAAGTTCTGGAAATTCTTCTTTAATCATTTGGCAAAGGGTTTGGCAGAGTGAATACTGTAGGTATCTTAAATGAGCGCTATAGCAAAACCAGAGTAAGTGAAACCGCGTTATGTAGGGGTTGGACTGAAAAAGGGCCAACTGACCCTGGCCAACTGACCTACGGCTACTGACCCTGGTTCAGGGTTTTACTCCCGGTTGCCAGGCATTTTAAATTGAGACATGGGTACTGGATAGTCAGCTTTCTGGTTATGTGTAAGCAGAGGCATAACAAAGCAGCTCCATGTCCTGTACAGCTATTGCATACAAGGCAGTATTGGCTGCTGTGCTGCAGTAACTTGTCATAGCAGCTATTTTTATGCTTCCTTCCTTTCCTTCCCTCCTCTCCACCAGGGAGACTTCTATTACACTGGAAAGGGGGCAAGGGGACTAAAAAGCCCCCTTGATTGAACAGGGAACTCCAAAAAAGACTGAGGACAAAGAAAGAGATTTATAGGCGGTGGAAGTGGGGGGCAGCCACCATGGAGGAATATACCTCCCTGGCACGCTATTGCAGGGAATCAGTTACGCAGGCCAAAGCAGGGCTGGAGCTTAGGCTGGCTACACCAATCAAGTACAATAAAAAGTCCTTCTACAGATATATAGTGAGCAAAAGGAAGGCACAGAGTAACGTAGCATCCCTGCAGGACAAATCAGGTCAGTTGGTGGCTGACTCAGGGAAAAAGGCAGAGCTCTTCAATGAGTTCTTCACTTCAGTATTCCTAAGTACTGGCCAAGACAATTTCCCCAATTTGAACATAGATAGATGTCTGGAAGGCACTAGACCACCAATGGTTAATGCTGACTTAGTTAAGGAGCACTTGGAGGGGCTGGGTAGGTACAAGTCAGATGACAGGTGCTGAAGGAATTGGCCAGTGTCATAGCTGAGCCACTGGCACGGCTGTTTGAACACTCATGGTGCTCCGGCCAGGTCCCTGAGGACTGAAAAAGGGCCAACGTGGTGCCCATTTTTAAGAATGGGAGAAGGGATGAACTGGGTAACTTTAGGCCAGTCAGTCTTACCTCTACCTTTGGAAAACACTGGAAAAAATCATTAAAGAGTGCATTTGTGAAGGCCCAGCAGGGGAAATGATGCTGAAAGGAAACCAGCACAGTTTCATCACAGGTAGATCCTGCCTGACAAACCTTATAGCCTTTTATGACCAGGTAACACACTGCCTTGACATTGGAGCTGAGGCAGATGTCATCTACTTGGACTTTAAGAAGGCCTTTGATACTGTTTCGCATCCTAGTCTCATAAGGAAGCTAGCAGGCTTCCTGTGGATGCTTACACAGTCAGGTGGGTGGCAAACTGGCTTAGGGACCATACCTAGAGAGTGGTGGTAGATGGGTCATTTTCGACATGGAAAGAGGTGGGCAGTGATGTCCCACAGGGGTCGGTTCTTGGACCGGTGTTAATTAATATCTTCATCAGCAATGTGGACGAGGGTGTGGAGAGCATCCTGTCCAAGTTTGCAGATGACACCGAGCTATGGGGCAAAGTAACACACTGGAGGTGGGGAGCAGATTCAGGCTGATCTGGACAGGTTGGGTCAATGGGCAGAACAAAACAGGATGCAATTCAACAAAGAGAAATGCAAAGGTACTCCACCTAGGGAGGAGGAATCCCCAGCACACCTATAGGTTGGGGGATGACCTGCTCAGCAGCTGAGCGGAAACTTGGAGTCAGAGTTGACTCCAAGATGAACATGAGCCGACAGTGTAATGAAGCTACCAACAAAGCCAATCGCACCTTATGCATTAGCAGGTGCATGACCAACAGATTGAGGGAGGTGATGCTTCTCCTCTACGTGGCACTAGTCAGGCCACAGTTGGAGTACTGTGTCCAGTCCTGGGCATCAGACTTCAAGAGGGATGCGGAGAATTTGGAGAGGGTCCAGAGGAGGGCCACTCGTATGATCAGTGGCCTATGTACAAAACCCTGTGAGGGGAGGTTGAGAGATCTGGATCTCTTCAGCCTTCACAAGAGATGTATGAGGGGAGACCTTGTAACAGCCTATAAGTTTATCAAGGGAGGATGACTGAGTTGGAGATGCACTATTTACCAGGGCACCCCTAGGAGTAACTAGGAATAATGGGTACAAACTAGTGGAGAGTAGATTCAGGTTAGACATTAGGAAGAAATTCTTCACAGTAAGGGTGACCAGAATCTGGAATGGGCTGCCAAGAGAGGTGGTGCTGTCACCTAACTTGGAGGTCTTCAAGAGGAGACTAGATAGGCACCTGACTGGGGTCATCTGACCTCAATCCTTTTCCTGGCTGGGACAGGGGGTCGGATATGATGATCCTTTAGGGTCCCTTCCTAATCTACAGTCTATGAATCTATGAAAGGGCCATGTTCAAGTCTAGTGCCCCAATTGCCTTCCACCCTTCAGTTACACTACTGTGTATATGTATTGTATTTACCCAAACCCAAGATTACTTTGAATTTTTAAGACCACTCACCAATAATTAATTTTTCTACCTCAAAAAATTATAAATTTGTTATAATTTTCCAGGTAGAGAATCTAGTTATTGCAAGATCATCCTTCACCACTGCAGTGGGGAAAGCAACAGCAGAGGGACAGGGAGTGGGGCACTTGAGGGAATCAAGCCTTGACCTGACCCCGGCCTTTGTCCCTCCACCCTATGGTGACTGCCTATCTTCCCCTGTACCTGTGCCCCCTGTGCCTGCCTCCCCTGGTGCCTGCACCCACTAATGTCTACCTCCCTCTGCCACCACTTACCCTCCACTGTGACTCCAGCTCTGACCCTGCTCTGACACAGGGCATAGAGCACATGTTGGCCCCAGCCTGATAGGAACAGTTGCAAGAGTGGCAGCCACAGCCCCAGGAAATGGTTGGAGGCAGAGCTGGGGCTGTGGCCAGAGCTGCCACCATCATCTTGATTTGGGTAAATACAGCATTCCCACTGAACAGCCTATCAGCCAGATCCACAAGTCTGATTGCAAACCCTTGTCCACAGGTGACAAAATATTTCCATAATGATGCTGTGTATCATTCTGCAAAGTATCTTTTTTTGTGGAAGAATTCCCTACTCCTATGTCTGTTCTGCTGTTAGTCCCTGCACCTTTCTGCTTGCATCTTGTAGTGCAGGGCTATGTGAATGTTTCAGGATAGAGCCAAGGGCTTGGCACAGCTTCATACTCTTCTGTCAGTTCTCCACCATTGTTGAATTCATTAAATTCCCTATATTAATGGTGGATCTGCCTGGCATAAGTAGGATAAATTAGCTGGAGCTAGACTTTTACTAGTACCTGCCCTAGCTGGTTTAAAGCTCGCTCTATAATATGCTGCAGTCGTTTTGCAACTGCATTGCAGGCATTCCTTAAATGGTGTTGGCCTCAGAATTATGTAGATAGAACTGGCTTCCCTGACACCTTATACTGCCCTCAGAACAGAGTTTAGCTTTGGGACTATTTGTTCCTGTTTTGTCAAAGTCCTGTCACACTATAGACTTTAAAATCTGGCAAGGATTGCCTTGGGACAGCTTCTCTTGTTCTTCAGAGTCCTAGACTGAATTATATTATTCCCTTTATGTTTTCCCAATCTGATGGCAATATAAATAAGTATTGGTTACTTGTTTCTTGTATACTTACTTGGCCACCTGAAAATTAAGAGACTTAAGTGAATAAAAAATTCAGGAATGGGCACAATTTGTTTCAAATGCAAGATAATGCAGTTGGATAGGGTCATGTAATGTTACTATTATGGTGTGAATTGGCAAATTTGAAGACACCATTACTTTGTGGAAACATATAGTATTCCCTAAATCAGAATAACAGTTTTAGAACTTTTATGCTGTATTTTACCATTAAAATTGTTTCCTGTGAAGCACTGTTGTACCAATGAAATTAGAGCAGCATTATACACCTAAGGCTGCGTCCACACCAGCGTGGACATTTGTTTCCTCGGGGACAAAAAGAGAGGCCCACTTTGTGCCACTGCTAATTCTCCATGGGTACACTCATTCCACACGCTCTCTGGTACATGGCAGGTTAACTTGGGTGGGGTAGGGGAGGCTGGGGCCAGCAACTGTGCTGACCCCAGCATCTTTACCTGGGGTCCTGCGGGCCTCAGGAAGCTGTGGCCATGGCACTCCTGCAGCTGGGAGCCTGGCTGGTAGCCTGAGTGTGGCTCTGGCAGGTGAGGCTCCAGTTTTGGGTGGCATGTGCTGCCACCACGTGTAGTGCCTTACTTTTTAAGTTGAGTTTTTTTAACCCGAGGATCTTTTAGGGTCAACCTCCTCATCCCTGCATGTTCTGCAAGGTAGCCACGCAGGGAACACCTGCATGTGCAATGTGTGGAGTAACTAGAAACAAACTGACAGAGATCAGATTTAGAGTAGGCAATAGGAAGACCTTCTTTACAGTAAAGTTTGCCAGAGTCTGGAGTGGGCTTCCAAGAGAGGTGGTGCTCTCTCCTACCTTGGATGTCTTTAAGAGACTACTTGGCGAACACCTGGCTGGGGCCATCTAACCTCAGCGCTCTTTCCTGCCCAGGGCAGGGGGTCAGACTTGATCTACTGAGGTCCCTTCACACCCTAAAAATCTATGAAATCTATTGTTATTCTGGAAATCTTCTCTTTGTTCAGTACCAGTTTAAATAGATATGTGTTCCTTTAACATATTTTTTAAAAGATAAAAGTGAACCAGATGAAGTTCAACATCGAGAAATGTAAAGTGCTGTACCTGGGGACAAACAATCCCCAACATACCTACAGGGTTGGTGGTAGTAAAGTGACCAGGACCATGACTGAAAGGGACCTAGAGGTAAAAATAGACCACAGTATGAATATGAGCCATCAGTGCAACGCTGTAGCCAGCAGGACAAATAATACTCTGGTATGCATCAATTGATGCATCTCAAGCAAAACCAAGGAAGTTATTCTTCCACTTTACTCAGCATTGGTGAGATTGCAGCTGGAGCACTGTGTCCAGTTTTGGGCACCATACTTCAACAAAGACATGGTAAACCTTGAGAGAGCCCAGAGAAAAGCCACCCGTATGATCAGAGACTTGCCTGGCAAGCCATATGAGGAAAGGCTGGGGGACCTGGGACTCTTCAGCCTAAAAAAAGAAGGCTGAGAGGGGACTTGGTAGCAGCTTATTGCTATATTAGGGAAATACGTCAGGGGCTTGGTGAACAACTGTTCACTAGGACATCCTTGGGGAAAACCAGGAGTAATGGCCACAAACTCTTAGAAGACCATTTTAGGCTTAACACTAGGAAAAACTTCTTCACAGTTAAGGTGTCCAGACTGTGGAACAGGCTCCCTACAGAGGTGCTGCAATCACCTACCCTAGAAATGTTCAAGAGGAGACTGGATGGTCATCTTGCTGGGGTCACCTGACTAGTGCTGGGGTTTTTCCTGCCTAGTGTAGGGGGGCTGGATCCATTGATCTTGCAAGGTCCCTTCTAGCACTTGCAATCTGTGAACAATATCATCTATCAAAAGCTGATAAATTGGTAGGATACATATTTAAGGTTCTCTCTCTCTCAATAATACTAAGAGAAAGGAAGACTTATTTAGTAAAGCTTGAATAAAGAGGTGTGATTTACACTTGGCTATGCTTAAGAGGCTTTATTTTTCTTTCCTTGGTTTAAGCCTTTTTCCCCCCTGAAGATGGAAAGAACATCGGGACTCAGCATTGTTGAAGTTTTTCTTCCTTTTGGAGCAAAATAGAAAATTGTTAATGCCAACACATGATTATGAAAGATCCCAAATACAGATGGCCAATAAAGGGAAGTCTTTTTTAAAATTCCCCTTTTTGTACATGCGTTAATATTTAAAATAAAGGGAGGGAACCCCTTCAACTGGCTCTACATCCGTTCAACTGTGGTGGAATGATGAAATTCACAGAAATATGGAATATTTTCCCCCCAG
This sequence comes from Crocodylus porosus, assembly GCF_001723895.1. Taxonomy (NCBI): domain Eukaryota; kingdom Metazoa; phylum Chordata; order Crocodylia; family Crocodylidae; genus Crocodylus; species Crocodylus porosus. Next base: position 66,917,477 of record NW_017728886.1, on the reverse strand, counting down.
GTATTTTCAGATGTATGTATTCTCAATGTATGAAATTTCAAGTTTCAAGCAGTTTGATTTATTCAAAAGAATTAGAAAGATATCCTTATAGTTTGGTTAAATGCTTATATGGACAGTTACTGCCCATTTATGATCCCCTTGCAATTTCATTTGAAAATTAATAATTTCTCATCTATACTTCAGCATGTCAGTCTTCTTAACAGGACCTTAATAGAAATCGAAGCATCTTAGAATTCTTGTTGAAATTGTGGTAGTTGTTTACAGCCCATTGAGAAGTCTTTTATACAGATTGGAATGACAGAAAACTATGGGAAGTTGTATTCACTTCAGAATTAAAGATTTTTCAAGGTTTGGACCAATTTACAGAGAAAGATCTATGAATATACTAAAAAAATGTTGTTCTGACCAAAGTGTTGCCAGAAAGAAAAAGAAGTTACATCGGTAGGTATTAAAACACTTTTGAAGTACTGCAAGTTAAATGGAAGACAAATTGCTACATAAGTAGAATGGGTCTTGCATTAAATATGATGTACAATGGTGAAAAGGACAGATTAGCGTGTCTTAAGATATTGCATTAGTGCAAACTTTATGATATCTTATGAGAATGTGTTCTATAACAGCATGCCTAACATTATATTTCAAGTATCACAGTTTATCTCCCAGCATGATTTTAGAAGCTTTCAGAAAGAGAAACAATAGTTGACAGAAGAATACAGTGATATAGACTGAGACTTATTAAATATTACAATGTTATTTATAGGACAGCAAGAAGAAACTTGATAGAATGAAAGAAACATCTGAGTTGCTGGGGACAGGCAAGTTCTTGCCTAAGTTTATAACAGCAAGGTTTTATCATACATGGTCTCATGTTATGTAGCTTTATAGATCTGATATGACTTTATTTTGATTTACAGATTAACTGAGACACTTCTGGTTTTTTATCATTTGAGAAATAATTTCACTGTAGGGCTTTTCAAGAATAAGAAAAAAAGAATTTCCTTGGGAGGTTAAATGGACATTTGGAGCTGCTTTAAAATTCAGATTATATTGTGGTTCCTTGGCCTGTAATATGGATTTAATTTATTTTTAAGAAGTCATGCTTTCAGCTTGAGAGAGAGATCCATGAGAGCCTTTCATGATTAAACCTGAACCCAAATAAGTCGGATTTTATTATTAAACAAATTGAGCCCAGGTTTACCGTGAATTGTGCATCTGGATTGTTTTGTAGATGAACCTTGTTTGCTCTATGTATGCTGGAAAGTTTCTTATGATTTTCAGTGAAATGAGGGAACTTCAAACTTGGAACTCAAGACAAAGTTCAAGAGGTATGAACTAAAGCTGTGTGAAGCTTTGGTCACTGATTCAATTTGGAGGAGATTCTGCCCGATTCGGTGGCCGAATCTCCAAATCCAAATCGAATCAGGAGACCCATTAATCTCTCCAAATCCAATCGGAGGCCTCCAAATCAATTTGGAGAGATTCGGCTCTAGACAAAGTTTTATATGGTTTTTCTATGTACTTCAAGGTTCCAGGTGTGGTTTGTGAACACTGAGATAGTGGGGCAGATGGAGTGTCCCACTGGAGCATGGGGGGAGGGTCCACTTCCAAGCAGATGAGGGACCACCCCCCATGCTCCCATGGGATGCTCCCATCTGCCCCACCATCTCAGCATTCACAAGCCACACCTGGTACCTCTAGGTATGTAGAAAAACCACGTATAAAGCTGCGTCTATGGCTGAATCACTGATTGTCCAAATTGGAATTGAATTTTCCGATTCAGCTGAATCAAATCTGGACAGTGATCTGAATCAGCGAATCGAATCACTGTCCCCTGAATCGGGCCAAATCCAATTTGAATACTGCCCACTTCACACACCCCTAGCATGAACCTACATGCATTTAAAATCAAAGGTGTACTGGACCCCTGTAAACCAAGACCGCAGACCTTATTCAGTCATTCACTTATCTTTGTTGAACTGATTTGGAAACTCTCCTCCCTTCATTCTTCACTGTTAATTGAAGATTCAAGGGGCATGGTACAACAAACAAGTGGTCTGGGAAATACTCTAACCATCAGCCCCTACCTGTGGCATATGCTTCTACTGAAAAATAACAGAAGGCAAAGAGTCCATTGGTTACCACCCATCCTATCTGAATGTGGAGTGTCTTGGTAACCATCAAACCACCCACTGGAGATTTGAACTTAGTGATGGATCTGGAAAAGCAGCATGCTTATCTTCACCTAGGTAGGGTAGATGTGTACCTTTTAGACTTACCAGAGTGTGTGAGTGTAATAGCACAAGCTTTCTCTAGAAGCAGACAGTGTTGCTGTTTATGCAGAAAGTAGTGCTTATCATATTGGGTACAACATGTACTGGAAATAATACACACCAATGAACTTAAAATAAGTCTGATATAAATTCTGTGGAATAGTATACACAATAAACAAGTAAACACAATAAACAAGTAAACAAATAAATATATGACTTGTTTGAAAAAAATGGTCTTCCTTCTTTTAGGTTCTTAAAACTAGTTCAGGCAGTGGCAACTAGAGAAACGGAGGGAGAGGTATCTAGATCAGAACCATCTGATCTGACTGAGACTAAAATTTTGGGTCCTACATGCCTTTCCTCATGGCTACAGCTTCACTCTAGCCATATATTTCACCACATATTGAATATGTGACAGTGATATCATGTGCTGAAAACTGTTACAAGTGGAGTAAGCTATTCCAAGCAGTTGCTAAAATACTTTGTTCTTCTGATTAAGTTTATTAATTTATTAGAGATGAATATTGTATGGATGAGAAATAAGAAAAAAGAGGAACAAATTAATTGAAGTTAATTCTGGTCTGTGACCCCACTCAAAAATATTGGCTGCCTGTTAAATATTTATAACCTCCCATATATCATTCACCAGTCATAATGGAACAGGCATCACAGGCACACAGAATTGGAAGGGACTTCCTTGGTCATCGAGTACAAGCAACCACATCCACAATCTTTCATAAAATACTCAGGCTCGATCCTAATAGCAGTTTGTTTCCCCTTGTTACCCACTTTGATTTGCCACATCATTGTCCTTTTTTTGTCTGCCCTTACTGCTTTGCCAGTTTGTGTTTCTAGACAGCAATTGTAGCTTCTTTCAACCCATTTTCTTTTTCTGTTAGGATAGGCAACATTCTTATGGTGTCCTTTCTTATGGTAGCCTCTCTATTCCCTTGATGTAGTCCTCCTCTGCACGTGTTTCAGTTTGAATTAATCTCTCTTGAACACAGGCTCTGAATTGCACTTGGAATTCCAAATGAATTCTCACTGGGGCTATTGTACATGAGGATTAATATTTCACTATTTCCACTTTTCCAATCCTTAAATGCTAGAGTTGCATTTGCTTTGTTCACAGCTGCATCACATTTTAATGCTTATTCAGTACCATTGGTTCTCCAAAACAGAGCTGCAAAATTCAGATGAGTAGTCTCTTTTCATGTTTCTCATATTTTCTGCTTTAAAGTACAGATGAATTTGAGCTGCAGGGTTCAGATCTAGATCTAGATTCAAACTTCCTCAAAATCTGGGTACATTTAGACCAGAGAGTGACAAGCTGTTGAGCACAAAGCATTCTAATTTCTCTATACAGTTGATTCAGTGAAAAATATCACAGAAATAATCCCTTGCTTCTGGTATATTCAGACAGTTTTTTGATTTGTGCACATAGCTTCTTTGGAATAGGTTAGAAATATCTCTTTTGGATATCTTAGTGTTGCTGTGGTTGTTTGAGCAGGGAATTTCCTCATTCCACCAGGTTTGGCAAGTTATAGATCTGGTTGTATTTAATTTTCAGAATTATGAAATTTGCAAAAACAGAATATTTAAAAAGCCTATTAAATGTCTTCCCTTTTTTGGGCATCTATACTTGTGCTCTTTCATGTTCATGTATCATTATAGACATGCATATTAACTTGACTTATTTTAGGTTTCTGAAAAGAAGCTTTTCCACCCTTATTCATAAAAAGGTCTACCATGCTTCAAACTACAATGTCTAATGCCGGTAGAAAACTTTGCATGTTCTAAGGACCAGGCAAATATTAGCTAATTGATCAATTAAATTAAAGAACTAAACCATTTTTTTCCAACTGTGAAGCAGAATATTCTTAGCACACATTGCAACAACTGTAAATAGACTCCAGATCTCTTTAGGAGATTCAAAAAGCATAATAAATGATTGTGTCTGAATACATTTGAATGAGCATCTTAATGCAGTATCTCAACATGCATAATGATTCCATGTTGTCTTCCCACTTCCAGATATACTGCTCTCTGTGTTTACAGATTTTGCATTGCTCTTCTGTAAATGACCTACCAAAATTTGATTTAAAAACAGTTCCTGTTTAGTATGTATACATATATATTAATTTTCAAGTGGGGGCGGGGAAGAAAAAAAAAGAGGATAGTTTGTATAAATCAGATTTAACTTGCTGTCATTGCCCTATAAACATTTTGGCAAATGCTTCCAAAAAAGTCTGTGTTAAACTGGGTTCCTCCTGTATTGTAAAATCTTTAAATAAATGAATTAATTAAAATGCCTACCACAGAGTTTTCAGTAATTTTTCTGCAGGGTCCCCAAAATACAGCAAGGTTGTCAGGTCTTCTAACATTTATTTACATTGAGCTAGGAAGCCAATAGGGAGGTCCAAACACTTCAGTTATCTCACTTGCCTCTCACTTTATAGAATCTACAGTACAATGACAGCAAGAAGATCTAATGTTTAAAAGAGAAAAAGCTACTTGGGCTTGCTTTCTTCATTTTGTGTTTGGAATTATGATGGAGAATGGGGTTATAGTTAGGAAAGAGAGGAAGAAAGGTGGCAGTGAGGAGTGGGGGAGAATGAGAGGGCCTCACATCCGCATAGAAATAATCTGTAAGGGCCTTAATGCATGGTAATTTTGGGCAGCTCCTGGAGCTCTTAACACCTGGATTGTCCACCCAGTAACATCTGAAATTAGTTTTAAGAACTAGTTAGGCAGCTCAAAGGTCTGCCACTCCAGGACAGGATTATTCCTGATCTGTGTTATCCAGTTTGTTGCATTAAAGTATAGCCACTAAAGTCTACACCTTAGTGTAAACACTCCACCTTCCCCTACCTCCACTGCTGGCCCAGATTGGGCCCATTACACTGCCCCCTCCCCCTGTCCCTGGGCCTCCCTAATACCCTAGATCCCTGCTCACTGCCCCCTTACCCTTCAGCTTATCTGTGGCTGCCTTTGCTGTCCAGGGGAGCAGGCAGGGAAGGGCTGACCTGCCTGCCTGCCACCACTGCTGCTGCCATTGCTCGCTGAACTGAGCTCAGTCCCGAGGATAGCCGGAGCCTAGCAGTGGTGGCTCCAGAGCTTGGGTAGGCAGTTTAACCCAGGTAGACCAGAATGGGAGGGGAGTTGGTCCAGGGCCTTGCTGGCCTGAATGTATGACTGCCCCAAACTCGAGCTGGCATTAACATTGACCGACACTTGAGGAACTCAGTAAAATATGTAATGAAGCCTAAACTTCAGGGAATACATTGTGCTGGAGACCATGAATTTCATTTTTACTTTCTTTGCACATTGGACAACCCAACTCTCATATTTATGCACTAGAATGCAGATAAATATATTTACTGCTAAGATAACAGAGAGATTGTACAAGGTCACCTCTGGCAGGGGCTTAGAGTTGTACTAATATACTTTCCTTAAGTATCACTACTAATAGAGATAATATGTTTGGTGTCTATATCTGCGTATCCTTCCAACCCCCGGCATCCTGAATATTAATCTTAAAAATAATGCATTTAATTTAAAGAGATTTGTCTGCTTTATTTGTGATTTTAGATTCTGCCCACCCCCCCCTTCTAGGATTTCTCCATGAGAATTCACTTTTTTCAACATATTTTACTTTTTTTCACATGATTGACAGCCTGGCTTGATGCTTTAGCAGAGCTTTTGAGTCGAGGGAAACAAAGCAGTTCAGCATATTAACACACAGTTACAGTTAGTAAAACTATGAAAGTGAATCTGAAAATAGGCAGGAGATATTTATAAGATTTGCTCAGTTGCTCATGCAGATACTTAGCCAAGAAATCTATAGCTGTTCAACACATGGAATACACATTTTGGGCAAGTATAATGTGAACGTTGCTCATAAAAAGTAGTCATGAAGCCAAAGCATGCCTCCATGGGAAAAACCCATGGTGGTGCCAAGAAAAAGTGAGTTTCAGCGAAGGAGTTTCCTAAAAGTTATCCTTTAGGGATTGAGTTTCCTTTACCCATCTTGCTCGTGAGCCATGGGCGTAGCCTTCTTAACCTATTCATTTCCTAAGATCCTCAGAGAGCTTCCACTGTACCTGGGGAAATAGAATTCAGTTTAGTGCCACCCACACCTTTTTTGGACTGTGGTTTCCTGTAGAAACACAGATCCCTTAAACCATGCTCATATTCCTTTACCACATTGATTTTCTTCCTCCATGTTTAACACAGGATTTTATTCAATATGATAAAATCATAAAGTTTTTATTTTAATACAGGAGGATACCCCTGGGTATGCAAGTAGTAGTACTGCAGAATGGCTCTCTCCAGGATCCTTTCTCTCTTGGCATGCTCCCATGAAACTAGAGCAGACACAAGATCTCTAACAGTGAGTGGTGGGACTGAGAGAGCTGGGTGGGATAGCAGTATATTGGCACACCTTCTACGTATGGCCAAAGATACTAAATTTAATAACACATGTGATGAGGTTCATTAGTGTTATTCCCTTTGGAGTGAGTGTTGAGGGAAGGAAAAGCAGGATAGGGTTTATAATTTTGTGTTATTCAACACTTCTTTCTTTACAAAATGGTTAGCCATGTGAGACAAAATTATATAACTTGATAACAGATACGGTGTGATGAGGTGTTGCTTTAATGCTTCAAAACACACACCTCCTCATAAGATGGTGTCAGGTATCTAGGCTACTATTTGTGTGGATGGTTTGTTTGCTTTCATCCTACCTCCTGTTTTGCTAGTTAAGCAGTTTATGTCATTCTTTCAGTTTGGTTTGTTTTCACAGTGGGTCCAGTCCTTGCAAACTCTTTTGATGATTAGAAAGTAAGTGGAATTAGTGTAGTATTTGCTGTTTATCCACTGCTTTTGTAGCTTAAATACCATCAGCATGTGACTGTGATGGTATTTAATAGGACATACCTATTGTACGTGTATGTCCAAATTAAGCCTTTAGAAATCTCTAATGTAGTTTCTCCACCATTTTAGACTTGAGGCACCCCTCATCTAGCTTGAGGCTCATCTAGCTTGAGGCACCTCTCCATGTCTTTTGTGAATTGAGTAGTATCTCATTAAAAAAAACAAATTAATTACAGTGCCTATCTCCTTGCAGGGGGGCTGGCATAAGGGCAGGGCAGCAGCCAGGCAGAGACTAGTCTGAGTCTACACTTATCTCCTTGCACCTTGCAGCACCCTTCGAAGGAGTTTGCAAAACCGCAGGGTTCCCCAGCACCCTGGTTGACAAATACTGCTCTAATGACTTTGTTAATTATGTGCTCACTGTACTAACAAAACTAATTAGCTGTAATATAAATGAACAGTTTTACAGAGCTGCACAAAATAAGTGTCCTAAGCAGAAGGAGGGGGATGATCCAGGGGAACAGTAACAGGATACAGATAATTTCACTCTTTTGCTGATGTCCATTTAGCCCAGATTAATAGTGTGTAACTAGAAATCATTGCCATCCAATGCCTATTTGACTTCTGTGAAAAAGGTGATTTTGATCTAGTTCATAATGGGCACATGTCTAGTGTCCTCATCAGTAAACCGACATCACTTTTTTCATGCAATCTCAGCAGAGGCCAGAGGTATAAATTAGCATAAAATTTGGAGCCATTATATTATCCTGATCACAAGATCAGGATGAATTAAATTGACAGTAAAAAGTAGAGAAGTTTGCACTGTTGCATCTGATACTGTGTACAGAGGGACTTTTCATTTTTAGAATTGTTGCTTGGATCTCATTCCCAAGTAGTACTTTTTCAGTAAATATTATCTAGGCAGAAATATATGCATTTACAGCCTTGGACTGTTCGGTGTTTTCTGTCAGCTATTTATTTATATGTAAAATGTTTGGAAGTTGAATGTGACAATTGTATTTTTTTTCTACATAAAAAAAATTGTAGATGGATGCCAGAAGTCTTGAAAAAAAAAGTACCCAGGGTCACTGCCTTAGTTGGTATATAATCTCACTGCAATAGAAATGTCAGAAACTTGCTGAAGCAGCAGAAGATTAGTGATGTGAAATGAAGTTCAGTCAATGAAGAGCGATAAGTGTAAAGATCAATAATCAAGTGATTTGTGAAAAGCAGTTGACAATGACTGTATGTTTAGTCAGGATGTGTATTGTAGAAGCGGTTCTTGTTGAAGTAAGTAACTTTGCTATGCTGCAGGATTAGATATTCAGATTTCCTTCTGAAGGGTGAGTGTTAATTTTAAATTTCGTGATTAGGATTGCTTTGAATAATCATAGATGGAAGAATGTTGATTTAATCTAAATTAGGAAGAGAGAGGAGGGTGAATTAAGCTCTGATCTGTAACAGCCTCAGGCAAGGTTAACTTGTTCAATTGTTTACTTTTAGACTACAATTTGGATGCCTATAATTTATTCCAAATTTCTTTCATTAGAAAAATATTTTATTAACTGTCACACCCAGAAATAGCAAATCCCCTCCCTCCTGAAGAAACCCCTTAAAAACCAACCTTGTAAAACCATCATTTTTTAGAATGGAAGTAGTAATTCATCTTGGTTTTGATTTTGCTCTTCTACAAATCTTGCAGAGAATTAAAAATAGGTGATTGCTCGTGCATTGAATAGGTTAATAGTAAATATATTACAGCCTTGCACATGAGTAATTTAGCTTTTACCACTCAAGTATTAGAAGTAGTACTTGTTTATGATTTACTGTTTCCCCCTCCATTGAGAACATAATCCTGCAAATATTTAGTCATGTGAGAAGTCCTTTTTTATGTATGTCATCCAGTTGAAGTGTATGGGATTGCTAATCTGAGTAAGGGTGTACTCGACTAGATTGATTAATCTAAATTAATAAAGGAAACTCATTTCTATTATTTTAAAGTAGAGGTTTTTTAAATACTAAAAATGCTTTAAATGTACTTTAAATGAAGCATAAAAGAGATAAAATTAGAAAGTACTTGTTTCTATAAGACCTAGGAAAAATCTGAAGAAATGATGTTGACTGGCTATGTGCAGAGCTATTGTAGGGATTTGCAAACTGAACTTGAAAATGCAGAACTGATTCCACTGCCATTTACATAAGTTTTATACCAGTGTGACTCCACTGACTTCAATGGGCAGATTCCTGACTTACATCTGTGTGAGATTAGACTTCAGCTTGCAATCTTAAGAGAGCAGATGGGTTTAGACATCTGTTATTTAGTGTGATGTTTTCCATATTGTGGAGTTACAATGGTAAATTAGTAGCAAAGGTTGTAAACCCCTTTCTATTATAAATCCAATTTCTACACTTTTATAGCTGCTTCCAAAAAGCTTCTTTCCAATTGAAATTTTGTATGTTTTATTACAGACCATTTTATTAAAGGATGAGATTAATCAAATGAGGTATTTCTTAGATACAAGGATTTAAGAAATGAAATGGATTAAATTTGATTTAAATCTTCTAACCTTTATTTTTAAACCATGTCTCTAAAACAGCTTATTCTAGGAATTGCAGATTAATTTTATTCAATAGCCTTCACTGACCTTCAGGGCATAGCAATAATTTTGATGCTAATTTAAGGAGTTATTTGAACAATTAAATCCTCTGACAAGTCTCAGACATTTTATAAACTTCTCCCAAAGTCTAATAGAGTTTATAAACCTCTCCAGTTGAATCAGCATGGTTGAAGGAATTTAGAAACTTCTCCATAGGCCTTACAGAGCTTTAAATCCTGCCATGCATGAGTTCTCAGAGGTTTTCAGCAGAGTTCCTGCCTAGCCAGGCAGGTCAAAGGAGATTGCAGGCTGCCTGCTGAACTAGAAGGGCTTGAAGCAGCTTGCAGACTCAGCAGCCATAGTGGTAGCAGTCCCCAGAAGATCAGTGCAGTGTCCAAGTTTTGTTACAGCGATAGCTCTATGTCCCTAGGCTGTGCATTCACAACACACTGCAGTGGGAGAAGCACTGAAAGTCTGCTGCTTCAGAACTCTCCAAAGGAAAGGATTATTTCTCTTGATTCAATTTGAGCATGTGTAATTTTCTCATTATTTTTCTAAAATGCATTTTTGGATAAAATTTACTTTTTTAAATGGTTGAAGGCAGGTGTAGCAGGGCACTAGGGTGCCTGCTACTGAATGGTAGTGAATGGGCTAAGCTGCCACTCAGCAGGGCAGCAGATGAGAGTTACCATGGTAACAGAGTGGGTCAGCTGACCACCGGGGGCAGGGCCTGGCCTTTATAAACAGAGAAGGCTAAGGTCAGAGGCAGTTTCCTCCTGGCAGCTGCAGGAGCAGGAGCTCGGCGGGAGAGCTGATCAGACAGAGTCCAGGGTTACAACCTGGCTGCCCTGACTGGCCACATGATGAGATGGGGTCTGGTGAAGAGCTGAGTGGGTGCGGACTTTGGTTTACAAGCCAGGAGGCTTCTTGTGTTTGTGTTATAGCCGTTTGGCTCATGGTTTAGTTATGGTTATACCGGAGGACTGGGTGAGGCTGTAGGGGAGTGAGGAGGCCTCACGGGGGCTCCCCAGTAGTTTGGGGGGTCCTGGTGCCCATTAGGGGCACAGCGAGCAGTGTCAGGGTGCCACGGCATTTGGTGCCACAGTGGGCACTGCGGGAGAGCACCGGAGAAGCGCTCAGCATGTGGGCTTGGGACCCCAGCCCACAAGTGCAGTTGCCCAGTAGGGCGCACGACCCGGAGGAAGGGTCAGGGGGCCAGGCACGGCTACGGGCCACCTGAGCCCCGAGCGTGAGAGGTGCGGCGCAGCGTGGGAAGCGTGGCATAGGCCCCGAGAGGGCGAGGGAGCACGAGAGGCGTGGTATAGGCCCGAGAGGACGAGAAGCGCGGCATAGGCCCAGAGAGGGCAGGAAACCCAGAGGGGGCAAGAGGCCCCAGAGGGGACAAGGAGCATGGGAAGCACAAGATAGGGCCCAGCGGGGGTGTTGCCAGGCGCACGACCAACCCAGAGGCGCCGGTAAAGGGGTGCAGGTTGCGCAGCAAGCCCAGAGGCGCCAGAAAGGGGGGGCAGCGAGGAGCCCTGGAGCCAGGGGGCAGCGAGGAGCCCTGGAGCCAGGGGGCAGCGAGGAGCTCAGGGTGAGGAGGGGTGGCAAGGGGCCCCAAAAGCAGACAATGGGCCGTGGCATAATAACATGGCCCAGGGCAAATTACACCAGCACCATCGGCGAGGCTTGGGCTGCAGTGCAGGGGAGGAAAAGGAGCCGCAGACAGCGCCTCCCATCATCGGGGCGCACACGAATGGGCAGCTTCCCACTAATTCCAATTATCCATTGATTTATAAATAAGATCAAGGCGTGGCAGGCGAGAGTAGGCGGGCGGTCGGCCCATTACAGGGGGGCGGAGCTGCGTGTCCAGAGAGACTCCGAAAGAGGCACCCCTGTCACAGCAGGGTAAAAAAGTATCTCTTAAATCAACTAAATCAGAGAGAGACATGGTTTCATGAGCTCAAGCTCACTTCATCTGATGCTGTGTTCTGATGAAGCGAGCTCAGGTTTTTGAAAACATATGAATCTCTGATTTAGTTAGTCTACAAGGTGCATCGCTACCTGGCCTTCTGCCTGACTTCAGATTAACATGGCTAATTACTCTGCTTTTGAAAATGGAGTTAGGCTGAATTAATAGTAACATTTTAAAATGGTGATGGTGTAAGGGACCTAGAAAGAGAGAGGCTAGAAGGAAGCAGGATAATGAGAGGCTCCTTAGAGCAATAATGGGCCAAGATAGCCCCACATTGGAAAACTGTGGAACAAATGGGGGCTCTTTTCCTTTTTTTCAGTAAAAAATTAAAAGATTTCTTCCTATTTCTAACACTTTCCTTTTTCTAGAAACAATATGGCAATGTTTTTGAGCATGAGTTTGGCAGGCTCTCAGGACTTTCTATTAACTTCCCACATGTAGGCAGGCATTACTGAATATCTTGTAAAAACACTTAATGTGCTTGGCAATTTCATACAGTGACTGATTTTTACAAGGCAAATAGAAATGAAACCCCGCATATTAGACAGCGGTGTTGGCTTGAGGCCTCTAATCTGTACCAATGCCTTTCTCTTTTTTATTGATTTTCATACATTCAGATAATGTATGAGCAAAATGTTTTGGTCAAAGTGGTTTTCTTCAAAAATGCAGATTTTGATAGACTAGAATATTTAGCAAATTTATTTTGAATTGTTTCAGTTACATGCAGTGAGAACATAACACTTTTTGGCACTTTTAAGATGTAAATGTTTAATGTTTAGACTCCAAATTACTTTTCAATTTAAAACTTGGTTAATATTTTATTAGGCAATTGAAAGTCTTAAAAAGCTCAAACCGAATATTTTATTCTACCTCAAATGATTTATTTTGACTTTTCAAGTTACTAAAAAAGTACACAAGATTTACTAAAATCTTTTCATTTTTAAAAACCCAAAAGATTTTTTTTATTCTTTATGTTGTAAGTAAACCAAAATATCAGAGTACATACAGCATGAGCAATCCTGCTGTTTCTGTTAAGGTAAAGCTTATAGGTCAATTGAGAGTCTTGTTACTTATGGTGAATGAGATTAGGCCTGATGATAGTTCCCTAAATTGTTGATGGATTTAATATGTAGCTATATTGGAATTAGTGAAAGAATCCTAACAAAACTGGGTTTCTTATTCAGTAAGGATGAGGTGAAATTTGTAAAAACACTGGATCTCAACATTTCAACAGAATTCTGCAAATCTTAAAATAGCTATTTTTAACTTCCTCTTCTAGTGATGCTGACATGATCTGATGAATGTTAGATTTGGGGCATTAATGTTCTTTAGATCTGGTCAAAACTTGTAGGCTTATTTTAGAAAATGAAGGCACTTGATTCTTCTTAGAATTATATTGGAACAGAATATAGTACAATGTCCAGATTTAGCTCTGCCTGTCACATTATAAGTCTTTAGATAAATTTATTGAAACTGTTTTAGGAATATTAAGGAACCCAGGTGTCCTACATATTTTCATTGGGTTCATTTCTCATTTTTATAGATGCATTCACTTGGATTTGCAATATGTGGGTGGAAGTCTTATAAGTACAATAATCCATTACTCTGGAAGTGTATTAGTAAACTCAGGTTTATTTTAAACTGATTTCTAACTTTAGCTTTTATTCATAAATAGTGAGGGGTCAGAGTTGTAATAGCAGAATGAAGGAGAGTGACTGGGGGACCAGTCACGGGTACTGACCCTGTGGGTGTACAGAAATAGTAATCAGAAATAATAGTAGCTGCACTGCTGGCCCAGCTACCATTATGTTACCAGGAGCACAGCCACTGATGCTGCTCCATGCATAGCTGTCACTCTGGGTGCTTAAGCTCTCAGTTATGCCTCTACAGAGTTGATTATAAGCATGATTTTAGGAATCCAGGTTTCCCAGGTAATTCCATAGGAGATTACACTATTTCTCAACAGATATGCTAAGTATAGATATTCAAAAAGCCCAAAGTGGACCTGGTTGAATTTATCCAGATTTATCTAAGCTCCATAGATTGAACTGGGAGTGAACAGAATGCATATTCACTTTTGGGTTGGGAGGACAGCATGCAGATGCATGCACTGGCCAGGCCAGGAGACAGGGTCGCTCTCACATACCTCCCAATGTGGCCCATTCCCCAGCAGCCCTGTCAGCAGCAGGGAGACACCCCCCCCACCTGTGCTTGCTTAGCAAAGCTAAGCCATTGGGTGGTGCGGGAGGTCTGCTCTACCACCCCTCTGTTGCCCTGCTACTCCCTGCTGGTGTTAGCTGAGCTGGGAAGGGAGGGGGAGCAGAGACTCGCCCCAGTTGTGGTTGCTTGGGAATGGAGCTGGGCCCATTGGGTCCTAGCCTCTGTTCTCCTGCTCCTAGCACTGAGCAACTGGGTTGACAGTCCTAGCATGGCTCTCAGCCCTGGCTCCTGCCTCCTGGTTTAACTTAGCTGGGCAGTGGTAGGTAGAGAGGAGTAGAGTTCCTCCGCTGCTTCCTGGTTCAGCTGACACATGAAGGCAGGAGCCAGGGCTGAAAGCCAAGCAAGCCAGGCTGAGGGGTGGGGAGGTCTGTTCCCCCATCCTTGCCCCTATCATGCCCAGCTCACCTGACATAAGCAGGAAGGAGCAGAGCTGAGAGCTGTGCGGGCTGGCAGCTGGGCTGGGCAGTGTCATGAGTTAGGTAAAGAGCAGACAGAGGTCCTTGCCCAGTGGCTCAGCTCCATGCCCCCAACACTTGAGCAAGCATGGCTGGGGAGGGGGGCATGTGGCAGGGGGCCTCTGCTCCCCCACCCCTTTTCCTTCCTTCCACTGGCAGTCACAGGCAGAACATAGAGCCAAGGAGAGAGGCTTTGCTGCCTCAGCAGTGTGACAGCCCAGGGGATGGGCCAGCCTGGATCCATGGAGCAGATAGCAGAAGTAATATGAGTTGGGAGGGGACAGGTGTTCAATAGACCTGTATAACCGAAATCAGTTAAGTCTGATACTGCATTCATCTAGGTCTATCTTAAACCAATTTCAGCCATTTTGAAATCAGTTTGGGCATTTTTACATGTGGTCCAGGAGGTACAGGGGGTGCTTTAATTAGCAGGCTGTGCTAATTAAAAGTGCCCTAACATCACATGTACCAGCATCCTCCACACTGAAAAATGACAGCTGGGTGCTTTGAACTCACCAAACGAGCTTTTGTTCAAAGCACCCTGCCATCATTTTTTTAGCATGGGGATGCTGATGCATGTGATGCAGGAGGCTGCTGAAGCATGTTAATTTCCATACTCCAGCAGACTAGATTAATTGAGCACGATTAATCGAATCTGCTCCAGTGCTCTGGATTTTCAGTGCATTGGAGCTGGATCCCTGAACATCTGTTCACTGAACTTCTGTTCTAAACGGGTTTAAATTTTTTTCTGATCACTTAAACTGGTTTATGTGTAATGTCTGTCCCTAGCTTTAATGTTCAGTTACGTACTAATATTTCTAGTGAATGTACATTCTAGAAATACATATCATCTAGCTATTGTAGTAATGTGCATATGAGACATGCCATACAAATAGACAGATGTCTGCTAAAAGCCTTGCTCACTTGCACAAACATGTGCTTCCCTATTGATTTTATGGTCTACTGTGATTCCAGATGAACATTGAAATTGCCTCTGTTGTGCTCTCCACATATGTCATCAGGGAAGAAAACCAGGAAGAAGCATTCCCCAAAAGCTATCCTTGGTTCTTTTCTAACTGATGTTAAGGAAGTATCTTTCCTTGGCAGACATTTATCTCCATGCCCAAATATTGTTGAAAAGGTAGAGGCAAATGATTAGCATAGATAGATAGAAAAGCTAACATCAAAGAACTGTGTCAGCCAGGAAAAAAAGATAAAGGAGACACGAATTTTCAAGACACTATAAGGAATAGAATATATTTGCAAATATATATGCATATTATATTCAGCAGCATAAAAAATAAAACCACACTTGCAAAACCCCCATTACCACTTAGAATGTTGCGAATGTTGTTCCTATTTTCTGTGTGCACTATGCTAAAAAGACATCATTTAAAAGACTTTGGAATAAATAAGATGAATGACATTAAATTTCTGGTTCATACGGCCAGTCATTCCAAACAGAACAAACTTTTATTTTGATGCCTTACATTGTTTGTAAAATTATCTCTGATGTATAAAATTCAACAATCAGTGGTCTGAGGGAAATAATGACACATGGATGATTTAAAAAATAATCACTTGTGTGAAAATATAATTATATCATTCAAATAAAGGTCCCAATTCAGCAGGCTTTACTAGTATAAAGGGTTGTAGAATTGAATCTATAATGAGAGTTATTAAATGTCAACAGGTTCATTGAAATTCTGATAGCTCTGGAACTTTCCTCCAAAAAGGGATCTGCTGAAGGGAGAAAAGATTTTGTCGTATTTTATGATTTTTAAACTAAAAAAAGAGATTTCAAATTTTATTGTATTAAAAAGTAAAGGAAGTAGAAGGTACTTGTGAATTTTGTTTGTTTTTATGTTTAGTAAAGATTCAAATATCCCACCTCATTTTTTTTATTATGTGAGAGCGGACCACACACACCCTGCAAGCCTGGGGAAATTCTCTAGGAAACTAATCTAGAATACTAATTCCTGCAATAGCTAATGTAAAAAAGCAGCACCAGTTATGAACAAAACCAGACTTCCAATCTTTATATACCGAAAAGGATCAAAAACAGGGCAGAAGCCCAAATTTTAATACTCCTTGCCTTGCAACCATATATAACCATATATACCACTTTTGCTGCTAAGCATGTTAGTTGTCATTTTATTTCATCTGATGCATATTCTGATGACTGCAATTCCTAGGCATAAGAAGGATCATTAGGGAGAGATTTCCATCTCGAAAGTTACATTTTAAATCCTGAAGTTACTTTTAATTTTTATAGTGCCTGTCCCTCCTGCTCATAAATGTTGATACCTCCTCAATATAAACATATATTATAATGAAATAGCCCTTGGGGCAATGCAGATCACACTCCAAACAGCCAGTACAACTACTCCCCCATTTTGGGTGTTGCTAAGAATTTTTTTTTGTGGATGAATACTTTTTATGAATATATGGGTAAACTGGCAGCACATATAAAAGGAGAAAAAAAGTTGACTTGTTCTGGACAGAGCCCCTCCATCAAGTAAATAGTGGCACTGACTGAATTTGAAGGACTTTGCTTGTAATGTAGCAGTTTAGGCATCAGTATGGAACTGCATGACCAAAAGGGAGCATTTTTCCAATGTAGAAGGAGAAAATGCTTATGCTAAGAACATTTCCCCAACTTTGTCATGAAAAATGATTTACTAATGCTGCCCAGTCTGTTGTGCAAATGCTTACCGTATCTTAAGGATGTAACTTGCTAGCCAGGTCTTTAGATCCTAAAGAGGCTTGGTGGCTTTAGGACTGTAGAGTAGGGCTGTATGAAACAGCACCATTTCGTTTTGACTTTGGTTTTCCATTTTGATGGGACAGCGTTTTATTTTGAGTTTAGTTTAGTTTTGAAACTACTGTTCTGTTCCATTTCGTTGAAATTATTTTGCTGCTCTGACGCTGTTTTGACGTTTCGCCCATAGGCTATAATGAGAAGCATGAAATTGCCTGTACCTTTGTCATTTTTTGGCAGATTTAGATAAAAACAGCAGAGATGGTAGCCCCCTCTGAGGGCTTGCCAAGGTGTAAGGAGATAGGTGCAGGGGTTTCTGGGAAACTGCACCTCAAAGTCTTGAAAGGAAAACTCATTTCACTTGTACGTGTGAAGGCACAGGGGGGTGAAAACAGCAGGCATGGTAGCCCCTGCCAAGGCCATGAAGCCTGCCAGGTTTCATGGAGATCAGTACAGGGGTTTCTGGGAAACTGCACCTTAAGCTGCTGACAAGCAAAACTTGTGTCACATGCGACTGTGTGTGTGTGTGTGTGTGTGTGTGTGTGTGTGTTAAGGTGCTCCCTCCCTGGCTCTAGGTCCTCTACATGACACAGTAGTGTGCCCCAATGAGGTCTCCTCCCCTACAGCCCTAGCTCAGTCCACCACTTCAAAGAACAACAGGTAAAATAATAACTTATTGAGGAGCAGCACAGTAGCACCAGCAGCCTCTCAGGCAGCCAAACTCTCACAGAGCCTTTCCTTCCTCTCCTGCAGGAACTTCTTCTGCGGTGTGTGTGTTAAGGTGCACCCTCACTATGTCCTTCCACCCTTTTCCTCCTCCCTCTCCTTCATTTCTGTTTCCCTGCAGGGAAGCCCAGCTTCAGCTTTAGAACTCAAAATGTTTTGAAACTTTTTGAAATGTTTTGGCTGCCCTTGTTTTGTTTTGAGGCTGTTTCGAAGCCCTTCATTTCATTCCAGTTTTTGAGCTCAAAACTAGTTGAAACAGGGTCAAAGCAAAAAAGCCAGAAAATTTTCACATGGCCCTACTGTAGAGTTATCTGAATGACTTCCTGCCTCTCTTTTTTTTAAGACAATTAATATCAAGGTTGTGTTGTGGAGAAATGGTATAGCAAAGCTTCTTAAAGTCAGAACTGTCCCAAAGTCTGCCTCATTTCTGTAAGCCAACATTTGTTTTATAATGTACTGTACTGGTATTAATGGTTAGGAATCAATATATAAATAGTAATTTTTTTACAATATCAATGTTAAAATAAAGTGTACACAATTATAGTATTCATAATTATGAACAAACAAGATTAAAATACTTAATAGTAGTGAGACTATCTGGAATGATAATAGGGCAGGTCATCAAGGAATTTATTTCTAAGTACCTGGAAGAGAGCAACATGGATTCATTAAGCCAAAATGGATTAATTCATGGAGAAGATCCTAAAGGAATCCACTTCTAAGCATTTGGAAGAGAAAAAGGTGATTCAGAACATTCAGCTTGGATTCACCAGGGGCAAGTCATTCTTGACCTGATTGCCTTCTATGATGAGGTGATTGGCTCTGTGGATGCAGGAAGACCAGTGGATGTGATGTACCTTATTATTAGCAAAGCTTTTGATATGGTTTCCCACAACATTCTTGCAGGCAAGCTAAGGAAGTACAAGGTGGATGAATGGACTGTCAGGTGGATTGAAAACTGGCTTGAGCATCAGGCTCAGAGTAGTAATCAGTGGCTCAATCTCTACTTGGCAGCCAGCATCAAGTGGAGTGCTCCAGGGGTTGGTCCTGGGGCCTGTTTTGCTCAATGTCTTTTCCAAGGACCTGGAAGATGGCACAGAGTGCACCCTCAGCAAGTTTGCAGATGACAGCAAGCTAGTGAAGTAGTAGATATGCTGGAGGATAGGGCTAGGATTCAGAGAGACCCAGACAAATAGGAGGACTGGACCAAAAGGAATCTCATGATGCTCAACAAGAACAAGTGCAAAATCCTGCACTTAGGACAGAAAAATCCAATGCATCAGTACTGGCTGGGCAGCAGCTTTGCAGAAAAGGACCTGGGGGTTTCAGTGGACAATAAGCTAAATATAAGCCAGTAGTGTGCCCTTGTTGCCAAGAAGACTAATGGCATACTGGGCTTCATTGGTGGGAGTTTTGCCAGCAGGTCAAGAGAAGTGATTATTCTGCTCTATTCAGCACTGGTGAGGCCACATCTGGAGTACTGTGTTCAGTTTTGGGCCCCTCCAGTACAGAAAGGATGTGGACAAATTCAAAAGAATGCAGCAGAGAGCAACAAAAATGGTGAGGGGACTGGGCCACATGACTTCTGAGGAGAGGCTGAGGGAACTGGGCTTATTTAGTTTAGAGAAGAGGAAAATGAGAGAGGATTCAATAGCACCCATCAACTACCTGAAGGGAGGTTTAAAAGAGGATGGAGCTAGAGTGTCCTCAGTGATGGCAGATGACAGAAGAAGGAACAATGGTCTCAAATTGCAGCAAGGAAAGTTTAGCATGAACAATGCATGCCCCAGGTGACTGGAGGGTTTGGCTGTGCTGGCAGCGGTGGAAACATAGCGGTGGTAAGCAGGGGAGCTCCTGCAGATGCTGCTGCTGCTGCTGCTGCTGCTGCTGTTAACAAGGACAAGTGCAAAATCCTGCACTTAGGACAGAATAATCCCATGCATCACTGCAGGCTGGGGGTTGACTGGCTGGGCAGCAGCTTTGCAGAAAAGGACCTGTGGGTTTCAGTGGACAATAAGCCAAATATGAGCCAACAATGTTGCTCTTGTTGGGCCGGCGGTGGCCAGCAGCAATGTTGGTGGCCACCAGTGGCAATTGCTGACTGCCTGTAGATGCCACCGGTGGTGTTGGCAGTGGCGGGGTGGGGGTGGTGAGCAGTGACTGCCCACAGGCACCACTGATGGTGTTGGCTGCACATTTTTGTAGGGGGTGCACCGCCATGCTCAGGAGGTGCATGTGCACCCCCTACACATTGCCCCTGAAGTTTAAGTTAGATATTAGGAAGAATTTTCTCACTAGAAGGGTAGTAAAACACTGGAACAGGTTACCTAGAGAGGTGGTAGAAACTCCATCCTTGGAGGTTTTTAAGAGCTCATTGGGGATGGTCCTCCTTTGGGCTAAATGACCTCCCGAGGTCCCTTCCATCCCTAATTTTCTGTGATTCTATAATTAATGCTAATTATGCCTGACTAACCTTACCTCCTTTGATAAGGTGATATGATATGTAAATGTTGGGGGGGTGGGCAGTGGGTATAATATACCTTGATTTTTACCAAGGCTTTTTAACAGTCTTCTGTGGCATTAGTAAGCTAAAGAAATAGTCTAGACCAGGGGTCAGCAAACTTTTAACAATGGTGGGCTTCTGCTTTCAACCTGATCATTACTGATTTCCTCCACTTGTTGGGCCATTTCCCCCTCCTTCTAGTGCAGTGGTTTTCAATCTGTGGCCTGCAGATACCTGGGGGTCTGCAGACTGTATCTAAGGTGTCCATGAAAGATGAATATGATCAATCAGAAATATGTGAATTCCAACACTTACAATTCAGAGGGGTCTAACACCTCCATTTGAGATTTTTGAGGGAGGGCTGCAAATTCCCATTCCCAGGAATAAAAAGGAATGGTAAAGTCAGTGGTGCGAAAGGTAGTATACGTAGGAAGGGGGCTGTGTTAACCTCTAAACACTGGCTATTTTGACATCTCCCTCCATAGCATCAGTGTCTCCTATTTGGGGAGAGGGAAGGGAATGAAAATTATGATTGAATTGGGGCTACTTGGACATGATTCCTGCAAGTCCCCACATGTCCGTGGGCTGCAGGGCTCTCCAATGTAGACTGGTTCCAGTTTGGAGAAGTGGTCCAAAAGTAATTGAATGGAATTCATTAAGGAGAAACACCTAGTCCTGTCCTTATGATGGAACAATAAAATGCACAAATATAAATTAGGAAATGACTGACTAAGATGCTGTACTGCAAAAAAAATATGACTTGGGAGTTGTAGTGGACTGTATAAATTACTACTAATATTGCAAGTCAAGGGAAGCAATTCATACTCTTTATTTGGCACTAATGAAGCCTGACCTGGAGTACTGTGTCTAGTTTTGGGCCTCGTATTTCAAGGAAGATAGGGACAAATTAGAAAAAGTCCAGAGAAAGACAAAAATTATGACAGGTTTGGGAAATATGACTTAAGGAAAGGCTGAAAGAACTGGGATCATTTAGTTTAGAGAAGAGAAGACAGAAGTCTTCAAATATCTAAAGGGTAGTAGTAGCCCAGGGGTGCTCAGTCTCTGGCTTAGAGGCCAAATGTGGCCTGTGGAGCCATGGCCTCTGGGGCTCCCCATGGGTTAGGACATTAGGTGTCAGGAGACCAGTGCCTGTAAATATGGCCAAGCTACCCCCTTGCAAATTCCCAAACCCCAAGTTCTGCACAGCTGGTTGGAGCTGGGCTGTAGCTGTACCCCCCTGCAGGCCTGGACCACACTGCCTGACCCCTGTCCCATGGGACTGAGTTGGCACTAGGCTGTGCCATTTGCACCCCCCACCTCAGGACTGAGCTATACCTCCTTTTCCATTCAGGGCCTGGTGACATCCCATCTCCCTGCATGTGCATCAGGGCCATGCCATGCCCCACTCCTACCCGTGGGGTTGAGTTGGAGTTGAGCCATGCCCCCTTCTCTTTCCATGCCCATTCACCCTATGGGGTCAAGTTGGGGCCACTCCTCCCTCCAGGCAGGTCTTGGCTATGCCTTATTTTCCCCCTTGTAGGCCATACTCTGCTCCCTTCTTCCCCTCACCTACAGGGCCAAGTTGGCGTTGGGCTGTCTCCCTCTGTGTAGCCAGATGGTATCTACTTCCTCCACCCTGGGTGCAGGATCAGGACCGCCAGCCTGGATCTGACCCAAGGACTGACCAGGCACTGCTTATCTGGTCTTCTGGGGTAAAGGTTGAACACCCAGTTGTAGACTATTTACTGTAACCACAGGGGATAGCTGCAAGGGAAACTGAGGTTATTAAGAAAACTTTCTCATTATGCAGGTATTTAAGCATTGAAATGGGCTACCCAGAGAGGCTTGGGTAGCTCCACCCCTGGAAATTTTCAAGAGCAGGTTAAACAAACATTTGGTTGGTATGGTGTACCCAGGGGTGATCCTGATGGTCCCTTCCAACTCAATTTTTCTATGATCCTCTGAACTATCCGCAGGTTTCCGATCTATTTTCTCAATGGCTTTCTTAATTTCCCTTGCAAACTTTCTTTGTAAATAAATATTTTTCTATGGTGCATCGGCTTAATGTTATTCATTCCTATTCAAAGGATAAAAATGAACCCTTCTCAAAATCATCAGTTTAAAAAATCTGTGTTTTATCTCCATCAAAAAGTCTGAAGTTTCTGCTAACCTGGCAGTTATCATCCCTTCTTGCAGCAAAGTTACTGAGACGGTGGGCATGAGTGATAACAGGGAAAAGTAGATTTGCATCTAAAGGACCAGGCAGGGGAGCTGCCTCCAGCAAAGGTTTGCAATATGGCAGAGCAATCTGCAGTCACGTTTCCTTTGATCTTTACCTCCAGACAACTCAGAAAATGTGACCAGTAATGTTAAAGTCAGCAGCAGCTCTCAAAAATACCTTAGAAAGAGGCTTCCCAGGCATGGAAGTCCAGACTGTAAAACATAATACATTCAGGACTTCATTGGCATTTGCAAGAATGGCTTATTCCTTATTGGAATTTTTGTACCTGTCCCCAGTTTTGTTGTTGGAATTCCTCCTTCCATAGAGCCATTGCCTCCTCACAGATGAATCCAATGTTTAAGGCAACATAGCATGAGTGGGAATTTATGCCCCATGTGCAGCTTTCCTTTTATTAGTAGGAGTAGCATTTTGTCAGGGGCTTTTCCTGTGTATGGATTACAGGATTATACCTGGGCCCAAGGTTTTTACTGTTTTTTTTGTTTACAGTGGCCACATTTAAATGAGATGCTACTGTGCAGTAGCACTGGGGGGCACTAACTGTGATGCAACACTACTGCTCAGTAGTAACGCGTAGTTGCATCAGAAAAAAAATCTGCAGGAACAGTTGTTTAGTACTTGGTTATGTAAGTACTAAATGGGTGTGCAGTACCAACTGCACAGTCCACTGCTCATGTAGATGCAGGCAGTAAGGCTTAACTCTGAATAATAAAACACAAGCTATGGATTTCATGTTTTGGCTCTTTGACTCTAGAGATATTAGTCACCACAGTAGTGGTACACAGTAATGCTTCTAAATTTTAAAAGTTGAGTGTGGAAATTAAGTACTTGGCCTTAAATAGTTCCAAACCACCCAAAGTGGTCCATTATGTTAGCACAAGCTTGAGAAATAGATATGTATTACTATCTAATTGTGTAACATATGGTGTTGATTAGTGCTTAGCTCTTTTTATAGAACTCAATTAAAGAAATGACTGCAGTATATTTTAAGACTATGAGATGTCTGTTAAGGTTGCTTCTGGCATGAAGGAACTACTGAACCAAAAAATGATGAACTTTTTTCTTTTAGTTTAGCTATAAGATCCTTTCAGAATTAGTGGTGTGCATGGTTGAGACTGTGTAATAAAATGGAGTCTGTTCATGTGCTACAGTACTGAAATGCAGTCTTGAAGATTTAAGTGCTCTCCAGGCAAAACAATAAAGAAAAGCCTTGGCTTTTATTTTCTGAAGTATTGCTCAAAATGTATCAATATATAGTGAATCTGTCCCAGCTTTGTAGAGAGGCTAGGTTTACAAGATGCCAGGGGTGTCAAACTCATCTGTGGCTCCAGGCCAGATCAGAACCTCATGGCTTTTCCCAGGTCAGATCCAGCCCGGGACACCAGGTTGACTGTCATGGTTACTGCAGCAAGTGGAGGTGGTGAGAGGTTTAGGATGGGGTCCAGCAGGAGACTGGAGGCAACGGTGGGTGTGGAGGTCCAGTGAAGGGGAAGTGGAGGTGAGCCAAGCTTGCCACTGACAGCCATGGCCAGTGGGTCCTGCATTCTGTGGCTGGCTATTCTGTCCAACTTCTGGTAGCTCGCCCCTGCTTTATACTATAAAAATCTAGCAAATCAACACTATTATGCCTGCCTGCCTGCCTGCAAAAATAAAACAAAAATGACCTGGAAATATATCTTTTTCTAATCCTTTTTTTGGTTTGTATTTTTTATCCAAGGATGGCTTCTTCCTAAGAAGCCTGAGATTATCATTGCAGGATTTTATTATTCATGTGAATGATTGATGTTGTAGATCAACTAAAGGGTAGCTGAAATGCACAAACCAGGAAAAGGGGAAAGGGTAGTGTTATTAAATGATAATGAATAGGAAAATTAGATATTTGGTTCACAACTCTCACACTTTCTTTCTCGGTCTTTCCTTCTCTCTTTCTTTTGCAGTCCGGTTTTCCTTCCCTATCTACCTTTTTGTAACCTTCTATTTTACAACAGAGAACATGGTCATAAGGGCTTTAGAAATACTAACAAATAACAGTTGTGTGAAATATGGATTTCTGTGTCCAATTTCATGATTGGCTACTGTGGGCATGTCCTTATAGCATCTGATGAAGTGAGCTCTCATAATGACAGCTTCTGCATTTCTGATTTGGTCAGTCTGTAAGGTGCATCTCTACTCTGCCATCTGCCACTCTTGCTAATATGTCATATTGTATATTTGTAACTGCCGTAATGGAGTAGTCTGAGCCTAAATCACTTGAAGCATAAAACTGTTGGTGAAAAGTCATTTTAAACTTCTCCTAGATATTAACTGTTGGTAGAAGTGGGTGGAAACTTTCCACAGGAGAATATAAATTCTGCAAATTTGTTTTTGAGTCACTTGACTTGCTCACTGTCAGAGACTGAGGAAAAGGGATTGTGTGTGCCAAACACAATGGACCACACAGCATTAATGTGGTGGATAAAGAGTACAGCTCAGAGATCAAGTTTAGGTGTGGTAGAATAGTTTGGTTCCCTCCAGAAAGGGAGCAAGGCAGCCAGGCCTCTTCTGACTGGGAGCACTTTATTATTACTAAAAGGGTTGAAAGCAAAGTTCACTGTATAATCACTGCAATACATTCATCAGTTGCCAAAGAGAGATCATCAACCAATAACACCTGTCTGCAATATCGAATGCTTAGCATCAGATTGACTGAGTTTGAAAAGACTTGAAGATTAAAGCTATTACTGCTGGAGTTTTGTTGCACTTTTCTGATAACCTTCACCCAAAACAGGAAGTTTGAGACAAGGTGATAATTGGATAGATAGTCTATGTTAAGAGATGCTTTTGGAGCTAAGTTCTAACAACTGCTTCTTTAAAAGAAGCTGGTGCTTTTAGCTCCATTTTGACAATCTTCTCCAGTGAAGAACCCACTATCTTCAAAATGCTTTCCTCAGCCAAGGGGTTGCAAGATTAATTCATGGGTCACAGTCTATAATTCCTTGAGTCCTTCCAGAATTTCAGTGAGTGCAACTAACTGACATTCAAGTAAAGAAAGCTTTGCAAGATAGACTGTGCTACTAAGAACCAATGCTGTAACCAAAGAGACAGCTCACTTCAGAGTCAAGCCATTTTATCTGCACACAAATATGAAACTTTCTCATAATGAAAAATAGTTTCTTTCACTACATATAAATTGTTTTCAGTTATTAATTACTCAGAGAACTTTGGCCATTCAGAGTTCTGAAAATGCTATGATTCCACTTATGATTTCAAATGCTTCCTCAGCCCGACGAAGAGTGTTCATACCCAAAAACATGCAAAAACATTTTCCAACTATTTTTATTGATCTAATAAAAGATATTGGATTTACCCAAAGAACCTTCTCTGCCTGTGATGGAAATAAATACATTTTCTTTTGCTTTCTATACACCTGTGTTATAAGGCCTCCAACTCTTTTGATGCTGTAGTTGGTGGTCTTCTGCCAGTGGTGTTCTAGCTGTATGTCCTTTGCTTTCCCTCTTGCAAGCACGCTGTTTGTCATAGCAACCTGTGAAAACAAAGCCAAGAGTGGAGAGCCTTTGGAGATGCCACATGAAGGCTCTTTCTTCATTGTTGACTACCACCAAATCTCATTGCATGGTGATTTATTAATAATGCATTATTTCTCTTGTTAAATGTTGTTGCTTGTACAGGTTTCCATTGCTTTATGTTGTACATGTGTTCCTGGAAAACAGCACATAACTTGAATTCACATAAAGGGAACCCACTTTACAATATAAGAAATCAGGATACGTTCCAAGACCTCCACTGTACTGATCCCCAGACACATTTCTACCACTTTTACAAGACAATTTTGGTATTTACCAACAGCAGACAGCATGCACAAGCGCAAGGCACTATCATAATATGGGGATAACAGCTACAGAAACATGTGTCACAGATAACGAGTGAGGAGCACAGATCATAGTTTCATAGTTGGTAGGGTTGGAAGGGATCTAAGCAGGTCATCTAGTCTGACCCCCTGCCATGGGCAGGAAAGGATGCTGGGGTCAAATGACCACAGCTAGGTGATTTTTCTAGCCTCCTTTTGAAGACCCACAGGGAAGGGGTGAGCACCACTTCCCTTGAGTGTTGGTTCCAGCTCCTAGCCACCCTGACAGTGAAGTAGTGCCTCCTGATATCCAGCCTGAATCTCCCCTCAGTCAACTTATGGCTGTTATTCCTTGTTACTCCCGGTAGTGCTTGGGGGAACAGGGTCTCTCCCATTGCCTGCTGGTCCCCCTTGGCAAGTTTATAGACAGCCACCAGATCACCTCTCAGCCTTCTTCTGTGGAGGTTGAACAGGTTCAGGTCCCATAGCCTCCCCTCATAGGGCCTACCCTGCTGCCCCCTGACCATGCGAGTGGCCCTCCTCTGGACCCTCTCTATGCTATCCACATCCCTCCTGAAGTGCAGCGCCCAGACCTGGATGCAGTACTCCAGCTGCGGCCTGACCAATGTCATATAGAGGGGGAGAATCACTTCCCTGGACCTGCTTGTGATGCATCTGTGGATGCATGACAAAGTGCGGTTAGCCTTCCTGACCGCGTTCTCACACCATCAGCCCACGTGCATCTTGGAATCAATAGCAACTCCAAGATCCCTTTTCTGCCTCTGTGCTGACAAGAAGGGAGTTCCCCAGCCTGTAGGTATGCTGCTGGTTCTTCCTCCCCAGGTGCAATACCTTGCACTTGTCTGTATTGAAACCCATCCTATTCTCATCTGTCCACTTCTGTAACCTGTCCAGATCTAGTTGTAGCCTGTCCCTCTCTTCTAGCGTGCTCACTTCTCCCCACAACTTGGTGTCATCTGCGAACTTGAACAAGGTGCTTTTCACCCCCCCGTCAAAGTTGCCGATGAAGATGTTGAACAGTGCGGGCCTGAGGACCGAGCCCTGGGGAACCCTACTGCCCATATCCCTTCAGGTCTAACATGACCCATCCACCACCACTCTCTGGGTGCAGCCCTCCAGCCAATTTGTGACCTATCTGACTGTGTAGGCATCGATACCACAGTCACCTAATTTTTTAATGAGGATGGGGTGAGAGACAGTGTCGAAGGCCTTCCTGACATCCAGAAAGGCTACATCCACCGTGACACCTGCATCCAAGGCTTTTGTGACCTGGTCATAGAAGGCCACTAGGTTGGTCTGACAGGACCTGGCTCTAATGAACCCATGTTGGTTGCCCGTAAGCATGATCTCCCCTGCTGGTCCCTTACAGATGTGCTCCTGGGTAATTTTCTCAAAGAGCTTCCCCAGGACTGAGGGCCTATAGTTTCCTGGGTCTTCTTTCCTCCCTTTTTTGAAAGATCCACACAGAAGACTATATTTTGGAGTGCGTTACTCCTACAATGTACCACACAAAGCAGCTGACTGCGGGCTTCCACTACACCAATCACATAAAAGTGAATTTACCTTGCATATAACAAAATTTTGGTATAAAAAGTGTCATCACGTAAGAGTGAATTCGCACCTACAGAACCCGCATAAAGCAAGGGAAACCTGTATTAGCCTCCTTACCAGACTGAATGCATATGGCTACACTATGTAGTACTTACTTTGGTTTCTCTATGCTCACATGACACTTTTATGAAAAAATAATTAGAATTGTAGAACAAAGTTGTCTCTCCTTATCCCTAAATGGAAAACACATTTTGGCCATGAAATAGATGAAGTAATTGTTTCATGGAAAGGGCATCATTTCTAACCTCCGTAATTTCTAACCAGTCATGTCCCAGTAGCGGAATCCCCAGAATGTAGGCAGCTCTATTAGTTGAGCCAGCGAACACAGCAAATTATAGCCATGTTGGTTTTCCACATAGGGCAGTTTTGTACTCTATATAAAGCTGTACTGTAATTCAAAGTTCATTTTACTGGTAAGCATCATTGAGCCAGAATTGAGTTCAGAGCTCCAGGGAAAATAGGTCTCAGCATTTATCCATAATGCCATTTTAAGTTGGCTTGAATTTTTGAATTCTCAGTTAGTTTGCTAATCCTATTCTAGTGCACTGCTGTTCTTCCTAAGATTCTCAACAGCTGAGAACTTTTTAGTAACTGACTGAAAATAAATCTACGTATATGACCCATAATTGACTGGAAAAAGGAACATTATCTTTCAAGAATTTTTGTAAGTTAAGTTAAGTGATTAGTAGCAACTAAAAGAGCCTTACCTTTTTTCCCAAATAGGACTCTGTGCCCTCTTTTAAACATTTTACCACGTAATATTAAAGAAACGTTCTTCCTGCAACCAACAACTTAAATATTGGTTGTACACGCAGACAAACAAACAAAAAATAGCAATCCAATATCAGCTTTTGTTTGATGCTCAAAATGTATACATGTAACTGTGGGCATGCACTTTGAGGCCACTTTTGAAATGTGGTCTTCTGAGATGTTCTTACTCTCTTATTTTCTCTCATATAGTCTTCATGCTGCTCTTCCAAGAGTCAGCTTACTGTGGTTGGACTGCTGGTAGGTCAGTTTCATGAGTTCTTGCTTATTTGTTGTTTATTGTTCCTATAAAATAGGGGATAGTCTAATAAATTATTTTGAAGTGTTTAGCAACAAATTGCTTAAAACTGTCTCCCCTGCAGCCAGAGTCCTGAGGGTGTCTAGGGTGAGGGGAAAGGTGAATAACAGCAGCCTACATTCCTAGTATTGTTATTACATATTCAGAGTTCACACATCGTGTGAAAAAAAACTGGTGACGGGGCATGGTTGGACAATCTGCCTAACATTGTGTCATTTTCTTCCTTATTCTGTCAGCTTCCTCTACTGTGCCATTCTTGCTCCAGATTTACAATATAGCTAGTGATAGTTTAGAGTATCACAAATTTCTAATGAAAGCACAGACGAAATGATCAAGGATCTTGAGTCATTTATTTCTAAAATGTAATTTCCTTGCAGTATATTACTGTGTATTATTTTACTGTGCATTTTATTATTTCTTACTCAAAAATGAGATTGCTGTATTTCTATTGCTTTATAGTTGCTTCTCCAATAATAAAATTAATACAAAATCATGTCAGTTGATCCTAACATTAGTGTGATCTTGTACCATGCCATTAGGTTGCCCATCTATCTGTGCAGATATTATGGAATGGAAAAGAACCATGTATGCGTGTGTATGCACATGGGGTTGTTTATGTATAGTTTACTGCATTATATTTACTTAAAGTTGAATGTATACACTTGGAAAGGGGAATGTTACAATAACCCTGTGCCCATATGATGAGCACTGTAAGAATAAAGAATACTGTACTGGTAATTTTAAATTCATACTGCACTCTAGTGGGGAATGTTTTGAGTGCAAAAGATTTTATATAACGTATGTATCATATACAAATGGGGGTGGAAAGTTATCTTCATCTCATTTAAATTCTAAGAAAGTGGGTAAAATTAGGAGATCATATTATCATTTTAATATGCTGTTTGTTATTTGATTAGATGCTGAATTTCTTCACTTAATAATGTACTAGAAGGATAACTAGAAGGATGATGGAGCAGTATCTCCAAGTAGTTTCCAGAGAATCTGTGTTATTGGGGATATCTATGTCTTCTGTTGTCCAATCAGAAGTACTTCTAGGAAAAAACAAATTAAGAACAACAAATAAACACAAAACCGCAGGTTTTCCTTCTGTGTCACAGCGTCATGCAGATGTATGTGATCTAGCTCATTAAAAATTCACAGTTGACATAAAACATTTATTTAATAATAATTGCTCCTTTTGTATTTTTCCCATTTAAATTTGGTGTTGCCCTAGATCCAGTTTTTTAATGTTATTCTATTTCCCTTTTCCTTTACATTTGTAAATGCTATAAAATACATAGTTGACTGTATCTGTAAGCAAAACAGTATGATAGAATTAACTTAACTGATCCTGAGAGTTGTTGACTTCATTAGCAATAAAAAGAACCTCTCAGGGTAGGGCCTTTGTTTTTTTCCATAATTATAACAACATTTTTATTAAATAATCTTTAACTTGTTTAAAATAACCCCATATTAAATAAGAGATGAAACAAACTGGAACTCTTGGATTGAAACTCTTTTCAATTTAGGGATGTTTAGATTGGCATCTTTTGATCTGAACTTGCTTCTTATGATTTGATTCTAGTTCAATGAATGTGCTTTGGTGCTGTTGACAGCTGGATCACATGAAATTTCTACTATTTGGTGCTCTCTCAAGAACAGCTTGCTATATTTTGGTAAGGCCAGATCCAAATCTGAAGGCTAGTCCTGATTCACTTTTGGACTCAAACCTTGGCAGAAACCAAATCTGGATCTGGAACTTAAGATGGTCTTGGCTAACTCTCTTTCCCTTTCCTAAGGCATGGTTAATTTGATTGTATTATAGAGGCAATAAAAGTGACATCATTCTTACAGTTGTACAGAGTTATTCTCTTAAAATAGAAATTAAATGACTTGGCTAAATATTGCTTTATCCATTGAGTTTGAAGAACAAACACTTTTTTAAGGTATTCTGCTTACACTGTATACTGTTGCATTCATATACTGTCATGCATAGTTTGAATAATAAAATAACCCTGTTGTATTTACATGCAACAGTTCGTTTGTATGATTCTTAACCTCTACCTCCCCTTGCCTTTGAAATGTAAAAGTTTAGGTTCTGGGAGCCTGACTTTCCTCACATTTTTTCATTTCTCCTCCATTAAGTACTCTGGAGATACTTTTGTTTAAACTGTGGTGTGACAGGAGAATCGGTATTTAGATACCAAGTTTAATTTTCATTCAGTTATAAAATTTTTGAAGATTCAAATAAGAAAGAAAAAAATGCATTTATTGTTTCTCTATAGGCAGCCAAAGTTCTTTGGATAAATCTGAAGGGGGGCTCCTTTTCCACTGCCCCTTTTCTACCGCCACCAGAGTTTCTGGTACAGTGAAACATGGGTCTGCACAGCTTTTTGTAGCTGCTGGCATCTAGAGGCTTGGGCAGGGGAGAAAGGGAGCCTCCCTGCCACCCCTTCCCACACACAGCTTGGTAGTTGCAGTCTTTGGGTGGGGCTGGGTCCCTGCAATGGGGGAGGGGAGCATTTCCCCCTGCCCAAGCTACTTGACAGTAGCAGCCAACATCTGCACCAGAGCTGCTCAGCCCCACATTTGTGCACCAGGAACCAGGGCGGGGGTGGGGGAGGAGGGAGACCCTCTGCCATGTGGACTTGGGCTGACTCCCCCGTCCCACAGCCAGCAAGTTGTGGTGGTGGGGAGGGCCTCATGGCAAGAGAGGCTCCCTTCCCCCCATCCCCTCCTGCTGCATTGGTCTGGCCTGGCCCAGCCCTCCCACTCCCCAGCCCCAGGCCATTAAACTGTGAGGGGGGGGGCCCTCTCCAGGCTGCACGTAGAACTGGGATGAGAGGCTGTCATTCACTCAGGTCAGTGACAGCTTAGGAGGAGGGGCCAGCCCAGCACGGGCAGAACAAAGAGTTCTGCCCAAGACTGGAGTGTGGCCCTGCACAACTCTGTCTGGGATGGCAGTGATTGCGCTCTAAGTTAACCCATGATGGGATCTGGCACAGATACTCAATAAAGCGCTCTAACAGAAAGTACCTTAGTTTACTACACATCTATCCAGGGTCGACTTAGAGTGGAATCCACCATTTTTAAAGTGTGTTGTAGATGCCTGTTGTGTTATGGCTATAAAGTGCTTTCTGTGCACTTAAAGCACATTAAGTGTAACGAGGTAACCCAAGGGAGAATGGATTTTCCCCCCACTTCATTGCCAAGCAAGCTTAGTGAAGTGAGCTATAGTTCACACTTTACTTCAGACTTAGATGAGAAGAGTCACACCTGCCACCTTTGATCTGGCTCAAAGAAACTTTGAGAAACTGTGCGATTCACCAAGAAATATACCTTTTTTTTAACAATAAAGGATAACCCAGTGGATTACCAGCACTTCATCTGCTAAAACAAGACTTGGCATTTATTTGATGCTCCTCAACAAAGCTCTAACTATGTTACAAAGTCAAGTAAAGATCTTTAGCTTGCACAGAAGGAAATTGATGTATAGGGGAATTTCCTACTATAGTTTTCCTAAATCACATGACAAATCAACAGTGGCACTGAAAACAAAACTTAGTTTTCTGTCTTCTAGTCCTGTAACCCAGCTGCTAGATCACAACATTTCTTCCATTAAAAGCTACAACTTACTTTAGTATATAGAATTTAACATAGAATTCTTTATCACCGAACTGGCTTGGCACACATTGTTGAAGAGGTATTATCTGACTATAATTATCATACTATTTTCCATATTTTATTTGCTTTCTGTTCAAATAATGAACAAATGAAGCAAAATAATCAGGAAGTCAAAATAAAATTAAAAAATATATTGCAGTTAACTCTAGTGATAGATTTACAAGTCTTGTTGAAATATGCAAGCACTTTCATTTATTTAAATATGGGATTTAACTATAAAAATATGCAATGGGAAGCAAAATTGGAAGGCAGAATATCAAATGAAAACACAGAACTGCAGACTTACAATTGGAGCATACAATTGGAAGCCTTGGCTTCTTTCTGTTTTCCAGATGTTTAAATGTTTTGCGTAAAACTGTATTTTACTCATCAATTTTTATGTCTTTTTTTAGAAAATATGAAGAAGCCCTGGGGCTCTGATTTACCACATGACAATCATCCGTATAACCCAGACTTAACATGTGCACCAGACAGAGAAAGTGAGACAGAATTAACACCTGATGACAGTGAGGAAAAAAAAGAGAGGGAGAAAAAACACACCAATTTCACTTTGTGTAATGTTTGCAACATTCAGCTGAATTCTGCTGCCCAAGCACAAATCCACTATAATGGCAAGTCACATCAGAAGAGATTAAAGCAGCTCAGCAATGGAAATCTTAAAAATGATAATGGTAAGCTTTAAAAATATCTCTCCTTTGGCTCATGTGTTGTTTGCGCATTTCTTTTCTTTGTACATGCAGATGTATAGTCCAATCTCTTTAAAAAGTTGGTTCTTTACCATTTTAAGGTCATTTTGGAAAATGTCATGCAAAACTGTTTGACATATCAGCCTTCTTCAGCACATTTTTAAAAGTATCCCTTGTTTAATTATTCACATATTTGATTCCCTCTGTCAATACAAAATGGATTACATGCCACAAGACTGATGTCCTATGCGTGTAACACTATGGCATTAATATGTTTCTTGGTAAGTTAAAATTCATTTCTTTTTTTGGTAAATACTGGATTAAAATAAACACTAGGAGCTGGGATCCTGGTTTTGTGTTTAGAAATTATAAATTCTCTGATAAAAAGCCAAAAATCTCTGATTAAAAAAACCCAAATCCATCTTTTTTCTGTGATTAAAATGAAAATGCCACTATGTGTAGAAGTATCAATTTAACACAATAGTTTATTGATATATTTACAATTTTAAAACAGTTTGGAAGCCTACCAGTGCCTCAATCATTATAATAAAATAAATTCTAAATACCTATATATTTTGGCATTTGATTTTTTTTGTATTTATTTTTATTATTATTATTTTTATTGTGGAAAATCAGAGCTCCCCCTGCCTCCTTCGCTCACCAGGATGGAGGCTCAGCTGTCTCCGCCACTGCTTTGTGGTGCTGAGCAGCACTACTATGGTAGTGCCCTGCCCCTGCCCGAGCAATTGCTCCTCACTCCCAAGCCCCTTGGCCCTGCCAGTGCCCCATACTCCCAACCCACAGTTTCCTGCTCCCCTGGTGCCCCTCACTCCCAGGCCACAGCCCTTCTAGCCCTGGTGCCCCTTACTCCAGCCACTCCATCCCAGCGAGCACAGGTGCTGGCTCTGGTGCTGCTGGCCCAACCATGCAGCTCCCTGCCACTCCTGAAGGGCAGGCACCTTCCCCCACCCTGCTGTCATGCTGCAGACCTAGCGCCTGGACACCTTCCCCTAGCACCAGCCCTTGCACACCCATTCCCTCCACACACACCCCTGCCACACACAGACTCACATACTGTCCCCTGGCCAGTCCCCAAGCCCTGGCCCTCCAACCCTGGCTGCATGTCAGTCACATTTGTGTGCACATGAAGATGCATGGCACACCCCCCTGCCTCCAACCTCCCTCCCCCCACTCCCTCCAGCCCCAAGCAGCTCCTTTAAAGAGGAGAATCTTTGTTTTTCTTCTTTAAAATAGAAAATCTACTTTTTTTCCTTCAAGTGAGAAAATCTACGTTTTTCCACAGCAACCAGAAAACCTGGATCCCTGATCATTAGAAAGCACTTAGGTATCTTAAGTGCAATTTGGACGTAAGTCTTTAAGTGGTATCTAAAACTCTGTTCTGAAGCATTAGTTTTTACCTTCATTTAAATGCCCAAATTTCTCCTACTGGACAGGGCCAGAAGCTTAACCATTTTGGCTAAGCTGAGTGTCTTCCTCACGTGAGGTGTAAGGCAGTGCAAAATGTGGCTATATGCTGGTGTTTGTTTATATTGTAGTAGCCCAGGGGACCATGTTGTATGACTGGATCTTCTGTTTATATAGCTAGGAGGAACTTGTAATTTAATGTTTATTTTTCAAACACCCTACCACCTTGAGTCCCTATGAGGTAAAGCTCCAGTGGTCTACATTGATAAGAGTGGGACTCTATGTGGGTGCACCTCTCTATATGGTATGTGTTGCAAAATTGAAGCCCTGATATCATGTATATGCAGTAATGATGGGAAAAACTATTTCTTCAAAGGAAATTAATATCTTAACATATTCTGTACTGTGAGTTAATTCAGGAATTAGTTCACCATATGAAGAGGAATAGCAAAAGCTCATTTGCACTAAATGCTTCTTTAAAATAGGATTTATGTGGTATAAATAGCCCATAAGCCTTGGCCTGGCTTTCTGCATTTGAGAATCTATTGGAAACAATGTGGTCATGTTGCTGAACAGTTCCTTCCGTATATGTGAGTATGGTAGTCGTTTCCTGAAAACAAATGAACAAACAAACCAAAATTGGATTTCAGAACTGTAGAACTGGTAAAGAATCCTTTAGGTCAGGGCTGTTCAGTTTTGGAGTGGGCAAGGGCCACATGCCATCCGGACTGCACCTACACAGGCCATGGACCTCCCGCAGCCCACACCCTGTGGGATCAATTGGTCTCCCAGCCCCACTGTCCTGCTCGGACCCACCCCTCGCAGGGCTGGAACCTGGAAGTGAAAGGTGGAGGAAGGAGGAAGAACCTGGAGACCCCAGTAGCAGCAGTCTGAGAAGCAGTATGTAGAGTTGCACCTGGGTAGGAGATTGGACTGCATGTGGCTTGAAGGCTGCCTGTTAGACAGCCCTGTCATCGGTGATTAAACATCAATAGTACTGGTAACGAAAGGAATTGAGGCTGCAAAAAAGTCATTAAGTAATTACTATCTGCAAAGAAGGTAATATTGGATTCGTTTAGTGTAACAGACACAATATTTTGTATGATATTTATTTTTTTTTAATTTTCTCACAATATTGTTTTTCACACTTCATACCATGGCAACAAAAGAATTTGCAGTGAACCACCACTGGAATCAGCAATGTATTTTGCACAAGCACTTAATGTGTTTGTATTCTAGAGTTGTTTGAAATAGGGTGTTCTTTCTTATTTGTTTCTACTCCGAAGTAATTGTACTTCTTAGTATGATAACAATAATGCAATTTTTTATTCCTACCTGTAAAATATTTGAAGGATGACCAGTCAAAATGCAAGTCTAAGTGAGTTCTCACCATGACTGGGTGCCATAGTAAGCTCTGAAAAAAAAGAGTCTTAACTCAATGGCTGATGTGTGGATAACATTTTGCATTATTCATTTTGACTATTCATTTCCACATCCTGTTGTTCTCATGTGAATTTGTACCATGGATTTAGGAATGAAGGTCTGTTGGCAGGATCATAACATTGTTTTAGATTTCATATGTATTTTTTCCATTTCTATTCTGTTCTGCCATTCAAAGCATGGTAGAAATGAAGGTGTATTAATATATGTTGTCACTAGAGAATTTCAAGACAAATGCAGTGGTACATTTTGGCTTATCTTTACATACACATAGGATTCAGTCTTGGGTTACACAAGTTCATCTCAAGTACTTGGATTTATAAATACTGCTTCCCATAGTATTATCAGGAGTTATGCGTGTAAAGCCCTGGATAGTTAAACAACAACAAGAATTCACCTTTTTAAACAGTTAATTTAACAAAGATTGCAAGTCACCATTTGTTTGTTTCCTCTTATTTGGGCTATAGATTAAAATATTGCCATAGTGTTGCTCCAGAAAAGATTAGATTCTATTTCTGGATCAAGTCCAGTACAAACTAGATATATTTAATGCTTAGAAAAACACTACTTTAAGAAATAGAAATTATTTAAACACACAGGTTCAAAGCATATGACTATAACCAGAGACCTCAGAGTTGGAAGGATGCAGAGCCAGAGCATGTAAATGGAGGTTCATTCCTTGTGGCATCTGATGAGCAATGTGTGGGGTTTTTTTTGTGGACAGTCAGCTTTCCAGAGAGGCCCAATACAGCTAATAGCCAGTGCTTAAGGCAATTCTTTGGGATCTGGAAGAGGTGGGATAAAGTCCCTGATAGAAATCCATCCAGGAGATGGCAACACTTTCACAAGAGTTTTGTCAAAATTTGCATATTTTTGAGAAGAGTGAGTTCAATGAAAAATTTGTGACTAGGTCTTGTCGTGTGGCTCAAGTTAAAAAAAAATTACAATTTGACCCAGTTTGATTTATTATGTGCATATGAATTAAAAGGTTGTATGCTTTTTCTGAAATAATTGTTGAATAACTAGTAGCGGGAAAGTGTAATGTATGCCTTTGAATTGTGTAATTGAGAGCCATTATTTTAATATGTTTTTATATATACACAGATGGAAAAAAACTGATTTTACTAATAGGCAGCTGGTAAGCTTAGTGCCCAGGTTTATTATCTAATTCCTCATAATAAATTTAATTATGCAATAAATTAAAGCAAGGAAATTAAGTAAAATTTTTGTGTCATAAAAACATTTTCCAAAGCTGACACATCAGCTGTTCTTGGTCATATTTTCTGTTTACTGGTCTGGTGAAATGTTTCCTATCTATATTAAAAAATCTCTGTTTCCAGGTATAGAGATTCACTGATTGTATTGTGGGACTTGGATGTCTTTTCAAGGCAGTGTGCTTTTCTGAAGCTAATGTACCATGGCAAGGTTGCTGAAAACATTGGAATGTGATCACTCCTTGTTTTGTTTTGTCTGTGAATTATCCCCACAAAGCAAGAAGACTTTTGTATTTTATATTATGAGGGGTAATAGAGTTGAGAACTGATGGATATGAAGCAACAGCCCATGTCTTGCTTCTAAACAATTTGCAGTGGACTGCTGAACAGAGGTAGGACTCAGTGATATTATTATTTGCCCGTATAATTATAGCTACCTCACTATAATCTTCATCTTCTAAATATATGAAGTAGCTTTTATTTGCTAGATATAAACCAAATGGTAAAAAACATGTTCCAGATGTAACTTAATGATATAGTGCAACTATAAAGCCTTTCATTACAATAAATACACGGTATAAAAAAGTAGTTTTACAGCAGTAATAGAAAACTATGTATCTCTTTGCAGGAGCATCAGTGTCTGTAT
Organism: Crocodylus porosus; assembly: GCF_001723895.1. NCBI lineage: Eukaryota > Metazoa > Chordata > Crocodylia > Crocodylidae > Crocodylus > Crocodylus porosus. Next base: position 66,879,216 of record NW_017728886.1, on the reverse strand, counting down.
CAAATGCTTGAAATCTGCACAACAAAATCTCACTGGTAACATTTTTGCCCCCACACAGCTGCCAACATAACAGTTTCCTCAGGTGGGGGCACACTTCACTGCCTTCCTAGCATATTATGTCCTCACAATGACAGACTTTATTGGAAAAAGATGTGCTGTACTGTAGGCAGGTGTTCCAACCTCCCTTATCATCCTTTGCCACAGTGACTTGAGGGAGACTTTTCAATGTGTTGTGAGATCATAGCACTCTTGTCAGAGATTTCGGGGAGTTTGGGATAAAGTTTCCAAAATTTCTTCTGGGGTTGTTCATTATCTTCTTCTTGGGTTTTGTTTTTTGGGGGTTTTCTGTTGCCATTTTTAAAAATGTCTACAGTTCCTTCATATAATCCCATAATATATCATTCCTTGCGGTGATTTTCTGTTTTTCTTCTATCCTGCTGGTAGAAACCTGAATAGTAAATGGGTCAGTGGAGGTTTTGAAAACAGGATGCCTAATTCTTGTGTATTATCACAGCAGCCAGTAAAAATGAGAGTAAGAAGGACAAGCAGGTGATACGAACAGTGAAAGATGCTGCAGACACTCACTGACAAGCTCCACTCACTTATGTTGGGGACCTGAAATAAGTACTAACTGGTACGATCAAATTGTGTCTGAAACCTGGTGATTAGTAAGGCTGCAGAAGTTTTAGGTACAGAAGGCCACCTTTCTGGAGTTATTTATCCAGCTTCCGCACAGAGCTTCATTCTGAGACACCAAAATGTGACCTACTTTGACAAGGAGACATGAATGGTGATAATGCTGTCTGGGTTTGCAATGTATGATTGCTGTCAATAGGTTGCCAGCATTAGATTGTTTGGGGGTGGTTTGCAAAGCCATGGTTGCCCTAGAGTTCAGGACGTGGAGCACTGTCAAGAAGTAACAGAGTGATTTAATTATAATGGGTTTCCTGAGCTTTGGAAGGCCAGTAGATAACTATATGAAAGGGAAAGGTTATTTCTCTATCATTAGGTAAGCGTTCATGGGTCACTGGGGACATTTCACTGATAGTAACATTGGTTAGTTAGGGAGAATGTATAATTGCATCCTTTTGGAAATCTGTTGCCAGAAACACTCATATTAATAGCCTAGCAATAACACATGTGATTCTCAGAGACTCAAGTTACCTTTTACTTCCATGAGTCTTGAAACTAGGTGGAGGGCACATGGATCACTGAAAGGTAAGATCTAAATTATTGTCTGAGCAAGGGTAAAATAGCCATGGAATATGCATCTGACAGATTGAAAGGATGCTAATGATGTTTTTTGATTAAGCTGGATAACAATAATAGACAGATTTATTTTGTTTTTGCACCAAATTGTGTTTTATAAGTATTTGTGAAGCATAGGGTAAACACGACTTGTAACAGCTAGGAGGGAAGTGGAAAAGATGGTGGACTACTTTTGAATAGCCAGACACAAGGGCAATTATAAGAACACACTGTGGTGCTATATGCTGAGGCCCTTACAAGCTCCCTTTGGCATTGTGCCATAGTTGGGCAGTGTTGTACTTTGTGGTTATTTTACCTCCACACATACATATGAATACTGAATAAACTAATTACCTTATATGAGTCTTGAAAGGGATCACTAATTTTTGGGTAGTGGTCTGTTCAGTGAAACAAAATAAATCATGATTATGACAAAACAAAACCTTATTGAGCAATAATGTACAGTAACATATGAGAAAAAATGCTTCTGAAAACATTTAAACCCACTTAAAACAAGTGCAAGAATGGTTACCAACTTACAGGCCCATATCTGTATGTTATAGCAATTAATTGCATGTAGGAAATACTATGACATAGGATGTGGTATTGCAACATGGCTTTAACTTGGGGAAGAAATCCCCTCATCTTGGATTCAAGTACAAGATTTGAGGTGGGGGTGGGGTGAGGCAGCTCCTGTGGCTCCAACTCCAGTCTCAACTCAGCATCAGGGTCAGTGTTGCTTCTGCCCCCTGCCCCCTCCACCAGCTGATTATCTTCCTGCTCCAGCTTGGACTGTGGAGCACATCATTGCTCCAGCCTGAGTCTTATCCAGAAGCAGCATAGGCAGTGGTAGCAGCTCTGGCCTAGGTTCCAGCTCCAAGGCCTAGCTGGAGCTGCTGCAGCTGCAACAGCTGGGCTGGGGCTGAAGCAAGCATATGCTTTATGCCCCAGAGTGGTGCAGAGTTGGAGCCCTGCTGGAGCCAGAGCCAGCAGAGGTTGTGTGAGAACATGTAGCTGAGGAACAGGCACTTGTGGGGCAGGTGCCAGGGCAGGCATCTCAGAGCAGGGAAGGTGCTGGAGTACTCAGGCACTGGGGTAGCAAGTTGTGGGCAGGATAGGCCTATTTGTTTTTCTTTCAAGGCATGGGCCAAGGCCCACCACATTACTTAGTGGTCCCCACTAATTGAGGACCAGTGAGGACAGAGGAACAACAGATTTCTTGGGACAACAAATAACAAAAAGGAAGTGCCAGTAGGGTCAAAATAAGTGCACCCTTAGGAGACACCCTGCAGAGCACCCTAGGCAGTGGCCACTGACACTGAAATGCATCCAGAGAGGCAATGGCTACTGCCCAGTGGTGTTCTGCTCAGAGACGGGACTGTAAAAAACCCAGGAGGTGGCAGCAGGGTAAAATATGGGGGGCAAGAGGCAGGGGCCAGGCTGCTTGACTCTTCCTCTGCATATCCCCCGCTACAGTTTGCAGGGGGGAGGCAAATTTAAGATAACCCTGCAATAATTAGGTTTTACACATTTTTGAATTTTCCATGTATAGAATCTGACTATTGGGGGTTCATCTGGATTCAGAGTCATATTGGATGGGTAAGTACAGTAAATATTGCTGTAGTAAATACTGCTAAATTTATGATGGAAAACGGTGATTACAGCTGATGTATTATTTATGGTGGTGATAGAGGGCCACAGAAGGGAACTATGAGGAATCTTTGGGCTGCTTGTGTTAATGGCTTCATTGCCGGGCGGCATGAGGTTGTGACCTACTATGGCAGTTATTGAGATTGTGCCAGAGGACAGAAGAGATATTAAGCCTGAGGTCAAGCTCAAGGCAAGTGATACTAGTAAAACTATGTAGTATAGATCAAAGCATCCTTATGCTTCCTTCAGTACAAATTGCCTGATGAAGTGTGAGAAACTGCTGGGACAAACAGTTAAACTGTTTTCTTGTGCAATATTTTGTTCAGTATTTTAAACAGCATGTAGAAAATATTGATGTATAGAAGTGTCTGAAAAATGCATATGCCTCCTTTTGGCATGACTTTTAAAATCTGTTTTCTAAAAGGTATTGTTCTTTTGAAATATAGCTACTACTACTATTTCTGAGAGAGTCATTTCCTAAGCTCGGGAACTATTTAGTTCCTTAAGCCATATCCCAGACAAAGAATTACACAATATATTGAGTCTTATTTGCTTTTCTATACATTTAAATGTTTTGAAAATTTTATCCTAATGTACTGGAACCTAAACTTATTGCTGTAGAAACCATACCACTGAAAGTGTAAGAAATTGTATGCAATAGGCAACTGTTTCTTATGTTGATATCAACATATCAACTGTACAGTTTTGATAGAGTTAGAAAAGCTTCCAAATACAAAACGTTCTTTATCAGGTCTGAACAGTGAGAGCCAATACAGTATAATAGAAGAAACAGTTGTAAGAGAGAGAGAAATTCCCAGGGGTGGGAGATAAATAATTAGCAGAAGAAAAGAAACTAAATCTTAGGGGATCAAGGTTAATCAAAAGGCATTTTTACATGTGCTTTTGACGTGGCACAGGACACCTTTTTAATTAGTGTGGCACGCTAATTAAAAGTGCCAATGCATCACATATATCAGCAGCGCAACATGTCCCCGTGCTGAGAAAATGCTGGTGGCGCACTTTGAACTAAAACACGTTCAGCATGCTTTAGTTCAATGTGTACTGCCATCATTTTCTCAGAGTAAAGGTGCACTGTACTCCTGATTCATGTGATGCATGAGGCTGCTGGAGTGCATCAATTTACATGCTCCAGCAGACTCAATTAAGCAAGTCTGCTTTGATGTGCTGGATTTCCAGCACATTAGAGCAGGCTTCTTGCACGTGTGTAAGTGCCCTGGGCTTCTGGTACAGCTGCTTCTTGAGGCACAGGGTAGGAGAAGCTCTGTGGCTCTGTCCCTGCTTCCATTGGAAAAGGACAGCGGCAGCATTTCATAGGTTCCTCCTTCTAGCCCCCACTCCCAGACAGTGGAGGAGATAGAGGATCCAGGCAGTGAGGAAGCAAGAGCTGGAAGAAGGAACCTGTGCTCTATCTCCACTATCCCTTACTGAGCTGGGCTCTCTGCCTGACTGCTCCATGGAGCACAGGGCAGGACAGTGTGAAGGATCTGAAGCTTCCCTTGCTCCCAGATCAGCCAGATACAGAAGTGGAAGTGGGAGTCAGGCAGAGGGGCAAGTGGTGGGAGGGCAGGCACAGTGTGATAAGTGTGGTGGGAGGGCAGATAAATGTGTCCAAGGGGGGAGGGGGAGGAGCAGGCACTAGGGGGCACAGGCACAGGGGAGTGCAAGGTGTGTGTGGTGGGGGGAAGGGCAAAGAGCAAGGGTCATGCTCCCTGTTTCCTCTGATATTTGCTCCCTCCCACTTGCTCTCCCCCTGCTGCTGCTTTCCCACCACCGTGGTGGTGGTGTGGAGGATGAATTCAATACAGCAGACAGCCCTCCAATAATTAGATTCTAGACATGAAAAATTATAACACATCCAAATCATCTTGGTAAATACAGTAATTTGAATCTATATTTTCTGGTGAAATGAGTTATTTGAGTAATTTTTTCCACCCCTTCTCTACTTCAAAATCTAATACTCTTCTAACATCTGCCATGGAGGGCATTTTCTATGTTCAAATATTATACTTGAGATGAAAACTTTTAAATTTTTATTTACCAGGTTTGATAAGTTCACTCAGGTAACTTTGACTGTATGTCAACCTTCTCCACATCAGAGCTTCAATTATAACAGGGGACCTGAAGTAAAGGAGAAGAGCTGTGGACAAAATATATGCTTCTGCAGAGAGAAGTTGTGAAAGTGTTGCTGTTGGATTTTAGGAATGTAGGAACTGCTGTAATGGATCAAGGCAGTGATTGGTCTAGTCAGGTATCTTGTTTTGAGTGTTTCCCAATACCGGCTTCTTGAAACTGCATGAAGACTAATGTTCCTACTGCTCTAAATTCAAGTAGTTTGTGGTTCTTTTTAATCTTACCTTTTCATCTAGTTCTTTCCAACCAGCAAGCAGTAAATTTAGGATGGCTTACCTTTGATTTAAGCCTCTATCTTTTCAATCATAAAGTTGTCAGCATTCAAAAGGAGCCTCAGCTAAGCAACACTACAGGCTTCTTTTGGCTATTCCACAATGACTCCCAAATGTCAAAGCTAGAAATCTCTGGTCATAAACTGAGAGCTGTGCACCATCACCAGCTTTCTTGTTTGCCACCACTATTGGATGCTAATTTTTACTTTTATTACAATGCATTTTCTTGCTTCCCTTTTTGAACACACTGCTGTGCCTGTGACTGAAATGACCATTAGCTGTTGCTTTTAAAATATTTTTATAAATAAGCATCTTTATTTGTGCTTACCAAGATTCCCCCCACCTTTTAATTAAACCTTCTTTTCCATGCATAATTCAGGGATGTGCAAGTCTACTGTCTGTGATATCAGAATTCATCACAAGGGAAGCAATAACTCTATTTTAGAACAAGGTAAGTAGATACAGTAGGCAATTCATACTAGTCAAGTAGGTGATGCTTATATCCCAAAACAATGGAACCTACTTAGTCCAGTGTATATTAAGTACATCTGTATAAGTGTAACTACATTGGTTTACAGGAGTAGTTAATCTGAAGTCAGGCAAAGGCAGGGTAGAGATGTGCTTTATAGACTATAGAATTAGAGATGCATAAGTTTTCATGAGCAAGAGCTGACTTTGTCAGATGCTCTTGCTCATTAAAGCTTGTGTATCTCTGATTCAGTTAGTTTATAAGGTACACCTTTCTCCAGCCTTCTACATTGGTTTAATCACACTTGTGCAAACGTCCAACTTTAAATATGCTGTACCTATGCAAAGTGAAAATTTTATAGCATTAATATCAGAGAAAGTGAAAAAGGTGCTACTGTATTGATGTAGCTGGGTATGAATTATGAGTTCTACACATAGTTACAGAGAGGTTTTGAATATGGAAAGTCATTTTTAGTACAGGAGGATAGATAGAGGAGTGATGAGCTACTAGTTGTAGAGTGGCACAGGACAAATGACTTGGATATTGATGTTGTTGTCTTGATATTGTTAAAATGTAGTCCAGATCTGCCTGTCACATGTACACATTTACACAGGTATTTTTTTAAAATAATTTACTTTTCTGTGTTTCCAAGGAAAGAGATTATGTAAGTTAGAGAACTATTAAGTAAGTTCAAGCTTTTCGGTAGTGAGGGAATTGTGTTGACCATTTTCAAGACACTGCCATCCTCATCTATATTATACAGGAACAATGATGGAGCAAATTCCCATCGTTTCAGAATAATTTTTTGAATGTGGGAACATAAATTATTAATATTCAGTTTCTTCCTGCAAGTGATACCAGTATCTAGTAAGATTCTAATACTGCATCACATGATATAATGTGAGAAAAAAAGTACAAAACTGAAGACAGTAAAGCCTTGAATATTTTAACTTAATTTATGGGAAGTCCCCTGCTGAGGATGCATTATTTTTTGATATCTTTAATTGTTCATTAAATGTGCTTAAAGAAAATTCTGAATGAGGTTACTTAGTCACATCTAGCAAACTCCTTTTTGTAGCATTGATGTTGACAAGAATAAACTGTTTTGACTGAAGTTTCTCGTGTGAACCTGAACACGTAATGTCCACTTGATACACATATTCTTGCCATGTGACATGGAAAAGTTGAAAAATACACCTGCTCAGGCCATAGAGACAGTGCTTATTAAAGCCAACTGAAAATTTTCAAGAGGAATGGATTGTGATATGAAGGAATTAAGGCATTTGTAATTCTGTTCAGCCTGCCTCACTGTTGCCAGTCTACCTGATGTGACCAACCACGAGTCTTTGTGGAATTCCTGGTGGTTTTCTCTCATTCTGGTTCCCCAGGCTGCCCATTGTCAGTGCTATCTACATCTACAGCAGCCTACTTGGCAGACTGCCTGTCTCCCTGTGAACCTATTTGGTTTGTTCATAGCCCAGGCTGCCATGGAGGGGAAACTCTCTGGGTTCCCATATTCTCCAACTAGCCAAAACCTTGCCCAGGGAGCCATCTGATCAGCTCCTATGCTGGAAATTAGAGTGTACATTATATTTGAGAAATAGGGTAAGAACAGGTTGGCCACTTACCATGTGAAACAAAAAGTAATATATACAGTAACCCACATGGAGCAAAACGGTGAGAAGGCTCAGCTTCCTAGTTGCTATGACTTGGTTACTTACTACAAGGAAAATTTTTTTTTTCATCCTGCTTTTCAAAAGGAAGGTGCGTATTATCCTCTGGGAGTATGTTGTATGTTAGAAAATATACCATATGGTTTGGAATATTCAGTCTCATGAAAACTTCTGGAAGGGATGGAAGGAGGCATATATGTTTTTGTTGGGGATGAAAAATATTTTTACTAATGTCAAGAATTTTCACAGAATGGAAATTCCATTTTCAAATCTTGCCTCTCACCAGGCCAAGCACTGGTGTGCTGACCAACATACCCATACTGGCATCATTAGCTCTTTCCTCCTAATTTCCAACATTTATGGTATTGGATTTACTCTTGATACTATATTTTACAGAGAGAAATGGGAAGTAGCTCCTCATAGAGATTATTCTTTAGCCATATCATGACAACTCTTAGCTGTTAGGGGTAGCTGCTAGGAAACTTAGATGGGCATTCTTATATCAGTGGTTCACTATCTCTTAGATTTAAGGCACTTCTCCATAACTTATGTGAATCAAATGGCATCCCATTTAAAAAACTACTTTATAGATTATAGTTCTTACCTCCTTCCAGAGTGGTGTGGCAGTGGGGATGATGCTTAGCTAGGCAGGGACTATCCTGTGTCTTATCTTCTAAATTTATCTGCTTATCTCCTAACACTTCACTTATCACCACACACTACATAGTGCTTTTCAAATGATCTGGCAGCACCCTAAAATGCCCTGCCACCTTGAGAAGCACTGTTCTGTATTATCGTAATCCTGAGAGATTTTAAGGGTACTCAGACATGTCTTCACATACTTTTTTTTGGCCTTCCTTTGCATCTTTACCTTACTCTATTCCTTTCCCCATTCATTTATTCCTGCCCATCATTCTTGTTCTGTCTTTCCTGCCAGACTTCCTTCCCTCACTGTTTTCTTTATATACTTCTAATCCTGTTGTCTTTATGTCTATTTTTTCACTCCTGGTGGAGGTCATTCTTGCTTGCAAAATGGTCACCTTGAATTTGTCCTTAAAATATGCATTTTCTATGAAGAGTTTTACAATTCTCACCTCCTGAAAAAAGCTATTTTGAACAATATAAATATCAATAATATTTTGTGGTAGATCCTGACATATTGGTATATTATTTTAATAGAATCAGTATTTCTATACAAATCATTACTTTGATTAGATATTATTTTAAAATATATTGTGATATTTAAGTGTCAGTGGCTTGAGATTTTTATATATACATATATATTGTTGTTGAATATATATATATATATATATATATATATATGTAGGGTTTTTACTGTTTCACCTAGAAAAGAACAGTCCCCGGTCACCTCTTCACCTCTTTATCATTTTTGAGCTATATTGAAATTCCCAGTCTGCCATTCTTCACTTCCCCCTGAGTGTGGCACCAATAGCATTTCTGAAAAGAAAAACACTTCAGCTATACTCATTTGTTTAACTTCTTACTGTTAAAACATGGTCTACAGGGCTTCCATTCTAATTCTGCTTGTATCATTCGTTCTGATATAGACTGTGATGGTTGTGGCTTCTTTCCAAATACTGTCAATACCCTGTCTTCCTAGAATGGGATGTCTTTTTCTGCTCTGGCATCTGGTAGATAGCTAATCTAGTGTGAGTTATGACCAGGCACTATGCTTATCAATGTCACACACCTATCCGTGGAGTACTCCCAAAGCCCTGAGTATCTTTCTACTGCCCCTCTGCTTGTCCTGAAGAACAAACAAATAACTTTTTATCCCTGCAAGCCTCCCATGCCCTTACACTGATGCAGCAGGGGAATCTGTGCCAGTTCTAGGTGGCTTCCCTTTGGGTTATGAAGTAAATTTTAAGTCCCCCTTTCCATAAAATGGGCCAGCCTGGAATATCATTTGCCCGGAGATCACTCCTTACTACAGGCAGTCAGTAAGGAGACAAAACAACAAAAGGATTTATTATGTAAGAGAGAAGACTTATACAAGAAAAACTTGGGTGCCCATTCCATCAGTGGCCCCTTCTGTCTGCAGTTGGAAGCACCAGCTGTCCTTGCCCCAGAACACAGTGGCAAGAGATACAATGGCAGTTTTGCATACTATGTTTTTCTTAAGTATGCATGCTTAGTTTCTTTGACTAAACCATGTCCAAAATCATAAAACATATACAGCCAGCATAACATAATCTATGAAGTGATAAAAGCAACATAAATGGATGCCCCATGAACTCCCCAAGGTTTGGTGGAATTTATGACAATCAGTATTAAAAGCCAATGTTACTTTACCTCCAACTAGCTCTTCCAAGCTTCCGGTTTTCTTTTCCACCGTGACATGCACCTTTGATGTCTTGAAATGATGTTTCATTATTCTTTCTACTGTGTGAACTTTGTAATTTTGGAGAGTCCTCTGAGGAATTTATATGGGTCATTATAATAGCCTAACTTTTTTTTTTTCTGCTGTAATATTCCACCTATCACTTTCTTCTGGTCTTCTCACTCAAAATATGCCTGGCTCTTTCTAGTTACTTTACAGAATTCTTAATCAGTTAATGTTTCAATGTCTGAAGTACTACAAAGTGGAACAAATTGGATTTCAAGATCAGAACTGAAAGTCTGATATAACTGAAGCGAATGGTCAACTTGAACTGATTTAATTTCAGCAGCCTCCTGTGTGTACTTACACTGGTTCAGGTCACATCAACTTGGAAACACTATTTGACTCCCAAATAAAATTGCCAATGTTTTCCTACTTACAGAACCAAATTTATCTCTGTCATGGGGGCATCTACATTAGATGCTTACTGCAGAGTTGCCTAAATAGCTCTTTAGTAAAGCATCACGGTCTACACATGCAGAGCTATTAGGCCAGAGTAAAGGAATTAACTCTGCTGTAGGTTAATATTGCCTAACACAAGTAGTATCCTATAGCAGAGTTATTTATTCTGCCATAACACACAAGCAGATGGTCGCTGGCTGGGGCTTGAGGGTACACGGGGGACCATCTACAGTACACAGGGGGCTGCCTGCTAGCTAGTCCCAAACTGTATTACCCTCATGCCCCCACCAACCCCTCTGAAGTACATTAAGCCAGGAGGGGGCAGCTCCAAGATGGCGGGCTGAGCCCCTGGACCCCTGCCAGCTGAGGCTGTGCTGCTCCAGCTCAACAGGCTGCAGTCTCAGGCACACATGTAAATGCTACACCCAGGAGCAATAAAATCTGGTGTGTAATCGGTGCATCACACCAATGACACATGTAGATTCATCCTGTTATGTTAGGTTTATTTTGTTTTAGTTTTCTTGTGGTAGTGCCTAGAGAACTCCCAGGTTGGAGTGACAACATAGTATATTATGTATTATTATTTAAGACAATGGGCTTCTAGGTAGGAGGACTTTGGTTCCTAGGCTTTCTGGGTGGCAAAAAAGGTGGAAAGAGGTATGCCAACTAAAAGAAATGGAAAATTTAGCAACATTGCTTGGCATGTTCCTTGATTATGCAATCAGCACCAGCTGTAGGCTGATTGGATCAAAGTATTTAGAATCTTATGCATATAGTACAGACATTCACTGTCACAAAGATTGTTAAGTTTTTAACGTAGCACCATAACTTCTCTTTTGGTATTTAAAAAAAATCTTCAGAATCTTTCTTTTTCCCAAATTTAGAAATACCATAAATACTAAAAGGCACAGACAAGATCAAATAAACCAAAAAAGAAAACAAAACATGTTATCCTTTTTGGACAGTTCATGTAGAATTCTAAGTAGTGCTGGGTGAATCTTTTTTTTTTTTTTTTAATTATTCATCTGTTGAAGGACACAGTTTTGTGTCGACCAGAACTATATGCAAGTTTATGAAGGGATTTTAAGAATAACATTTAAAAAAATTATAAATATAATAGCGGTGCGTCGATAGAGATTTTGGGGGCTAATACCGATAGCTGATTTTTAGGAGGCATATTGGCCGATACTGATCCAATTTGTGATACGCAACCTGGCAGCTTGAAGACCTGCATCTGGATGGTAAGTCTGTTGTGGAAGGAGAGAAGGAAGGGAAGGGGCATGGGGTGGCAGGGGGCAGGTCAAGGCCCCTGCAGTGGGGAGGGAATGGGGCAGAGGCAGGGGCTGGGCCAGGTGCAGCCCAGCCAGGGCAAGGTGGGGTGGGATGCTTGACAGAGCTTCAGCTTGTTGGGGAGTGGTTCCTGCCCTCCATGAACCCCAGGAAGGTGTCGAGAAGGGTCCAGGCAGCTGGCTGAGCCAAGCTCACTGTCTTTTCGGTCACGATAGGTTGGCTGGGTGGGAGCAAATTGGATGCGAACAGGTTGGGATTAGGGGCGGTTGAGTCAGGGTGGCACAGAAGCTTGATGGTTGTAAACAAGCAGATTTATTGACTTAGTCTTTGGTGGTGCAGGTACAGATGCTGCTTCTTGTTACAGTTATACAGCAAATGAGGGGGTCTGTCCACTCACGAGATTCAGCAAACAAGCCCTTGCTTTCTACCCCTGGGACTTTCCCAGGGATAGATGCGGCAGCCTGATGCCTAGTCCCAGAGTTGGGAGACAGCTCATGAAAAGGGATAACGAACAAACAAAACTGTAACTGAACACGGAGAGAGTTGGTGGTCCAGTGGGTAGCCGAAGTCAGTAGCCGGTCAAGAGATAGCGGGAGTCCGATGAGGTGATCTGAAGTCGTAACCAGGTTGAGCGGGCCGAAGGTCAAATGCCAATGGGTCGAAATGGAGAAACGGTATTGATGCGAAGCGAGAGGCAGGTGAGGAGGAGACCGGTAGGCCTAAGGGCCTAGCTAAGAGACAGCACTGTGACGAGCAGTCACTATCTCTAGCCACGCAGGTTGTCTCTGAGACAGTCTCTGGCAAGCCAGTCTTTGTCACAGAGTTCCCGGGTCTCCCCCCCAGGGAGGGGCTCAACAACTTTTAAAGCAGTCCTGTGGCCAATCAGGCTGCTTGACAGTGAATTTTCCAGAAGGGTGACCTCATTCCAGTTAGTCTCTGAGCATGCCCAGCTGCAAGCTCTGTGAGGCAACTGAGTCTGCGCCAGAGAAAAACTAGGTTAGGCTTGAGTGACAGGCTGACAGGTCATGAACAGGGCACCAGCAAGGCCCATCGCCATGGCGCATGCCTGGTAGCTTTTGTCTTGGCAGCACACACAGAGCAAATTTCTCTGACAGAAGGCACGGGGGGTGGGGCTTGTATCCCCAGATCTGTGTGGGGTATGGGAGAGCTGCAGCTGAGGGCTGGGGCCAGGTCTGTGCTGGGCTCTTACCAGCGGGGGCTGTACTGGGCTGCGCTTGGGGTGGGCAGTGGCGGCACTGGGAAAGGGGATTCAGGGGGGGAACTGCAGCCACCTCAAAATTCACCGTAGCCCCCCACAGCCCCCTGCTCCTAGCGCCTCTGCCACGTGCCCCAATCCCAACCCCCCACATTCTGGGAAGAGCCCAGTGCAGCTGCAGCCTCAGCCCACCCTGCCTGTGCCCCACATAGATCTGGGGACAAGTCCCGGGGTATGCACAGCAGTGGGAATTGCCCCTCCATTTCCCCCAAATGAGCCATGGCTCTATCCCACACCCTGCCCTCCCTTGGCTGGGCAGTCCCTGTCCCAGCCCAACTCCCTCCCTCACTTTGATCGCCCCCCACATCCTTTCCCTCTTCCCTCCTCTTTCACCACAGAATTACCAGCTGCATGCAGCTCTCCAAGCTGTCTGGCTTTGCTCCTCACTGCCTACAAGCTGCGCTGCAACTGCACACATGCACGGGCACTTATTGGCCAAATTATCGGCCATATCAGACCAATTTCCGATACAGTCAATTTTCCTTATATTGGTGCTGATCTGCTTATCAGACTGATGTATCAGCGCACATCTAAAATATACCAATGAATAGTTTGGATTTTTTTAAAAAAATGAAGTGATTCATTTTTTGATAGCCTGGATTTAGAAGGAAACTTAGAGTTGACATTCATAACGGCAAAGACAAGGGGGACCACTCCCACAAATACTTTGTAGGTTAGTGACTGAGGAATTCCCTTACATTTTGGAGGCTCAGGGGTTAGATCTCCTTCCTGCATTATTTGGAGCCAAAATAGGAACGTGGGCCTCATGTGGAGATAATGCCATACCTGTTGGTCTATAAAAATGTTCTAGGAAACGATTCTTTCAGTCTCTTTTGAATATATCCTACTTTGTATAAAATATGTGTGTGTGACAACCGGGTTCCTCTTCTTCCTTGTCCTGCTGCCCAGCAGAAGTAAGAACCCAAACTCCTGTGCTGTAACTCCTGTTTTTACTTCTGTCCCAATGAATATTTAAAACTGTAGACAGAGTAGGACAATTCAGTAGGAGGGATTGGGAGAAAACTGCACCCCCCAAATATAGTGTCCAGAATGGATTATGAGGATATTAATCTGGGCCTTTTAATTTGGGCCTACCACCTTTTAGGCGAGTGCTTTAGCCCCTAGGCTCTTACTCCTGCTTCTCCATTTTCTGAATAGCACCTAAATCTGTTACTAATTCTAACATTTCACTTAGGATCTAATGTTTTCCACTCTGATCAAAATGTATTTTCTCAATTTGCTAAAAATGCCAGGAAAAATAGCTTTTTGTTGAATAAAAGTGTAGGCTTTAAGTTTAGCCATCCTGCTGGAAAATCAGTTATTCACATAACCCTTGTACTGAATACCTTTATTCTTTCCTCGGTTGGGATTTATATCTAAGTCCAGGTCTGGACCTGCAAAAATGCAATCCAGGTCTGGAACTGGTCAGCAAAGCTTCTGGGTAGATCCCAGAGTAAGAGGGTTCCCCCCCCCCGCAAACTGGAGATTGTATGCAGGACTGACTGTCCTCAACCTACTTTTGAATCTTTCACAAGCATTTATTTTTAATTTTTACTTTTGATACAGTAGAAATACTACATTACAATGGTTGTTCCAGAAAAGATAGCATAATTTGGATGTCTTTACTTTCAATAATTTTTTTAAAAGCAGAACTTTAAAAGAAATAGTAGCATTGCCCACATTCTGAGAGAGTTTCTTACTGCACGCTTTTAGGACCCCAGATCAAGGTTGCAAGAGCTTTTGTACTTTTATGTCCTGCAGCCAACAAGATAAGAGATGTGACTAGGTATCAAAAATGAAGGTAATAATAAAAAAAAAAGACAAATTAGGGCAGGAGGACTTAAGGAGCAGTTCACAGAGGCCTCGTTTTTTATCTAATATAAAGGACTGGGTGTGTAATCTGAACACCCACTATGAAAACCTACTATTCATTTTCATAACTGCATGTTTCAATAAAAAAAAAACAACAACTCTGCACATAATCACCAACCAAGCTGTAACCTTATGCAGCACAACAGTTTTGCACGTTTCCAAAATAAATCCATTCTCTTAAAAAGACTGAGATATAAGACTAAAATAAAATTTACTTCAAAGCTTTTTAAAAACATTTACAGCTTTTTATATTGCCCACATTGTGTTTTCTTGTACGTACCAATTATGTATAGCAGCAGAAGCTCTGTCACTTCAAGGCAAAATACCTTATATAAGCTGAATTAAAAAAATAGATAAGAAGTTTCAAATACTAAAAAAGATTTACATTGGAAGCGAAGCTGCTATTTTTAAAACTTTTTACAAAATATTTTCTGTTAGATTTCAAAATCTAACATTGTTAGTAATGAGGTGGAGACACCCAGACCACTGCATCAACAGATGCTACCTTACTGAGAATGACTTTAAAATAAATCTTTCTTTTCTTGAGCACACACAAGAGTACACATATTCATTGTATTTCAATGTGACTCAGTAAAAATACATTAACGTTTTAAAGCAAATCATTGAAGCTATTACCAGTAGAAATGCTCTCAAATTTATAGGGTGATCAAATGGCTTGATTTAACAGTTGTCATATCAGTTAAAAATAGATGGTGTGTCTTGGTTTGAAAATAGATGGTGACTGGTTAAAATATAATGCTTTTCTACTGAACAAAATGAATGGGATATAGTTTTGAAAATATGGCATTGAAAGCCTGGTGACAAAAGAACTGTACATTAGTATTAGTATGCTCTCAGTATTTGAACTGAAAATTTTATTATGCTAGTGAATGAAAAATTCCCATAAAATTCATGGTGTTCTATTTGATTTTTATCTCCAACCCTTTTCCTGTTAGTGACCCTTTTTACACATGGGGTGGGTATGCTTGAGAAAGCCAAAGATAAAATCCTGAAAGTGCCAGGCATCGAATATTATGTGTTACGCTGAATTGCAGACCTGGCATTTAAAGACATTACTCTGAAATAAAGTGTCTGGAGAATGGTTGTAAGCTTCCAAAGTTTTATGAACATTACAAATTAAGATTGTAACTTAACTTCAAATGGAAATAAGAAGTACAGAGGCTGAGTAAGAGCAGTTAAATAAGAAGAGCTGATCAAGCATGGAGGGACCTGAATGCTAGTCAGCAATGAAGTATTTTTCACTATACCAGCATGTTTTTGTTACAAAATTAGGGAATGATTTTATTTCATTAGGATCAGTCTTCTGTTTTGTTTCTGCTAAAATGCATTTATTTGTAAGTGGTGATAAATTAGCCATAACATTTTGCTCTGTAGTCTGAAAATAAATGTGGTCAGCAAATATTCATTCATTTCAAGGATCTGCACTCCTAGATCTGTCTGGTATTGCACATAGACACGCATCAAAGCAAACATTAGTGGGGAATTCAGGGGGAATTGTTTGTCTCTGTTTTAACTTCTCTGAAATGTCACATATGGACTGTTTCACGGATCTCTATGGCCCCGTTACCAGGGCAATATTTGACAGGCGTTAGGATTATGCACTTGTGGGCATGGCAAAGATTTCTATACACAGTTGCCTGTGCAGTTTATTCTGAGCTTTAATAGAAATGTGTTTACCTATGGACCTAGTTTGAGTTGAAATATTATTTACTGTTTTGCTGGATATATGTATACCTGTTCAAATATCTGTTATGTGTGCTTGCTGTTGTTGATTTGAATTTTGCTCAGTGGATTGTTATCAAAGATTTCAATTTGTGAGTCTTGAAAGTGATAACTCTGGATTTAATCTGCCAAACAAACAAAGTATTAATATCTTCAAATTATTATTGATAGGAATTGCTCATTTAAATCTCTTAGCTGCCTTTGAATATCGAATAGTTTACTAATACATTTTGCTCACTGATGCTATAGAATTTACAAATGAGACAAATGAGTTGATTCTCATGCAATAGTATATGGAAATAATTTTATTTTACATTTCTAAATTTCTTTATCCAAAACAGCTATAAAAATGTAAATGAAAAAAACTCTCAGTTTTGCACGTACAAATAATCATAGATATAATGTAAACCCGTGTAAGGCCAGAGTAAAAGAGAATAAATACCAAATAGGAGCCTTAACTTCAGTAGACTACTCTTTTTGTTTGTAATGCTTTTGTGCTGGTTTGTCTTGAAAGATGACTTTGACAACCTGAGTAATTTAATTGTTGACAGCAATACTAATCCTAGTCATACCTTTGTGCAACAATAATTTTGTCAATAGGAAACGTAAAGTGAGGTAGTTGCAGTTCAATGCAGTTAAAATATCCCAGGGATTTTAGTGAAAACAAATGTTCAGCTCCCTGTCACTATACATTTTAGCTCATTTTGAAGGGCAACCTTAATGCTATTGTTGTTTTGGCCCCTGTGAATTCTGAACTATGCATACTGTACACATATAGACATAAAGCAAACTCAAGAAATCTGACTTAACTGATCTCCCCAAGTTACTCATGTGTGAATCTGTCATCACGATTTATTATTCCTGGGAACAGTATATGTTTCCATTTAATCTGTTCTGACAGAACTGCCTCTGTTCTATAGTCACCCCATGCTATAGATGAGATGTTGTTAAGTTTTGGTGGTTGAGGCAGTGTATCCAAATGCAAAATGGCAGAAGTGATAAGCTTATAACGCAGTTTCTGAAAAATGAAAACATCAAATCAAATTATATGTCCACTTGTCTTTTGACAGGCTTTTGGTACATTGGCATCTTTTGAAATCCATAACAGCACATTTTACATTGTCTGTCCTGGAGCATGCTTGAAAATAGACAAGCAAGAATATATTGGCAAGAAACGACATGAATTTGAAATATCCTCCATTCATTTGATTCATGCACATTTTCAGCTGCTTTAGCTGTTACCACCTAGTAGGGCTGGAGACAACCCACTGTGTTTATAGCTCTCAATTATGGTACCTGAAAGCCCTGTGCTGAGACATCATGTGGTCATTCCATGCACACTGCTTCCAAAACTAGAAGTAGTTTATTCTTATTTTTTACACTGGTATGGATGCAGTCCAGTACTGAAGAGGCTGTTTCACATTTCATACAAAAGTAATGCACCAGGAGCATATGTAGCATGTACTCAATACATTGCTGCTTAGTGCTATAATTCAGATCTACCCACTATTACCAGCAATATGAGCAACAATGTGGAGGGCACCATTGCTCCTGTTTTTTTCCCTACAATACACAATATGGTGGGATGGAGTCCTGCTGTTAATTCCTGTGAGGTCCTTTAAATGGCTCTAAATCCCTCTGAAGGGAAAAAAACTTTCTGTACACAAGTAAAATGCCTTTGTAGCCAATTGAGAACATTGGAACCATGTTCCTAAGTAAACTGTTACATAGGAGAAAGAGGATACATGTTGAAGAAATGGAAGGTGCGACTATGATGAGAGAGTTACGGGAAAATGCTTGGGATATACTCAGAGATACTGTGTGAAAATGTAGCCAGGAAAAACCTGGGGTGACAAAATTAATTTCCAGGAGGTGATTAAATGGCAAAAAGAAGTTTCAATATCATAAAGTGCTATAAAAAATAAGTAGAACCTGGAAGTGAAATTAGATGTTCTTCTTTAAAAAGAAGAAGAAGAAAAAGAAAACACAATAGAAATGATGGTGCCCCCCTTTCCCCTCCATCACTTTGTCTATTATACTAGCCGCTTTGAAATCGGCTTGCAAAGTATTGTGCATTGATATTGTACCTACCTCCATGCAGTTACCAATGCTGGTACTCTCAATAGTTTTAAGGATAGGTGGGATTTGGCAGAGAAAAGCCAGTCATACATACTAGCCCAAACTCCATCTCTTTCACAGCATTTAGTATGATCAGAAGTGGCCCTGCTACCTCTAACAAGTAGCACTTTTTTCCCTATGTCATTTCAGTGTAGATCACCAGAATATGAACGTGCCCTTGCTGGACTGAGTGAATTTATCTGAATCAACACTAAGGAATAACTGAGGGCAAGAACATATACTTCTTACCTAAGCAAAACTTCCATTGTTTCATTGGGAGTTTTGTCTGAGATGAGGACTGGTTGACTTGCGTTGCAATAAGGACTTCAGTATTTGCCTCCTAGAGCAGAGAGCATATACAAGTGTCTCAGCGCCCATAACCAGGGGTTCCAAATTGCCCACAACATTCATAGTTTCATAGATTCTAGGGTCAGAAGGGACCTCAGTGGGCTATCTAGTCCAACCCCCTGCCCCTGGCAGGCAAGAAAAGGGTCACCAAACCTGGGGTCATGTGAACCCAGCCAGGTGCCTGTCCAGTCTCCTCTTGAAGACCCCCAAGGATGGGGCGACCACCACCTCCCTTGGAAGCCCATTCCAGATCCTAGCAACCCTGACCATGAAGAACTTTTTTCTAATGTCCAGTCTAAACCTTCTCTCCAGTAGCCTATGGCCATTGTTCCTTACTGTTCCAGGGTGTGCCCTGGTAAACAGATTGTCACCTACATCATGTTGCTCTCCCCTTATGAATTTGTACACCGCCACAAGGTCCCCTCTCAGCCTTCTCTTGGAGAGGCTGAAGAGGTTAAGTTCTCTTAGCCTTTCTTTGTATGGCCTTCCCTGCAGGCCTCTAATCAGGCGAGTGGCTCATCTTTGGACCCTCTCCAGGTTGTCTGCATCCCACTTGAACTGCGATGTCCAGAACTGGACACAGTACTCCAGCTGCGGCCTGACCAGTGCCACATAGAGAGGGAGAATCGCCTCCCTGGACCTGTTTGTGAAGCACCTGTGGATGCACGACAAGGTGCGATTGGTTCTGCCAACTGCTTCATCACATTGACAACTCATGTTCATCTTGGAGTCAGCAGTGACTCCAAGATCTCTTTCTGCCTCAGTGGTGTTGAGAAGGTTGCCCCCAGCCCCTATAGATGTGATGGTAGTTCTTTCTCCCTAGATGCAGCACCTTGCACTTGCCTTATTGAATTGCCTCCTGTTGAAAACCAAACATGGAAAACCAAAGCCACTCTTGTCCAAGCCAAAATTCATACATGTAATAAAAAATAAATAAAACCTCTCCACTGCAACATCTTTTTTTTTCATCCTAAACCAAAATAAATATAAAGAAGAAAAAAAAATAATGTTCAAACAAACTATATTTTGTATAGGGGCTTTTCTTATTTTGGAGAACATATTATTTGACCACTGAAGTTCTGAGCCATTGAATATTTATTTCCTCTGTGGAATCCATATTTCCTTTATGCAGGAAGTTTGGCGATACTTGTAAAAATAAAAAAAATACCCTTCTCCCACCTTACAAAAAAAAACCATTGGCATTTAATGCAGCCCTGTAACATCTATGTCAAGTTATTAGTGCCTCAATTACTCCTCCATGACTACTTCCAATTGGATAATTCCACAAATACTATGATCTAATAAGCATATGGTAAAATTAGAACTGATATGCTGACAGTCTTTCAGAGAGAGGGACATATTATCTTTATCTCCACACAGGGCAGAAAGAATCTGAAGGCTTCTGAGTAACAGTATAAATAACACAAAATATTGGCAGTATCATTAGGGAATTTAGAAAATGAAACCAAAAAGCAGCATTTGCACGGATTATTTCTATATAAATTCACTCTGAAAATGTGGAAAGAAAAAGAAGTGAGGGAAAAAAAAGCATTCTCTCTCCAGAGCAGTTGATTTAATATTTGTTTGAAATGTACTTTCCCTTCATGACCTTCTTTACTTGCCATTGTAACACAGAGAAATAATATATACATTGCTTTATTTTCTGTCTTCTACCTTAGAGTTTGTACTTTAGTGTTTTCAGCACCAGATTATGCAGGTACTATTTGTTTATTACTTAGGAAAAGATAACACATTCTTTAGTCCATAAATATCAGACAAGTTCTTGATTTTTTTTTGTGCTCTCTTTCAACAGCACCCAGCAAAGTGCAATTACTTTATTTATCCTTGAAAGACAGAGGAGTAAAATGACCTTTTTGTGATTTAGACCCATGGTTCCAAAGAGTCTAGTCATTTCAAACCTGAGAATTAAGCAGTTGCTCTGGAATGAACTTGAGAGAGATATTATCACAAACTCTCCTTTTTTTTTTGCTTGCACAGGACACATGCTACAAGCAAAAGTAGAAAAGCTCTTTAAATTCCAACTGCGTCCTTCCATAACTGAATAGTACTATTGGTTACTTCTGTATGGACCATAACAGTGTTATAAGGAACAGGGAACACTAACTGAATGTAATAGGGGCACACTTTTTTTCCTTTTCAATTATTGGATGAAAATTTACTTGGTGATATTATTTCTAACACCTTAAGTTAGCTAGAAATAAATTCCTTGGAAGGACATTCTCAGCCTCATTTCTAAAATTTCCTGTTAGTACTGAAAGATATAGCAACCAAAACTTCATGTTTACAGTGTTGCTCAGAAGTTATTAGATTCTTTCTACCCTTTGTGGAAATCAAGATAAGTTTTATCTCATAGAGACTGTCAGCATACCTGACCTTCATATTATCATATGCTCATTAGACCTTTATGTCCATGGGATTGTCCAGGGAGGAACAGAAATAATAAAAATATAAGTGACATGCCCATTTGTTGATGGAAGAGTTGCTATTGCTTTCAATGGGCGTTTACTCTGAATAAAGACTTAAGGATTTGGTTCTTGTTTTGTCAAGTTTTGTTGGAAAAGTAAAATGTATCATATAAAAGTATAGTCTTATTCATTTTTACATGAATACCAGTGGTGGTTTGTTTAGAAAACTTCTAAATCCAAGTCTCATAATCCCATGTTACTTTCTACTACATATTATGAAGGGGAGTAAGATAAAATTGAAAAGACCTCATCTGTCATTTGCCCTGCATGCAGGCTAAACCCTGCAGAGGATAAAATATAGGCAGTAGGATTACTCAGGTGTCATGGCTTTTAGTATTGATGTTAATTTTGTGTATGGTGGAGGCTTGGGGTTGGATGGCTGCTGACTTTGGATCTTTTGAGTAAGAAGAATATTTCCAGATTGTGTGACTAGGTGCAACCATCCATGCACACAAATGCACATCCGTTGTAGGCTTCTAAAACTTTTACCTTGAGTAAAGAATCTGGCTCAAGCCAGATTTAGAAAGTTGGTGTTAAACCCCTAAAATTGAGCCCAGCCCTTATTACTGCCATCCAACGGCCTGGCAGAAGGGTTTTATACTATGTAAAACATGTATTAGTAAAATGTATATGTCAGTCGAAAAGTTTGGTTGTCAGTAACTCTAAAAATATAAATGAATAGGTCTTCTGTAGCCCCTTCTTTCATGGTTACCAACTAGCTGTAAATCTGTGAACAATCTGTTAAAAATAAGTCTGAAAACAGTTGTCGATATAATGCATTAGATATTGTGTTGTCCATAATAACAGCAACGACAACAATGATGATGACAAAATTCTGAGCTTGATTGAAGATCTCTCATTGGAATAAGGCTGGATGCAGGTGCTGATGGACAGACAAAGCAGAGAAGTACCACCTTATGTCTGAGCAGTAGCACAGCTTGGCACACTGGAGCTCTCCACCAAGGCTTTGGGGTCCATGGGAGCCTCCATAGCTCCTTTCCACCTCACACAGCTGTATGCTGCTGCTGGATCCCAACAGCTATCACCTGCCCATAACAGCTGCTTGCCTCAAAGATTGGCAGACCCATGCAGCCCCAGGCAATCTGAGGCACCAGGTAGGATGGGGGTGTGTTATGCAAGGGTTGACAGTGTATGTTTCAGTGTACAATCACAAACAGAAGGATTCTGAGGATGGTAAAAATCATTCTTAGATGTGTATATTTTTGTACTTTATATTTCCTTGATACAATCCTTATGTTACGTAGGTTCAGTTGTGGTTATTTTCTACTATGGTTACTGTGTATTCCTTCTTTGCATACCTTCATTAGTATGTCTGTTTTAGTGTTTGTGGGCCTGGGTCTTACTTCTGGGTGGGGGCGGTCACTTTGACTAACATAGGTGATAGGCCCTGTACCCCCTAGATGGCAATGCTGGGTGAGCCTTCCTTTTCAACAGACCCAGATAGGTGGTAGCTTCCCTGGGTTGGCTTGCTATAGAGACTGAGAGTTTGCACATTGTCAAAGACATTTTTTGCTTAGGTTGGCAACACTGTTTCCTCCCACACAAGCATCATCTCTTTCTATGGTATTTTCCCCAAGTGGGCTATAAAAGTAAACAGAACATGTAGAAAAGTCTAAATGTTTGCAAAGTAACATTTCATAGGCTCTCTCTTTTCCATTGAAAACATATGTATGTGTAAATAAGAAAATTTTTACTCTCGTTTCAGCAAATAGTCTTGAATAGTAAATTTAGAGGAGTAACCAGTACACCTTCTGGCTATATAGAGTTGTTTGAACAGAATGGAAAATGGCTGCATAATTTGTCTAATAATGCATATACACAGTTTTGTACTGATGGGCTTTTGGTTAGTTACTGGAATTGCAGAAAATTCTCTGCTGCTTTAAATTTAATGATTGAAAAAAATGTCTTCCTGCCCTTTAAATGTACAGCTTTCAGAGGGGTAACAGTAAATCTCTTAATCTCCCCTAGCATTTATTTTCCTCTAGATTGTTCACAGGCATTAATCCACAGGGCATTCTTGCCCAATCTGTATTTAAATCCAAGAATGAATATCTGAGCTTTGAGCTATCTGCTTTCATGCACTCCTAGTGGGATCTACCACAAGAACTCCGGATGAATTAGGGAAAAAAATCCAAGCCCAGCTACATTTTGCTTCCATTTCAGCCTTAGCTGAGTACAGTTCAACCTTTGTTTGTCCTTGGTGATTACAAAATTAAAGAAAGCAATTGTGTGGAAGAAAAGCAAGCAGAATCTACAAAAAAGATTTCCCCTGTCTTTCCAGAGAGAATGTGGGCTCACATCAGGCCTCAAGAGCTTTCAAATGTATTGGGGTAACAGGCAAGAACTGTGTAACATGGGGTACCCTGATTTGAAAATTCTGTTCAGTGACATCATTGTTTTTCTATTCTTTGAGGCAGGATTTTTGGGTGAAATAAAAAGGCATACCTCTACCCAGTCTGATTTGCATGCAGTAATTTACTGCAGAGTTTATATTCATTCATTAGTATGTGCAGACCTGGATGGCAAGCTGAGATTTCATCTACACAAGCCATTTTTGTAATATCATTTTTCAGCTTTTACTCTTTGACCGTCAGGTAAGTGCAGAAGAAAATACAAAGCCTGGGTGTCCTACACAGTTTAAAGTCAACTATTCTTTGACCTTTTTTTCCTGATCTATTTATGTAAGTAATTATTTAAATTTAGCCAAGCTAGGTGCAATGAAAGATAAATGAAGGAGTATTTATAAAACAGTACCGAGGAAAGTTTTTAGTTATTTCTCTGGTCCAAGAATATATATACATTGTAGTCTGGCTCTCTGTAACTTGTGCAGCTGGCACCATTAATGAACTCATTTGCTTCTAAATTATTGATTAGTTGTGCTGACATTTTGTTCAGTCCTGATGTTTACTAAAGTTCTGACCTTAGAATCTAGTCCAAGAAACTGAACCAAGTCCTGAGGTGATCATGAGGATGTGATAGTTATCTTCAGGCTACAGTCACCCTACAGATATATTTCCAAGAGCCTGCTTCAGCAGGTGGCCTCTAGGGACACAAACAGAAGTGCCAGTTTTCACCTGATATGGTCACGAAGTGGTCTATAGCTGTGATCAAACACGAGTTCATGGCTACAGACTACTTCAAAAATGGCCAAACAGGTGAAAATCTAAACCCTCCTTGCACAAGGGATCAGATGAAATTGTTTTAAAACAGAATGTCTTCTGTAACTTGTGTCTGCCTGCTTGCCAGCCTCTGAGCTGTTTTCAAAATGGGATGGGGGGGGAAAAGTAACAGAAGGAGTTCAGCCTGGGGTTATTTCAGCCCCTGCCAGAGGGTGGGGTGGGTGAATTGGAGCTCCCCCCACCCTTGGGTACTAGCTGTGGACCACACAGAAGGAGCTCTCTCTGCTCCCTTTCCCCCTCCTATCCTGAAAATGTTTCAGCCTTGCAAGGAGAAAGGGCAGTTGCTAGGGGAATCTGACTGCAGTCAGCAGCTAGATTCCCATCATCCCTGGAACCAACAGTGAACTTCTGTTTGTTCCAGGAGATGGTTGTAAGTCAGAACACTTCCTGCAAAGTATTTTCAGCTACAGTAGGGAGCTACACTTCTTTCTGCACCCTAAGAACCCCTTTTGCAGTGGGGATGATAGAAAGGCATATGCAGCAGAGGAACTTTCAAGCATTCATGACCCCTCTTCTGTATCCTTCTGTGCAGGTGACTTAAGGCCCCCTCTACAAGTTATATGTATTGTGCAATTACCCAGTTAATTGCACATTTAATTTATATTGATTACATGTGTAAATTAACTATCACATCATAAAAATATCCATCCAGCTATAAAGTTAGAGCTATAAAAAGTGTACTAACTTTATAGCTGTTTTTTAATCCAGCTGGCTTTAATTTGCACATGTATCATAGCTATGCCCCCATGGCTGGGAGCCCCACTAGCTGACAGGGCTCCTAGCCCCAGGGGTGCACCATTCATTGCAACATCTAGGATTCCCACAGCTGGGGGGACTCAGAGCCATGACACTAGCCCATAGGCTGCTGTGGCTGGGAGTCCCCTTAGCTGCAGAGTGTGGGTGTGTAGCATTTGTGGGAGGTGAAGGAGGGTGGAAGGGTGCCCTCTCATGGCACACATCCCTCCCCAGTGGCAGCAGCAGTAGATGGGGGCACTTAGGGTGCTTAGGTGCCACGCAGGTGCTGCCACCCAGTGAAACCCCCAGATTTTCTTTTTTTTTAATTTAAAATTACATTCCCTTCCCTTCCCCAACCATTTCTGACTTTCTGTCTGCCTTTTCTATAGGTATTTATAAGTAGTCATAGATAAGCTAAGTTCTTGTATGCCATTGTTGTGACAAGCCCCTTTTTATATTGTAAACAGTGTTTGGGTATTTTTGTATTGATTTTTACTGTTTTATATTGTATTCCTATTATGTTTATATTGGTTTTTATTGTTTTACCTTGATATTGTATGATTTAGGCCTGTTCCTATAAGTTAATCAAAGCAATGTCAACTCTCCATCTTGTAATGTTAAGTTTCCATCTTGTAATGTCAAGTCCCCATTTTGTGTCCCCCGCCTGGGCATATCCTATTGTAACTGTGTTGCAGCTATGACTCATACCTACCTCTCCTATGTAAATTGGTTCCTGGGTGAATGGGGATGAATGAGGATGCTTGAGACACAATGGTAGCACACCTAAAAATATCTCCTGCTCAATGACTGGACCATAAACTCAATGACTGGACTATCAGCTCAATGACTGGACCACCACTTTGCATTGACTCTCCCTGAAACCACAGACCTACTCCCAGGACCCAATATGTGAAAGATAAAGACCTTCAGGAAACCAGCAATGTAGAAACAAAGAACAGAATAGAAACAAGAAACTCCACCATTGTATCTCACTGAACAATGAGGATGCCTGGAACTGCATGTCCTCATCTGAACAGCGTTGGTCCTTGCCTGGGCACGTCCTACCCATTGGACTCACAGGTAGCCAACCCCTATAAAAGGGGTGGTAGAGTGTGACCTCCTTGAAATGCTCTCTCCATCTTCCCTCCAAACAAGGGACCGCAGTTCTATTTCTATCCACTTTGACTCCAATTCCTTTACTAAGCCTTTTTCCTCCTGCTACCATTGTATGAGTGTGTGGGGGAACCAGTAACTTCATCATCTATGTATTGCGTTGCCTGTCTAATAAAACTGATACTTTTGGACCGTGAGCTGGCCTTTGTCTTGCTGCAGGCTCCCCACTTAATCCGTGCTCTCTTTGCCCCCGCCTCTGACCCAACCTCATATCTAACTCCCATCCCTCTGTCCCTCTGCTCCCCTTCCCAGCTCTTTGCCACTTTAGACCCCTGTTCCAGCTCTCCCTCTATGTCCCAGCTTCTCTGCCAGTTTCCTGCTCCCCTGGATCACCACTGCTCCATCACCTCCACCTCTTCTGACCTCCCGGTTTTGTTCCATCACCTCTACCTTCTGGCTTTCAGCTTCCTTTCCATGACTGTTATCTGCCTCCACCTTCTCACTGTCTACCTTGGCTTTCCCTGCTTCCACTCTGGCTTCAGTGCCAGCTCTTCCTCCCTTCCCCACCAGCTTCCTCCCTCCACTTCTGCTGCCTCGACTCTCCCAGATCCATGGCCAGCTCTCCCACACCTGTCTCAACCTGCCTCCTCTGCCTAAGGCCCCAAGTGCTCCTTAATCACTAAGCACCCCAATTACCTCTATGTGCCCCCGGTGTTAACACACACAGCCACTGAAGTGCATATTTGCTTGCATACATATGTCTGTGTGTGTGTGTGTGTGTGTGTGTGTGAACCTATAGTGTCATATGTGCAGTTTGTGTGTGCGTGAATAATTTTGTGTCCCACCCTCTGCCTAACAGCGTGATATTGAGATCTTGAGCATTGATCTGATGTGTGTTAAGTCAACACAAGCACTGCATGTGGTAGCAAGGAGCACAGCCAGGCTGGCCCAACTCTATCATGTGGTGCTCCCCACAGTGCAGATGTGGCTCCTAGCATTCACATGCCACCTGGGGGGAGCCATGACTATGGAGCCTGCTGCCTTTGCTGCTACCTGCTGTGCAAGTCCCAGGACTCCACTAGGAAGCAGGGAGTGGGACTCCCCTCCACTCCTGGTAGAGTCCCAGGACCTGCATGGCAGGGGGTAGTGAAGACAGCTAGCTCCATTGCACAGGGCTCCCCCTGGTGGTGTGCAGTGCTGGGAGCCGCATGTGCACTGCAGGGTGCCCCATGTGATGGAGGAAGGCTGGTTTGGCTACCTTCCTTATAGATTCATAGATGCTAGGGTCAGAAGGGACCTCAAAGGATCATCAAGTCTGACCCCCTGCCAGTGGCAGGAAAAAGTGCTGGGGTCATGTTACCCCAGTCAGGTGCTTGTCTAGTCTCTTCTTGAAGACCCCCAAGGTAGGGGAGAGTACCATCTCCCTTGGAAGCCTGTTCCAGATTCTGGTGACTGTACCCATGAAGTTCTTTCTGATGTCCAACTTAAATCTACTCTCTATCAGCTTGTGGCCCTTGTTTCTGTTATTGCAAGGGATGCTTTGGTATACACAGCATCCCCTATTTCTATTCCCTACTGTCCTTCCCTCCTCCCCCATCTCTTTGCCACTGTGTCTGATACTGGCTGGAGCTATGTGCCATTGGGCAGGAGTGCCTGTGCGGGTGAGGAGCACCCTGAGCACCCCCCCTGCTGCTGCTGCTGCCACCAGCAGTGGGGTCTATGTATCATGGTGGATAGTGTGTAGGGGGGTCCCCACCCTCCCTTATACCATCCCATTCCCACTCTCTCCCTTATACCCACACCCTCCCTTATACCCACGCCCTGCCCAGCTGAGTTCCACGGTCCCTCTGGCCCCCTGGGTCTGGGCTCCACACTGCTGCCAGCTCTAGTCCTATGCTCTGTGTTCCTGCTCAGCTGCAGCCCTCCCTACCCCCACCCTTGTCACTTCCCTACCTGGTGCCTGGGAAGGGGTGCCAGGGAAACCAAGCAGGTCCCCTTGTGGCCACAGCAGTAGCAGCAGACCCTCCAAGCAGGTTTGTGCTGGCTGGGCCAGGTGTTTCCATTCACAAGGGTGGGAACAAGGTGCAGGGGTTGGGTAGGGCACAATAAGTTGGGCACCCATGGGCTAGATGAAATTGCCTGGCAGGCCAGATCTGGTCCACAGGCTGTATTTTGCCTGCCCCTGAATTTGACAGTGCTTTGTTAATTCAACCATATCTTGTTAATAAAAACTATTTTGCAAACTAATTTTAAATGCCAATTTTGTTTAAGTTAAATAAATAAGTTTTCCTCAGTAATGACAATTCCTTATTGCCCATTCTTCAGGAATGCTTCCAGTACTGATGCAGTTTAGTTAGCAATATTTATATAGTAACTGATAGTTATGCAAAGTAACTGATAAGCATGAATCCTGGTTTTCTCTGATTAAAAAAAGAAACCCCATCTTTGGGTTACTTTTTTAACTCCTTTTTTATTTATTTTTTTATTTATTTAACTAAAATCAGCCCTCC
>NW_017728886.1:66841922-66850109 GCF_001723895.1 Crocodylus porosus | reverse complement strand
TTTTTTTATTTATTTAACTAAAATCAGCCCTCCAGAATTGTGATGTGTCTTAAGGAGAGAATATGATTTTATTTTCCAGAAATTCTCTGCATGGAGATGTAGAAGAATGTAGAAGACACTGTTACAGGATAGCTTCCAGCTTTTCTCTCCTTGCCAGCAAGCAGGAGGTGGCACAGTCCCCTTAATCCTTTCACAGCTGTTCTCAGATGGGTACCAATTTTTAGCAAGTTTCATCTTATAACAAGGGTATGGGGGATATGCAATAGTGTGGTGAGGCTCCCCATAAGTCCTGGAGTTAAGCACAGTTAAGCATGAGTTGATCACAGTGGCAAGCAGTGGCAGAGTTAAATGTTGTGACTCCTTGAGGCGTGCCAAGAAATATTGCCTCTACTCCTCCTGATGCCAAATTTCTGGACCCATGGAAAACTCTGCGCTCTGGATCTGGAGTGTGGAGCTATGTTATCTGGTCTAGCAAGGCAGAAATTTGTCAGTGTGAGGAGTAATGTCTGCTAGCAGCAGCTGTCTTTGCTGAATTCCGGCTCCTGCAGACCTGCTCCATGCTTCACGTCTGGCCTGTGAACTGGGGCTGCATGAAGAATTTGTAAGGTGGAATCTCCTTGCTCTCTGTTCCCATATCATCATTAGGGTTGGTGCAACACTGAATTTGTCCCTGTCAAAGTCATGAACTGAGTATTTTACATAGTTTAGTTGAAGGTTTAAATTATGTAGTGATTCTTATTTTTTATAAAAAAAAAAAATATAAATATATATTTATTTCAGTTATATATACTGACAAGTTAAAAGCTACAGCTCTAATACAACAGGTTAATTTAATAAAATGCATAATTACGTACTAAGAGAATATGATACTAAACAGATTTTGATATTTGCTTAGAACTGTCTAGTCTTTTCCAGGTAAACCTATAGAGGTGAATAACATTAAGTCTGCAAACTAGGAGAGATCTGTAATTGTTTTGTGGACTAGACATTTGAACATGGATTATCTACATGTACTTCCTTAGCAAGTATAGTCAAGATTTATATGGAGGTGTACAGTATTTATGTATTCAGGAAAGTGTTGCTAGAGATCATAAAATGCATATTTTTAAAACAGGCTATGTTTTTTTGGCTTGTGTGCAACATTACATACCTGTACTTCAGTTGCCTATCTGAATTTCAGTGTTGATATAACAACAATATATTTCTGGAAAACTATCACAACGTTAGGTTTATTTGAAATTGAAATCTTCTAAGCTTAACAATCTATATATGTTCATGTGTATATGTATAATAAGTCATCTGCTTTGTTCTGACTTGAAAACACTGGGTTGTCTGGTTACATATTGTCTTGCACAGAAAAACATTTTTCAAGTTTTCAAAACATTTTTGGCCAGAAAAATCCCAAACCACACTTTTTACAGGAAAGTTTGTTTAAAATAAGTATATTCAGAGAGGCTTATCCATAGGAAAAGCATGTTGTATTGTCTGCAGTGGCGTTCATTTTGTAGTCATGATACCTGATGAGAATGCAGCCTAGAGGTCTTTCCTCATAATGTCCAAGTGAGCTGCACACTCCGTTTTCCTTCATTTCCTACAAACTGTTGCAGTTGCAGTTTCTTGTTTTGTAAGTGGTAGACTAAATGAAACAAGAAATGGGATATGTAGACTCGTCTGACTCAGAAGTTAAAACCTATTTGAGAACCTCACTTTTTTAGTCTTTTATGGAAAGTTCAGACTAGAAAGTGTCTATACTTTTGTTTATGGATTTAAGTTATTATTTGGCAGTTGAGCTTGATTCATTTTTCCAAATTAAATAGACTTATCCGAATAAACAATGCTTAGAACTACTGGGCCTGTCAATAGTATGTGACTATCTTGATATTTCTAATGTTTCTGTCACTAGAATCTGCCCATGTGCAATCTTATACATAATGAGCAGTTAACTTGCGGAATTCATTGCCACAGGAGGTGGTGGAAGCAGATAGCACAGCAAATTTTAATAAAGGGACTGAATAAAGACATGGATGATAGTTCTGTTAATGGCTATTGAACACAACAGTTGGAGATGTTTTTATTGACTTCTCTAAGAAAATAAGCGGTGGATGCCAGGAAGGATATTGAATAGGGGATAGCTCACTCTAGATATATCCAGTTCAGTACTCTCCTTGTATAGCATCCACTTCTGCCAGTGTTGGAGACAAGCTGCTAGGGTAGATAGACCATTGGTCTGACTCAGGATGACACTTCAGTTCTTATACATATCATGAGCTTGTCTGCTTAATTGTTTATGTATAAATAAATAAATGAATTACGTTCACTTTGCCCATTCCTGTAAAATCTCCACAGTAATAGGTACTACAGATACCTGTAACACATTGTCACACTGACATTTTTTTTCTAAGCAAGACTATTCTAACAGCCCAATGAGGATATCTGAGCCTCTTCTAATAATAATGGGAAAAGTTAGTGCCAAATAAAATGCTTTTCTACCACAGGCAGGTAAGTATTACTTCCCCTATATAGCAAATAGAAAGTCGGAATAGGAGGCATAAAGAGATTAAACTACTCATCTGAGGTCATGTAGTGAGTCAGAGGGGGCCAGTACTAGAATACAAATCTCCCAATTCTCCCTTCTGGCTTGTGTAATTACGATCTAGTTGTTTTTTCTTATCTTTATTTATTAGTGTCCTTCTCAAGAGGGTTAGTCTCTTAAACAGTGCTGAAATAGTTCTAGGAATGCAATAACTGTTAATAGCACTGGTGATAGAAAAACCTGATTACAGTATATTATGATAGCAATGAGCATTTGGAACAATTTATTTCACTGTTAATATTACCAAGATTAATTGAGCAAATACTATTGTAATTCTGCTGATTGAATTAGCTAAATTAGCAACTTCACAAGGAAAATCTACCTTTTTCTTATTTCAGTCCTATATTGGTATATAAGCTTAAATCTGTAAATTATCCATGTTACAATTTTTGGTACGTGTCTATACATAGACCCTCAGTCAGGATAAAATATAAATGTATATATTCCAAATTCATTTTATCAAATAAAAGAAAACCTCAACCATTCTAGGTTATAGGATTTTTTACTTATAATAAAAGTTAACTCCATCAATAGAAGGTAATGCTGGCTTCTGTAGTCTTGTTCTAAACCTTATGAATTTTTAGGGACCCCAGATCCTGTTCCAACTCTAAGATATTTAGGTAGTATTTAGGTATCAAGCCTCATCCTATTCCAAGCAGCACAGCAGCCACATTATGAATCTCCATTTTTGCCTTAAAAAAACCCCTAGGTGTAACTAGACTTTAGATATGGAGCATCCTAGACAGCCACTTACATTTCTGATTCCACTTGCACTGTATTATGACCCAGTTCCATCTGGACATGGTTTGATGTCATCTCTCCTATTTTTCTGTTAAGTGAAGTTGCTGTCTATGAGTTTTGCATTAGTCATTGACTAAAATGCATAAACTTCATTGGAAATTAATCTGAATCTAGGACTCTATCCCCCAACAAAAGAGTACCTGTGAGGGTTCAGCCAGGATGTAGGCAGCTGGGCCCGTGGGGAGGTGGGGTGGGGGGCAGAGGTTACCAGAGCTGAGAAGGGAAATCCAAGAGACATAGTCTGAGATGCAAGCTGGGGTCATGAACCAGGGATTGGAGAACTGGTGCCAAATTCCAGGGAAGATCCAAGATCACAGTTAAAGAAGCCAAGCCAAGATGCCAGGAAAACCAGAGAGAGCAGTATCAGCACTGAGTTTCAGGACAGATCCAAGATCAGGATGAGGAAAAGCCAAAGCTTGGTTAGAAGAACCAGGGGGATGTGTGAACCTAGGGCTTGCTAGAACAGGCTGTTGCTATGTAAAGGCATGGCTGTAGCCTGAGGCTGCAGGTGTGTTTAGAACAGATGGGTGACACTTTCAGCAGCCAGTCTGCCATATTAGCTAGGGGTTGAGGCAGGTGTGGTAACTCACGTGCCTGACTTAGTCAGGTCTCCTTGATGAATCTCTGACAGTACCCAACTTATTAGGCCATGGGCTCCCACTACCTTTTGTTTGCTCTGTTTCTGCCCCCATAACTTATACTCCTGGTTGCCCACTGGAGAGGAGGAAAGGAAGATGCCTTCATTTTTGCCTTGTCCATTGACTGGTGCTTGGTGGTCTTCGGGGCACTTCCCTTGGAAATGGGAGATCTATATTTAAACCTTTTGGCTAGGGACAGAATTTATACACAAACTGGTTTAAATCATCAGAAAGTGGTTTAAACCTGTTAGAGAACAGAAGCTCAATACACATAAACCAGTTTCAAAATGGCTGAAACTGGTTTAAGATAAACCTGGTTGAATGTAGTATCAGACTTGACTGAGTTGGGTCAAACCAGTTTATGAAACTTCTGTTCCAGACCCTTCCTGGTTCAAGGTAAATTGCAGTCCCCTAGTATCCCAGCATGCTTTCCAGCCCTAGGCTGGGCTGTGCTGTCTGCCCCAGCAGAGAATGGTTGGAGGGGGGAGGCAGGGACTTCCCTCCCCCAGGCAAACTCTGGCTGGGGGCTGGGGCCAGGGAGGAGGTTAACCCCCTTTCCCCAAGTTAATGCCCCCCCCCCTTTCCCTGAGTACAGAGCATCCCTGGCCCTGTTAAACTTACTGAAAATTACAGCAGGCTGAGACTGTGGACTACAAATTCCAGAGGCACTTGGAAGCTGGAAGAAGAAATGATGAGCAACCCTGCAGAGTCCTTCTTGTGTGATGCTGGACTGCAAATCCCAGAGTCTTCAGGGGCAGCAGGAAGAGGAAATGCCAGAAAGGCATGCTCTCTCACCTTCTGGCTTCTGGCCTGAGCCACATTTGCTGAATCAAAGGTAAATGTGTGTTCAGTTGTTTCTCAGTTTAATCTTTGCATTTTAGATTAATGTGTAAAGACTGAATTGATTCAGCCTCAGGCCTTTTGACTTTCTGTACTCAGCGCTTCAGGCTTACTGAAGCCTCAAATCCAGACCTGTCACTTCTTGGGTAAGTGTTCTAATCACTGTTCAGTTGGGCAAAGGATGGGTCCTCCTCTTGATGCTGCACTTTAAAGTGAAGTAAATGCTGCCATCAGTTGATACTGATGCAGGCAGATATCTAAGCAAAGTGGATCCTGACATGGTGGAAGGTTCAAGTAGATGTTTTCCCCTTGAGTGAGCTGGTGTGATGGAAGTTCATCCTGATATGATGGAAGTTCATCAACCTACCCATTAAGTGAATGAAATAACTGTGTATTACTTTGAGGTGGACTTCATACTCCTGAAGTCTGACACACGTTTATTTGGGTGAGTGACTGACTGCTAAGTCTCAAAAATCTAATAAGCAGCACAGGATTTGGGCATTAATACTGTTTTAATTAGTGAAATGGGTAAAATGGCTTTTCTGGAAGAGAGGTACAGTAGTATATTTATAAAATTACAAAAATGTAATTTTTCCCCCAATTTAGATGTGACCTATGCTTTTGTGAGATGCCAGTTTACATTCAACTTTTATCCTGAGTACTACTGGGGTATGTTTGGGGGTTTTGGGGG
This sequence comes from Crocodylus porosus, assembly GCF_001723895.1. NCBI lineage: Eukaryota > Metazoa > Chordata > Crocodylia > Crocodylidae > Crocodylus > Crocodylus porosus. The sequence continues at coordinate 66,844,546 of NW_017728886.1, read as the reverse complement.
GGGGGTTTTGAAGCTACTGGGAGTTTTCTCTATCTTCTTGAAATATTTCACAGACAACAGTCATAGAAATGTACAGCTAAAATATTAATTATGTTTTAAAATATATTGCAGCTGAAAATATGAGCTATTAATTAAACACAGCCTTCCAATACTAGACAAATTATCCATAGATATGAAAACATATCTGAAAAAGTATTATCAAATATTCAGCTCTTATAAATTGTGCAACACCACTGACTTCTTGTAATGAAGTAATACTGACTTATTCCCGTTTCATATAACTTGAGATACAAAAATACAATATTAGTCATCTATTTGATCACATCTTTGTGAATGTCTATCCTTGATAATTATGATGGATTTATTAAAACATCTGTAGTTACTATTAATATAACTCTTTGGGGTATGTGTTTCTGTTCCTACAAACATTTGACACCAGCTGTTTGGAGAAAAGCTTCTTGTTCCTGTGTCTAATTTTGCAGCACAATTTCTTTCTTTATTACATGATAAATATTTCCATCTTTGATGTTTTTATTTTCTTAAAGGTCTTTCCATATATATAATTTACTTCAACTTAAAAAGAAAATAAGTACTACATTTTCAGTCCTCACATTTGTTTCTTTTACTTTGATGATAATGAAAACTCTGAAGGTGTTTAAAAATAGGATTTTTTCCCATTGTTTTATAAATGCCCTTGATATAAATTAATTTATGTTCTCATAAATTGTGAAATCCCCTATTTTTTCACTTTTATTTATCTTAAAGTTGGACGTTGGCTGTATTTACCTTGCACTCTCTGTTTATGTGTCTAGAAATACTGATTTTAGTATATTGTGCCCTGAAAAATCTTGCAACAATGCCCAGTCCCAGACCAGAAGCATCTTTGTGATATTTTCACATTTATGGCAGAAACATTTGTTTGTTGGCTAGGAATAATGTTACAGGCTTTACTTTAAGACCTCTATACATTTTAGTGGTCAGGGATTATTGCTTTAGGGCAAATGTCTGTGTAGATGGAAAGAGGAATTTTTTTGGAGGTTCATGTTCTGTCAGGCAGGAATTATCCTTAATTGATGGTGGAAAAAATGGTGAAAATATTGTGACCTTTGGAGTAACTGTTCACTGAAAAAACTGCACTCTTATCCTTGAATTATTGTGTTTGGAGCAACTGTGTTAGGACATCAGACTATTTTTCATACCAGGATGACATGTAGTTTGTTTTGTCTTTCATATGATTGGATGGCCAGACACTTAGGATATAGTGGTGCTACCAAACCTCTATTCTGAAGGAGGTATCCACAAAAGGAAATGTGCCCGTCAGAACCAGAAGGAGCAAAGGAAAGAGATATTTTACAAATGAGAATCCTCTCAGCAGTCGTTCTGAATCTGTAACCAGAAAATAGGTTTTTATTGTTTGTTTTATTTAAATAAAATTCACATAATACTATTCTAGTAAAGTTGAAAAGCTGTCAGTTGCTATTAGAAGCAGTAACCCAGATATTTTCCATTCTCATTTACCAGGTTACATTTTAGGATACTTTAATCAATATCTTTTCCATTTAAATTATATTAAGAGACAATTTAAAAGTTTAATCAAAGACTTCAGCAATTGTTGATGATTATACATGGTGAATTAGATCTTGGTGCTCCAACATGTGAATTGATTCATGTGTGAGGCGCACAGTGGTAGGAAATAAAATGAATTCAGGCTTTTCTCAGCTCTGTAAGCAGGTTTGCAAGTGGGATATTGATCTATTTGCCTTTGTGTCTCGCTGCTTGGCCAGACAATTATTTACAGATCACTGAGACAGTGAACCTCCCTGAGCAGCTGAATGGAAAGGTTGAATCTGATGTTCTTAGTATTTTTCTTCAGGCATTAAGGAAATAATAAATATTTCACTGCCTCAAAAATCATGCTATGGAAAGGTAAAAGAATATATAACAGGAGCATTTTTCTGAATAAGAGCTTTACAGGGTGGCCTTTATTATATAAATATGCATGCAAAGTTTTTCCTGCAATCTGAAGCAAACCATACACACAGATACAAGGATGTGTGTGTGTGTGTGGTGTGATCGTGTGTGTGGAGGACGGTGTGATTATGAGGGTTGGTGTGGTGTGTGTTTGGGTATAGTGGGGTGTGCATATGGGAGCTCCCCCGTACACCCCCCCATATGGTGTGCTGCTTCTGTCGGCGGTGGCAGCAGCAGAAGGAAGCAGTGGGCCCTTGTGGCACTAATGGCCCATGGCAGGCAGAGCCCCCCTGGTGGAATACAGCTCCAGCCAAGTCCTGGGAGCTGAACATGGTGGCAGAGAGTGGGACCAGGCTGCCAGCTCCATTGCACATTGGCTTCCAGCCAGATTTCAGGAGCTGCATGTGAGCAGTAGGGAACCCCATGCAATGCAGTCAGGCTGGCCCTGTGCTCCTGCTGGCAAGGGATCCATGGTCTTGTTGGCCCAGGCTTTGCATCCCACTGTCCCATCCTGCTCTGGTACCATGCTCCCACCAGCCCTGGCCCTGGCTTGGGCCCTGCATTCCTGCACTCCCTTCACCCTGGCACTAGCTCTGTGCTCCCACACAGCTGCAGCTTCCCACCCACTCACCCACTGCTGCCCAGTGCAGCAG
>NW_017728886.1:66821671-66841197 GCF_001723895.1 Crocodylus porosus | reverse complement strand
ATTGGATGCTTATCTTGCTGGGATCCTATGACCCCAGCTGACTTCCTGCCCTTTGGGCAGGGGGCTGGACTCGATGATCTCCCGAGGTCCCTTCTAGCCCTAATGTCTATGAAATCTATGAAATTAACTTGCAGCAGATTTTAGTAAATGCTGGGTGTCTCTACACAATGCAACGTCCCAAAAGGAAGCACTAAATGATAGTGCCATATGTAGATCTTTTTGCTGAGACATTTAGTACGGAGCTAATTAAGCAACTCCGCAGTAAATGTCTCATGTAGACATACCCCATATGTGTGTTTATTCCATGGAATGTGTCTCATTGACACTGCATGGTTCTGTCTTCTTTTATGGAATTCCATAGTATGTTGACAACTGGATGTTCACCTAATAATTTTCAGCTGCCTTTATAGGTCCCATTGAATAAGATTAGCCCCGATCAACTATTGCAGGTATAGATGTTTGAACCTAGAGAAAAAAAAATCCATAGGCAGGAAACCTCTGTTCTCACTCAGTGACTTACAAATTTAATTCCCTCAGTTTTATACTCTTAAGTGTAATTTGTTTAAATGCCAGCACTGTAAACAGAATCTGGGAGCTGAAACTCAAGCTGTGTTTATAGCCATTGTTATACTCCAAGAGACTCAGTGAGGATTCAGGCTCTGGTGTGTTGGGTGCTTTACAAGCACAGATTAAGAGACACTCCCTGCTGTCTTTTGCATGTCAACCAGTAATAAAAAATCTGCACTTATAACTTAGTTAACAATTTTGTTGATTAATAGTTGAGGCTGAACAGAATGTAACCCACTCTTCCATTGCTGTATTAGCTATGTTAACAGTGGGAAAGCTTGTTTTTTTTCCAGTAAACTAACCTGATATTATGCCAAGGCATATGGAAAACATACATTCAGATGAAAGGCTCCATCAGATGTAGTCACTTTTCCAAGCATAATCACACTTTAAAGTTAGTGAACAGCCACACAAATATGTGTGTTTAAATATAGTTTTATAGACTTGTTTTTAAAAAAAATATATTAACTCGTGTGTTTTGTTTAGTCTGGCTTGCATTTCTTGGGGATTTACATGTATTGTATTAAGTTACCAGCAATACTTGAATGAAATGAGAGATGAGTCTAGCTTCTGATTGACAGGTGGAGTGCTTAGCAGTTCTGTTTTATAGTCCTATCATTGGTGGGATCAGCACAAGTTTGCTAGTCTGAAACTTGGTGCTCTGTTGTCTTGTAATCTATTTTCAGTTCTCAGAAAGCCAACTAACTAATCTTTGAGAAAACAACAGGAAAAAAATCTGTGCAGGACATAGAGTGCAGCAGTGAATAAGGGACATAGAAACTGTATCATTCAGCCTGTGTGTGTGTTGTGTCTGATTAATATTTCATTTACAAAAAATGAAGAAGAGACGGAACATTTTGCTGAGATGTCTGTACCAATTTAAAAACAACAGGATAGGTACTTTCTCAAATTAAAAGGTATCCATATGCAGGTGTTCTCTAGGGTCTCTTTTAGCTTTACAGAGCTAAAATGATAAATTTCCCAGAAGGGAATTTTGGATGTCTCTTGTATTATTACTTTTTGGGCAGTGTTGCTGTCTACTACAAAGGGATCTGATAACTTCAGTCCTTTGCTGGAGGAAATTTTCTTATTTCACCACATATCTCTCATCAGCTCTGTTCTTTTTGATCAAGTTCAAGTAAGTCCACATATTTGCACCTTTCCATAAAGATCTGCTCTGGGTTATCTTACTGGTAAGTGAAGAATACAGGTTTGAATATATGATGAAGTTGCTTGTCTTCCCAAAAGTGAAAAAGGAGGGTGACAGAAGAAATAATACTGCAGTTACAGCAAAGTTCCATGCTAATGCTGACAATGATTTTTTTAAAAATATAGCAGCACCCATAAGGACTGCAGAGCTTGATAAAAGAAAAATTTATTTTTTTGCTATTAGAATGAGTCCTTTAAGAAGATTACAGCCTGTCTCCCACATGCTCTGCCCTTTCTTGTGTACGTTGTGCTCATAACATAAGAGAAGGGCTGTTGTAAACTAAGCCACATTACTGTTTCCTAAGATGCCACAGCTAGGTTAATAAACTTGGGTTATATTTTTTCAAAATGTGTGTGAGAGCTATATTTGTATCCGACAAAATTATAAATGTCATTGTTCCCAGCGGCAAATCTTTGTTTAAAAAATAAAGCCACAAAAAATTCTTGATTTGGAGTTATAACCTTTCCCCTTAATATTTAAAACAGTTATATGTGTTCATTTCTAGATTATTTCTTAATCTATTAACACAGCTGTTCTTCACCGTCTCATGTGATGTATTGAGAACAAGAAGTAGACTGAAACACTGAGTTTCAGCATCTGATTCTAGTTCCTAAGAGGAGGCTCCTTGCTGTACTGGCTTGCCTACTTTGCTTTGTATAACATTTCCAGGACAATTTCAACAGGAAAGCTAAGTCTGGATGATGGAATGGTTTAAAAGAAATCACTTCATACTTTCTTTCCATGGAACACTGAAAATGTGTTGTATGATATCACTGCTGTGTCCACTTGATTTTTTTTTCCCCATGCTGTTGTTTTACACTGCTGTCTGTACACCATACAGACTAAGGTGTAGGTCTCTCTCAAAGGGCATCAGTAAGATGAGAAATTCTTTAATTTTGCATGGATTTATTTATACTATTTTTTGTGAAATTCATTTACAGAATGAATAGCACCAAGGAGTCTTTAAAGGAATTGGTATTAAATCTTAAGAGTTGCCCAGGGTGTTTGCAGTCTTCTGAAGGCCCCTGTGATATCATATTGTCTGTGTACAAAAATTAGAGACTTCCACTTGGATTTTCTTAGCCAAGGTTAACTCCTATTAAATGTAGGTTCACAAAAGCTTAAAATGAAGAATATTGTTTTCTCTGTCTCTTGTTCCCCTCTTGTCCCAACCCATTTAATTAAACACAGGTGCAAGAGTGAGCAATACATACAGTGTTGTAACATCATGTCCTTTTTCTCATACAAGGAACCCACCTTTCACTTATTAAGCACACTAAACCTCAGATGGTTTCCTGTGTTTCTATGGGAAAATTATTTACTAGGAAGTGTTGTCCATTATGGTATCTCTCTGAAGTAGAACTGAATGAAATCCACTGCCAGCAATAAATTGTAGATTATTTTCCAGCACTGGAAAACTTCCTCAGACCTTGTAAAAGCAAGCAAATGGTCACTGGTTCACAGATACCATCTAAAACATTTCAGGGGCAGTTTTTAAAATGTGGAGAATTATTGAACAAGTCTACTATTAGAAAATATATGTGAGCATTATTATATTTTAGAAGTATCACTGATAATTCTGATTCACCCTATAGAGTTCTGTTATGTTCTTTTAGGCATTGAAGAAAATGGTTCTTATCTCAAGTTCCAGCTTCTGAGCAATTATCTGTCTGGATCCAGGACTATTGAGACATAAGGCCACATTTACTTAAATCATTGATTTTAAGTGACTATATCAGAGTTTCTTCAGAACTGGCTGAGCAAATTTGAGGAAGAAAGGAAATTGGCTAGTGGGACACCTGAGATAAAGAAAGTATTTAGAAATATGTCAGGAGTTTCTGGAGGGAAGGCAGGCAGTAAATACTTCTAAAGCTCACAAAGGCCATTATGAATATAGTAACTGGTTAACACCTACTCTGGAAGGAAGGTTTTTTTGTCAAAAGGGACATTGGTAGAGACAAAAGGATGTGACCTGGGTACTGCAAAATGCTCTTGTAGGAATGTGGGTGCCAACAGCTGGCCCACTGTGTGCCCCTAGAAAAAAGGATACAAATGGCCTAAAGATGAGGTTTTTTTCCCCCCTTCTGAATCATTTTAGAAGTTATCTTGTGCTTAATCCTCTTTTATTTTCAAAAGAAAATAGTCTGTGATCATTTAATTTTCAGAAAAGTATGAAATGCATATATGATCGGTAGGAAATATTTTTGTTTACTTAACCTTCTTTTTCTTTAATTTTCTCTGAAATTTGCTCTGTGTTTAGAAAGATTCAGCTTAATAATTTTGTCTCTAAGGAGAATTCCCCCCCCCCAAAAAAAACAAACCCCAACCAAAAAACCCCCGAAACAAACCTCTTCCAGGAGCTTCACCCACAGGCCTATGAAATAAAGAGATCTGTGATAGGAGCACCTGCTCCTATCTTGATCAAAAGGAGCAGAGGTCAAGGGAATCTCTTCTTGTCAAGTGGAGGGACCGAGGAAGAAGTGGTACACACTTTGTATTGCCTTTTCGTGTGAATGGTGGCTATGCCACCACAAACAAAGATAGGTAATCTACAAAGCAGTGCGTGTGTGTATGTGTGTGTATGTATGCATGTGTGTACATATGTTCATGTGCATGCACATGCAGATACCTGACTGTATACTTCTTACTGCACATACAAAGCTAGGTTTACAAATATTCTATTACAGAACAAATTGACCTTGGGCTCAGCTAACATTTTACTTTTTACTCATAAAACTGCATTGCGTCTCTGTCACCACAGGACAGATTGTATCTAGTTCTTCACCACTGTATAAGTAAGGTGAGAAGTGTAAAAAGCCTTCCTCTTCCCCATTACTACTCTTCTCTGTCATGTTTTGGACACAGGGGTCAGCCACAGCTATAAAAGGTAGAATTAGCAGTGTGACAGTCTGGCACTGCTGCAGTGACATTATACACTATCACAAGACATGTCACTTGATCAAACAGACCTCACTTATTACATATCCTATCCCCTTTCTGTGGAATATTTAACAACAACTGTCTAGATGAGAATACATCATTGCTCTTTACTATTTCACTTTCACTTTTTTCCCTCTTTATCTGTTTGTTTTGGATCTTTCTTTTTTTGGCGGGGGGAGTGGGGTTGATTGGTTATTTTTTTCTCCTTGCAACCTATGTCATTCGCACTTTTATGATAAGAGGCTCACTAAAAACAGTTTCCCTTGAAACTTAGTATAGTATAGTATAGTTTCTTGATGCTTGGTTTGAAAGGTAGTAGATTAAAGAGGATGTCTGACTAAACAAAAAAAAAGGAGTAAGACACCAGCTCACTAATATAACTCTATTGTTCCCTTTTTTGTGAAAGAACACTGCTAGTAACTTATAGTGCATTAGCCTGCATCTACTATTGTCCTTTTACCAGTATTCCAAATCATAAAATATCAGTGGGGAAACATTGTCATTTGTGTTTTCTTTTGGAAATTTATGTGGCAAAACAGTTTTCTAAGTGCACTTTTTGAGAATCAGTCATATACTTCTGTTAATTCTGATCTCCTTTACTAGGGACAAACATTCAAAAAGCCTAAGCCTGAATTGATTCAATCTTTGCAGGTTGGTCTAACCTGTCTAGGCTGAACTGGTTTGCAACTACACAGACATCCCAGGCATGCAGGCAAATGCCAATAGTGGCTCAGGCTAGAAGCTGGGGGGCGCTAGAGCAATCCTCCCATCCCTTCCACAGCAGTGAGCTGTGGGGAGTGGGGGGAGTGGTCAGACCCCAGTAGGATGCTCTGATTAGTCCAGCAGGGAATTGATAACAGTGTTTATCACCCCCTAACTCCGTGTTTATCACCCCATTAAGAAAAAAACAAAGGGACATTACCGGCTACCTGTTGATTCTGCCTGTTGATCCTACCTGTTGATTCAGCATGGACCATAGTCAGCATGTGGTCTGCTAGCTAATATACAGACACCTCCTCAAGAAAGCCAAGGGGAGGGGGGAATTCCTGCTTAGCAGAGAGTGGTGAGGGGGTAAGGAGGAGGAAACAGCTCTTAAGCAGCTTTTTCCAAGGAAGGACATTAAGCTACCTGTTGAATATCTCCAAAAAGCCTGTCTGTCTCTGTCGTCTACCACAGCATGGACTGTAGCCAGCATGTGGTCTGCTAGATAATGCTGAGGTGTCTGTGAGGGATGGGGGAATGCCTGCTTAGCGCAGAATGGGGAGGGGAGGGAGGAGAAGCCAGGCAGATGCTTGCAGAGGGGAGAGGCCAGCCCTGCTGTGGAGCAGAGAGCCCTGCCCAGCCCAGAGAGCATGTTGGGATGCTGGGGGTGTCTGGTTTATCTTAAAACAGCAAGGGACTTGGGACAGACATTGCATTAACCAGTTTGAGCCAAATCATTTAAGTCTGATACTACATTCAACCAGGTTAATCTCAAACCAGTTACAGCCATTTTCAAACTGATTTATATGTACTGAACATCTGTTCTGTTACAGGTTTCAGCCAGTTTCTGATCACTTAAAATGATTTATGTGTAATGTCTGTCCCTAGCCAAAGTGTGCATTGACTACTCTAAAGAATGTTCATTTGTCCCATGCAAATTGCTGCTATGTTTTCAGAAATGGTAGGTTGATGTGATAGGTGTTTCACATTAGAGAGTGCACTTACCAACTTCTTCCTCCCCCTGCCCCTCGCCCATCCCAGGTTAGTAGCTTCAGTGAAAGCCTTCAGTTTAATTATTCCATTGTGACTTAACAGTGAACTATTTCTAATGGTTTTTGTGTGACTTTTTTTGCAATTCAACTTGTAATATGGCCTACAAAGCTGAGATATCAAATAATGGAAGCCACAAAATAAAGAATCACTGTGTACTGTTAGTTTATTTTTCACATCTTGTATGGTTAAATATGAATGCAGGATTCTAATATACATATTGGTGTTTTTCTATGACTGAACAGTATTCACTTTTCCTATGACAATTTAGAATTAGGAACAATTTTCCATTTTTTCCCCAGAAGAGAGCCATTAAAAACGGGATTTGGTCAGGATTTGGTTTTGGATTTTTGTTTCCTGTGACAACCATGATAATGTATCAAAGTTTCCTTTTTGTTAGATTGCTTATACTTGACATCACAGTTATAAGATAAGAGTCCAATCCTGCAACAGTTGCACTTGGTATACTGTACCTATTTAGAGTTTACCTATTTAAAAGTTAAAAAAGATTATATCCTGTAATCATTGTGGTCATTGTCCCATACAGGAATGTGTAGAACTTTTGAATGCAAATGCTCTGATCCTCTTGTTCTATGAGATTTTTTTTTTTGCCTACTTGAGCTCACTGGGGGGAGTAAAGACCTTTGGGTCCCAACTGTCATTTTCAGTGTTAGTGAGTTAACTTCTAAACTGAGTATCCTTCATTTTCATCATTTCTACCAGTTCCAGAAACATTTCTCATTAAACGCTTAGGGGATGGTGCTCCAACTGTAGAATTTGTCAAAATAGAAAATAAGCGTGTCCTCTAAATAGCTGTACCTGTACCTACAGGTATTACAAGCTAATAGTAGCTCTGAATCAGGATCGAGATGTACTATGTCAGCCATTTTTAGTGTACTCCAGCAAAAACAAAACTTTTAACAATTTGTTAGCTGAAACCCGAATGCCAGTACTGGTCTTTTACCAATAGAGTCATTGGGTCTATTTCTGTCCTCAGAGTTATAAAAATTTACTTAACAATTGAACAGGTTTTTCAAAAGTTCCTAATTCTGCTACATTGCCTAGGAAAGGCCTTAAGTATTCTGAACTGACCATGTGAGCGAAGTCAGTCATTTTTTATGGTAAAAGAGCACTTCTTTATCACCTGTTGTTCTGCCTTGTATAACCTGAAGTCCTAACTTTTCATTCAACCATTTCAGCATAATATGGGCACATGAGAAATTCTTTAACATTTGTACCTTTAAAAAATACATCAGCCAGTTGGTATGTAACAAAACTGGGATGGTCTGTTATCCACACTTTCTTTGACCCAGGGTTTAAATGCACTGTGTTGATTTATAAGGTCACATTCCAAACAGTGGTTCTAACATTTCCATTTCTAGAACTGTTCTGTCCTTTTTAAAGACTACTTACAAGCCATTAGGTGTTTAGTTTAATCTCTTAACAAATCTTCCTTCCCTCCACAACCAAAGTCAGTGTCAAGCATTTTACATTTTATTTGAAACAAGTGGACTCATAGTGCAGTGCTTGCATACTGTGTTCCTGTTACTATCTGGTTCATTAAGATTGCCCAAAATGACACTCTTCTGCCATTTGCTCTAAATTTGTCAGCTTGCAACATACTGCATTTACTTGTTAGATAATTTGGTTTTTTCCCCACATTTAACATGGTGGGGGGGTGAGAAGACCCTTGCTTTATAATTGAATGCAAGGTGGGGGGGGGCAATACAACTGCTGCCTGCTCTCCCACTTGCCCCCCTACTGCCTGGCCCCCAGTTCCTGCTTTACCACCTGACCCCCTGCTGCCTGTCCTTCACTTACCTCCACTGCCTGCCCCATTACTGCCCACCTCACCACCTCTCTCTGCCCAGCCTGCACTAGTAGAGGGGATGAATTTAAGATGCTCCTCCAATAGTTAGATTCCATAAATGGAATATTGTAGTTTAAAAAAATAAATTTTCCATAGATAGATTCAAGGTCATCTTGTATTTGTGTTAATATAGTAGGTTTGTTCAGGAAATAGCATTGCTCCTTTAGTTTCACATAACGCATGCATCGTGTCTTACTGAGTTTGAGTGGTGTTGATATTAATTTATATGTTTTCTGAATATTTTTTTCTCAATCTAGTTCCCCAAAATTCTTCCCTAGTATTTTCTTTTGTGATTCTGTCAGGGGAAAGATGCTTAAAGTTTAAGAATTTGGATACCATAGTTACTGGTGCTATTTAAAATCTTAAAATATATGAGCATTAAATGCACAGTTTTCTGAGTTTCTTTACAGAAGTCCCTATATATTGTATTCACTTTTATACCTTGAAAACCAAGTTAAAAATGTCTTGACATATCTAGACCAATTCTAAATAGATCACATTGTATTGCTGGAAAAGTCATATGAGTGAACAGGCCCATGAATAAGAAATGAAGGATGGGGCAAAACATGGACTAAGCATTGCCTGATTTTGAGGGACAATGGATTCATTTGGGAAGTTTGTGGCAATGGAATTAGTTTTGGGGGAGAGTAAAGGAGATTTGAAAATTTTCTAGTGAACAAAGACAAATGATACCTTTTAGAGTCATGGTGTTGTTTTAGCTATATTGTTGTAGCCATGTTGTTGTAGGGTCATAATGTTGTTGTAGCTATAATGGTTTAGGGAACGTGAGAGGGAAGATTCATCGTGTCCATAAGCTTGTCTAATATCTCTCCCAACTATACAGTGGTCCTATTTCCTTACAAAGTTTGCTATTCATCCTTTCCATAAGCATTTTTTTAAGTATTACAGGAAAATATGTGGAATTGGTAATGAATACAGATGTCAGTCTGAATATTTTTAGAGAATTTCCAGTTAGTATTGAGAATTATGATTAGCCTGTGTGCAGTAACCCTTATTAACCCATGAGAAGCTGAATTTGGGTGGAATCACAGTTCTGACATTGTGTCTTTTTTTCTTGAATTGTTGGAGGTATTCATTTATCCTGTTAATTGTATGCTATCCATGAGAGGGCACTGCAACCCCTGATACAGATAATGAAAAGCTGTATGTGAGAATCCAGTGTAAAGAATTTAGTGTATGTGAAGATAAAGCTTTAAGTTGTATTTATATTATCTATTTTGGAACCTTTATTAATTTGATATTATTAATTTGCTTCAGCTTTTTGAATGGTGTAACATATCATTTCCTAGAAAACATGAACAACTAAATCTGGAGAGATTTCACAGGCTTTCAATGTTAATATGCAACATACAGTTATTATTAAAATTAAACAGTGCAAAATTGACAATAGTGTTATTTTAATGTAAGGTATTGAATTCCACACTTAAACATATATAAAACAAACTGACAATTTAGACATGAAGTGACATAAGATTTCAGGCATTCAGCATACATCCATACTCCTCCTTGAAGGCATTTAAATGGGTCAGTATCAGCCAGAAGCCAAAATTTAAAAAAAATCCTAAAATAGAATTTGGGAGGAAAATGCATATTTATCATAAGATAGGCACTAGAATGGAGGTTTCAAATTCTTCTTGGTTTGGTTCACTAATAATTAATGAAATAATCAGTAGCTGTAATTCAGCCTTGCTCATTCTGCATCAGTAGCATTACACAAAAATATAACAGTTAATCTGTCTCAATATGTTTAAATCCTGATATCAGAAGAGGAAATGGTTTTATGAGCAAATTAAGCTTAATAACATGAAATTTCCATCATGACTCTTATTGCTGTAAATTTTAAGCCTATTTCACTATAGCTTGGCATTTGAAAGAAATTCTGTTGGGAAGCAATTCAAGACGGTATGATTTTTTTCTGTCGATTTCTGGAATCAACCCTCCAGTGTATATGTTAAAGTACCAAAGCCTAAAGGCTTCCAGGGTTTTGAGAGCTGAGAAGGTACCTACATCAGAAGTCTTATTTTGTAGCATTTGCTCACTAGCCCAGGTGCTGAAAACTCTTCAGTTATCAATTTATCACTGAAGAGCTTCTAAATGGATTTAGCAGTTTAGAGATGGATTTGAGTTATTACTGTCTAACAGAGAAGTTACAATTCATCCACAGGCAGTGACAATGCTGCATCTTTGAAGGTTTAACCCTATTGCTTTTGATGGTCTTTGTTAATATGGTTTTATAAATACTGTAGAAGTACATTTTTATACCTTATACTCCCTACTGCAAACTAGATATTGGTTTGAGACTATTAGAAATTGCATTAGTTTTTTCCACTGGTACTTTTAAAGATATTTGCTTCCTTTATGTACTAAGATTCACATAACACTTTTCAGACCTAACAGACAGGTACAGAAACGCAAGAATCACTTTACTTTCTGTGTAAATCATTAGAGGCGATACCATTGCTGTTTCCGCGGAGCAAATGCAATTTAGAAAGGTTGTGATCGAATGAATCCAATAGATAGGGTTGTACTCTGGGAGTCTAGAGACATGATGGCTCCTGTTCTAAGCTATTCCACTTGTGGGCTGTTCCCCTTTTCCATATGTTGCCTGTCTTGTTTATTTAGTTTGTAAACTCTTCAGAGGAGGTGTAACTCCACATTTGGGTAGAGCTTAAAACAATACAGGCCTCTAGGCACCTGGGCTAGAGACAGACATTACACACAAACTGGTTTAAGTAATCAGAAACTGGTTGAAACCCGTAACGGAACAGATTTTCAGTGCATATAAACCAGTTTGAAAATGGCTGAAACCAGTTTGAGATAAACTTGGTTGAATGTAGTATCAGACTTAACTGATTTGGCTCAAACCATTTTATGCAATGTCTCTCCCAGACTCCCTGGTGGTTTAAGATAAACCGGACTCCTCCAGCATCCCAACATGCTCTCTGGGCTAGGCAGGGCTCTCTGCTCCATAGCAGGGTTGGCCCCTCCCCTTTCCCACTCTGTGCTATGTCTCTGCAGGCATCTGCCTGGCTTCTGCTCCCCACTGGCCCCACAGCAGAGCTGGCCCCTCCCCTCCCCACTTTATGCTAAGCAGATATTCCCCCGTCCTTTACAAACAACTCAGCATTAGCTAGCAGACAACATGGAGGCTACCATCTGTGCTGTGGGATATGACAGAGGCAGAAAGGCTTTTTGGAGCTGTTCAACAGGTAGCTTAATATCCTTCCTTGGAAAAGATGTTTAAGAACTGTTTGCTCCACCCCTGCCCCCTCACCACTCATGCTAAGCAGGAATTCCCCCCTCCCCTCTGCCTTCTGGAGGAGGTGTATGTATATTAGCTCACAAACCACATGCTGCGTCCATGGTGAATGAACAGGCAGAATCAACAGGTTGCTGGTAATATCTCTCTGTTGTTTTCTTAATGGGGAAATAAACACTGAGATGGGATGAAACTGTTATCAGCCCCCCACCCCTGGCTTGCTTGCCTGTCAGTTTGCTGCAGACACTATACAGAAGCAGAGGATTGAAAAGCTCCATATCAGCAACAGATGCATACACTGCACGCCCCACCCTTGCCTCAGTGCTGGCTGGGGGCTGGCAACACTCCTGCCTCTTCAGCAGTGAGCCGAGAAAAGCCTGGGACTGTAAAAGGGGTATGGGTTTACACCCCTTCCTAATCAGAGCCTTCTGCTGAGACCTGGCCACACCCTCCTCAGCTCAGCTCTGCAAGGGAAGGGAGGGCTGTTCTAGCACCCTCCCCGGCTTCCAGCCTGAGCCACTGCAGGCATGTGTCTGAATTTCCTCAGTCCAGAGGGGTTGTCTGTATGGTTGGAAAGCGGTTCAGCCTAGCTAGGTTAGACTAACCTACAAAGGTTGAATCAGTTCAGGATCAGGCTGTTTGAACATCTGTCCCTAGCCCCAGGCTTAGATCCAGGTGGGTCGGGGAGGGTGCAGCAGTACAGTTGCATTTCGCATTGATTCCTGCTCCATTCACACTTTAAAGCCAACTGCCTGGGAGGGGCAAGTAGCATTTCTATTTAGGCAGTGTTGAGAGAATTGACTTCCTGGCTCATTATCATCTTCCTGACTTTTGCTAAGCTCCCTCCATTCCACAGGTCTTAACAACTCTCGCTCTTTTTTAATGGTGTTGATGTTCCACTATTCAAACAGTGGAAACTTTCTTCTGCAATTTTACTGTCTGTTAGCCATTCTTGGTAACGTCTATCTTTATTTTATAATCTTGAAGACTGTTTTTAACTCTTGCTAAAAACCTTAATTCAGGTATAGTAATAATAACCCAGGTGTAGAAATGGCTGACAGTGAAGTATTGGGTGCACTGACAAGATGCTCAAGAAGGCAAGATCTCTTTTTATGAATCTGAATAAGACATGTATATTTAGTTATAATGACTACTGGATTACTGACACAATATGTTTTGAGGTTGTCCTTACTTTATCTAGTTTTTTGGGTTTTTTAAACTCTATAAATAATTTAGCAAATTAGTGCACATTCCAATAGTTATATTTATTTTTGCTTTCATCTTAAACTGAGTAATATAGTTCTAGTCCCCTAACATATTAGTAAATCATCTAATTTCTCTTTAACTGGAGAAAAATGTTTTGTTCATATGTGATGATGTGCCAACATCATATGCACCTCCCTCTTCAAAATCCTAGATCCAGCCATGTAGGAAACATTAATAAAAATCAGAGTAATGAAGAAGAAATTTAGTAATAGCAGTTCCAATGGCAAATGAATGAGAACTTTAATTAGACAGAATATCGTTACTCAGTCTTTGGAAAGACACCACAAGTGTTGTGAACATGTCTATGGGACTTTTAATACCTTCGAGGTATTGGGAGTCTGGGTTTGGGTCTCTTCTGAAGGATGGTATTTTATATAGCGTAATGCTTTCTAAATTCCACCTGGGGCACTGATTCATTATTAATTCAGAAGAAAAAGTGCTGTCTACTAAGGGCTTGATCCTGGCTGTGACCACTGTGACCTCCAGCTCACAAAGCAATCGAGCATAAACTCAACTGTAATCATGTGATTGGATCCAGATTGTTAAAGCAAGAGGTATAATAGTTCAGCATCTTCATGTATTACTTGTAATATCATATTACTATTTTTTGGTATTTCTGTTTCCAAGCTGTATGACTGTATGAAGAGATTGCAAACTCTTATTTTGATTTTTCACAGTAAAATTTCACAATGTCTGATGTTTTTAGGCTAGCATCTTGCTTTGCTTTGCTCCTTTACTGTAAATTCTCTGTTCTAATCTTTGTTTCACCTTACTTAGTATTTGGTCTAAGTTTATGAAAAGTAGAGTCCCCAGTTAAACAGAGTCCTCTGACTGGTTTCTCATTTTCTTGATCTTTATGGAATAATGTTACTTGGACAACTGGGAAGAACTGTGACCATGACTGGGTTTAAAAATCAGATTTCTGTATCACCTGCCATATATCTTTGTTGAAAGGGTACCCAAGAGGCATTTCATTAGTGCAGCTGCAGAGATTTTTAAATTATAGCAGCAGATCCCCTGGAATGCTGATGAACTGCAGTGACAGCTTCAGCAAATCAGACTGACAGGACATTTTCAACTGTCCTTTTTAATTTAATGTCTTATTGTTAGTGAGTTTTAGGGGTATAAAGGAATCCTTAAGGGAAAAAATGGTAGGACTGCAGTTCCACAGTTTAGAACTTTTTGCAAAAACGTTGCGTGATTTGTATCCTTTTAGGCCATGTCCAGATGAGTGTGGACATTTGGTTCCCTGGGGACAACTAGCAGCAGAACACCTTGTGCTGCTTGTAGTTGTCTCTGGAGACTGCCCGTGCCATGCTCCCTCTGACATATGGCAGTTTACCCCAGGTGGGGTAGGGGAGGCTAGGTCCTGCACAGTTGCTGGCCAATGTTCCCTCTAAGGTGTAGTGGTTCATGAGTGTGCCGCTTCAGTCCATGAGTGCACATGGTGTTGGGGCTGGGGAGGACATCCTGATGTGAGAACACTTGAATTTCTGGGCAGAGTGTTGTGCATAAGTAGTCGTGATATCATGCTATTGCTGAATAATTTTTTCACTGTTTTATTATTTTTTCCTCGTACACTTTGATGCACATTTATGAGTGAGAGACTATGTGTGTGTTGCTGAACATTTTGTACAGCTGAAGTCAGTGGCAGGCTCTTAGATACTCAGCTCTTTAGAAGACCAGCCACTGTGTTTTAATGCCTACCCACAGATCTAAAAGCCTGATTTTAGGCACCTATTAAAAAAAAAAAATCTTCACTGTATGTGTTTGTATTTCCCGGCCCCAGCTCCCACCTTGCCTCGATTCGCCTCACCTTCGGGAGTGGAGCAGTTTCCCTGTCCCAGTCCCAACACCCGCCTCACCCCAGGGAGCAAGGAGGCACATGGCACCGGGGCTGGGAAGCGGAGCAGTTCCCCGGCACCAGCCCCCAGCCCCATCTTGCTTCTGGGAGCACATGGCCTTGGGGAGGACCTGCCATCTGAGCTTCCCTCTGGTAAGCATCCTGGTGCTTACCAATGCTCAGCTCATTGCCCAGCTCCTCTCTGGGCTGGTGTGCAGCATTAATAAGTTTGTGCACAGCATGGTTTTAAAGTGTGCGTGGCTGTGCACGTACGTAGCTTGGAGAGAACCTTGTTGCTGGCCCTAGTGGCTTTACCTGAGGTTTTGGGGGCTGGGGAAGCTGCATCTGCATCACTTCCACAGCTTGGAGCCTAGCCAGCCGCCAGAGCATGGCTGTAGCTGTCCAGGCTCTGGATTTAGGCAGCGCGCCCTGTCCTCACATGCACCACTCTGCTTTTTTTTCTGCACAGGTTTTTTTTGACCCCCGGATCTCCAGGGGTCAAAAATAACCCCTGTGCTACAAGGCGGCAGTGTGAGAAACACTTGAATATGTGTTGTGGGATGTGGTGCCAGTCTGTGGCACCACATACCACGCTGCCACACTCATCTGGATGTGGCCTTGTAGTGCAATGTAAGAGAGGAGATTCATGACTCGCACTACTGTGGATTCCCAGATCTCATGATTAGAATTTGATGGAGGAAAGAATGGATAGATTGCCTAATATGTTTGCAATGCTTTTTGTGGATCATTTTGTGTAGCTTGTCACCCAGAATTAAAGCATACAGCCTCACAATTCTTAATTGGTGGAACTAAGTGGCTTTGTTATATTTGCCAGGTAGAAAAGAAGATGAAAGATGTTTGTTTTTTCATGTCTTCACCCTTTTGTCTTTCTTTCACATCAGGGATTCGGTGTTGTAACTGCATTATTCTAGTTAAAAGGAAACAGAGTTAGTGTCCTTAATAGGAATTAGTGGCATTGCATTGAAATCAAGACCATAAGCAGTAGTACTTCACACTATTCTGGGGAAGCAGTTAAGTTTTCATAAAACTTGTTACATAGCAAGTCACATCTTTGCCTTCTATCAGGATTCTTGTACAGCAGTTGAGTTGCTTCAGTCCTTAAATGCAGTGTAGCTAAACTGTTGACTGTATCAAATAAATTAGTGTGATGGCTGCTTTGGAAACCAATTATTCTTCTCCTTGCTTGAAATAGAGAGCGAGAGAGAGAGACATGTCAGATGATGGACTCCCTGAACCATATTAATCGGGCATTAGTTGACCTAAGGCAATGCTTTTAGCTCAAGTTGTACCAACTTATATTAATATGTTGATGCAGCCCTGTGGTTGAGTGACCTAGATCTCTCTTGAATTTACCATCTACCTGCTTCTCCATGTGCCAGTATATCTGCATTTTCCTTTTAGACCTAGTTATAGTTTGTTTCCACAAAACCTTTCAGTTGCATCTTGTTACAAGCAGACACAAGCATTGTTTCTGTGCTCTACAACCTGATATTATTCCAGGCTTACATGAAGTGCAAGGCTGATGCTATAGTACCCATTTGTGTAATGTGCACCTGCAATGTTCTGAATACTGTGCTTGGATTTAACAGCTTCTATCAGGTCTTCTGCAACCTCCAATCTGACCAAAATCTAGAATCAGGCAAAATCAAGTATTATGTCTGTTGAAAACTTATACACATGCTAATAATTTTTTTAATGGACATCTTTTTCAACAAGTCATTATGAACTCTGCATATGTGCAACAGACTGATACGGAGTATCATGAGAGTTAGTAATGACAGCAAGTTGGAAGTACTAGAATACTGGTAAAATTGACCAGTTTTAAAGTGAAAATGAGACCTGCTATAAATTTTGAATACACAACATCTTTTTTCAGTGATCCTGAGTCAAAATAATACAGAAAATTGGAGTAGTAAATCTTTAGGTTAAGAACAGCAGATGAAGGGTGTAGACATGTACTTTCAGTGAGTTGTTGAAAAAGGGTATATAGAGTCATACCCATGGATAAAAAGGCTAAGGCAGATGTGCAAAACTTGGAATAAAATATTAATGAGAAATCATATCAAAATGGCCCAAAATTAAGTTTCAGAACTATAATACCTGATATCTATATCTATAGATATAGAGATAAATATATACTAGCCTATTACCCATCAAGAATGACGGAGGGGGGCACGGAGCGCCACCACACAATGCCCTTCACTCCCGCTGCTGCTCTGCCTCTGGCCCTCTGTGATCCCCTTTCACCTCCTGTGTGCAGCCCTGTGCAACATACTCAGTTGCCACCACCTGCAGGGAGAAGGGCCAGTGGGGTGGTGCTGGCCTCACCCCCCTCCCCTGCTCCACCCACTACATCACCATTGCCTGCAAGAAGCAGGGGCCAGGGGGGAGGGGGAGACCAGCACTGCTGGCCTCGCCCCACCCCTCCCCCCGCTTTGTCCCTGCCATCATGGCAGCACTCTGCTGTGCCACCACTGCCTCCTGTCTGAGGCAGAGTGTTGGAGCACTCTGGTTGTTTCAGACAACCAATCAGAGTGTGAATGAACCAATATGGACAGACAGACTAAAGATTTTATAATATTAGAATCTCTATATTAATAGATATAGATATTGATCTATAGATCCATATGTATAGATATTGATATATGGATCTATACCTATAGATTTCTAGATTTATACATATAGACATATGTTATTCTTGGATCTTTTGATTTGTTTGAATGTGTTGCATGTTCACTGCGATAACATTTACCAAATGGAAATGTGATTAGGGATGTATACTGGTAGATAGAGAAACCATTACTAATCATGTAGGGAGAGACAAAAACTTTTGGGTTTTTTTGTTTTGTCTTGTTTTGGGGGGTTACTAATAAAAGAATACAGTTTTGGATGCTAATATGGAGAAAGAGGGCAACTGTGTGTTTTCTTCCCTAAATGGTTTATAAAAAGCCACAGAACTGGAGCAAAATACACTAAAGACTTGAAATCAAATAGTTAGTGTTAGGCTAAGTACAGACAGTCAGAAGGCCCAAGACTGAATTGATTCAGTCTTTGCATGTCTAACCTGCAAAGATTGAACCAATAAGCAAATGATGAACAGACATTCACTTTTGATTCAGGAAATGCAGCCACATGCTTGCAGTGGCTCAAGACAGAAACCAGGGGGTGCTAGAACACATGGCCCATAATAGCTGCATGCCAGAGAATCATGCTCTTGTGCCCCCTGGCTTCTGGTCTGAGCCACTTCAGGCATGTGGCTGCATTTCTTGAATCAAAGGTAAGTGTCTGTTGATTTCTGATTAAATTTAACCTCTGCAGCTTAGACTAACCTGCAAAGACTGAATCAATTCAGCCTCAGGCTTTTTGGCTGTCTGTACTTAACCCTATTCTGTTACATTTTTACACCAGTTTCTGATCATTTAAACTAGTTTATTTGTAACTTCTGTCCCTAGCCTTAATGTCTACAAAATGGTTACAGGGATATACACCTGGATCATGTATGATCTTATATTAGGAAAGACATAGAGCCATCTGTTTGTAAATTTCACCATGGTTTTTGCCTTTTTTTTCTTGGACATGGTGGTTATAACCAGTGATTTTATTCATGATAATGTTTAGAATGCTAAAACAGTTTGTGATAGATGGAATAAGTTATGTTTTTGTGAATACTTTCAGTTTGCAATACACAGTGGTATACTGTAGATACAAATCTTCATTACTTAAGTTGTGAAGAATACAGCTGGTTAGCCCACAAATAAAATTGCATGTGCATGTAACATTAAACTTCTGTGACTATTTCTGTTCTGTATTATTCAGGACATCTAGTAAGAAAACAAGACGGCTCTCTTTCTCTCTCTCTAATTTTTCCCTCAATCTTTTAATAACCAGAAGAGAGTTAGTTTTGAGCCTAGTTTTCCTGCTTACAATATAGTGTCAAGGCATAACAAGCTCTTCACTTATCTGTAATATCAGAAAACATGATTTACTGATGTCAGACAAAAATTCTTTGAACCATAATTTCACATTTGGTTTTACAGAGAAGTAGTTAGCTACGTTACTGTGAAGTCAGGCAAAAGGCAATGCAGAGTGGTACCTTAAAGACTATTTCAGAAATGCATGTTTTTGTAAACAATAACCTACTTCATCAGCTTGTTCTAGTACTGCTTAATAACTGAGTGTATACGTGTTAATAAACTTCCATTCAAAATTGTTGACACAGGGAACCACACCTATGATTACTCATGAGGATTTTATAAAGTTCCTCTCTCAAAAATATTTCTGATTTTATTGAAGTTTGAGTAAATATTTGGGAGTGGAAATAGACTAAAGGATGGAAGGCTAAGTGACTTTAACTATCATTGCCTAGTGTTATACATAGTTGAGAGTATTAATGTAAACAAGCTATGTGAAATAAGAGAAGGAAGAGAATGTCATTCTATTTAAA
The DNA here is from genome assembly GCF_001723895.1 of Crocodylus porosus. Taxonomy (NCBI): domain Eukaryota; kingdom Metazoa; phylum Chordata; order Crocodylia; family Crocodylidae; genus Crocodylus; species Crocodylus porosus. The sequence continues at coordinate 66,822,004 of NW_017728886.1, read as the reverse complement.
ATATTTTATTACAAAAAAGCAATAGGAAGCCTTTACACACATTCATTGGCAGTTCTTGCTGATTTTACAGAAGCCTCTATGGTGGTATAGAAACCTGGGTTATGCAATACTTGCTTATGCTTTGTACTATGGCCATTCCCAGGGATGATGTCATATTATGGGCAGCCTAGACCAAAAAGGAGGCAGAGTATGTAACTAGAAAGACATCTAATGCAGATGCTCTCCAAATTACTCCACACCCATGGAACTGATATAACTTAAAAAAAATTAAAGTTCTATCTTGAATGAAACCATGGGTGACTGATGTCTCCTGAGTTTGCAGGAGGTCCTCCA
>NW_017728886.1:66792172-66821101 GCF_001723895.1 Crocodylus porosus | reverse complement strand
CCTCAACTTGCATCCCACTGTTTTGTTGCAATGAGGAGCACATGCTAAAGTATTCACAAAATAATTAGCAAAGGGGGATTCGTAAGCAGCCGCCCCTGCTGCAAGTGTTGCTGCACCCCTACTCCTAGCTTCTTCTCCACGCTCAGTAGGGACACACTTTGCCATAGCAGCCTCTGGGGACTTTTTTAAAATCCAGAAAACATAAGAATCCCCTCCTGCCCCTTCATGCTTAGAGGCATGTCTCCTCCCCTTCCCTTCCTGCACTCCTCACCTCCTACTATTGCTTTCTCTGCTGTTCTGGGAGTAGAGAAGCTTCAAATCTGCTCTTGTCTGCTCCAGCTGGGTTGCATGGAGCCTGGGAACAGTAGCAGCTGAGATGGTAGGGGGAAGGTTCCCCATCCTTTCTGGTCCTGGGATAAGGTGCAGGAAGAGGGGAACACCTCTTCCCCCTTCCCTCTCCTGATGTCACTTGAACCAGCTGAGCCCACTTCGTTGGCAGACCACCTGGAATATAATACAACAAAGGCATAGCTATTAAGGGTGTGCAAAATGGGCCCTATTTGATTTGGATTTGGCCCAAATCAGGGGCAGTGATTTGATTCATTGATTTGGATTACTGTCCCCAATTCAATTTGGCCAAATCCTAAATTCAGGCATAGACACAGCTTTAAATGTTTTTTATACATACCTTGAGGTACCAAGCATGGCTTGTGAATGCTTTGATGGATGGAGTGATCCACATGCTTGGTGGCGAACCCAGAAGTGGATTGGAAGTATTTCAGTCCACTTCCAGGTCTGCTTCCAGACCTCCCCACTGCACCTTCCCCAGCTTGATTGGCTGTGGGGGGACTCTGGGTACCCCCCCTGGACCCAGGAGGTACCAGTCGCTGAGCTGGGGGGGTGTGCTCCCCAGCAGAGCTGGAAGTGGCCCGGAAGTGCTTCTGGTCCACTTCCAGGTCTGCTGCTGAGCGCGTTGGGGACTGCCCCCCCACCCCGTGCTCCTGTGGGATGCTCCATCTGCCCCAGCATTGCAGCATGCACAAGTCACCTGATCCCTTGAGGTATGTAGAAAAAACATTTAAAGCTGTGTCTATGTCCGAAACACCAAATCTTTCCTAATCTCTCTGAATTGATTTGGAGGGTTCTGTTTTGATTTGGAGAGATTAAAGGGTCTCTTGAATTGATTCAGATTTGGAGATTTGACTACTGAATCAAGCCAAATCTCCGCTAAATCGAATTAGCAATCGAATCTTTGCATGGCCCTAATAGCTTTGCCTAAATCATCCCCAACCCATAGCAGTCCAACTCTTTTTGAACACCTCTAGTGATAAGAGTCTACGATTTCCCTAGGCAGCCTATTTGCCTCACTATTGTAATGGTGAAGAAATTTTTCCAGATATCCAATGTAAACTTATTTTGCTGAAACTTCAAGTCATTGGTCTGCATCCTCCTTTCTGCAGCAAGAGAGAAATGATGCTTCTCTTCTTCTTTATGGTAGCCCTTCAAGTATTTGACAGCTGCTGTCATGTCCCCACTTAAGCACTTTTCCACAAACTGAACATGCGTTCCCCACTTTTCCACAAGCTGAACGTGTGTTTCTCCTTCAGCCTCTCCTCATATGACTTGCTTTCCAAGCCCTTTATCCTCTTTTTGCCCACCTTCTGACCCGCTGTAACTTCTCCACATCCTTTTTAAAATGTGGAACCTAGAATTGTTCACAATACTCCAGATGAAGAGTTGTCCTTCTGTCCTTCTCCTTTTGAAACATGAACCTTAATTCTTTTCAAGTTGAGGGTTTCGGTCTGTGTATCCTAAATGTAAAGAGAAGCCTTTCTTGCAGCCTTGACTCAGTTCTAGAAAAGGCTAAAATTTTAGCTGGAAAATTCATTGGAGTTTTTGCTTTTCCTGATTCTAAATTTTGGAAGAGGTGGGGTAGTGGAGGAGGGAGGATGAGAAGTGTGTGTACATGTAGCTTTTCTTTCATTTTTGTGTATGTTCTCTCTTTATGAGTAGGAAAGGATTGGGAGTTTGGTGGAGTCTGCTGCATGTTTGCTCAGTTTTATATCTGGACCCTTGGCCCAGTTTTGTATTTTCTGGTAACCTGTATCAAGGTCAAATATTTTATCTCAGGCTCTCAAAAGCTTTGTCAGCTTCATCATCCCAAAGACCACAGCTACCTCTGTGTGCCATGCATGGAGAAACAGCCTTTGATGTACCTGACTTCTGATCCATTGATAGTTTAGTTGATTAAGACGAATTGGCACTGAAAGCTAATACTGATTAAGATGAATTGGAACTGGAGCTAATAGAGTGTGCAGACCAGTGGGGTGGTGTCCTGAGTATCTTATTCTTGTGAATGGTCTGCTGCCATGTTTTGCACTTACTAGAGGTGACAGATGCTTGCATGACTGTGATCATATACCTACCAGCTAGGAAGTGAGGTAACATGGAAAAAATGGAGGAGGAAGCAGGCATTTCTGCTGCCGTTGGTGTTGAACTCCAAAGACTTTATTTATTTTTACCATGAATATTTAAGCTGGTTTTGCTCTGATCAAGTTCAATGTCTATCATCTATTCTAGTGCATTGAAGTCTTTTAGACTATGTAATAGCCCCCAAGGGAAATGATGGAAGCACCAGTGCTTGAACAGGATTGGCCAAACCATAGAAAATAAACTGTAGCATCCATCTGAAATCAGCAGAAACCTGGACTAGATAGCTAAATATTTTTAAATTGTAGTTGCAACTGTTTGTTTGGTGATGCACTATATACAAAGAAAGATATTAATCATCAAAATATACCTAATTTTATAATTTTTAGTACATTTTAAAAAGATTTAGTTTCCATTAACTTTCAAGGTTTGTATGATCATGGGGAGGTATTCTGAGATGTTAATGACTGTATTATGGAAGCAGTTGCAGGTAGGTGAGTTAAACTTGGCAGAGAAAGAGCCTTCATTGAGAAAAAGTGACTTGAAGGGTTTTAGCAAAAATTGCTTTCTTCACAGCCTAACTTGAAGTAGCACACTAGCTCTCAGCACAGCTCCACCTCATAAGGCTCAGTTTTAGGTTGGCACATATAACTTTGCTTTTGATACAGGCTAAAAATATTATAAGTTGTGGTGGCATTTTTTATTTTGTGGCAAAGACCATCTCAAATATCAAAAATAATCTTGGAAAGTAAAGAAATGACAATCATTTCACAGGATAGAGCAATGGCTTTCCACTCCCTTTGATGCCATTGCAGTGAATGTTTATCTACTTGTTTCAGAGCATTCCAAAAGGAATTCACAGTTCTAATAAATGGACAGCTAAGCTTATCTAATTAGCAGCTGTGTTAAAATATATGTTGGAAGAGTCCAGGCATAATTTTATTTACAGGAAGGAATCTGAATTCTTTCTGCACAGAGAGAGCAATGGTAAGAGAAGACAAAGTGGAGTTTAGAAAGTTAATGTAATTCTCATCATTCCTTTTTTTTCCTTTAGAAATTAGTGAAGATCTTTCCAGTGCATATAAAATAAGACACAGATAGCAAAAGTGTTGGCATCAAACACAATTTTTAGTCTTTCTGTTTATTTAAAAGATTTTGTATAGACACGTGACTGTGTAAAATTTACTACTGAGCACTGCCAGTGACCCTTACTGCATTTTTCTTAGTTGAATTGTACATGGGAAAACCAATTGATTCAAATTTTCAGAATAGTGGAGGAGGAGGTGATTTGTGCTACTTCCATTCACTGAAATCAAAGATGTCTAACTACATTATTTTCTGTTTTGAAAAACTTCATCATGAAGACTAAGAATTAAAATAAGGGTAGAAGTCATGTCATTTATGTCCCATGATATATTCTTTTTTTGTATTTAGTTGTGTTTATGGGATTTTTCTATAGGAAATTCTGTCTTTTGGGGCATTTTGAGTGGAGAGTAAATTTGGCTGCTTGGTTTGAATAAAAGGCTAGTGGGATGTGACATTTATTCTATATATCTTAATGATATTCCATGCCCCTTCCCCCTTTACTGTTAGTATCTAGTAGGGGTGTGCAAAATGGGCCATATTAGATACAGGTTTGGATTCTGCCTGAATCGGAAACAGTGATTTGATTTGTTGTTTCAGATCACTGTCCCCGTTTCAATTTGTCTGAATCCAAATCTGAAGAGTAGATGCTGATTCGGCGCATCAGTGATTCGGCCACAGACACAGCTTTAAATGTTTTTTCTACATACCTCGAGGTACCAAGCATGGCTTGTGAATGCTGCGATGCTGGGGCGGATGGAGCATCCCACAGGAGTGCAGGGCAGGGCCCCTGTATGCTTGGCGGTGAACCCGGAAGACTTCCAGGTCCACTGCAGAGTGTGCAGGGGGCTTCCCACCGCACCCTCATCCAGGGTCAGTGATTGGCCAATGTTTCTGGTCCACTTCCATGTCTGCTGCCAAGTGCACTGAGGAGTCCCCCGTGCTGCGGGATGCTTCATTCACCCACCATCACAGCGTTGACAAGCCACCTGGTATCTTGAGGTATGTAGAAAAAACCCTTAAAGCTATGTCAATATCTGAATTGCCAAATCTTTCCAAATCTCTCTAAATTGATTCAGAGTGTTCTGATTCAATTTGGAGAGATTAAAGGGTCTCTTGATTCACTTCGGCTTCAGAGATTTAGCCACCAAATTGGGCCGAATTTCCATCATATCAAATCAGGGACCAAAGCTTCGTGCAATATCTGGACACCCCAATCTAAATGTATTTATACTGATAATACACCCACAAAGTGGGTATTGGACCTAATGTTCTTATGAGGTCCCTTCCAGCCCTAATGTCTATGAAATCTAAGGTCTATGAAAGTGCTTTTATCTTCTTTGTACAGATGGGTAACTGAGGCTCAGATCCTCATTTATTTCCGTTAAAGTTGGGCACCTCAAGGTCTCTGTGGATCTGGACATTGGTGATTTCCTTGAAGTCATTCAAGAAGTCCATGGTAGAGACATGAAATTGAATTTTCCAGAACTTGAACTAGCTCCCAAACTATTGAGCCATCTTTCCTTTGCAATTATCCTTTTTGTTTCCCTTTCTCTGAAGGTAAAGGAAACAAAAGAAAGCCTAAAAGAAGATCTAGACCTAACAGTTTCTTTTGATGAAAATGATGTTTCGTTCACTGTATTTTTAATTTTGGCACATAAGAAAATGGCCGAGCACCATATACGTATGAAGATGGCAGGTCCATTGAAAATTCATTTGACTTTCATATCACTGCAATGCCATTAATAATGGTAAATATATTTGGTATTTGTGACTATGGAATTAGTTCTGTCTAGATGGACTATAATAGTTGTACATTGGCATCTGCAGGAAAAGTTGTTTATGATTTTTGGCAGTGGTGCCGTCTCATAGGATTGCTCACATTTCAAGGAACAAGAGACTTACATGCTGCTTTTCTTATAAATTAAGAGCAAATTTCACAGTCAGTACACTGTGCGTTTTCAGTCATTCCAGTTGGGCATGTTGCTAACAATAACCAGTTGCTTTGAGAAAAGAGAACACTTTTAATAGTTCTTATCTGAAAGTCATTGGGCATAATAAACTTGATATGTCTAGTACTGTTTATGAACAAAGCTCCTTTCCCTCGGCTATCTCACTATGTTTCTTGTGTATCCTCTTGGATGACTTTAGAATGCTCACTTGAAATAATGATCATTTTAATTATTGCCCTACTTGTTAAGCAGAATGCCCAGCAGTTACTAAAGCAGTTATATACACAGGGATATTGGAAGCTGTATGTACAAGCATAATGCCATTCAAGGTAATCTTACAGTCCTTACTTTAACTAATCAAACAAGAAAACTAATTTTAGGATGATTACTTTGAAATATATTTTGTTTTAAAAGTCAAATTCGTTAAATGTTTTAGGAAGCAGCATATAGTGTTCTTTCTTGGATATGAGGCAGTATTAATGGTGAAATTTGTTGTTCATGGTTCATATTTAGGACCAAATTAGCTATTGCCATAACTCAGTTGACTTCAGTAGAATCATCTTATCAGAGATTTAGACTCCTAACATTCCAGTAAACAGAAAATTGGATACTATAAAGTACTGAGCTACTAGATTATAACCAAGAAAAGAAATATCTTGGAGCATCATCTTAAGAGGTGATTTAAACAAACACCTGCCACAGGGTCAGGTACACTTTTTTTTTTTTTTTTACATTGTCTCAATTGAACAAATATGTTTTTGCTAAAGAATGGAGGTTGTTTAAGAACTGTCTCATTTATGCAGTCCTGGGCACTGGAAACAAATCAGAAAATTAAACCAAGTAACCAACCAAGCAAACCCCCAAATTTTTTAACATTACTGTAGCCCTGAAAAAGATGTATTTTGCATCATAACCTGAGAGTTCAAGTGCTCACTGAAGGTTTGTTGGAGCTGTTTCAGGGTCCTTCAGCACCCGCTTCTTATCCTCTAATTTTTCCATCAGTACCCTGAGTTTTCTTCCTTTGCTACTGGCTTATTACAAGACACCTTGGTTCCCTCCCCTTCTATAAATAACTGTATCTATATTATGTCCACAGGTTTTTACCTGACATACACAGTGAGAAAGTGATTTATATATGTAAGTGGCAAGATCTTTAGGGAGATCATAGAATCATATAAAGCTAGTGTTAGAAGGGACCTCAGGAGGTCACCTAGTTCAACCCCATGCTCAAAGCAGGACCATCCACAACCAGATCATCCCAGCCAAAACTTTGCCTAGGTGGATCTTGAAAACCTCCAAGGATGGAGATTCCACTACCTCTCTGGGTAACCTGTGTCATGGGAAAGAATGGGAGAGAGAAGGAATAAATGGGAAAACTAAGGAAAAAGAGAAAAAACACTTACCTGCAACAGGAGCCATGGCACAGCGGGGACAAGAAAAAAAGCCTGCGTGGCTCATGAGCCGCGTCTTTATTCAGCTGGGACTGGCCAGTGATGTCACCAGCAATCGCCGGCCGGTGAAAATAAAAATGGCGGCTGGCAGAAAAAGTGGCAGAGGGGGAAAAGACTGGAGCAGCATGTGACCTCCTGACCCACACTGGGAATCCATCAGGAGGGAATGAAGGCTGGGTGAGGAGTCAGAAGAGACTCCCGGCCCTAAGCCCAACAGCAGCAGCAGCAGACCAGCCACCAGTGTGGGAAGTGGGCTGGAAACTGCCTCTGTAAGCTACGACAACAGCAACAGCAGAACCCAGAGAGAGAAGCATGCCAGAACCTTCAGTACAGCAGGTGGGATTATTGGGCATGGTTGGGAAGAGGAGGCAGCAACCCCAGCAGAAAAAGCCCAGCAAGAGCCCAGGGAGGGTGCTGGACAAGCAGGGCACCTCCAGCATCTATTGCAAGGTGGCCAACCCTGCATAAGGGAATGGTGGGACACCTGGAGAGAGGATGCTGTAGGAGGGAGAGAAGTGAGGTGGCCTAGTCGCATGATAGGAGCCGGGAAGGCGAAGCAGACAACCCATATGGGTATAGCCTAGGATTGTGCTACAGAGGGGGAAGTTTCCCCTAGCTACGTTATAGGGGAGCTACGCTTCTGTGGCTGCCATCATGAGGAAACAAGGAAGGGGACTTTCCTAATTCCTAGTGAAGTGACGGAGGCAGTGTCTGGTGTTTTATGTTATGTGCTTTTATTTTGTTTCCCCTGAGTGAAGGGGTTGAGAGAGAGAGAGGGCTGAAGAGTATAGCCCATTAGGACATAAGGTAATGATTTGAACCTAAGGGCTGGAGTGCTCAGAGTGAAGGGCAGGATCTGCGATCAGGACCTCTGATCACAGAAGGCCCACAAAGGGGATAAGCCGAGCAGGCTCCAAGAACAGTGCACCAGTAAGAAGAAACTCAAGAGGTACCATAACCATAGGAGCAAGGGGATGTGGCCAGGAATAAGGCTGGATCCATCAAGGTGGCATGAGGCCGGGGTGTAGGGGTGGTGGAGACCCGCGAGTGACCATCGAGCCAACAGCAGGCTGCAGAGGGACCCAGGATAGTCAGTCCCCCCACTGGGATCATTCAAAGTTGTGGCAGGTGAGATAGGGGAAGATGATGCCTAGAGGGAACAGCTACTTTGCCAATCACGGGAGCCAGTGAGACGTACATCGCTCTTCACTCAGACTAAAGCCACACATGACAGGGTACTGGAAACTTGGCGGTCACAACCTGTTCCAGTGTTTACTACCCTTATAGTGAGAAAATTCTTCCTAATATCCAGCCTAAACTTCCATTGCTGCAACTTGAGAACATTGCTCCTTTTTCTGTCATCTGCCACCACTGAGAACAGTCTATCTCCATCCTCTTTCAAACCCGACTAGAGGTAGTTGAAGTCTGCTATTAAGTCCCCTCTCAGTCTCCTCTTCTCTAGACTAAATAAGCCCAATTCCCTCAGTCTTTCATCATAAGCCATGTGCCCCAGCCCTTTCACCATTTTTGTCACCCTCCCCTGGACTCTTTCCAATTTGTCCACATACTTTCTGTAGTGGGGGGCTCAAAACTTAACACAGTACTCCAGATGTGGCCTCACCAGGGCTGAATAGAAGGGAATAATCACTTCCCTTGACCTACGGGCATACACGTACCAATGCATCCCAGTATGTCATTAGCTTTCTTGGCAATGAGGGCACAGTCTTGGCTCATATTCAGCTTATTGTCCACTGTAACCCTCAGGTCCTTTTCTGCAAAGCTGCTGCCCAGCCAGTCAGCCCACAGCCTGTACTGGTGCATGGGATTATTCTATCCTAAGTGCAGGACTTTGCACTTGTTCTTGTTGAACCTCATGAGATTCCTTTTGGCCCAATCCTCAAATTTGCCCAGGTCACTCTGAATCCAGTCCTACCCTCCAGTGTATATACGTGTCATCTACAACCAGCTAAAGGGACACTCTATGCCATCTTCCAGGCAGTTGATGAAGACATTGAACAAAACTGTTCCCAGGACCAACTGTTGGGGCCCACTTGATACCAGCTGCCAACTAGACATCAAGCCACTGATTACTACTCTCTGAGCTGAAAGCTCCAGCCAGTTTTCTATCCACCTTACAGTCCATTCATCCAGCCCATGCTTCTTTACCTTGCCTTTACTTTTCCTGTTGTGGAAGACTGTATCAAAATCCTTGCTAAAATCAAGGTATACAACATCCACCAGTTTCCCCACATCCACAGACCCAGTCATCTCATCATAGAAGGCAATCAAGTTGGTCAGGCATGACTTGCCCTTGGTGAATCCACGCTGACTGTTCCTAATCAACTTTTTCTCCTACAGGTTCTTAGAAATGGATTCCTTGAGGATATGCTCCATCATTTTTCCAGGGACTGAGATGATGTTGACTAGTCTGTAGTTCTCTGGATCCTCCTTTTTTCCCTTTCTTAAGTATGGGCACTATGCATGTGCTTTTCCAATCATCTGGGACCTGTCCTGATCACCATGAGTTTTCAAAAATCCTGGCCAGTGGCTCTGCAATCACATCAGCCAACTCCCTCAGCACCCTCAAGTGCATCCCATCTGGCCCCATGGACTTGTACATGTCCAGATGTTCTAAGTAGTCCTTAACTGTTCTTTTATCCCTGAGGGTTGCTTATGTCCTCCCTAAACTGTGCTGCCCAGTGCAGTAGTCTGGGTGCTGACCTTTTCTGTGAAGACTGAGGCAAAAAAGGCATTGAGCACTTCAGCCTTTTCTGCATCTTCTGTCACAAGGTTTCCTCCCCCAATCAGTAAGAGACCCACACTTTCCCTGATCCTCCTCTTGCTACTGACATACTTTTAGAAACCTTTCTTGTTACCTTTCATATCCCTTGGTAGCTGCAACTCCAGTTGCACTTTGGCCTTCCTGGTTTCATCTCTGCAGGCCTGACAGTGCTCTTATATTTTTCCCTAGTTATTTGTCTAAGTTTCCCTTATACGCTTCCTGTTGTAATTTAGCTTACTGAAGATTTTTTTGCTAAACCAAGCTGGTCTTCTGCCATATTTGCTAGTCTTCCCGCTCACTGGGATTTTCTTTCTGTACTCTCAGTAAGGCTTCTTTCAAGTACATCCATCTCTGCTGGATTCCTCTCCCCCTCAGTCTAGCTTCCAAGGGCATCCTGCCCTGGAGCTCCCTAAGTAAGTCAAAGTCTGTTTTTCTGAAGTCCAGGGTCCTTACTCTGCTGCTCTCCATCCTTCTTTTCCTTGGGATTCTTAACTCAATCATCTCATGGTTACTGCTGTCCATCCATGACTGCATTTCACCAATTCACCCCTGCTTGTGAGCAGCAGGTCAAGAAGAGCTTTCCCCTAGTTGGCCACTCCAGCACTCACACCAGGAGTGCTGGAGTTTTGGGGAGTATTGTCCCCAATACTCCCTAAAAACTTCCTGGATTGCCTGCACACTGTTGTACTCCCCTCCCAGCAGATGTCAGGGTGATTTGAAGTCCCTCATGAGAACCAGGGCCAGTGATCAGGAAACTTCCATTAGCTATTTAAAGAAAGCCTCATCTACCACTTCCTCCTGGTCTGGGGGTCTATAGCAGATCCCACCATGACATCACCCTTGTTGCTTTCCCCTTTGACCCTAACCCAGAGACTCTCAACAGGCCTAGCTCCAGCTTCATACTGGAGCTCTAATCAATCATATGGCTCCTTTACATAAATTGCAACTCTTCCTCTTCTCCCCTGCCTGTCCTTCCTGAACAGTTTGTACCCATCCAATGACAATGCTCCAGTAATGCGAGCTATCCCACCAAGTCTCTATTGTCATATAACAATTATCATATTTTCATGGCTGTGCGAGGACTTCCAAATCTATCTGCTTGTTTCCCAGGCTCTGTGCATTTGTGCATAGGCACCTGAGGTAACTAGTTGATTGCCTTGATTTTTCAGGAAGTATGAGAGCACCTCCTCTGTTGCTCCCTCCTGCTTGCTTTTCCTCCTCACCCTTGCACCCAGAGCTCTGAAGTTACTTTTGATATGCTCAGGGTCTCCCCTGGCAGTATCATTGGTGCCCACATGGATGAGAAGCATTGGGTAGAAGTCAGAAGGCTGAATGACCCTTAGTAGTCCCTCTGTAGCATCTTGGGTCCAGGCTCTAGGCAAGCAGCAGACCTTCTGAGACAGGATCCGCTCAGCAGATGGCTGCCTGTGTCCCCTTCAGAAGGAAGTCTCCAACCACCACCAATAGTTGTCTTGCTCCTTCCCACCTTGGTAAGGCCTGGCCTGTCTTCCTCCACTAATGAAATGTGCTCATCCCTTTCTGCTGCCAGGACTGCATATCTTTTTTCCAGATGAACAACTACAGATAGAGGTGAAGATCTCTACTTGCTGCCAGGTGTAGTTGGTCATGTTAGTTTCAAGTCTGGAAGAAGGCAGGGTAGATTTGCATCTTGTAGAGTAACTAAATCAGAGGTGCATAAGCTTTCATAAACAGCAGCTTCACTGGATGCTGAGAAGGCAAGTAGTATGAATACACTTTTACTATCCTTTTGATAAGAATGAGTCTGTGAAACTCAGAGGCAATATCAGGCACTAACCATGCATGAGCTTAACTCTAAAACAGAAATATACATCAGCTCTATATATACCAGCACCAGATGAAATTGAGTGCTTGGGCATAAGTTTGTCTCTTGTTATTTTATGGTTTCAGTAATGTAAAACTCCTCATTCTATGAACATGAACAACTCCTATGTATCTGTTAGTACTGTATCTGTGATGAGAGACTGGTGATTAGGAAAGAGCTAATATTCACTAGAGATAGGAAAAGCCACTTGGTTGATGCTTTAGAGGGCTTGTGGGAAGGGGAGCCAACAGAATCCTTGTTTTGTCAAGGAAAGCATCCTCTGCTTTAAATGGCATCAGCATTTTCAAGAGCATGTGTGGCAGACACATTCATGAGTATGTCAATAGTACATATAGTTAACAGTCCCTCAGTAGCCATTGACAGTATTCATAATAATGGCTTCCGAGATTTTATAGTCTATTGTGTCAATAATGTACGAATTTATAAGATAAAGTGGAATGGCTCTCAGGAGCCATTATACATTGACATGTGAATAATTTGTGTTTTAAAAAGTGCCCAAAAAGCAGATGTGCTTACAAGGTAAACAGTAATGGTATAAAAAAAGAAGACATTTTCAAACATTCCCAGACACAATACCCATGGAATAAACAAGCCATTCCAGTTAAAACAACCGCTGATCTGCACTGCATCTCTCTTCTATGCCTAGCACTCATGGGCAGCTCCAAGTATCATTGGTATTTATTATAACTTGATATTTCTAGATAAACATCTAGATTCATCCACAGTGCCCACCTATACAAATAAGATTAGCATGGAAAATCACCCAAAAAAGTCATAGAGGTGGCACACATTGGCCAGTGCTGGCAATCTTATTAAATATAGGAACAGAGGATTAGAATGGACCACCTGGGAATCAAATCCAGGGTCCTGCAGTTGTAAATTGGGCTCCTTTTCTCACAAACACATCTCTTTCTCTTTTAATTCCATGCAATAAGCTTGGTGCTTCCAAAATCTATTTGCTCTTATCTCACTCAAATTCTTTCTAATGCTTGCATGGGTAATATTTCTACACAAAATATGTGGCACTTCTTAAATTACCAGCACTTGTTAAAAGCACTTGAAACATTTAAGGTATATGGAGATGGTCCACTTAGATCACCCTAACTCGGATTACATTGATATATGTGCCATATATTATATATTCCAAGGGAATAGATTAGGCAAAAATGGCTGGTCTGATATAATTTAGTTCATGAAAGGAAGGTTCAGGCTTTTTGAATGTCCATCCCTAGCCTTAGAAACTTTGGGTGCATCTACACATGCATTAATGTTTTTTTACTAATGCACATTAAATTTTGTACCTCCAATAAGAGGTACTAAATAAATGCGCATTAGGCTATGTGCATTAAAGTGCATGTGTAGATGCACCCTTTGAGGCAGATACCATCATCACTTTGGTACATATGTGCTAATGCATAGCACAATAGGATTTTGCCTCTGATAAGGATTGTTATGTGGTCCTGTAATTCAGATAATACATTTTAAAGAGTTGTTCTTCACTAGTATTATCATCTAAGGACTACAGTCTTCTGTAGTATTTTAACAGGAGGTGGTAAACTATGGCAGGGGTAGAGAAATCATTTAATGCTCATAAGCAGTGGCAGGATTTGAAGAAGTGGCATCTCACAAACTACAGGCAAACCCAACTTCGAGCTTATCACAAGAAGTAATCTCTTTCTCTTTTCTTTTCTTTTTTTTTTTTTTGGCATTGACCTGGTCCTTAAAATTTCTTTAGTCCTAGCCTCACATAAAATTGTTTTTTGAACCAAAGCCAGAGTTTCATTAGGGGTTCTAAATGTTCTGAAATTTTAGTAGCTTCTAACTAATCAACCTTTTTCAATCTACTATTAGAAACTCTATGCTGAATAGGCTGAACATATACCTTTAATTTTTTTTGGTAAGGAGATCTTTACAGTCTATAGCTGAGATAAGGATCTAAATTTAAGAGGAGTTTCAATATATCTTGATTTATTTAGTGCTCTTCAAATCCCATAAAAGTGTATATTTCCTTTTGTACCCAGTAGGGTCATCCTGCCCTGGATTGAACTGAGTTTCATTCTACCAGTGAGAACAAGTTTCTAGTTCAGTGCTTTTTCAAGGCTTAAGTGCTGTGAGGCAGAGTTGCTGAAAAGAACAAAGGCATTTGAAACTGTTCAGGAGGTGAATCCACACAGTGCCACTTTCCAGCTACTGCTAGGTTCAACACAGTGTTTAACTCAGCCTCCAAGTGTTCCCCTGGGCCTCAAATCAGCATCAAGCTGAAGCACAACATGGCCAGGACAGCAGACTGCATGTCCCACAGCTTCAGAACACTTATTTTCTTTTTAACTTACCTGCCAAGCAATTGAGTCTCTGAATTGGTATCATCCTAGGTGACATGGCTTAGGAGAGTATATCTGCAATAGCATTCAATTGCTGATTTACCTTGAGACATTAAATAAAAACAACTGGACAAAAAGACAAAAGTTTTCTGGAATTATTGGAGCATGTGAACCAGAAGTACAGAAATGATAAATATTGATCATCAAAAGTTTTTTTTTTATTTTGAATTACAAGTCATACATTTGTAAGCTGCTGGTTTTTTTAATGGACTGGCTGTTTCTTGAGGAACTGTTTCCACTCTTTTGCTTCCATAAAATATACAGTTGGCCTGAAAGCGTGCTAGTACAGGACCACTGAGTCCTCAGGATTCAGGCTCAGAAGAAGTGCAAATAATTTCTAGGATCCTCTTGTTGCTCTAGTTTGTCCTTTGGTTTTTAGTCCAACAAAACAAAGCAAAAAATGAACTCATGCTCTAAGACTGTAGCTAACAAAAATCTGTAGAAGGTTATCCTAGTCTCTAGGGAGGGAGTGTACTTTGCCTACTTTTGTGTCCATCACTAGTATTCTAGTTTTCATTCCCATCTGACCTACTTATACTGGGAGATGAAATAAGTGGGGTCTGAATTCCAGCACACTAACATTGTTTTGTCTTTCTAGGAGAAATAATTTTGTAAATTAGTCCTTTAGGAACTACAGGTATAGTAAGAATCATTTGTCACGGATGGGTGAAGTTTGTCTCCTCTGTTTGTAAAAGGTCTTTACAAGCAGTGTTATCAGAGGGAAAACAAGACCACTTGGAAAGGATTAAACTGAAACTAAAATCACTTGAGGTACCAAGCTCCATTTTAGAAACTGGTCTTTAAGAAGAAAAGTATGGGGAAAAAAGTGTGGGTATTTCAGAAAGAATAAATTATACAATTTCAATAATAACTAGCTGATTCTTTAATAAAAAATAGGAAAGGACATATTTGACGAATTAAGGAACATACAGTGCTAATTAATTTGGCTGGTATGCATCCTGTTGTGTTAAGGGAACTAGCTATCCCCTAAGCATTGTTTCTGAAGTCCCAGTACTGAGGAGCTGAGGAGTACTATAATGTTCTTCAAAAGGAAGAGGCAAGGGATGAAAGAAATAGCATTATTTGGCAACTTCCATCTTATATATTTAACTCATTTTCTTAGTAAAATAATATAAAAACTATTTTTAAAAAGCGTCTAAACACAGAACACTGAATGATAAGCAGCATGAATTTCTGCAGAACAAGCTTTTTATTTTGTGCTATTTACCTAATAATTTTTAATTGCTAGGAACCTGTTTCTGGTATCTTTGGTACCTTTTCTTGTATGGAGTAGTGCAGTATTATGTGAATAATCCCATTTGAGAATATTTGAAAATAAAGATGATGCACCATGTTATATTGAGGTCTGATAGAGTCCAGAATGCCCTCCCCAAAAGGCAAACGTCTACTACTTAGGACTTCTTAAAGTAAGCAAAGTAGCAGGAAATATTCTAGGGGAAAAATTCTATGTTCTTTCCCCACCTTCTTTTCTAATTCCTGTTTACTTTTCTGCGTCTCTACAGAGGAACTTGGAAAAAGATCCTGAATAGGCCCATGTTTCAGTACTTATTACTGGAACAGGGCAATTGCACTCCAGTATGCTTACATTTATAGTGGCCTATACTGAGTGCTTCAGAAGAAGGTAAAACAAATCCATGTCTATAATGCACCTGTGCATTTCAGAAGTACTTTGCTCTGGGCAGAATTTCTGGGCTTCACAGCAGGCATAAGGGTAAGCCACTATAATTCTTATCCTTGCTTAACTATTGATACTACTCTTGTGGCAAATGCGCAAATTGTTATTCTTTTCCTTTGTATATCTCCCATTGGTTTGGATGTTGCTTGCATATGGACTGAATAACATCTTTGGGTCAGATTTACAAGGGCATTGAGGTGCCTAAATATGGAGATACTCTTGTCAATTCCATTAAATTCCTGAGCAAGTGAGAATAAAAAACCTTAACAAACCTGGTCCCTATAGATTTGGTTCATTTACTTGAGCATTTGATCCTTTTTTAAAAACAAAGGTACTTGAAGGATATAATGATTTATACATTGTTATTTTATCATTTTCTGTCTTATTTTCTGTCACCTTCCAGATAGAACCTAACACCTTATTGATAATGATTGCCAAAATATTACAGGGCCATCTGTTGTGCTAGCCTCTCTGCCACATTTGGTCATATACACACAGATATATTTTTAACTACAGCAAAACCTTCCTGATTCTCAGTGTTAGTTGCTAAATTCAATAATTTAGCTCAAAACACTGCACTCTTACTCCATTTCTCTAGAAAGAAAACACAAAAATGTCCTGGAAGACAGAGGCAGCGGTACAGTGGCAAAGCAGTCCCACGCCCAGCTGTTTCAGGAGTGTGAGTCTGAGCCTTGCTCTGGGTCTTTTCTAAAAGCTGGCCTCAGTTGATCCACCTGTAAATGAATACCTGGTCATTTGGCCTAGGGAGTCAAAGATAGACAGTTGTGATACTTAATACATTATTAGAGGGGCAGGCAATGTCCATGAAAGAGTTACTAGGGTCCAGGAGGGCTTGGTGTGATCAGGGAGGCTCACAGGGTCTACAGGAAGGCGCTTGGAGGGGCTGGGGGGGCTTTGTTCCCTGCCTCCAGGACCAGGGCCATTTTTGCCCACCATACAACTCACACCCACAGACAAACAACCCCCCTAGTGAACCTACCACCTGATCCCTCCTGCCCCTACTCCCACCCAAACTTACTTTCTCAGCTCCTGGTATTGACGAATTCTTCTAAAACCAGCACTGGGACTGACTTCCTGGATGGGGGTTTTTGGCAGAATGGGGTGGTTGTCCCTCTCTGGGTGGGGGGAGGGGCTGTGGGGGCTGAAAATAGTCCAGTGCGAGAGACTGAGAATAGGAAAGATGCAGCCCCGGGCCTGGGGGCCAACAGCTGGTCTTTCCTAGGCCTGGAGCTGTGTTAGCAGCTGTACAGAAGTTCACTTAGATCAGTCTTGCTTGAGTCAAGCTAAGTTAGACTACCTTAGAAGTATACTTAACTTAGATCAGGTTGGCTATTTTTAGACCAATCTAACTGTCCTGATCTTCTGTTCAGCTTTTATGTAGATCCACCTAATTAGTGTAAGGTCCATCCCTGGGCAAATTAAGTTAGATCAGGTGGCAGTTTTTAATGTGCTCTAACCTCCCCAAGTATCTGTATGTGGCCTATGTGTGTATGTGTTTACGCAGTTCAAACTCATTATTCCTAAGTGAAATTCTCTGAACAGTGTCACACAGGAGATCAGATTAGATCACCATAAAACTTTGGTGATAAAGCTTCAGAATCTATTGATTCTATGCTAAATGCATAAATTAATTACTAATAACAAATGACAGCAGTTAAAATAGATTATCAAAACACACTTTCACTACATTCTTATTTTTGTTTCCTCATGTTACTTGGTTTTACTTGCATATATTTCCTTGTGAAACTGAACAGGGAGAGGATTGTTCATTTCCTCTCCGGCCTTGAATGTCATCTTATCAGTTTGATTCTTTCCTTTCCTTGCAAGGAAAAATTAATTTGCAATGCATTTCTGCTTACTAGTTGGGAGTTCTTAAGGTTTAGCTGTGTCTTTATTGCACCTTTACTTCTGAGAGTTATTTTGCTTACTTTCTATATCGCATTGTAAATACTGCAGTGGGCTTTTTGTTTCTGAGACCTAATCAAGATGTCTTATGTGCAGATGTATCTTTGTGCTTCTGCAAACACAAGTATAATCCTTTCACATAAGATGTTCCCACTGTCCTTTGCTATCATTGAACAATAATCTATCTGAAATAATCCACCTTCCAGCCAAGATGTTTAAAATTTAGGATGCCAGATTAAATTAGCATGTTTTGCTGACCACAGACATGCACAGACACAGATATGACAGCTAGTAGTTTGATGCATAAAATAATGAAGACTCTTGACACATTTTTAATCTAGCATATAAAAATAAGGAATTAAAATTTTAGAAAGCTAGTGCCACTAAGAAGAAAATATTCTTAACATGCTATAATGCAACTTCTTAAACACTTCTAACACTTATTAATTTTAGAACATCTGTGTCTTCAGATATATCTTAAGTACTTACATGGCTGCCATTACCATAATATTTCAATACCTCATTATTGTGTTAAGATTCACAATACCCTAATAAGTAGAAATGGAGTGGGGGGAGACCAGGGTCCAGGTTTTTTGGAGTTTTTTAAAAGTATTTGGGCAGCTAAAGATCTTTTAGGGTTTTCAAAACAACTAGATATCTCATTCTCACTAGACTCTTTAGAATCTTTAGAAGATTCATATTAGACTCTTCACCCAAATACATTAAAAGAGCACAAGTTCTCACTTTTATCCCTACTAGTGGAGGACCAACGTGGGGACAATGGACTCCTTTTGGAGTCTTCCTATGTAGTCTCTTGCTTTCCCTCTGATCCGACCCATGGATAAATACACTCAACTTCAAGAAACAAAAATGTTTTGATTGGTCTGTTTCAATCTTCTTTGTTTTTCTGGGACCTCTGGGCACCAGTGAATTCACAGGGTTCTTCAGTGACCCTGGAAGATATCAATTACCTAAAATATATGTCCTTGTGAAACTGAACAGAGGATTGTTCATTTCCTCTCTGGTCTTGAATGTCATCTTATCAGTTTGATTCTTTCCTTTCCTTGCAAGGTTAGAATTGCAGTGCTTACTCTGTAGAAATAAAAGTCATAAAAATTATTACTTATTTTAGCACATTTTAATGTAAAGCACCTATGGAAATCTTGTTTACTAATGGCTCATTTAATAATTGATTTTTAGGCCTAGGCCATTCTTTTCTAATTTAAAATGCTACATTTGCCATTTGCTTGACCCAGTAGGTCACTTCATTTAACACTTTGCTGCTATTTCACTTGTTATGCTTACAAGATTCTTGGAGTTCTAAGATATTTGGAGTTTCAAAATGATTTTGAGCCTATTATTGTGGTTTGAAATTCTGTGGTATTGCTGAGATCCATAAAAAATGGCCAGGACAGGTAACACTTTGCTTCCTCCTTTCCCTTGCTCTCTCTTTTGGGAACTTTTATAGCTCCCAGTGGGACAATCCCTCCTTTGCCAAATGCCCCACAACTGAGCTTTCTTAACAGGACTTACAATTCTTTCTAAATGGGATAGTCTGCCATGTTAGAGAAAGACTCAAGTGGAATGGAAAGATATCTAGGTCCCTAGAGATTAGGACTCTGGGTAACAAAAATCTGCCCAGGGTCAAGGTATGACAGACATTTTGAATTGTTTTGTTATTTTTTTATTTTTGAAAAATCCTTTTGCTGAATATTATATTTGTGCCTACAGTTAAATTTGTACAATACCTTTTCTAAAGGAATTTTTTAGGTCACTGTATTTACTGCTGGTCGCATGCCAACAATGAGAAGGTACCATACCCATCGTATATGCGAGGCAGGCTACAGTTGCCTGGAGTTTAAAAATGGAATTGCAGATGCAGATTCCATCCCAGAAAAGGAAAGGGCTCAGGTTTAATGCTCATCAGAAAAGGTATACCCAGAGAAATTAGAGAAGAACACAACTATTTTTCATATAAACTATACTTTTCATATAAAACAGTTTCATAACTATGATAAATGCTCCATTTTTGCAGGAAAAAAGGCTACCTTATGCTGACTTTCCAAGGGTGTTTTTTGACTAAGCACAATAAGAAATCTGAAGGAATGAATAGCTACTAAATAATCTAATACTAAAGTGTGTGTGTGTGTGTGTGTGTGTGTGTGTGTGTGTGTGTGTAGCTTTATGGCAGTAGTTCTCTACCTTTTCAGACTTCAGGTACCCTTCAGTAGGAACCCCTCAGAATATACCAATTCTTAGTTTTCACTTTTTTTTGACTGCAGGAAAATACTAGAGCAATGTCTCTGTTGCAAAGAACTCAGAAACACCACAGCAGGTTTTTTTTTGACTACCAGAATGTTTTTTCTTAACACTATGGATTCCTATTTGAAATCTCTAGGTTTAGCATGTGAATCATATTTGCACAGCTAAAAGTGCTAGCACTGCCTGCCACTGTGTGTCACCTTTAAAAGGATCTCAAGGCATTCCTGGGTGCCAGGACATCATGGTTAAGAATCAGTGCTTTATTACCACACTAATATGAGAAAGTGAAAGAAAAATTTAATAGCAAATGCCAAACTGTGACATTTGACAGATACGGTATTTGTGTCTGTTAGAATCCTTTTAAATCAACATCTGCATGGGAAACAGCTGATTATTCCCTTAACATCAGGCAGTTTAATCTCATAAAAGACAGGAGCTATTTTCCTGAGACAAAATATAAGATGATCTTTTATCTTCCTTTCCTCCACGGCATATAATATAAGGTTTCTGCCCCTGTGACTAGTCTTTCAGAATCACTTTCTGTAATTTGTCAAAGTATACTGTAGAAGAAAAATGTCAACTGTCCCTTCAGCATAAGTGTTGGGTCTGCAACTGTCATTTAATATTAGTTTTTCAACAATGTACGAGAGCTTTCCAGTTGAAATTTCAGTGGCAATCATTACTAAATAATGTCCCAATGCCATTAGTTGATGAATCTCAACACATGTAAGTTCTTTATTTGTAGCATACATACAATCCAGAAACATGTTTTTCTTTCTTTCCTTCCTCCTTTTTTTTTTTTGCTTCAAATAAATTGCTGTAGTAATATGTTTCATACTAATGAACAAGAATGGACATAGCTAACTCTGCTGTGAAGTAATCAAAAGCAACTTGAAAGCTACAGTAGAGTAAAGCAACAGGTAGTATTTTGAAAATAAGTGCATTTGATCCAATAGTAATACATTATCTCAAATTCCCTGAATTTTGCAATGCTACTTAGAATATACCATAGCTATGACCAAACCAGTGGTCCTTTATCTCTTTAGACTTGAGGTACTCCTTAACAGAATCAAGCCACCCCTTGAAAAATGCCAGGTGTTAGGTTTCAGTTTAGGGGGTGTTTTTTGACTAGTAGAAAATACTAGAGCTATTTTTTTGTTGCAGAGAACTCAGAAAAAGGTCATAATGTTTTTAACACTATGGATTCCTATTTGAAATTTCTTGGTTTAACCTGTGAATCAAGTTTGCCCACCTAACAGTGTGCATTGCTTGCTACCTTGTAACAGCCTTTAAAGGATTTCACAACACTCCAGGGTGCCATAGCAACCTGGCTGGGATTCATTGGGCTAGAGGCATAGGTAAAACAAAAGGCCAAGTTTTTCAAAATTACTGAAAGATCATAAACCTAAAACCTTTCTAAGATAATTAAATAATTGACTAGCTTTTTAAATACAATGCACTCAATAGCCCTCATTAACTTTAGTAGGATATTAAATGTCAGCACCTTTGGAAGTTGGTATACTTAATTATTTAAGTGGCTCATCATGAATTTGAGGTGAGGGCTTTGCAAATAATTGATTTACTGTTGATTCACTAAAGAAAAATATATTTCAAATGTGATCAATTAAAATTATATGTTTTTTTTTAAATGGCAAATGAAAAATATTGTTTAAAGTTTAAAACACATTAATTATGGAGCATTTTTAATAATAATAAAAAAAAGGGGGTGTTTTATA
Source organism: Crocodylus porosus (assembly GCF_001723895.1). Classification (NCBI taxonomy): domain Eukaryota; kingdom Metazoa; phylum Chordata; order Crocodylia; family Crocodylidae; genus Crocodylus; species Crocodylus porosus. The sequence goes on along the minus strand of NW_017728886.1, from coordinate 66,799,538 downwards.
GACATATTCTGAGAGGTTGGGGTGGGGATGCTTTAATTAGTGTGGCTCTGAGTGCTGTGCTAATTAAAGTTCCCAGAGAGTCACATGTATCAGCATCCCCGCACTGAAAAATGGCAGCGGGGTACTTTTAACTAAAGCTCATTGAACAAGCTTTACTTAAGGCACCCCTGCTGTCATATTTTAGTGTAGGGGCACTGATACATGTGACAATGGAGTTTGCTGGAGAGCAGTGATTTACCATGCTCCAGCAGACTTTATTAATTGAGTCTGCTCCAACATGCTGTAACTACAGTGAGTTGGAACAGCCTCCCTGCATGTGTATAGTAGCCCAAAGGGTCCAATTCACAAAATAAATGGGTTGATGCCATCTTCCTCTTATTGATTGGGATACTCCCTCTTCTTTCTGTACATCAATAATTTTGCTGAAGTCTCTTACCTCCCAGGATTGCTTTAAGCATCAGACTAAAAGTATCCTGGATAGGTCACTTTGTCTCTCCTGTTGAAGCTATTTCATCTTGTATGAAAGGTTTACATGTTCATTGGGCCAGAGAATTAGTGACCCTATATACTCTAGTAGTTAAAGTATTCACATAGGGAAGAAGACACCAGTTCCTGTTCCTGGCTCCAATGAATACTTTTGGATTTTACAAAAAAATGCAGTAGTTTTAAGAAGAATGATTGAAGGAAACCCACTTTACAGTTGCTTAGAGTATGGTGCTTTTATCATTCTCCTGGAAGAAAATGTACCTCAGTTAACATTCCTAACATCTGGGGCTTAGAGACTTAAGTTTGTACTATCACCACCTACTTCATTTTTGGAATGGTGCCTAATTACTAATGTTAATTTAAACACACAAAATCAAAATGTTATTTTTGTTTCAGAAATGATTCAATGGATTGTTTTGAATGTTTGCAATCCTTTTAAAATTTTATTTCAGGGGAACTATTAATTTAATGTGACCTAAATTAATATGCTTTGATCAACCAAAACTTTTTTTGGTGAATAAACTATTACATGAAAAAAACCGATCAATCCTCCTTGAGGCTTACTTGAGATCTTTGCTTTAAAAAGTTTTGGCTAATATAAAAAAAAAAATTTGATTCCTTTGATGTTAATTTGCAGAACAATTTATGGTAATTTATCCATTATTAACACAAGTTTGTGTTTTCTAAATCAGATTCTTCACCACTGAATAAAGATTGCTTCTGCACTTTGACTTCAACTGTTCCGAAGTTTTTAGTTCAAAAGTTTTGATTCTGTTGAGTGTCCAAAATGAGACACTTTAGGAGACCTGAAGTTAAGATGTCATGTGCTTAACACTTTCTGAAAACAGGGCCATTTTTAAATTGTCTTGAGTTGTGTACCCCAAATCATTGGTTGCTATTGGCAGTTTTAGTCATAGCTTTTTTTCATGCTCAGGATGTCACACAGTTTTACACAATGCTGAGATGCATATTAGTAGATCTGAAGCTGTGTAGGTATCTGACACCTTAATTCTAGGAAGGTTAAGAACCTAGGAGGGTTAAGATAAATGAAGAGCCAACTCAACTTTTCCTTCATCTCTTGAATTACACCTGAGGCAAACCTTTCAATGGATTAAAAATTCTGGAGGCTTAATTTTGGAGGTTGTCTTTTAAATTTCAAGAAATTTTAAGTATTGAAGTGATGTGATTTCTGTGATGGTCTGGGAGATATGGAAGTGGCAATAATTCTTGTGGGTGGTATTTTTATTGAACTAACTCTATGTTTTGTGGTTACAGTCAGGACCCAAGAGTTACTAGTATGCTAGCCACCACCACAACAAAATTTCAAATGACTGTTATCACACAAGGTTTCTTCTTCCAAATTACTATTTTTGTTCAAGCCATCCTTGTCCTTTTCTCTTCTAATAGCTCTTCAAATCCTCTCTTTGGCTAGGGACAGGCATTACACATAAACCAGTTTAAGTGATCAGAAACTGGTTTAAATGTGTAGAACAGATGTTTAGTACATATAAACCAGATTGAAAATGGCTGAAACCAGTTTGAGATAAACCTGGTTGAATGTACTATCAGACTCAACTGATTTGGCTGAAACCAGTTTATGCAATGCCTGCCCCAGACTCTTTGCTGGTTTAAGTTAAATCAGAGTCCCCCAGCATCCCAACATGCTCTCTGGGCTGGGCAGGGCTCTCTGCTCCACAGGAGATCTGGCCCCTGCCCTCTGCCCCCTGGCTGGACGTCAGCACAGACTTGAAGGCACAGCAGGGTCTGCTGGCTTCACCATGCCCTCCTCTTCTCCCCCTCTCATCATTCACTGCTTAAGCAGAGATTCCTTGCTCCTCTTTGCCACAGTAGGGACCATAGCCAGCATGTGATATGCTAGCAAATGCTTAGAGGTATCTGTGTGTGTGTCTCTCTCTCTCCAGTTTCACTAGGATAGGCAGACAGAACAGTGTCCACTTAGGGCTTTTGGAGCTAATCAACAGGTCAGCTGGTAAACTGTTCAAGAAGTTTGAAGTAATGTGGAGACAGGCTATTGTTTTGCTAATCTGGTGATAAAGACTATTATCAGTCCCCTGGCTGGCTTGCTCGCCTGTCAGTTTGCTGTAGTATGATGAAGCAGGGAGAAAGACTGAAAAGCTCCATATCATCAACAAGATGCATGCACTGCACACCCTCTCCCTCACCTTGTCTTGGAGTGCCAGCCTGGGGCTGGGGGCTGGCAATGGGGAGCAGCTAGCGGGGAAAAGCTTGTGACCGTGTAGTCAGACCTCCCTAATGAGAGAGTCCTGCTGGGGCCTGGCCATGCCCCCCTCAGCTCAGCTCCCTGCAGAAGAGAAGGGAGGGTGGCTCTAGCACCCCCCCACCCCCACAGTTTTTAGCTTGAGTCACTGCAGGCATGTGCCTGAATTTCCTCAGTCCAGACAGAATGTCTGTCCAGTTTCAAGCCAGTTCAGCCTAGGCAGATTAAACTAACTTGTGAAGATTGAATCAGTTCAGGCTCAGGCTTTTTGAATGTCTACCCCTAGCCTTCAAGTTTGGTCTCCTACTGGGGCATCTAATTTATTGTGGGTCCATACCAGCAGTAGCATAAAGAGGGGGATGTGACTGGGACATCAGCCTCAGATTCTGACCTGGCGGTGGGAAGGTATGGGATGTGTTTAAAAAAAAAAAATAGCAGCAGCTCTACCACTTGCAGCACAGCCAACAAGATGCCCTGTGTGCTGCTGTTGCCTAGATAACTTGGGTATCTTGTTATGCCTCTGCATAACAGTATAGTTCTCAGATGGTCAGCAATGTTTCTGCTGGCAGGGATATTAGTTTTATTATTTCATCCTATTCATGTTGTACCATTACCATTATGTGTGGTAATACACAATTCAGAGAAGTTTCATTGGAAATTTTTAAGGCTCCATTTTGTTCTTTTTCTTTACTGGGATGAAGTACAGTGTGGTAGCGCTTTCAATACGCTTTCAAGGAATAGGATATATATGTATTGTGACACCTAATTTTTAATTGAAAATCAACATGCCTCACAGAGGCCTGCTTTAGCAGGATGATCTATTAAAATGGGGAAAATGAAAAGACAGCTATGTACTGTGAGGTCTCTCAGGAAAATATGAAAAGAAACTTTGAAGCTGTTACCAATTTGAAAACCATGAATGAGGGGATAGAGAATGACATTAGCTGCCCCATCCTATTGCTCAGAAGAACTAAAATAAACCGTAATATTATGTGATCTATAAAGTGGTATGACACATTTTATTGCTTGTTTACAATCAATTTGAGTCCTAGATAGCTATAAAGATTATTTACAGAAATTATAGAATGCTGCTGGTTTTATTTTAAAGTACTGACAGGATGGCCTTAATGATCATAAACATAAAAGAAAGAAATGAGATAAATTTTAAAATGATGATCCAAGTGCAACAGGAAGTATGAAAAATATAAAACAAACTTGTGCACTCTTCCTTGCCAACACCTGCTTTATAATCTAACACCTCTGTTATTATTTTAACAGCGCCTACCAGAGTAAATTAGAAAACACAGACATTAAAGGAGTAATTTCACTGTGCAAAAATGCATCTTTAGAGTCACATTAGGCTCAATATCTGAGTAGGATCTTTGCTTTCATAATCCATTTACTACTTTGATGGATGTTAGGATTAGAAAATGCTAAATGGAGAAGGAACATTTTTGATTATGGGCACCATTGATCTTGATGAAACCCTGTAGGTGCACGTTGTTCTTTGCAATATAGCTCGTTTCCTGCAGAACTTGTTTTATATTTACCTGCATCAGTGACTACTTTGCTTTCTGTGTATTTGGCTTGATCCTCACTCTGGTGCTAATGTCCCTGTGTATTTTTCTTTCCTTTCCCCCCCCCAAAGCCTTTTTATTTGTATATTTTAAAAGGTATGTATCAAAGCAAAACAGCTTCAATAGGTAGGGAAAAGTCAAAAGTGCTTTCTTTCTGTTTAATCTTTTAACGACCCTACCAACCAACTATGAAACTGTCATTTAGTATTTATATAAACTGAAAGGAACACTTAAGTGTTTGCAGTATGAGTTTTGGAACGAACAGGCCTGATTTCAATTCTGTTCTTTTAAAATATCTTACTAATAACCGTACAACAGAAGCAAGGATTATATCCCAATGATATTCATGAATGACTGGCACGAATGTTAAAACACCAATTTAACTATGTTTATTTTAAAATTTTTTCAGGAAACTATTGATTTATAAAACTATGTTTTACAGTAGTGTAGTAATAGATATGAATGTTAAATTGCTGTTTTGGACTAACAGAACTGTGAAAACATGGACAAAACTTTGGGTAAGGTTTTTCTGCCCCTCACCTCTCTTAAAATAGCTAAACGTCAGAAAAAATTAAAAGAGCAAGTGATTCCATATCATCTATCCTACCCAATATAATTTAATTTTGTCATTGGGATGTCACTAGAGTATATTTTTAAAACATTAAATCTGTTCTGTGATTCATTTTAGCACTTTTTTTCTCGTTTTTTGCTATGCAGCAACTTATAAATCATGTACTTCCTTCTCATTTAGCTTCCTATTATGTTAATATTTTCCCCCCAAACAATGGTGAATTGGAACTGTTTTCTAAAATTCAGTGTAGGCTCTTACAATCTGTATAGAAGGGTGGTTTGATAATTGGAAGTTCCTGGTAGCCACAAAGTTATTTCTGTTTGCTAGAGCAAAGCTACTCAGTTTACCACTCGTTACAATTAAGAGCCTTCAGACTTATGTACAGAAAAATTTTATTAAGTCAATGTTTATTGTGTCTTTGTCTCCTTTTAATTAATAACTTCGTTACAGACAGACTCTGATTTTTTTTTTAAATTCATGTATTGTTCATAACTCAGATAAAAGGACTTTTTTTTGTTCTATGCTGGAATATTTTAAATGAGAGTAAAAGGGAAAATACTCTAGAAATAGTTATATACAGTTGGCCTATAAGGTGGATAGAAAGCTGGCTGGAGCATCAGGCTTAGAGGATAGATCAATGGCTCAATGTCTGGTTGGCAGCTAGTATCAAGTGGAGTGCCCCACGGGTTGTTCCTGGGGCTGGTTTTGTTCAGTGTCTTCATCAACAACCTGGAAGATGGCACAGAGTGCACCCTCAGTAAGTTTGCAGATGACATCAAGCTGGGTGGGGGGAGGAGTAGATATGCTGGAGGATAGGGCTAGGATTCAGAGTGACTTAGGCAGATTGGAGGATTGGGCCAAAATGAAACTCATGAGGTTCAACAAGGACAAGTGCAAAGTCCTACACATAAGATGTAATACAGGTTTCCCTCACCAACTGTGGTGTTTAGGTTCCTGAAAGTTCCCACGGTTGGCAAAACTGTGGTTGGTAAGAGAAAAGACTTATGGGAAAAATGGGGTTACAGATTTGAATATGAATAATAAAGGAACATACAGTGTATAAAAATCATTTTTATTTACTTTTAATAGGTTAAAAAAGGTTCACTGTTTAGTAGTGGATCTTTTAAAGAAACTAATGATGGATGGCTGCGTCATTTTCCTTTGAAGATCTTTCTGGACCTCCTTGTATGGTTTCATGAGGTCTTCCAGTCCTCAAATTTCAAGCATCTTTCTGTGAAGGGGCCCATCTCAACCACCAGGTCTGAGAGATTTTTGGCTGCTGGAATGACCTTGTTAAGGTTGGCAAGATTTAGCTTTGACCATACAATTACCTCTTCATCCTTGTCATCTTCGTCATCACCTGAGGTGGATTTCACAGGCTCATTCAGGTACTCCTCAGTCAATTCCTCCACATGAGACTCGAGTACTCTTCCATCTCACTGGCCTCTAGGTCCTCAAACCCCTCACCTCCCACATCTTGTACAAGCTACACAATGCAGCATACCTCAGCCTCTATTGTGGGAAGTCGTTGTAACTCACTGACTGCCTCCTTCCAAAGTTTTCCCCAAGATGTGTTGATAGTTGACTGCTTCAGCTTATCCAATGACTCTTTTATGTTAGTAATACGGTCATAAATATTGTAGTTTTTCCAACACTGCATCACCATCAGTGGTGGGTCATTCTCTGTTGCCTCTAGGATGTGGCCAAAAGTGCACCCGGTATAATAGCTCTTGAATGTAGCTATTATACCTTGGTTCAGTGGTGGTAGCAGGGACGTTGTGTTAGGTGGAAGAAAAGCCCACATTAGGGTGTGCAAAATGGACTGTCTCTGGGTGGCCAGGAGCATTGTCCAATATCAGCAGGACTTTGAAGGTCAAGGGCTTGGATGTAAGATACTGCTCCACCTCATAGACAAACCAGTTGTTAAAACAGTCCATGAATACAGTGGCAGTAACCCACGCTTTGTGGTTGCACCTCCAAAAGACAGGCAGGTGGTTCTTGTTCTTATTCTTCAGCATGTGAGTTCTGTGATCTGTAGAGGAGCATTGGCTTTACCATAAAGTCACCTGAAGAGCTGGAACAGAGAAGAAGAGTTAACCTGTCCTTCACTGCCTTGAAGCCCGGAGCAGATCTCCTCCTTCTCTAGGAAGGTTCAGGAAGGTATTCTTTTCCAGAACAAACACTTTTCATTCTCATTCTAGACCTGCTCTGGTTTATAACCCTTTACCTCAATCAGCTTCTTTAGCTCAGGTGTGTACTGGGAAGTGCCTACATGGTCTGCTGAAGCCAATTCCTCCAAAATCTTTGTGTTGTGGGGCCCATGTCTTGAATTTGGTTGTAAATTTGCTTTGCCTTCTCACGTATCACTTAGGTGATCAAAAGCACTTTCTTCTATCCAAAGACTAACTACAGGCCCATTAGCCTGACTTCTATCCTGGGGAAGATCTTAGAAAAGTTTATTAAGGAGGCCATCCTTGATAGACTGGCCCAGGC
>NW_017728886.1:66779694-66791368 GCF_001723895.1 Crocodylus porosus | reverse complement strand
AGGTCTGAAGCAGTCTGCCAGCGGAGGTGGTTCAAGCACCTACATTGAACACCTTTGAGAGTAAATTGGATGCTTATCTTGCTGGGATCCTATGACCGCAGCTGACTTCCTGCCTTTTGGGCAGGGGGCTGGACTCGATGATCTCCCAAGGTCCCTTCCAGCCCTGATGTCTATGGAATCCATGAAATCTAAGTGCTTTTTCCATTTTTTCTAAGCTATGATGATGTGGCATAAAAGTCACTTTAGCACTTCCCAGTGTACCATTCTCAACATTACCCTAATAGTAACTTCACTTTTTTTAATGGCTCTCACGGTGGATTTGTTCACACCAAAATGCCTCCTTACATTTACCACACTCTCTCCACATGCTAGATAATCCAACAATTCTAATTTCGTTTCTACGGATATGGAAAGATATTTCCAGAAATTCAGAGCACCTGTGACTAGATGTTAAAGGCATGAAGCACAACACGAGACTGAGTGCGAGTGAGGAGATGGTGGCTAGCAAGAGCACAGGTGATTTGAAATGGCAAGTGGTGGGCTGATGCGCGGCCATGGAAAACTGTGGGTACTCAAAACTGTATATTGTCATAGCCAAAGTGGTATATAGAGACTATGAAATGTGAATACTCAGAACCGTGGTTGGCAAAACCATGGTTGGTGAGAGAAACCTGTAATCCCATGTATGAGTACAGGTTGGGGGCTGACTGGCTGGGCAGCAGCTTTTCAGAAAAGGACCTGGGGGTTACAGTGGACAATAAGCTGAATATGAGCTAGAAGTGTGCCCTTGTTTTCAAGAAGGCTAACAGCATACTGGGCTGCATTGGTAGAAGTGTTGCCAGCAGGTCAAGAGAAGTGATTATTCTGCTGTATTCAGCACTGGTGAAGCCACATCTGGAGTGCTGTGTCCAGTTTTGGGACCCACCCACTACAGAAAGGATATGGACATATTAGAGAGAGTCCAGCAGAGGACAACAAAAATGGTGAGGGGCTGGGGCACATGACTTCTGAGGGGAGGCCGAGAGAAGTGGACTTATTTATTTGGAGAAGAAAAGAGGGGATTTAATAGCAGCCTTCAACTACTTGAAGGCAAGTTCAAAAGAGGATGGAGCTAGACGGTTCTTACTGGTGGCAGATGACAGAACAAGGAGAAGTGGTCTCAAGTTTCATCAAGGGAAGTTTAGGTTAGATATTAGGAAGGATTTTCTCACTAGGAGGGTAGTAAAATGCTGGAACAGGTTACTCAGAGAGATAGTGGAATTTCCATCCTTGGAGGTTTTCAAGACCTAGCTAGACAAAGCTTTGGCTGGGATGATCTAGTTGAGGATGGTCCTGCTTAGAGCAGGGGGTTGGACTAGATGACCTCCAGAGGTCCCTTCCAGCCCTAGTTTTCTATGATTCTATAGAGCATCTGTGACTTTATGGTAATTGCCAATGTGTATGCTCTCAGCACGACAAATGTAAGTTGCTAGCTGCTAAGGTGGTGTTGGATTGGTGTTGTAGTTATGTGTATGTAGCAAACACTGGGCCCCAGGCATGGGGTCCCCAGTCCCCTGCTGGTCATGCAGCTTCTGCTTCACCCTGGTTCCGAGTATCCTCCCCTTCTTCCTCCCTGCCACACCTTGGTATGATTATTTTATTTGGAAAAGGGAGGCTACCCAGGCGACCCAGAGTGAGCCTTTGACCACTAACAAGCTGTGCTGTAGCACAGTAAGCACCTTAAAGCCAGATTTCATGGCCTCTGACCTCCCTTGTACCCACAACACTTGCTGTCCCTTGTTCAGACCTCAGCCTTCCTGGCCTCTGCTCTTTTCCTGTCACTGGGCCTTTTAGCCCAGGCCCACCGTGCTGGACCTGGCTTCTGGGTTCTAGCCCTCATCCTGCCTGTTTTGGCTTGGCGGCCTTGGCCCTGATAGCTCCACCCTGCTTGGGCCCTGGGTCCCCCATGGCCCTGCCTCCACTCTGCTTGGGTGCTCCTGAGATCTTCTCCATCCCTGCTAGTCCCAATCCAGCCCACTTGTAAAGCCCTAAATGAAAACAAATACAACTAAAGCTGTCAGTCCACCAGCTGTATAATCCAACTTCACCCCATACCCTGGGTCATAAGCCTCTGCAAGCCCTTCAGCACCGTACTTGCATTCCCAGGACAGCTCAGGAGTCAGCCAGGTACTCCTCTGTAGTTTTCCTGACCAGGAGCTCTTTCCCCTGCAGGCTTCAGGGCCAGACTGACTGCCCTGCCCCCTCCTGGTCAGGTGGCTTCCCTTGACTGGCCACAGGAGTGCCCTTTTACATAGCGGGTAGCTTGCTGCCTTTCCTTTTGCAGCCAGCATCTGTTCATCTGTCTGGGCTTTATCTGCTCCTGTTTCTCTTTTGAAGTAACAGGAGCCTTGATGGTCCAGGAAATATATGAGAGGCAAGGATGATAACTGATTGGCGTAGACTTGGACAAGCTTTCAAATGCAATGCATTCTTCTACAGGTCTATCTAGTAGTTAACATGTACACACTTACCTCAGAGTAGCTTGTTTTTGGGTCCATACACTAAAAAATATCCTGACTTCTACAACTAAAATAAAAATTTAGCACTTTTTTGGCCACCTGTAATGCACAATGTTTTAATGGACAACTCAAGCTTTGATCTTTCAGAAATATAGTTTTATCTGACCCTTTACATTCATATGTGAAGAGCTCTGAAGGCAGGTGACATATAACAGATTTAGCTTCCAGGGAACAAGTGTTCAATAGGTGAGAAGAATCTCTCTTTTTAACCAACAGGAAAATATCACTCTTGCCTTATTTAAGTGTAGTCCTGATTTTTTGTTATTCTTGTTAATATTTTCTTTCCAGTTTCTTCCTCAGGGCATCTTACAGGCCCTTGTACTTTCTTCAGGATTGTCCCTCCTTACCCTCTATATCACCATTGCTTCATTGTGGTGGTTTGCTGACATACATTTTTTTCAGTTGTATCTGCCAAAACTGACAGTTATTTTAGTAACAAGTGCTCCTTCAATAATGTTTCAGCACTCAGGCATCCTCCCTCATTATTTTCTTCCTTGGGGATAACTGTTCAGAAAAACATCTCTGTTCTTACCTGGGGTTTCAAGATATGAAAATTCATTTAGATCACAGTTATCATTCTTCCCTGATTTAATAATTTGGGGAGCTGAACTGAAGTATGCAAGAACAGTTTGTGCAAGTTGCTTGCCTACTCTGCTTTCTGAGAGTGACTACTTTTGCAACCAGCTTATTATCCTGTTTGCAGGAGAGTGAGCAGAAGAACCAGAGTTATAATTACATTTACACTTCCATGCTAGTGTTGAAACATTGTTAATAGATTGATCATTTACATATTTTGAAGTTAAATACTATTGGAATTGTTCTCTTTTCTACATTAATTCTTGACTCCTAGGAGGAGGCACTCTCCAGGCTGTACTTGGGAGTGAAGGAGCTGGCATTTCATTTTCATATCATTGTCATTACTGAAGTCCTTATTAGCCCAAATCATGGTCAAGAGCACCATTGTGCTAGGAGACGTATTCACACAAAACAAAACAGATGTTCTCTATCCCCAAAACACCACAATCTGTGCATAAAGACAGAAAAATAAGTCTTAGGCAGTGAATGAGATTGATGATAGAAGAGCTGTTCCCCAAACTGATTGACATAGGCAGGGTATGTTGGCTGCCCGATAGGTTGGGGTCTACCTCAAGAGGTATCCTTAGCAGTTAGAGGCATAACAAACACCTTCAGCACCCGAGGGGGAGAGGTGGGGGAGAAGTAGAAGAGGGTATGCTGACTGCTGGAGAGCAGGGTTGAGAGGAAGGGAGGGAGAGCAAAGTCTAACCTGCTGCTGCACTCTGCAGAGTGAAGGCTGCTGCTTCTACTTCTGGTGCTAATGCTGTAAGTGTTGGCCCAGGTGGCAGCAGCCCATGGCCAGTTCCCTGAGAGCTGTCCCTAGTGCTCCACTCATTCTCCCTACCCTGCTTATTGGGTTATTGGGTGAAAGGCTGCACCTGCCACAACAGTCTCCCCGGGGACTATGGGGGGACCACAATTCTGCTTGCCCTTTCCTCCAGATACACTGCTGAGTGTGGTGCTTCCCTGCTCAGCTCCTATGGCTGGGCCAGGGCTACACAGATATGTGCATGCTGCGCTTTGGGGCCAGGGGGTAAATCTGGCACCAAATCAACAGTTGGTACCTGGGGCTGGTGCCCCACTTATCCCACCCTATTTATGTTGCAACAGTTCAGTAAGGAACTTGGGAATGGATACAGAAATCCCACAAGGTAGGGAGAAGACAAGACTGTCCAAGACTAAGCAGGTTAAAATGCGAGTTCCAGCCATCACTCTGAGCTGACAGAAGGACTCTGACAGAAGTTTGCCTTATTCAGTCTGCAAGTGCCAACTGATCTGCTTTACATAATGTGAACTCTGCACAACTAGATTTAAATGGCATGTGACAGAACCCTTTTTAAAAAAGCAGATTAGCTTCTTGACCCAGTTAATCAATACAATGACAAAGAACAAATAATGTTAATGTGATACAAAATTTCAAATACATGTACTAGTAAGTTAAATGAATCTGTAAGGTGTCTGCCACTGTCACATGGATCTGTGGGTTTCTCCAAAGACATTAGCACCGTTGTCATCAGAGGTAATTTAATTAATTCTGGTATTTTTCATGACCTGGAGTTTTGCTGTCTCTGTTTTGCTATATCAGTTGTGGTTGCTGCCTTTTCTCGCAGAAGTCTGACTCAGTGTCCCTTATCACCTCCCTTCTTGGATTTTGAGAAGGTGTAACCTATTCCTTTGCAGAATGTGTCCATCTGGGTTGCAATCTCATAACACACTGTGGTTCCTATTGTGATGATACTGCCATTCTGCAGTCGGTTTCTTATTATAGACATAAAAGATATCATTTTCATGAAGTAGCAGCATCTCCAGCAATTCCAAATCATGATGACGTTTTAGTTTATAGGTTTTCCCGTCTGTTTTGGAGGGCTTTTTTTTTTAACATGTTCATTTGAGGTCCTAGTGATTCTCTAACTAGCAGGTATTTTTTTCTTTTGAACAATATTTCAGGGGGTGTTTCTTTGCCACTGTTCTGTAATTTTACAGTGTTACATAGGGATCAAAATCTGATTCCATTCTTTTTCAGTAAAATCTGTACCATATTGACTACATTTTCCAGTGGCTGATTAGACTGGGGAGATTGAGGACCAGTTGTTGCTACTTCTCTGAGTCTATTCTTTATTGCAAAGGGGAAAGGTCTTAGGTGGGAAAAAGTCTAATCAAAGACTTTTTTTGAAGAAATTTGCTTCTCCTTTTTTCTTTTATTTCTTTTCTTTTCTTTTTCTTTTTTTTTTTTGTTTTGAGAAAATACTGGGGTGGGGACTGTAACTCTCAGTGATAATTTACAGCTAAAGATTATCAATCTAAGCATCTGAAAGGATGTAAATATTCCCTACTTGCATTTGGATCGTGAAAGACACTTGACCAGTCAATCACATACACATCTTCAGAAGGAAGTTATATGCATAGTATATGTGCCCCAAGAATTCAGTAGAAGTATTTAGATGAAAAGATAAGAATGAGCATTTAAGACTTGCTGTAGGGGTAACCTGGAAGCTGAGGTTCCATGGACTTTGGATGACTTAGTTCCCTAGCTAGAGAAGGCTGGGTAGTACAGTTTGACAGGATCTCCTGCAGAAACTTCGATCACGAACATGCTTCTCTGGGATCTGATTTATAATCGCTCTGCTTAATTTATGTGGCATGATTGTAAATTGGGTGCTGCTTGGTCAGATGCTAGGAGCCCACTTTAAGTAAGTCAGGGTGGGAGGAGTCCAGCCCTGGGGCTGCTCTGCAAATGGGTGGGCTTTCCCAGCCCTGGGGCTGCTTTATGAACATGTGCACATGTTCTGGGACCATATTGTAGGTCCTACATGTCCACATGTTTGCCAGTGCTGGGAGCTGTGCTGGGCACACAAACTAAGTTGAGAGGGTACTGGGGACAGCATGTCCAGTGGGGCTGGCAAGTCTGTGGTAGTGGTGGGATGGAGGGTTAGTGGATCCCTGAGTGGTGTTGTCCATCCAGGGCTGTGCTGGTATACATTCGGGTTATATTTGGCATGTGTTATACTGATCTACCTCAGTGTTCAAGTTGGATCAGGCCGGTCATGTTTTGTGATCTAAGTTTCCCAAACATATGTACAGATCAACATTTTGATTGATCTAACCCTAGTTAGGTTGATCTAAGTGTAAGTTCTGCATGTAAGTGAACTAAGATAGATGGGGAATCACTTCTTTTTTGCCCTATCTAGCCTACCCAAACATATATACAGTACAGCAATTAGATTGAACTAAAGTAGTTAGAGCAATCTAAGTGTAACATCTTTGCACACCCTTTGACTAGGTCAGAACAAACAGCTACACTCTAGTCATTAGAACACGCTAGGGTAAGATCAAATATAGTTCTTTTAATTTCTTTTGTTTTTCATGCCTGGCTGTCTTCAATATACAGTTTCTGTCTTTAATTATTTCTTTTGTTTATGTAGTAAGTTTTTCTTCCATTTCTTAAACCTCACTGATTGCCTGTGGTAAATGGGGTTTGAGAGCATTTTGGCAAACCCAGGCAAGGCTCTCCTATAGGGAATGCTCAGGTTGCTGCTTTGGGCAGCTAGATTAGGCACATTTTTCTTTTCACCACTATAAGAAACCATTTTACCCTGATCTGTTGGTTCAGGTATAGTGGTGATGACCTCAGTTTAACTGTGATATAACTGCTTGGAGCCTCTGGCTCTAATGTGCTACTGTTTTCCCCCAGAAATAAACAGCATCTATCTTAATGCCTTCTCTACTCTAAATATTTTGTTGCATTTTTCTTAGAAATGCTTTGTGCAGTAAACAGAAAAGTGGTAATGTGTGGAATGTGCATAAACATGTGCTAATTTTTTCTAAGGGTGACTGCTGGACCCCTGTTTACATAACAAGCATAAAGAAATAGTTGGTGTCAGGCATCTTGTCAAAAATTTTTTGTACACAGTGGAAAATCTGCCCTTTTCCCCTATGTATATATTTCTTTGGAGTCTATATATAAGCAAGGGAATTGGTTTTTGTTTTTGTTTTTTGAGGGGGGGAGGATTAGCTCTACAGTCATCACCAGTGAATCTGTCTTCCCTGTTGGTTCTCCATAAATGTATCATTCTCAAATCAGTGAATCCAGCTTCTCTTTCATCTCATTTGGTAAAGAGATCTTTTTGTACAGGCTGGAGTCTTAGTTGAACTTTTAAAACTGTATTCTGTACTCTGGTCTGTTGCCTAAAAGACCATCCCCATACACAACCGCTTTGGTTCTATGCCTCTAAAATTAGTGCACCTTCCTGATAAAGAACTAGATGTGTTTTAACCCAATATGACATGCTTTTTTCTGTTACTATTACAATTTGTTCATTTTCTAATTTGTTATTTAGCCATACATTTAGGCCAGTTATTTCCTTGGTAGAAATAAACTCATGACTTGAGAGCCTTTAAGTAGTTTTCATCTCTCACATGTGACTTTTCTTTCAATGCTAATATCACGGCTTCTGGCACCACATTGCCTTTTGCAATTTTATTCAATTTAAAATTAATATGTGTTCATATTTTCAGATTAATAGATCATTCTTTTGTTGCAACATTGTCCATTGATCCCCTGAAGTTAAATTAATGATGGCTAATGATCCTTAAGTTAATGATGGCTTTATTCTGTTTGTCCATGCTGTGCAAACCTTATTAGGATTGCAAACTCTTGTAAAATTATGTAATCTGGTGCAGTTCATATATTCCCCCTCCCCTCCCAATTTACTTTCTTCAAGACAAATGTTGGACATGATCTTGGCATGTATTATTTGCCACGGTGTATGTGACTCCATGTGCTGTTTTGTGGGTTTCAAGTTCAAATTTTGCATGCCTTTTTGCCTCAGGTCTCTCTACATCTAGTATTATGTATTCTCTACACGTTCATGATGTCAGAACACTGTCCATCTTCCATAACCTTGTGTCTTGACTGAATGATGTCCTTTGATTGACACATTTTAATTGCTTTGTTAAGGGTTAAGCTTAGGTATCTCTGTTTTGAGTGTTTTGTTCCAGAAACCAGTCATCATCTGTTCTCCTATTAGGGACTCCCAGTGTTGCAAGATTTGCTCCAGCTTTACATCAGTCTAAAATGTTTCACCTTCTTTTCTACTTAATCAGTAGTCACTTGCATGTTTTATTTTTAGTCGAGGCACAGTGCTCTTCAGATTTCTGCAATCTGTTTCATAGCTGGTTCTTTCCAGCTCAGTTAACTAAAAAGGCATGAAGTGTTTCATAAATAGCTATTGTCAGAAATAAAACTGCCATTTAACTGTCTTCCTTTTTGCTTGTACCCATTGTTTGCAGAAACCATGTCTGAACCTTCTCAAGTTGTCCTCCAGTTTTCAAGAGCGTTTCAGTTTCATGGCTTTTAATTGTTCCATTCTTTGACTTGGGGCATTTTCTTACTTTGCATTACTCCTGAAACATTTGATCATTAACAGCCAAAGCATTTGACACAGGTCTGTTTTATCCAGTGTGCGTGTGTTGTATAATATAAACCTCTGTGTGACGCTGGCTCTTGCCATATTTTCTTTATGATACAGTTTACCAGAAACTGGTGTTTTAAGGTGCCTCAAACAGAGGGTAAAGGAGTAACCCCCTCCCAGGGGGAATACAAGGCAGTGTTAGTGTATGATAAGTAGTGATATCTGTACTTTGGCAGCCTAAGTTTGCAAGATGAGAAGGGGCATAGTAAGGTGGCTTTGTGGATGTTAGTGAGAGCTCTTCCTAAGCATAAGGAAAGAAAGAAGGCACAAGGTATTTGTTTGAATTAATATCAAGTAGGTATATCCGTCATAGAATTAGAAGTTCTGGGATGAAGGAGATTCCAAAAATCCCTAGGTAGCCTTTTCCAGTGTTCCCCAACCCTAACAGTCAGAAAATATTTCCTGGTGTATAACTGAAATAATCTGTGCTGCAAATTAAGCTTATTTTTTCTTGTCCATTCAGTAGACATGGAGAATTTGGTTACTGTTATGTTACCTCCTTCTTCTCCTTCCCGTCCTGCACCTACACATACATCCTTCTACTTTCTAGATTAAACAGACCCAATTTTTCAAAATGTCCTTATAGGTATACTTATCGTTCTCATTGCTTTCCTTTGGACTTCCTTCAATTTGTGGCTGTCCTAAAGCATGAGAACCAAAAGTTAACATTGTTTTCCAGGTGACACCTCATGAGAAAATTACCTCCTGTGTCTTACATACAGCACTTCTATTACTACAACCAAGAATGGGATTTATATTTTTCACAATCACATTATATTGTTAACTCATGTCATATTTATTCATGTATTACATGCATCTCTTCTTCAACATCAGTCCCCTAAAATTGGGGTGCATGTCGTAAAAGGGAAGGTGATTTTCTGTTCAGAATCGAAGCCTTGATCCCCGCTCCACCAGGCAGCAGCACAGGTAATTTGTATTCTGGCAGATGAGGGAGTCAATTGACTTAGTGCTTCCTGTTCCTCACTTCACAGGTGTTAAAGATTGTTTCTCCTGTTTTAATGTCCTTGATGTTCCACTAAACAAGCTAACCTCTCTTCTGGCAATTTTTCTGTCCACTAGTTACTCTTAGTCTCTCTCCTGATATTTTACAGCCCTGTAGAATATTTTTAGATCTTTTCAAAAGCATAGATACCTATGGAAACCAGTCTTCAGTCATGGCTAATGTTTTTTTCCAGTTGTTAAGATCATTTTAAATTCTGATCCAATCCTCTCAAATTCTTTCAACCCTTCCTTTCCATGCGTGGTGTCATCTACAGATTTTGTGTTCCCTTTATTTTATCATCCATAATGTTAATGAAAAGAAATAGGCCCAGGACATATCCCTGGGGAGACTCATTTGAGATGACTTCCCAATTTCATTATGAACTGTCGATAATTATTTTTAGAGGATTTTTTCTACCAGCTGTACAACACTCTTACAGTGATTATGTCAAGAACCTGTTGCTTCAGCTTGCTTGCGAGAAAGTCACAGGGGACAATTTCAAAAGCTTCACTGAAGTTAAAATGTATCATATCTACTGCTTCCCTTTATCCACTAGTGTATTTATCCTGTCAAAGGAGGAATTAGATTGTTTTGAAATCATGTCTTTTTGACATATCCACATTGGTTGGCTTTTATTGCTTTATCTTCCCCCTACTTGCAAATAGATGAATAAATTGTTCTAGATTGTTTCTGGGAAATAAGGTTGTCTGTTCCATAATACTAGTGTATAATTCCTTGGACCTTCTCCCTGTTTGCAGTACTTTGGGACCTCTCCTGGCCTCCAAGAGTTCTCAAAGATAACTACTAAGGGGTTCAGAGATTGCTTTGGTTAATTTCTTATGCACTAGAGGATGATTTTCCCCTGGCTCTTCTGTTTTAAATATTCTTTTGCTTGTTTTGTTTTTTTTTGATGGGGAATTTAGCTTGAATTCCAATCTTCCTGTTAAAATTAATGTTGTTAAGCTGTGGCCAGCAACCTTTACAACAGAGGTTCCCAGACTTTTTCTTATTGTGTATTCCCTTCCAGATTTACCAGCTCTCCACATACCTCTACTAGCATATGTTTTATGTTTTAACTCTTTAAATGCCAATTATTATTATAATGAAACTTAAATCCACCATTACACAATTTCTCCCGAGTACCCCCCAGAAACGTCTTGAGTAACCCTAGGGGTACATGGACCACAGTTTTGAAACCCCTGCTTTACAGGCTGCAGGCCAGAACACCCACACTCCAACCTGATGTAGGCTGGGACAGCTTTGCCTTTATCTGCATGGGGGTCAGGGAACTAAGAGATGTGCCCACATCATTGGCACTTCTTTGTGCACCCTGATCCCCAACTGCCACATGGGCAGTTGGGTACAGTTCCCAGCTGGTAGGGAACTAAACCACAGCCAGGAACACGGACTCTGCATCCACACAGCCACCTCTTTTCTCTGACCTCTTGGCTGGTGTGGCCTCACTGCCCAGCCACACATGGATGTGACCAGAGGCAAAGCCCTCTTATCCCTAGGCTGTAAGGTGTTTACTGTTATATTTAAGTATTACAATTGACCTTTTTTTGTGAAGTCTGAGACAAGGAAAATGTTGAATATTTCATCCTTTTTTGTACACCCTTTATTTTTTCTTTTCCTACTTTTGTAATAGACCTATACTTAAATTTGTTCTCTTTTCCTTCAAGTGTATTTATACAACCTTCTCTTATTGTCTTTTACATCCCTACTTGAAACTCACTATGTCTATTACCATTTCTGGTTTTTTTTCCATGCATGATTTTGCCATTCCTTGTATACTTATCCTGCATTTTCATTGTTCATATTATTGCTTTATTGTTTTCAGGTCATAAAGAGTTCGAGATACAGCTATAATGGCCTCTTTCCTTTTTTTTTACATGTGACCTTTTATCTCACCCCCTTTCAAACTAGGTGAAGAAAACCAGAACCATAGGCTGATCAGAGGCACGACCTAATTCCATGATATTGAATGAGAAATAACAGGTATGGGAAGGCTGGGCTAGGCAGGACCTTAAAAATGAAGAGAAGTAGCTTATTTTTCATAGATTTCA
>NW_017728886.1:66764604-66779231 GCF_001723895.1 Crocodylus porosus | reverse complement strand
TTTAAGAGGAGGTTAGATGAACACCTTGCTGGGGTCGTTTGACCCCAGTGCTCTTTCCTGCCATGGCAGGGGGTTGGACTAGATGATCTGCTCAGGTCCCTTCTGACCCTAGAATCTATGAAACTTAGTCATAGTGTGGATATGAGGATCTAGATGGGCTTTGGAATCAAACTGATGACTAGTTTTTGAGTTTGAGTGACAAGCAGGAGGGTGATGCTATTCACAGTCATTCCCTTTTCTGTGTCCTTATGACAAAGTTTATCAGAATTTGCACATTCATTGAGTCTAACAGGCTGTGCTGTGAGTGTTTCTGCTGTGGCCTCAACCTCTGCGCCATCAACCATGCACTTCAGTACCTGTGCCACTTCAGTCCCTGTTATCTACCTTGATTAAAAAAAGAAAGGGGACAGGGATTGTGATTGTTAAGAAGGGTTATTGTGATAAGCCAAGCTTGAGATGACAGGTAGGTATCCATAAAAGCATGTCAAACAGGCCAAGATTTTATTTTGGATGGAAGGAGGCAAATCTGTAATAAAGTAGATCCTTAGTCATCCACATACAAATGGAGTTACTCCAGCAAAAGCTGGAGGAGGTTGTGGAGTATCTCCCAAAAGATTTGCTGAAGAAACAGCTGGAGATATGGGAAGTGAATCAGAATGCACCATCAGAAAATCCAAGAGAGAGGAATTCAAGAGGAGCAAAGTTAAATGACAGATCAGCGAGATGTATGAAGCACTGGGCCTAAGATATAGCTAAGCACATATTTATGGCTAGGTCATTGGAGATATTGCACTCTTCACTTCCCAAAAACCCATATTTCAGTGAGCTGGCTTCTTAAGGACAAGGGCTAGAGTTAGCTTTAGCTGGGAAACAGTGTCTTCTGCTGTTACTGGTGAACAATGAGTAATGGTCCTGCCCCACCAAACCCCCCCCCCATAAAACACCCCCCAAACTGCATCAGTGCATTTATAGACACTGGAGGGGCTGGCTGGGGCATGAGCATATTTTAGTGAGTGGGTGGCCTGCCAGCTAGCTGTGCCACAGCACATTGAGCCAGGGGGAGCAATGTCTCTGTCAGCCAGAGCTGCTCTGCCCCAGCTCAACATGCTGCAATCCTAAGCACACATGGAGACTGCCAAATGTCCAACAGCAATAAGCTCCAGATCTTAATAAGCACGTGTAAACACACCCACTGAATACCCATATGTCTTGGCTGTATTGTGACACTTTGCTTTAACCATTATCTGTTTAACCACTAACTCTGCTTTAACCATTATCCATTTAACATTTGTTTTCCAAATAAATATTTATTACACATACATATTTTATCCCTTGTTTAAAGGCATATTTATAAACACTTATTCTGTAAAGTTGTGCCTCATAATAAATTAATGAAAGACTGGTTTTGTTGCTAAATAATAGAAGGTAATACATTCTTGCTAAGCTTAAGTGGAAGTCATAAATCCAGGTGATTAGTCACACCTAACTATTGTTTTAAATCCAGTATAATTTATATTGGATCTATGAAAAGTGCAGGTATATACAACAACAAAAAGCAAATCCTTATGTTTTTGGTTAAATAAAATGCAGGGATATGAAGCAGTAGTGTCCCAGTTGGTGCTGAGTTCATGTGCAGTGGCCATGGGTAGATGGTGTGTCATTTCATACTTCCTATTGAGCTCTTACTAGAGACAAACTCATTTCACTTTAGACCTATGGTTGAATTGACAGGAGATTCCAGAGAGGGAAAAAACCTAGTTCCTTAACCTAAACTGTACACAAATGCCAAGACAAAGAAAAATTAGATACAAAAAAAAAAGGCTCAGCATCTGAGCAGTAGTATAGAAATATAGTACACAGAAGCCTGCATTATTAATTTAGTTTATGTTTTGTTGCTGCTGTTTTGTTTCTAAGTGAAGTAATAGACCCTGAGGCAAGGTAACAGGTATCTCGAGTGGTAAAGGCATTCAGGACTGAACTGAATAGTTGTCAGGATTTTGATTTGTTGGCTGAATGATGTGCTAGATGTCAAGTCATAGGTTGTTTTATTGACTTCCCAGCAGGGGAATAAATCAGCTGGGTTTTATAGCATTGGCAATGATTTGACTTGAGTGGCTTTCAGCTGAAGAAAATAGCAAGCAGATTGCAGAAGGATTAAGTGGACCTAAAACACTTTGATTTGACTGTTTGTAATACAGTACCGTAGGGATCTCACCAATCCATTTTACAATACACAGAAGACTTTATTTTACTGTGGATGCAGTTGTGTTGGAGTTTAGCAATTAGACCACACATGCATTATTTAACTAAAATATTTATTTTTATATACCAGTTTTTCTGCCAGTGGATCTGTGTTACTTACACATTGTCTTTTACATGTGTGCATGTGTCCTCACACATATGCACACATGCAATTCCACTGTAAATGTGAGGTTCCTCATGTATTCTCATAGAATTTTAGAAGTCTCAGAAAATTAGCTTTTCTAAAATACTTTATGGTGGTGTTCAAATAATTCTGTGATTATGATAATACAATAGTTTGTTTTATAGAATGCCTGAAACTTTGTGTATTTGAAAAGACAAATCACACCAGCAATGTGAATAAATGAATTTACATATCAACTCTTTGGAAATATGGCTGCTATAGCACGTTGATTTTATTTCACTGTTTCTTGAGTATTGAAGTACAATCCTAGAAGTATAATCTATGTTCTACTTTTGTTAGAGTTTATGCCATCTTTGGCATGCAATTTTTCCATGGGTTGATAGAAAATTGACTATAATTTGAGCCACCTTTGCACAAAGATGCAGTACAATTTCCAATTTTAATGATGATTTAACAAACTTGGTTTTATTATCATTTTCTAAAAAAAATAACTGGAATATAATTTCCTCTGTCAACCAGCATCCAATTTAGTCTATTGGGAAAGTCTGCATTTCTTTAATGTATCTAATGACACGCATTTGCTTGCTTGACTTTGCCTTTTAAAAAAGTCTATAAGCTGCATATATAGAAAATTAAGTAAGTCTGTATTTTCGTCAAAATCCTTGTGACAATTATAAACTCACAGCCTATACTTTTAAAAAACTAAATAAGCTCTCCCCTCAATCACCATGAGTAAGTACTTACCATCTACAAAGGAAGGAACGCAGAATGAATAATCTTGACCTCTCAGAATGTCACACTGAGTTTGTGATAAAAAATAATTTAGGATAATGTGCTCTATTTCCCCCATTGCTTCAGAGACCATGCTTCTGAACCAAGCAGAAAATCATCAAAAAGAGAAATTCAAAACAACCCACCTCAGAGATATGGTGGTTAGAATATCTCCTGGGAGGCCAATGATATGGGTTCATATCCTTTCAAGCAGAAGAGGGAATTAAACCTGGGTCTCCCACATCCTCTGAGTGCTCCACTTCCTTGGGTAAAAGTAGGTCTACCACATGTTCCTTCAGCAGTTATGTAAATCTAGTCCTATGTTTCCACTGCTTTTTTGAGGTAAGTACCTGGCTAAAGCATTCTGTTTTGGATCAAAAATGTCTTTTGACCTGAAAAAAATTACGAATTTGTACAATTCTACATGTATCAACAGATATTGCAGTTTGTTCCATATTTAAAATAAGAACTAGATTATATGGTAACTTTTAGTAAATGCTGACATTTGAATGGCAGCTACCTACTTGGCCTTCGTTTACCCTGGAAAGTATTTGAGACTATTAATTCTTTTTCATGAGTCAAAAATGCTTGCCTTCTTCCTGGTTTATTATACTTTTTCTTCCCTTTATTTCAGCTTGATGAACTTCTATTTTCCTTTGGATCTGTATCTTTTAATTTTTCTCTTTGGTTATTGATTTTGTGAATGATTTAACCATTTGTTACACCATGATTTTCTGTAGTTAGCCTGAGAAAAAACTAAAGTACATTGGTGAGAAAAACAATTCCAATCCTTCCAGCCATTGATTTTTTTTTGTCTGAAATTAATGTCAAGAACTTTTCAGAAAAGGAAATAATTCTAAAGAATAACCTAAACACTATAAATAATTTCTTCTAAACAAAATGACTAAACAACCTGTCCATTTAGTTGTAAATCTTGTTTCTGAAATGGAGCGTTTGGTGGGTAATAACAGTAAGATGCATTTGGTAATAGCCTTTATTGGACCAATTATATAATTGGGAGAGATGTTCAGCAAGCTTTTGGGTACAAAATACCCACCTCCTTAAGGGAAGATATCCCTTAAACTAAATGCCAGGTAAAGCAATAACATTAAATCATTCTGTAAATGAAAGTGTTCACTCAGAGAAGTGGGGGGAAGATGGTAAATCAGAAAGATGGTAGAGCAGAGAGATGTTATTGGAAGTAACTACAAATAGAGTAAAAAACAATTGTAATAGATAAACTTAATTGCATAAGAATAAGGGTGAAGTGTCATGTTACACTTAGACCATACTCAATCTGTGAAGTGTTAAGTGGTGTTAAGACTGCAGAAAGAAGTGTCGGTTTTTGCCTGATCTGGCCACAGAAAGTACTCCATAGCTGCGACCAAATACAAGTGCATGGCTGCAGACAGATGAAAAAAAATGGCTGATTCAGTGAAAATCTGACCCCTCATTTCATCATTTCATGAGGTATCAGATAAAAACTCTTCAAAATGTAGTGTCTTCTGTAACTTGTGTCTGTGGAGCTCTCAGCCTATTGCTATTTTCAGAATGAGAGGGGGAGAAAGGGAGCAGGTGGAGTTCAGTCTGGGGGAGGTTTCAGCCCCCCCCCCCCCTTGGGCGGTATATTGGAACCCCCCTGAGGTGGGGGGGAGGCTCTAATTCACACCCTCCATCCCTCAGCAACAGCTGGGGAGTTCCAAGAAGGAGGTCCCTCTGATGCCTTTCCCTCCTCCCATTTGAAAAACAGTGAGCACTGTCAAGGAACCATGGCCATTGTTGAGGGACCCTGGCTGCAGGCTCCCAGTCCATTGCCAGATTCCCTCCCCCATTACCAACAGTTAACTTATGTTTGGTCTGGGGTAACATTCTAACTGAGAATGCTGTGCAGAAAATGCTCTGAGCTACAGCTGGGAGCTGCACTTCTCTCTGCACCCAAAGTTAGAATTTGTTGTTGAAGGTTACTACTACCATGTCTTGCCTGCACAGGTCTGACTTGCCACTAGAGGGCTGGTGAGCTGGGGTGTAGCTAGGAGCCAGGGTCCCTGGGCTCTATATCTGCATGCTTCCTCACAGCTCTATGGTGCCACTGCACTAAACCCTGCCATGTCTGCTACCAGCTTGAAACTCCCTTGCTCCTCACAGCTCCATGCTCTGATACCTCCATGCTGGGAATGGATCTGCCAAGATTTAGTGTGATGGCAGTATGGAACCACAGGGAAGCATACTTCCCTCCACCCAACAGCTTTATGTCCTACCATGCTAAATCCAAAAAGATCTGTTCTGGTAACATGTCCCTCTCCCCCTACCAACCCAAGAACAGAAACATGGGGTGCAGACTAAAGCCAAGGGCCTCATTAAGCTGCCTGGCCAGGGGAGAGCAGGTAGTACTTGGGGAAGATGGACCAGGTAGTATGGGAAAATTTCACTTAATTTTGAGTAATCAAGGGTAATTAAACTTTTTTCTGCAGTTTTTGCTCAGTTCTGAGAGAAAGATGCATCCCTTTCCAGGGAAGGCTGGGCGGGGGGATGGAGAGGAGAGGCCTGGGATTGGGTTGGCAAGGTTTGGTGGATGGTTTCCCTCAGCACAGCTCTCTCCCCATCCCCCCATCCCAGTAAGGCAGGGTCTCCAACCTTTTTAAGTAGGAGATCACGTTTGGCATTTAAAAGCAACCTAAGATCTATTGTGTGCTGCCACCCCTCCCCCCGCCAGCAGGTAAGTCTGTGGGGAGGGAAGCAGGGGGCAGATCAGGGCAGAGGGAGAAAAAATTATTTGGGGATGTGCCTCCCCAGAAGGTAAATCCCACCTGGCCAAGATCCCCACCAACTTACCCCTGCTACTGCCTCTGCGGCACTGCCCCTCATTGTGGGGACCTCGATTTAGTCCCTGCCCCTTCCCTCCTCCATGGACTCACCTGTTGGGCTGGGATGCATGTGTGCATGCATGCGGTCGCACAGCCCCCCACCCCAGCCTCAGGTGGACTCCAAGAGGCTCTGAGATCTACCACAAGAGGCTCTGAGATCCAGCAGTGGATCAAGATTCACTGGTTGGTGACCACTGCAGTAAGGGAACATGATGGTCTAAAGAGAAAAGCCACATCCCCCAACCCACACATGTCTCTCCACCTCCCATTTCTATGCTCTCTCTACTGTAACCTTCTTCCTGGCATTGGGTTTTCCTTGAGTACAAGGACTGTTAGGTCAGCAATGGAGTAGTTCTGTGAAAAGTATTCTCCCACTGATGACTAGGTGTTTTCATCCTTGTGAAGAGTGTTGTTTGACTTGAGGATCTAGCCCATAGTTTTGTTTTGAGCATTATAAAGTAAGTATATGTAGGTGATATGAAAATGGTAATGTGTAGTCAGCCTTAAAATTGCAATTTAGAACTGCATGTAGAATATAATCTGGAAACATTGCTTGTAAAAACAGATTACATTCACTAAAATCACATGCCAAGATATCCAAGAGACATTTGTAGTATATGGATATAGGGCTTTCCTTTTTGTCATTGTGAATGATTGTTTGGTACAACTCCAAAAGAAAACAAAGAATTTTTACAAGTATGATAAAACCACTGCAAATATAAAGTGCAGTTTATCATGTTAAAACACTTCTGATAGATACTTCTTTAGGTTTTAATAGGGTCTTTTTATGCTTAATGTCAAAAATATTTTTGACTGTTTTGTCATTAGAAAATACTAACTTCAGGAGGAAATAATATATTTCAAATACAATGCAACTGTACACTTGCAGTGGGTTCTTTAATACTAGACTGCAACATTACTAATTGATCACACAATGCTTCTTATAATCTATCAGTCTCCTCTGGCAATTTGTGTGTCTAGCTTATCTGTTAAATATTAAAAACCTTTTTGTGTCTCTTATGTTTTGTATGAAACTATTTAAATGATTTTTTCCTGTCTCATAAACATACACACACACAGCTACAGTGCAATAATGCCTCAAATGGGGAGACAATAATATTTAATTGTGGCTTTTTCATATTCATGTTTCTATTGCCAGACACAAAGCAAATATAATGAATTTGCTCTTTTTGAGCAGAGTTATCTTACGGATGGGGCAGAATTCATTATGTCTGTGCACTGCACAACCTCAACAAAGCTGCTATTAAAAGCTATTTCCTCTTTCCCACATGTGTATTTTCCACTATGAATAGCCAAGCAACTGTAACTGTCAAGAGCCATTTTGAGCCTTCTGTAGTGAAGATAAGGGAAAAAGTCATGACCGTGGATCAAATGTTTTCCTGATTTAGGGCAGGAGCTTAAACCAGGGTTTCCCACATCCCAGGTTAGTGGTTTTAACTAGAGGGATATAGAGGCAATCTATTTTACCCCAGGCCCAAAGAATATTTAATTATATTTCAAAGTAAAACATGAAATACTGAGAGAGACTTTTATTCCATAGCATAATAGTGAGAGCACATTTAGAGACTTAAGTGTGGGTCCCTCAGATGCTACGTGAATGCCCTTTTTCTCTGTTCTTGTTTATTGAGAAATCTGGAAAAGTTGTGGTTTTATTTCAGAGCAGAACAGAAAAACTTTCAAAGCCTCAGCATTTTTATATAGTGGAATTTTTCTTTAGTGGCAAGTCTGCTTGTGCCCAAGATATTGGACAAAAGGCTGCTGCTTTAATCTACTTGTTCTCAGACATTCAAGGAGAAGGCTAATAAGTGCCTCTCTTTGGCTGAGGAGGTGCCCTTCGTGGGGGATGAAAGATCTGGTCCTTGGATTAAAGTAGTAAGACTGGATCTTTTAAGCCTTGCTATTGGTATCACATTAATTATCTTTTGGCGGTCTGGGAAAACATTTTCCCTCACTGCCAGATTCTCCTGGTCATTGCAGATTATTATTTTTCATTTCCTTCCTGCAGCTTAGGGACCAAGTGGTAGGTTAGATTGAAAGTTATTTTTCTGTGTCTTTGTTGGTGTACAGTGCAAATTCTTCTTTAATCCAGGACCCTTAAAATATGGAATTAGTGGTGGATTCAGAAAAGGATTTTCCCTAAGAAGGTGGGGCTGAGGGTTGGGCCTCCTACTTTCTGGAAACAACAGTCTCTTCTGTTCCTTGAATTTCAGACAAAGGAGGACATTATGGTTTCAAGCACATGCTGAGGCTAGGTTAAGAGTTTGAATGATTGATGGCAGTTCTTCACCAACTGGAATAGAGGGTTATGAAGGCTGATGGCCAGGCAGCATAGATTACAAAGGATGACTTGCACCGTATAATTATTGCCAGATTCTATATGTGTTACTTATACATTTACTGGCTATTAAATCACATTCCTGAAGTGTCCTGGACAGTAGCCACTCTGTATGCATCTGAAAGTTGTCTCATTTTTCAAGTAGTATGATGATACATGCATGGATATAGTGCATGGAATCCAGATTAAGGCTTAGTCTACTGATGTGACTAGAGAATGAAGATAATTCATCCATATATAATAGTTTCATAGGTAAGGGATTTTTTTTTTCATTTGAAGCTTTGCCCTTGTTTTCTTCATACTTACTACTTTCTTTTTCTTCTTCCCCCATCCCTTTACATTCAGTTTTAAACATTCTTTGCATGAAAAAATTCCATCTTTGGCACAGGTCCTTTGGATTTCTTTAGCTTTCTACCAACAATTGCTTCATCAAAGGCCAATCTGGTGCAACCAGACTTTAGCTGAGGACCTGTAGCAGACTGTCGTGTTTTGAGCATGTGCGTGTTACCTCTGTCATATTCTCAGCCACAAGACCACCAGGGTACTAAACATCTAAGGGTGCCTGTACATGAGCATGAAGGCTGGTCTGATGCACTGTAATTACAGCACATCGGAGCAGACTCAATTAGTCCAGTCTGCTGGAGTGTGGCAATTACTGTGCTCCAGAAGTCTTCCATGTCTTGTGTGTCAGCATCCCTGTATTTCAAAATGTTGGCTGGGGCACTTGAACTAAAGCTTATCAAACAAGCTTTAGTTCAAGCACCCCTGCTGCCATTTTGAAGTGGGAGGACACTGATACATGAGACGCTGCTGCACTTTAATTAAAGCAGCTCTCAAAGCTGCTCTAATTACAGTCCATCTCCCCCCACCCAACACTGCCAGAGCATGTGTAAAAGTGCCCTGAGACTTGAATGTTGTCTCTCTAAATAACATTACATTTTAAAGCCAGTTTATCAAATGCCTATTTACGAGACTTTATTAGGTGCTTCATATTATGTATTATGAATCTAAGGAGGGGTGGAACTTTAAGGAAATAGTGGCTCTTTTGGTTTTGGTTTTTAATACATTATTCAAAAGTTGAAGGATTTTTAATTCAGGGTTTTACTCTGAGTGTTACTAAAGTAGTGGTGGGGGGTGCCATTTTAGAGAAGACCTGTCTAGCTGAGATGAGGATGTGTAAGATGGTGTCAGTGGAAACCTTTCAGGGAAGGTGGATGCATAATGTAATATGTGAGTTTACCATCTAGTTGAATGTTTACAATTTTTTTGTTTTAGTTTAGTGGCAAACTGATAAAAAACAGGTCTACAAAGAACCAGATTGCATCCTCTGTTATACTTGAAATGAAATCTGTGCTTTACCATTCTTTTATTGGGTGGGAGTGACTCAACATTAGCCTCTGTCATAAACTACTTTGTATGCTAAATCTGAGTAATATGACTGTTATTATAAAAGTACTGACTGTTTGCATTTTAAAATATCACAAACAGGGAGCCTGGTCGATGAGGGACAAAGTAAAATCTGCACTAAAAAGTTTTAATTAGGTAAACTGAAATGAAAAGCTACTGGGAGCCCAGAAAAAAACAAAATAAAACACAAAAAAATACTTTTCTCAGAGTTGAAAACCCGCTTTTCTTGTGATGGATTTCTTGAATAAAAGCTGAAATCAATTGGGTAGTGCAAAACTTTAAGAGCCTGGCGAGCAGCCTCTTCCTTTAAAACTGAGAGACACAATCCTGTACCTTGCATTTCTTTTACAATATGCTGTTTCATCTTTAGTGCTATGTCAAAAGATTCAGTATCTAATCAACATGAAAGCAAACAGATTTTAAAGGGACAGGATTTTAAAAGTGTGTTGATCCTGCTGTTGTTTCACTTCCATTGCCACTGCCAGTTTCCAGTTCTTCTCTTCCTTTTGTAAATCAGTAAGTGCATATACAATATTTAAAATACAGTATAATATATCTCTTTTTTGTATTTGTGCTGTTCTTTGTAGATGCCTACAGTCAGAAGTACCATTCACAATTTCACCCATGCTTTTTCTATAATTAATACCTAGGTCTAATATAGTACAGTCATAGTTTTCAAGGTTTATTAAAGTAAAATCATTTACTCTAACATTAATGTAGCTCAGTGTCTTGTTGGGAAGAGGTATAAATGCGGTTTTCTAGGTGTCTGTCCTTGGTATGGTTCATCATCTTCAATAAAGATTTGGAAGATGGGGTTGGGTGCTTGTTTAGCAAATTTGTGGATGACACCAAGTTGAGTGGAGTTGCAGACAACCTGGACAGTAGGACCAGGGTCCGTAATAACTTAGATAGATGGGAGAAATGGTCTGCAATCAAAGTAATGAATTTCAACAAAGACCATATATAAAGCCATGCACTTATGACATACTAATTGCATGCAGAAAGACAGACTAGGGAATAATTGGCTAGGCTGCAGTACTGCAGAGGATGACCTGGAGGTACCAGTGAATATGAGCTAACAAAATGCTCTTGTTGGGGGAAAAAAAAGAAAAAGAAAGAAACCCCCCCCAACATCATACTGGATTGTATTAACAGAACTGTCACTTGCAAATCAAGAAAAAGTATTGTTCCACCCTGTTTGTTGTTGGTAAGGCTTCAGCTGGAGTATTGTGTTCAGTTTTACACCCCACACTTCCAAAATGATGTGACAGGCTGGGGGGAGAGTCCAGCAGAGAATGACAAAAATGATTAGAGGCCTGGGAAACATTTGAAAGGCAAAAAAGTCCTATGGTTATTTAGTCTGGAGAAGAAAAGACTGAAGTGGGGATTTGATAACAGTCTTCAAATGTATGAAAGACAATCATAAAGAGGATAGAGATACCCTTTTTTTCTGTTGCTCTAGGTGACAGGACTAGTAACAATGGCTTCAAACAGCATCAGGGCCATTGATTTTAATCAGTAGAATAGACTGTCTCTTCAGAGAGGTTTCAATTTTTAGTAGAATGTGACCAAAACAGAGAGCACCTCCTGATTATTTTAATAGTGCCCCTGTCAATCTTCGGTATTCAGGTAGGTTTGATCATTGGTTTCAAAAAGTAAGACTAGGCATATGACCCTGTTGTTGCTAGACTTTGAAAAACAATTGTTACTTCGTAACATTGAGAAAAAGATGGAAGAGTTGGAAGGCATGTCAAAACCTTTAGATATCTCCATTTTTACTCCTACAAGATGTCAGAAGCATCCCTTGTTACAAACTTTAGCCATTGGGCCTAGGGATAGAAGTTGCACATAAACTGGTTTAAGTGATAAGAAACTGGTTTAAACCTGTAACAGAACAGATGTTCAGTGCACATAAACCACTTTGAAAATGGCTGAAGCAGGCTTGAGATAAACCTGGTACAATGCAGTGTCAGACTTAACTGATTTGGGTCAAACGGGTCTATACAATGTCTGTCTCGGACCCCTTGCTGGTTTAAGTTAAACCAGACACCCCCAGCATCCTGGCATCCTCTCTGGGCTGGGCGGGGCTGTCTGCTTCACAACAGAGCTGGCCTCGCCCCCTTGATTCCTGGCTACAGCTCTGGCAGAGATTTGTAGGCTGCTCCCACCCTCCCCCTCACCACTCCCTGCTAAGCAGGAATTTCTCCCTCCCATCTGCCTTGCTGTGAGGTATCTGTGTATTAGCTAGCATACCACATGCTGGCTCCGGTCCCTGCTGTGACAAAGGCAGAATCAACAGGTAGCTGGTAATATCCCTCTGTTGTTTTCTTAATGAGGTGATAACAGACTTTATCACCCCTAACTCAATGTTTATCTATTCCCTGCTGGGCTAATCAGAGCATCCTGGCCAGACCCCCTCCACCCCCCTACTCAGCACCATGAAGGGAAGGGCAGGCTGCTCTAGTGCCCCCCAGCTTCTAGCCTGAGGCACCGCAGGCATGTGCCTGCATTTCTGGAATGAAAACAAAATCTATCCACCTCCAAATCAGTTCAACCTTTGCAGGTTAGACTAACCTTCAAACATTGAATCAATTCAGGCTCAGGCTTTTTGAATGTCTGTCCCTAGCTCAGAAGTTCAGTTGTGATGTCACCTGGATGGATGTAGTATCAGACTTAACTGATTTAGGTTGAATTAGTTTATTGAACTTCTGTCCCAGATGCCCTCCAGATGCAAGTTAACTCGCAGCCCCCCAACTTCCCAGGATGCTTTGTATCTCCTCTACAACCCCCCTACCTCTCACAGGGTGTGTAGGCTAGCCTTGGCCCAAGCTGTCTGCTCCAGCTAAACACGGAGACATGCTTTAGCACCCTTTGGCTTCTGACTTGGGCTGCTGCAGGCATGTGGCTGCAATTCCAGAATCAGAAGTGAATGTTCACTTGTTTATTGGTTCAATCTATGCAGCTTAGATTCACCTGAACATATTAAATTTATTCAGCTGTGGGCTTTTTAACTGTATGAACTTAGCCTATAAAATAATTATTTTTCTTTTCAAAACCCTTTCCCACTGAAATGCTCCATCTTGTTGGAGATTTTCTATATATGTTTGCTTGTTTGACTAGCATGAAAGATGAAATGGAATCTATCATAAATTATTGCAGGTACAAATGAAAATAAATCAAGCCTTGAAAAAATAATTTATTAAGCTTCTGAGAAAAAATTAGATGTGATTCATTGCCAAAACTTGTGGAAATCAAAATATCATGTTTGGGGATGACTGACATTGTAATAAAGCCTTTTGATTATGAGTTCAGAACAGAAATATTCCCTGTTTCTAGGATTTTTACATTTTTATAGAACTTGTTTCTGGAACAAATACAGATTTTTTCTCTTAAAAACAAAAAGTCTGATTTACTGGACATAGATGCTATATGGTCAAGAACAATTACCCATTTAGTTTTGTCCATGAGTCAATCTACTTAGTTTATATCCTATCCAGGCAAAATGTTCTTGGCCCATTTCTCACTCCTGCATATGTGTGCAACTCCCCCTGAGGCTACAAAATGGAGTGTGCTAATATGACTTTTCACCCCTGGAGACAAAAGACCAGATGCTTGGCTGGGTAAGTCAGTACAACCCTGACATAAATGGCACCGAGCCAATTTACACCTTCTAAGGATTTAACACGTAGGTTCTTATTGTGTATGAAGAGTACACAGAGGAAACTATACTAAAAGAGCATTATTAAGGTTGCAAAGAGAAGAACTTACACGTTAAATTGAATTTTCTTGCACTGGGATTTAAACTCATGCTAAAAGTTATGGACAGGCTTAAGTACAAGTCTCATTGTGTGCCTTTTCTGAATCAGGACCTTAATCTTTATCCACTATGGGAGAGGTACTTAAAATATATACTCAGTGTTAGGCACATGACTAGTCCCAGTGAAATGACTTTTTGAATGGAGGCTTTGTTTAATAACACTACACATTCTACCCTTTAAAATAAATATTGGCTGATTTTAGTTGTTTAAAATGCAGATTTGTATATGTTTTCTTGTAGAGATTCCTAAGAAAAGCACGAAGATTTTCTTAGAATAAAGTCATTCTTAAAAACTTTATGGCGTTTTCAGCAGCTCTGTTACTACTAACATCTTCTGTGCTAGATTTTCAAAGGAAGGAATGCACAAATATTTGCAGTTTGGATATGCACAAATAAAAGGATATTCTGTGCATCTTTGGAGTATTACTACTTCCTTTGCTTTAAGTGCTGATAGGATAGCCACTGTGCATATATTTCTAAAAATAGTTTAATAAGTAAGCAAGAATTGTTCACAGTGTATTTTGTAATGCTGTAAAGAAGTTATTTTAAAATATGTAAAATATGACAATTATTTCTTGTACAGCCACTTCCTCCAAGTCCTTGAATGTATAATTATTTGAGTGATTGTGTGCATACACACTTCTATTTCCTGTTACATATCTTTAAATTAAACGTTTTAGGTTCGCTTTCTGTAGTATATAGTCTGGACTATTATAACTTGTATTTCCCAAATTTGAAACACCGAAATTCATAGATTGTAAGGCAACAAGGGACCTTGGAAGCCATTGGGTCCAGCCCTCTGCACCAAGCAGGAAAGATAACTCAGGGTCAGGTGACTGCAGCAAGGTGACTGTCTAGTCTCCTCTTGAAGATTTCCAGGATAGGTGATTGCATCACCTCTGGCGGGAGCTTATTCCACATTCTGGACCAATGTTCCCTCTTAGGTGTAGCAGTCTGTGAGTGTGCCACTCCATGAGCATGCTGTTTCGGTCCCACCTCCCCCTTTTGGCGTGCGCTGCTTTGGAA
>NW_017728886.1:66762209-66764056 GCF_001723895.1 Crocodylus porosus | reverse complement strand
CTGTGCCTCCACCATGCTCCACACCCAGCTCCTCTCCAGGAAGCTGCTGCCCAGCTCCTCTCCGGGCAGGTGTGCAGCATTAATAAGCTAGAGCCTGGCAAGATTTTAAATTGTGTGTGGCCGCGCTTGACCGCACCTTGGAGGGAACCTTGCCCTGGACACCCTGACTGTGAAGAAGTTTTTCCTAATGTTGAGCCTGAATTGATTTTCCAGGAGTTTGTAGCCATTATTACTCCTGTTTTTCCCCAAGGGTGCCCTGGTGAGGTAAGCTGCTACCAGGTCACCTCTCAGTCTTCTTTTCCTCAAGCTGAAGAGTGTCAGATCCCTCAGCTTTTCCTCATAGGACTTGCCTTTTAAGACTCTGATCATACAAGTGGCTCTTCTTTGGATTTTCTCAAGCTTGTCCACATCCTTTTTAAAATGTGGTGCCCAGAACTGGACACAGTACTCCAGCTGCAGTCTCACCAGTGCTGAGTAGAGTGAAAGAATCACCTCTTTGGCTTTGCTGGAGATGCATGGATTGATGCATTCCAGAGTATTATTTGCCCTACTGGTTCCAGTATCGCACTGCTGGCTCATATTCATACTAGGGTCTATTATTACCCCCAGGTTGCTTTCATTCGTGGTGCTAGATAGTTTGGTGCCGCCAAGCCTGTAGGTGCCTTGGGGGTTGCTCATCCTGAGGTGGATCACTTTACATTTCTCAATGTTGAACTTCATCAGGTTCCAATCTGACCAACTTGCTAGCCCATCTAGGTCCACTTGTAACTGTAGCCTATCTTCAAGTATGACCATGCTTCCCCATAATTTGGTGTCATACATGAACATGGCCAGTGAGCTCTTCACCCCCACATCCAAATCATTAAACATTTTATGCACTGGTTAGAATGACAACATCTGAAATGTACTTATATGCATTTTTGCAACAGTCTACAAAAGACCCTGAAAATATAGTATGTTGCAAAATAGTAAATGAAAATATGTAAAGTGATGTAGATGCTCATTTGAATTAAAATGCAATATCAAAATTTCATATACTATACTATATTTATATGTCTGCCACTCACCCTTTCCCAAAAATAGTAGCCCTCTGTAATGTGGGTGCAGGTCTTAAGCAAGGAGATTTGATTTTCTTCCCAGGATAGACGCATGTAGACAGTGCAGAAATTACCTCTGTGACTTTTTCTTCTCTCTTCTTCAGCAGTCCTGTGTAGAGGGGCAGAGTTTAGTCCTCAGCAGCAGCTATAGTTTTAACCATTTTGCAGCCATTGCAGAATTAGCTACCCATTCAGCCATTAGGCAGCAGCTGTGAAAAGATTGAAACTATACATTATGATGTAGTATGAAGGCTTTATTTGTGAGAGGCTGGTGTGGTTCATGAAAGGCAAAGCCTAAATGAATGAAAATGAATCGTTCTCCTCATGATGCCTTTAGGTATTCATTTTACAGGAAATAGATAAGATATTTTAAGAGCTTTCGAAAAATGGGTTAATGCCAGCTCTGAAGTTCAGAGTCTTGAAATATGTCTCAACTGTTCAGGTCTTGAAATATTTCTAAACATAGTTTAGAAATTGCCAACTAGTCTATAAGTGTTGCAAAATATTGGATCTAAAAATCATAACTGGTTCAAGCTAGAAAGAGACATA
Source organism: Crocodylus porosus (assembly GCF_001723895.1). Lineage (NCBI taxonomy): Eukaryota > Metazoa > Chordata > Crocodylia > Crocodylidae > Crocodylus > Crocodylus porosus. Next base: position 66,762,410 of record NW_017728886.1, on the reverse strand, counting down.
ATCAAATAAAGAGGATCAGGTATGTTAGGATGTGTCCCAGCACGGCTGGTCTACTTCATTGTGCAAAATGCATATTAATGTTGCCTGTTGTCCTGCATATTCATGCTGTAGGACAATAAGCTATAGAGCTGTGTGAAGTTTTGGGTGCTGATTCAATTTGGAGGAGATTTGGCCTGATTAAGTGGCCAAATTTGCTGCCCA
>NW_017728886.1:66753208-66762109 GCF_001723895.1 Crocodylus porosus | reverse complement strand
GTTTTTTTTTTTTCTTTTTTCCTTTTTTTTTTAAAGGGCTGGATCTGGCTGGGTGGGGCAGCCATGAGGGGAGCTGGGACAGCAGGCGAGGGTCAGGGGGCTTATGGCAGAGCCCCCCCATATGGTGTGGGGTAGCAGGGGCCACCAGGGATTGACCTCCACCCAGCAGCACTCAGTGATTCAAGGCTTTTTTTTTCCCCAAAAAAGCTGGGAGCTGGGGTGGGTGTGGCTGCCACTGAGAGCAGGCAGGAGATGGGGCCTGTGTGATGTGGCTATTTGGCTGATTCAGCAACAGCTGAATCTCTGAATCAGATTTGGCCAAGTTGATTCAGGACAGTGATTCAAATCAGTGAATCAAATCACTGTCCCCCAAATTGGCCAAATCCAAATCTGAAGGGAATACTAGCCACTTTGCACAGGCCTAGGGGCTATATGTTTTTCCCGGGGCTTGAGGAGCCTGTTCATGTTTGGAAATTCACAGAGTTCCTAGGATTGAGCTGCTCAAAACCCCCAGAGTGCCTTCTCAGGGTAGCTGGAGAATGTGAGCTTCTCTGGGTTGCCAGCACTCTCACGCCACAAAGTAAAAAGACATCTATTCCTAAATAGCAGTACTAATTAAGACCACCTTTGTGCCATCACAAGTTTTGACCATCTGTGGTGCAACAAGGTATATGGATGTCTGTTGGCTTGTCCTTTGTGTCACCACAGTAAGTTTATGGTAACAGAAGCCCATGTTTGTTTCCACCCTAAGTGATCCCTTATGACTTGCACCTCAAACCAGGGCCATTCTGTGGTCTTTTCACAGAAGCTGTTGGATGCTCATTTTGGAGCTGTTTCAAGCTGTTTAGTAGCATGAAAGGCTAGAGCTACTCATGTTGGAGAAGAGGAGCCGGCAGAATGCAGTAAGACAATCAAAATTTTCCCCAATCACTTGTATAATGAGATCTTGGCTCTGCAATGTCTATTAAAACATATTGTAATACCTTCTCTATCTTTTATTTTAAAAATTTTAGTGGTAGCAGTAAGCCATCCAAAATATCTAGTCCTTTGGTTAAATCTTGACTGCTAGTAATCAGGCATGCACATTAGAATGGTCCAGAATCATCTTTAATCCTTTTGAGTTATCTAGCAACATAAATGTGCAGTGTACATTAAATGTTTGTAATTAGGTATGACACAACCATTGCAAAATGTCTCTCAGGTACCACAGTTTTATGCTATAATCTTATAAACACCAGGATCTGCAAACAGTTCTGTACAGTATTTACACAAGAACTAGTGGACCTATTTTTCTTCTCTTTTTCTGTTTTATTTTGCATAAAAATATCTAAATAAATGTTTTCTTAAATGTAGACTACATTCAAATGATCCTAGGGCAGTGTGGCTGTGAGCCAGTATTTATTGGCCACATCTGGCTCTTGCTGGGTCCAGGCCCTGTTTCCTGGCTTTTTTCTTCATTTTTGTAACAGGGACTCCGCTCTGTTGCACACTGTAATTTAATGATCATTTATTTTCTTCTTTTAACACATTATTCTCATTGTAATTCAGTTTAAATAAAAGGTATTTAATGATACAACTAACGCACAGTTACTGTATGTTTTCTGAAATGATTAACACGCAATTGTTCTAGCTCTTTTCTGGTTAAAAAGTGTACTTTATCCTATTCGCTATATAAACCACCTCTCCTTGTAAAAAAATAACTTTCTGAGGGTAGGACAGAAAGCAATTGAGAACAGTGAAGTTAAAAACATTTTTTCTAAATTGTATAAAATAAGTGTTCTTAATTTGTCATTTGAGCTTTATGAAACTACATTTGAAAAAAAGGCTTATTAAGATGCTTTTAAATCAGATTGCCTTTTAGAGGCAGTAGTATGAAAGTCGCACACTGTTATTTTGAATTTGTTCATTCAAGAGGTTGTGATCTAATCGCATTATAATGTTTCCCTGCCTTGGTTTAAAAATGGAAAAAATATGCCCTAGGAAAATAGGTCAACAAGAAAAATGAAATGGAAAACCCATGAAAGTATGACAGGTCCTTATTTGAGGGAAAGGGTTTAGAGAGCACTAAAGGGACATCTGATGAAGCCATGGCTGTTTAGCATTTAAAAATGACAACTTACTTAAAGCTAAATAAAATTTACTGTGAAAAAATTACTTTAAAGTTAAATAGCTAATTACTTTCTTAATGGTGATACCAACCTTAATATATGAATAATATAATATTTTCCCCTATATTTCCTCTCTGCTTAATATATGTATATATACACACACACACACATACACTCAGTAAGTATGTACTGCTATATACCTTTACCGTGTCAGATATCATGAGCAATAACAGGTGTCCACAAAGTAGTTTAAAACCTTCATAGTTAAATGGCATCTGACCTGTGGAACTCCTGCATATTGGGAACACTATTTCATTTCATATATATATATATATATGGGATAAAAGCATTGAATAGACCAGGGTAAGGTAGGTCATAACCTTCAGGATGATCGTGTTAGAAATGAAATAGTGTTCCCAATATGCAGGAGTTCCACAGGTCAGATCCCATTTAACTATGAAGGTTTTAAACTACTTTGTGGACATCTGTTATTGCTCATGATATCTGACAAGGTAAAGGTATATAGCAGTACATACTTACTGAGACAGAGTTACCAGCATTATAGTTAAGGCAGCATTAAGTTCTGAGTAGCAGTGATGTAATACTGATTTAAATGGGGATGAAAACCAAATATTTATCATAGCCAGTATAAAAACATTTCCTTCTATGGGGTAGCCTTAATCTACCACAAAATCAGAAATGAATGTAGTTGATTTCCTATAGCGTGTGTAGATGAAAGGGGGGCCCTAAATTGAAGCAATGGGTTTTTAAAAATACCACTTCAATTTAGCACCATTTAAACCTCCATGTTGTGCACACACCCCATTGACTTACCTGCCTCTCCATCAGTGGGGAGGGGAGGGCAAGCTGCTGGCAGGTGGAGCAGTCCCTGGGCTGTGGGAGTGCTGGTGCTTCCCTCCACAGTAAACCCCGCCCCCCCACCCAGGCAGCACCCGCTGGCAGGCACCCAGCTTTGGTGGTCCTGGGGGGCTCTGCAGCTCCAGAGGAAAACACTGAGCCCCTGTGCAGCTCAGGCAGGAAGGCAGGCTTCAAGGTGGGGGTGGAGATCAGGCTTGCTGCTTTTCTTGGGCACAGCCTGTTTTCCCGGGCTGCTGCCAGGCTGCCTGCAGAGATTCCTGCAGAGCCCCTGAGCTGCACGGAGCCCGGTGCTTCACTCTGTAGGGGCACGCTGTAGGCACTCTGTAGGCTGTAGGGGCAGCAAACTAAAACCCCTTGGAGTTTTTTTCTATGCCCCAAGTCGTTTAAGGTGCATTATGCCAACCGAATTTGCTACAGAGGCTGTAATTAATGCACAATATGCCACCAATGTGTGCAGACACTGTCACCATTAAAGTGGTGCAAAAGCATTTAGCATGCTTTAAAGTGTTGTGCACACATGCCCCTCATTTAGTATATACACGGTCCTTGGCATTCAAAAGAATTAGAAATTATTCCTTTAAAAATGTAGGTTTGATATCTAGTATTCTTTGAAGCCTTCTAGATTTTAACAGTTGTGTTTAAACCCTTTAAATGTCATGCAGTTTCAAGGTACAAAATCTAGCAGAGGGAGTAGCACAAGACAAAGGAAGGTCCCTTTTTGATGAAGAGAAACAAATACACAGAAATCTTCTTCCAAATAAATAAATAAATCCAGTACAAAACATCTGCTCATCTGAAAGCATTTTATTAAGAAGGGAAAAAAAGAATATTTGTTACCTGGGAAGTATTGACCAAGTTCTCTTCAGGATCTCATGCAGAAAAAGAAATGTAAAGATATAATAGTTTTCTGAGAAAAGTTGAACTTACCTATTCTTACTCTACTGGAAGATACTACTGTGGTTTTCCCTCTAGATTTATGAGATTCTTTTCTGCATCTTCTCTTGCCTATACCGTAGGTATCTCCGGGTTCTCCTTTATCATCACCACATCCTTCCTTGTAAGATTATTGAAAACAAACTAGCATGATTGGAGGGATAGTGGGGAACAAAAAAGATAACCCGGGATTCCAACTGACAAAGTCTCTGTGGAAACTTTTTGTAATGTTGCTTTTCCATTCCAATTAAAATGAAAATGCATTTAAAATATGGGACATCCCACAGAATTGCAATTCTAATTTCCAATTGCCTTTAACTGTGATTTTCTCTGGCTTATTCTGACTGGTTGAAAACACTACTCTTCCTCTGTTAGTCCCACCCACTCCTTAATATATGTACAGGTGATAAGGAATGACAACAAAATGGCACTCTAGTAACCTAGCGCTCCCCTACCAACAATATAATTTGTACGTAATTTTGGGAATCTGTTAAATTCATTTTAAAAAAATACCATTCTGGATAACAAAGTTGTACTTGCATATACAGGTGAATTGAGGAAAACATCCTCTTGACACCAGTGAGTTTTGAAAATTGTGTTTTGAAAATCTCTATGGGTCGTAGCGGGGACAGGAGATAATAATATTCCTGCCCCTATCTTTTAAGTGCTTTGTGTTTAGACTGTTTATTCCAGGCTTTATCAAAGAGTCAGGAGACCCTAATATATCTGGTTAAGTAAGAATCATGAGGTTGATAAACTTTAAAATTTTCATCAAATAGAGTTTGTACTTCAGGAGTTTATTGCTGCTATGGTTAAGGGAGATGATGGCATACAGCCCTGACTTGTGTGCTTTATAGACTAAATGGTGCAATTTGAACTGACGTACTTTTAACGTACTTAGAAATGTGTTGCATTCTTTACCGAACAGCAACTCTGTCACTTCAAAAATGCCAGTAACTCAGTATTGTTCAAGTTCATTTCAAGTTTATACTGAGTGCTACATTTTAAATGGAAAATTGCCATCAGATAAAAACTGTAAACTAGCTGCTTTGACACAGCATTATCATTCTTGGGTACTATGGGATAGGACTATAGTCTTCTGAGTTTACACCACATTGTATTCTACATTTGGGGAAGAGAGAGACAAGAGGATGGCATAACGGACAAATGTCGATGCTTGTGCTATCAACATATTTTATAAAATAATGGGAAATAAATATAAAATCTGAATTGCTATGCCTCTCTCTGCTGATTTTGACCCCATATGATCAGAATCATAGGTGAGAACCTGTTCTGTTTCATCAAATATAAATTATGCCAAGTTCCTATGACAATATTCTAAAGGTCAGGGTCCCTTACACTTCTTACTCTTGCATCAGCTCTTGTTACATGCATATTTCTTGAGGTATGCATTGAGTCCCATTCTTCTCCCCGAAACCATACGTGTTCTCTATTCCTGTTGGCATCATTACCTCTTTTTCACTCAGGCTAATAACATGGGAAGTTATCTCAGGCTTCTTTCTCCAGAACACAGAACACAGAAGTTGGGTACAAATCCTGTGGCTTCCTCTTCCATAATATTCTGACCTTTCTTTCCTACAACTGAGGCTTCTTTTCAGATGCTTGTTATCCAATGGCTTGGTTATTACAGCCTCTCATCCCCAGTATTCTTGCATAAAATACCATGTCTGAATTACTCTATGAAGACACCTATCCTGTTATCTTTCATATCCCTTCCGTTATGGCACCTACAAGAAATCAGCCAACAGAAGCTGGCTAAGTTGTGAGTTTCTCAGGCACAGAAAATATTATTTGTGCTAGTAAACAACAATTCAAATTATTTTAAGCCATCACTTAAGTGGGTAACCCACGCTTACATTAATGCAGTATATTATTATTGCTACGCCATCTCTGCCCAGCATCAAGAACTTGTTTATTTCTTATTTCAAACTGGACTTTAACCTCTTCATGTTAGAGATGGTTGATTCCTATTTACAGTGTTCCGGACCAGTAGGGTCATATCCTGATGGAAACTTTTGGTTATTATGGCCTTATAAGGAATACTAGTATTGGCAAGGAGGGCCAAGACAACTTTATGGGGAAGGAGCTACTCTTCGGGCAAACATTTTTGCCTTCCTTTCTACCTCAGTGCAGCCTCAAACTTGCAAGGTATTGGGTTTTCTGAAGACAATGGGACTACTCACAGGCTTAAAGTTAAGCACATGCTTAAGTAGTTAATTGGGTCAGGCTAATGGCATTCAGCACCCTGCAAAAACATCCTATTCTTGTCCCACAGCAGAGAAGAGGGATCAGTTGTTTTATTGCTCTCATCAAATAAACCTAAAAGCTCTGCAAATCGGATCAGTAATAGATTTAAAATATGGGAATTAGAGTAATTTTTGGATAAGCTATATGAATCCTTGCAGTGATGGTGATGGGGAATTATGACAACTTTTCAAATGAAAAACACCTAGCTGAATTCTTCAGGAGAGTAATTTTCACATGGCATATGGGTACAAAAAATTACAGCACAGCCTGGAAGGGTGGGTTACAGTATATTGTATTGATTCTCCAATGTTTACTGTCTAGGATTCATTTCGAATTAAAACTGAAAATGAAAAGATAAAAAAACTTGAAAACTTTGTCATCAAATTCTGAAAAGGTCATATATAATGTTTTCCTTTAAACTATGCAAACACCTATATAGGAATAAGTGGCAGCAAAGGCAAAATATATTGTTGTTTATTAGCTTGACAGAGTTCATCACAAAAAATAGCAAGAACTAAGCCAGAAGTGGGAGAAGAACCAATATTATTGTACCAGGATTAGCAAAGCAATTTAATATGAATAAAAGAGAAGCACTTTACTGCAAATTAGATGACCTTAAATTATGTTTCTACTATGTTGGCAATATACAAAATGCTTTTTTGGAGGGGGACAGATACCTAATGATGTTATTACTTGTAACAATTTCTTGAGGCTAAAACAACTTTAAAATTTTTTTTCCCCTAAAACATAATAATATAGAAATATGGCAAATATAATATTTCAAGTTTTGTACATGTATCCATCTAACAGAGAAGCATAAAAGCACAAGATGGTTTAATTTTTCTGTTTTCTTGACCATTCTGGAGTCTTAGTGACACAATTCCTAGTTTCTTACTAGGAGCAGGTTAAAGTGTTTTTTGTTTTTTTTTAATAGAAGAATGTCTCTTTAAGGTAAATACATATGCATGCAATATGGTAAACCCAGAGAAGAAACAAATGCAAAATGGGGCAGCATGTAGCTTGGCAGCAGAACTGCTAACAAACATGTAGGCTTAGGGCAGAAATTACACATAAACTGGTATGTTTTTGAACCAGAAGCTGGTTCAAATCTGTAACACAGCAGGTCAGTGCACATAAATCACTTTCAAAATGTCTTAACAAGTTGATTAAGTTTAACTCACAGTTTCTCAGCATCCCAAGATGCTTTGCATCTCCCCCACACCCCCAGACCCTCCTTACAGGATGGATGGGCTAGCTTTGGTCCACACTGTCTGCTCCAGCCGAGCAGGGAGGTGTGCTCTAGCACCCCCAGCTTCTGGCCTGGCCACTGCAGGCATGTGGCTGTATTTCCAGGATCAAAAGTGAATGTCTGTTCACTTTGTTTATAGGTTCAATCTATGCATCTTAGACTACCCTGCAAAGATTGAAACGATTCCGCCTCGGGCTTTTTGACTCTGTACTTAGCCCTAGGGGTTATAATGGATCAGCATTTCAACACACATCAGCAATGCGGTGCTGACTTCCCCCCAAAAAACAAATGCAGTTTTAGGCTGCATTAATAGTATTGTATACAGACCAGGAGTATTGCTGAGGCACCACCTGCCCTCAGCTGGGGTGGCTTATGTGGCAAGAGAGGGTGCTCAGGGTAGGAGAAGCACAAGGGAGACTGCTTGGTGGAGTGGCAGGGCACAGAGGCCTGACTGTGTGGGGGGGGTGGTATGTGCAGTGGAGATGTATGGCTTGTGGGGAGTGGGGCATGCCACCTGCCTCTTCCAGTCAGTTTTCCCCCTCAGTACTAACCTTATCTCTAGCCCTGCCCTGGTGGAGCCTGGAGCTACCATTGCTGCTTCTGGCTGACCAGGCTAGGCAGGGGCTGTCACCACTGAACGTCCTAGAGCCAGAGCTACTCCGTACGGCAAACAGTGTTGGGGGTTGTGGATCACAGTGGGTAGAGCAGGGAGTGGGGGACAGGTACAGCCATGGAGGGATATGTGGCAAAAGTAGAAAGGGTGGGTAGGTTGCAAGGAGGCCAGGGACAAGGGAGGGTGGCAAGGAGGGCAGGGGCAAGCAGAGGTGGGGGGAAAAAAACTCTAGGGGATCAAGTGGCAGGGGAACACATGGCAAGGGAGCAGGCACAGGCATGGGGGGGATCAAAGGGTGGGGGCAGGGAGGGCAGGCCTGCAGTAGTTTTTTTTGACCCACCTATGCCTTAAGACAGACACGTCTGGCAGGCTTTGTGGCTGTAGCAGGGTCTAGCAGCCAGGCCTGCAGTAATTCCTCCTCTTCTCCCATGCCCCAAGACAGACAGTCAGTTGCACAAGCACCCCTGTCATGAGTTTTGCCTGTCAGCAGCTAAGTGTGCAGGGTCCCAGAACCCCCCTTCATCTATCTCCTTGAAAGCTGGCAGGCTTTGTGGCCACAGCAGGGCCTAGCAGCCAGGCCTGCAGTAGTTCCTGCTCCCCACCCCATGCCCCAAGACAGACACAGTTGCACAAGCACCCATGTCACGAGTTCTGCCTGTTAGCAGACAGAGGTGCAGAGCCTCAGAGCCCAGACTCCCCCTGGACCTGTCTCCTTGATAGCTGGCAGGCTTTGTGGCCACAGCAGGGCTGAGCAGGTCCGCAGTTTTCACCCACACCCACACCCACACCCACACACCCACACACCCACACACCCCCACACCCACACCCACACCCACACACACACACACTCT